>NC_060282.1:17073896-17695495 GCF_021613505.1 Equus quagga | reverse complement strand
CCCCCCCCCCCCCCCCCCCCCCCCCCCCCCCCCCCCCCCGCATCCCCATGGGGTATGTATGCACAAGGCAGGATTTATAATGCCAACTAGTAAAACATAAATTAGGGGACTTTTTCTTATACCACCAATATATTAGAGTCTTTTCATTTTCTGAGTTCCTCTGAATTTAAAATGTGATTCCATTTACATCTTTTTTGGACATACATCTGTTGGGTAAAATGAGGTATGCCTGCACTTCTCCATTCCATGGACACGATGTAAATGGTAAAAGAGAAAAGGGTCTGAAATAATTTCCAGTACCCCATGGCAACAATAGCCTCTAAAGTAGCACTTCAATAAGGACAATAAGTATCTTGCTAAATTGCTGACACATGACATCACCAACGGTCTACTCAGTGTTTCTGGACCCATTGGAATAAGCTTGATGGATAATCAATCATTTGTTACTCTTCCCTTGCAAGGCCCTGCTTAATACCATTTATCGAGTTTCCTAATATCTTTAGCTTTCTCCTTTTCTTTCAGGAAAACAGGATATTTTTAGGTTTCAGAGATTACTGCAGAAATGTCCTCTCCTGGAGGTACTTTCTTAATCAAGTCAAAGGTGAATGTTTGGGGCCAGGTTTATGTCATGCATGAGTCTGTGTTTGTCTGCTTGCACGACAATAGAGGTATAACGCCACCACCCAGTCAGTTATCTGCTCCAAAGTCAGCAGGAAATGAGGGGCAGAGCCACAGGAGAGCAGAACGCCGAGTCCTTAAAGCTAATTTAAGAAACTGAAAAGTTGAGGAGAAAGAAAAAGATGGAAGGTCACTTGAGTGGTCCACAATGTACCAAAGCCGAGAACAGCTTTAGAAAGCAAAGTGAGGACATTTTGTGAGTAAAAATACCACACGAAGGCTTATTTTTAAAGAAAACACACACAGGCACCATCAACAAAAACCTACAGCCTAAATTCCACACATGAGGAACCATAAAATGAAGCTGTCTTATTCTCAATCACACATTTAAGGTTTTAGCAGAAAATTGTCAGCGCCTGGGCCATACATTCTGACCATTTCTTAGAAACTTTAAATATTTATATTTCACCTTATTCTTTTCTAATTGAAAACATGCCTCAAAGGAATTTGAGCACTTGCTTTCTTCACAGAAAGGACAATAACGTGCTTTAAGCCCAAATGACTCATTTCCAAAGCTAGTTTAAGAAGAATTTGACATAATTGATGATGCTCTCCCACTGTAGAATGTAGAAAAGCTTTAACCAAAGAGAAACCCTGCACTTTTCACTTGGTTATTAGGTTTTGGACTCTAGAAATAGGGCATGGAAGGAAAGGCTATGGGGTTTATTTGTGTTGCCTCCGTATATGTTTTTTCTTAAGCAATAGTACCTTCACTTACAGGCTATTTTGAGAGTTCAATTATGTCCATTTCAAGGAAATGGAAAGCCAATGGAAAATTACAACTGAAATTTTTAACAAGAGAAGCCACCCTCATTTCGGAATCGTGACATCTAATTTTTTTTTTAAGCGATACCATTTAAAGAGGCTGCTTTCTTCATTAAATTCAGTAGTAGCCAGTAAATTCCTATTTTGTAGTCAGTTCTTACTAATCTTGATTTTTTTTTTTTTTTGAGGAAGATTAGCCCTGAGCTAACATCTACCACCAATCCTCCTCTTTTTTGCTGAGGAAGACTGGCCCTGTGCTAACATCCGTGCCCATCTTCTTCTACTTTATATGTGGTATGCCTGCCACAGCATGGCTTGACAAGCCATACATAGGTCTGTACCCGGGATCCAAATTGGTGAATCCTGGTCCACCAAAGAGGAACGTGTGAACTTAACCACTGTGCCACTGGGCTGGCCCCTTACTAATCTTGATTTTTATAGGCACAGGCCTAGAATAAGAAAAAGACCTCTCCCAGCCCTGTACATATGATCATCACACACACACCAAGATACTTAAAGACAACTTTAGAAAAGGTGGAAAGATTTCAAAATACGACCATTTTGGCAGCAGAGCTAAAGGGAGGGAAGGAAAAAAACCGTAAAGTCCTATTTCTCATTTCATTTGCAGTAACAGGCAGTTTAAGAAAGCTGTGGCCTGCCCCAAAGGGCTTAGTTGTACATTAAGGCCAACAAGATTTCTATACTAATTTGCTCCAACACATACCCATAGTGTCAAACTCACGTGGCTAGGACTGGAATTGTTCTGGTAAAACAAACAGCCTAGTGTATAAAGCTCTTAGAACAGTGCCTTGCACACAGTAAGCACTCATAAAATCTTAACTATTATTTTTATTTTCTTATGCACGACTCATCCAGGGCACCAAGGTGAACTTCCTGGTTCAGCCTTGGCTATATTGGAAAGCAACACTGGGGCCTTCAACTGCAGGACCCTAGGCTTGCAGAAGAAGGGCCGAGGCTCAGAGAGCTGAGGTCACTCATCGTAGGGTGGGCTGGGGCCAGAAGAGGGCTTGTGGGTGAGTAGGGCTGTGTGAGGTGCCTCAACCACACTTCCTCGAAGCATTCTTGGATCACCCCAATTCACATGGAGCTCTTTCCTTGAATTTTTAATCGGCCCCACCAAATTGAACACTTGCCATTCCTCTTTTCTATCTTACGTAGTTTCAACTTTCTAACAAGGGGCCCTGCTTTAAGCTTATCTGAAACCCTCCCATGATCTCAGTTTGGGACACTTAGCTGTAATGGGCTTTGTAACATTCTGCTGCTGGAAGAGGACAGGGGCCCTGAGCCACAGTGAGAATGGCCAGCAGAGTCCAGAGAAGGGGTGCTGTGTAGACAAGCCGGGGTCAACACTTGACACCACCGCCAGGTTGGGACACACCAGCTCTTGTTCAGGCAGCCCACAGAATGGTACGTGGAGTTAGAGATGCGTACCATGCCTCTCGGGCCTCTCCCTTACGTCCCGCCCCTTTTGCAAGGCCTGCCTTTTGTTTTCTCCTAACAGGAGAGACATTCAGTTTCACCTGTGTAGGCAGGCGCTCAGCCCAAACCTGACATCACAGAGAAACATCACCAGACGGAAAACAGTAGGGATATTTGAGACTATGAACTCAGGTCTCAGAAGGCTAACTGCTTTTAAAAAGTTGGCAGACTTCTCATGCTAAGTAGGGAAGGGATTGTTTACAATTGCTGGAGAAAAACAAACACTGCAAGCAAACAGCCAGCTGCTTTGCTAGGAGATACCAAAGGATTCCCGAACGCTGACTCACCAAACAGCCACAGGTGGTCACTAGACTGATCACCATTTGTGATAATGATGGGAGAGTGACAGCTCTAGCTCAGAAGGCATGAAATGGGGGGAAAGAAGGCTCAAGAAGGGGACCAAGGGGCAGGCAACCACCTCATCCCAACCTAGGTTCAACTTTTGCTGTAAGTTAAAACCATCTTCAGTTCTCCCGGACTGTGGAGAGAGAGGCACCACTATTTACTTCTAAAGGGGACCGATACCAGCTTATCCCCCGGAGCAGGTACACTGTGAATATTGCCTCGGACCAGAGACGCTGTATTTTGAATCCTCTACTGCTGAACCCAATGGTCTGCTTGCCACTGAGGAGCATCCCACAGTTACATCTGCGTGAGCCACTGGGACACCGCTCAGCAGACCATTGCTGCACCTCCCGAGAAAGAACCTGAACTGTTAGAAATGAAGTACCAAAACATTATATCATCATTCCTCAGGAACAAGGAGGAAGCTTCTAGTCTAGGGAGAATAATTTAGGCATAACTGGTCACTTGAGTCCCTAAAAGATGAGTCTAGTGACAGTAGTTGGTCTTTTTATTTTTCTGTAAGTAAATTACCTGATAATAAACAGGATGTCTATAGTGTTTCCCAAACTCCCCAAGGACTGCCTTCAAGTAACTTTAACATAAAGGTCAATATATTCTTCTCTCTCCTGACAGACCCCCTAGATTAAATACTTTGCTTTTTTTTTTTTTCCATTGGAAGACAAAAGGAGTTTGATGCTTTACAAATCACAAACAGATGGGGGGGGGGCCTCTGGAAGTCAAGCTGTCAAAATAACCATGTTTTCTTGATAGTTGTCTTAAAATTGAGTGCCAAGGGCTCAGCCAAACAACCACTGGTAAATCTCAGTAAGTGGGAACCTGGCCCGGTTACAAAACTCTCTATTAAAGTAAAATTAAGGGCTCGGGGCCCAGTGGTTTTAACCAAAGCCCACAGGAAAAGGCACCCAAGGGTGACCAGGCTGCACCCACTTTCGTTGCTCTCCTCACCGGGGCCAAATAGGCAGGGATCTGGAAAGTCAACTGTCGAGATCCAGGACTGACAGATTCCAGACCTCCGAACTTATTAGCTGGGGCTTCTGTGTTATTAATGAAATAGAGCACGAGGCTCAGCACACCTGTCATTTTCCACCAGGTTAACAGAGCTCAGGTGGTACCTCGAGGCCAGCGGCTCACCCCAGCCAGGTGGGCTTTCTGCAGTTGATAGGCATCACTTGAAACAGGGGTGCACTCGGTATAGAAAGACAACTGCCCCAAAGGGCCACTGAGGAAACAGGTGCAAATGCTTTCTGCTCCCGCAAAGCAGAAGGCTTGTGGATTTCATCCCCCGCCCGCCTCCCCTCCCTCCTCCGCAGCTCTGCAGCCCCTAGTCTTCACCGACGCTCCGCCAGCGCTGGTGCCCCAGCGACCATCTGGCCGCCCCTTCCTGGTTACTCATCCTCCCTGCCCACTCTGTGGTCGCCTGTGCGTGGGAAGGGTCTGGAGGTGCTCCGGTCGGGACCCGTGTCCAACCGCGTCACCCGATTTCTGCCCACAGCGCTTGGGCGCTCAGAGCCCCGCCACCCCAGCGGTGAAGGGCGCGCAGTCCACTTGCTCGCACCCCCTCACTTGCGAACCGTGCGACTCCGGTGCCCTTAAGACAGGGTCCCCTGAAATTGTATGCTTAAGTTTGAACGTTTGGGCACAAGATCTGCGTTTGTCGTCGGATTCTGAGAGACCCGAGGTTCTGTTAGGAGTCGTGCCCACTTGGAGACGCTGACCTTGAACAATAAGAGAAACGAAATTTCCCAGATCCCGTGCTCTGGCGACCTCTGCAGAAACCCGATCAACTTACCCCCATCCCCCTGGCCAGGGGCTGCCTCCTCACCCTGTTCCAGCCCTGCCTGCCCCCCCATGCACCCGCCCCGCGCCCCCAAACCAGCCTGAGTCTGTTTGGCGTAGCTGGAAGTTGGTGGCGGACCCCCTCACCTGCTGAGGTCGCTCACGAAGCTGCCGCTCTTCTCATCCAGGAAGCGCTTCCAGCCATCGGCCGTTTTCACCCAGCTCTGCCCGGGGGACCGCCAGTCCTGCCCGAGGAATGGCATGGCACCGCGAGCGGACGCGACCGATTGATGGACTGGACTGGCCCGGCGGCCTCGGGGACGCGCCGCCCTAGGCGGATGCTCCCGATGCTGGGGCGGGCGAGGGGGCCGGCTGCGGGTTCGGGGGTGCGGAGCGGGGTACCTGCGCTCGCAGAGGGCGCTTGGGAGGGTCGCCCGGCGCGCGAGGACGGCTGGAGCGCTGCGCCGCGGTCCGGGCTGCAGTATTTATCCCGGGCCGCTGGCCGCGGCTCTTTGTTGCCGGAAGAACCTCCTGCTCTTAGCCCGCCCCCCCGGCCGGAGGCCACGTGGCTTTGTTTATGGGCCCGGCCTGGTTTCCGAGGCGCCCGCGCTCCCGCTCCTCTAGCTGTTGCACAACCGCGCGCCGGGGGAAACCTGAAGCTGGAGCTCCCGCGGCCCCTTAGCCCGGTCCCTCTGCGTGCCCTCCCCGTCCCCGGGGCGCAGCTGCTGCCGCGGGGACAACCAGGCCCGGCGCTCGCGAAGCCGCGCCCCGTCCTCCTGCAACTCCCGGGCTGGCGAGGTGCAGGGAGGAGGAGGCCCGAGCGGCGTCTGGGTCACGGCGGGCCGGGGGTGGGGAGGGGGGACAGCCCCCCTTATCCACCATCGAGCCCCGCAGGCAGAGCAGCCCCTGGGAGTGGGAGCAGGGGCCGGGCACAGCGCGGCCCGGAGCAGGGTACCGCGCGCAGCCTCGTGACCTCTTACTGCCTACACCCCGCTGTAGGGCGGAGTTAGGGAACCCCGCGAGGCCGGGGTGGGGAGGAGGGACAGACCCCGGCCCCCTGCCCCTAAACTGTTAACGAGACCGCTGTCAGGCCTGTGTCCCTGGGAGGCGAAGGAAGAAGAAGGAGGCCGGGCGGCATCTGGTCCCCGCTGGGTGAGAGTGGAGAGCAAGGATAGCCTCCTCCCTCCCCCTCCCCAGCGCCCTAAGCGAGCAGCGCAGTGGTCCTCGGTTCTGGTCTGGCACGGCGCCGCCAGGGAGCCGTTAGGGATGTCCTAGCCCCTCTCACTGTCTCACCATCCGCACCTCGATCTGGGGTGTGGGGGGCTGGGTTTTGGTTTTGAGGAACCGCTGTACCCTTCTTCCCTTCGCGCTGTTCGGCATCCTCTGGGCTATTAAGTCAGGCTGTCAGGCCAGTTTTGTTTTAGTTTCGGTGAGCATTAAGGGAGAGAGGGCTAGAATGTCCCTCTGCCCGCCTGATGGGGACTCAAGGCGGGAGGTGAATGCCCACCGTGCGCAGACATGCCCCAGCGCCCGAGCCTGAGGCCCTCACACTTTAGTTTATTAATCTGATCCTCATAACCGCGGGCGGGCGGCCAACGGGGAGCTATCTATGGCTTTCCAGACAAGGGCATTGAGGGCCCCGGAGAAGGGTTAAGCCAGTGACTTACCCTGGGTCACAAGGCTAGTTTCTTCACAACTCTTAGTACAATCTGAAATAACCTGGTTTGCTTTTACTTTTTTTTTTTTTGGCAACAATCTATCCCTCTCTGTAGAATTTGAACTCCATCATGAGAGCTGGTCCCTCTTGTTCCAGGGGCGTCCCAGCACCTTGCCAGGCCGGGAGGGCACCTTCAATAACTATTTGTTTTATGAAGACGTGCACCGATGTGGGAGACTGCTGGCCTCAGGGTAGCTTCTTGCCCTCATGACTTCTAGTTGTCATGATTCACAGTCTGATCCATTTGACCATTAGATTGCACAGAGCAGTTACAGCAGAGTAAAAATTCCATGCTCAAGAATTAGCCTCAAATTTGATTTGTCCATATTTCTTCCTCTGCAGCCATCAATAGCTTCCATTCCACGGACTCTCTGGAATCTTTAAGGCTCAGAGTAGGCAGAGGGTACATGTTGGAGGAGGAAGGAGATGTTTTTAATAAATTCTGTTTTCAAGTAGCCAGAGTTTTCTGATTCAGGGTTCCCACCATAAATAATTTATTAGTGTAGGAATAGTAAAAATCACTTGTAAAAACACTACAGAAGGTCCTAAACAAATGACAAACAATATGGTCATGCTAACAGATGAGACAATATTGCGCCTGGCCTTTGTGGGAGAGAATTGATATCTGC
The DNA here is from genome assembly GCF_021613505.1 of Equus quagga. NCBI lineage: Eukaryota > Metazoa > Chordata > Mammalia > Perissodactyla > Equidae > Equus > Equus quagga. The sequence continues at coordinate 17,688,064 of NC_060282.1, read as the reverse complement.
AAGGAGCATAATTAAGAGCTGTGATTATTAAAGATGCATGCTAGTTGTGTGTCAGTAAGCTACATCTCTGTAAAACCCACAGAAGACAGAAGATTTGAGTTCTAATTCTGCTAGAGCAACGTGCCTCCTGTCCGAGCTGGGTGAATGACTTAAATTCTGGAGACTCAATTTTCTCAGCTGTCAAGCAAAAATAGAGCCTATAGTGCCTACCTTTCAGGATTGTTTAGAAAGCATGGTGAAATTATTTGTACCAGTTCTTTCCTCTGCTTCAGTAGCGTTATGCACCCACATGGCCCGTGGCCTCTTACTGTGTGCTTCCCTGATTCTTGACATTGGGCTTGGTGATGTGACTTGCTTTGGCCAATGGAATGCTAGCGGATGTGATGTGAACAGAGGAATGATGTGCTTGTCTGGTTGGGCTTCTCCTCTTGTGTTTCTACCGAGGCTGTGGCAAGAGCATACTTTGGGTAGCCACTGTTCCTCAAGGCTTAGTCCCAGGATAGGACACATGGAACAGACACCCCAGTTGCCCCCACAGATCTGTTAGCAAGAAATAAATGTTCCTTATTGAATGCCATTCAGATTATTGTGGTCTTTTATTACACAGCATTATTGTGTCAATAGCTGACTATTGCAAAGGGTTGAGTGGCTGAAAGATTGTGAAAGTTTTTTTTTTTGACTTCTAAAATTCAAGCACAAGGAGGAAATCACTTTTTTTTTTTGGTCCTTTTTGGCTAAGAACTAATCTCAGGAAGACTCAGTGTCTGTCTTTAGTCCTTTAGCTCTATCCTCCTCAAACAAAACAAAACAAAACAACTGGTGGCTGTCATCTTAACCCACGCTTCTTCTGAAATATGAGTGAGTGCTTTTGATTTCTCATACCATTAAAAATCTAATTTGACACTTCTTCAAACACATGATTTCTACTAGGAAGCCTTGTAATGCTGAGCCCCTCAAGATGAAGAATGTGCTAGGCCACATCTGGAACAGTTACCTTTGCATCAGATGTTGATGTGACTTTGCAAAGACTCTGTGATTGGAAACTTACATGATTGAGCATTCGAGAATCACGAAGGCAAAGCGTCAGTGTCACTGCTTCAAACTGAAAATATAGAGGCCAAAGGATACTTTGAGAATTTCACAAGGTATGGCCTGGGGAGGACCAGTGTGGCCTGATGGTTTGAGCAGTGCACGTAACGTGAGTACCATGACTTTGAGTTCCATTGTGTGGACACTGAGCCCCTGCCTCCCCTGTTCAGCTTTGTGCAATAGATTGCCCAGATTGCATGCTGGGTATTTGATTTTTTAAATGTGTGCTTCTCCCCTGTGGGGCTGTGTCTTAGTGGGTTAGTCCCTATCGTGGTGCTTGGTACGTGACAGGCAATGAAGAAATAACTCAGTAAATGTCGTTGAACTGCCCTGCATGCTGTTATTCCCATGTCTTCATCTATTGGCATTACTTCTAAGAACATAGCAGGGTAGAGAGGAGGAGAGGTTGGCAGCCCATGATACCCTGCATAGCTAAATTCTCCGAGAGGGGTGCCTTATCAGTTGGTGAGGCAGGTAGAGAAGGTAGTCAAAAGGTGGCATCTTAGAAAAAAATGTTTTAATGTGCTTGTTCCCCTCATGGCAGATGCCAGCCATGCTGAAGATTCTGTGCCAAGAACTTTGCAAACGTTATCCTGGTTAATACTCCTCACAAAAGCCTGTGAGCTAGGAATTGTTATTCCCTGTTTTACAGATGAGGAAGCTAAGGCTCAGAAAAGTTAAATAGTCTGTCTAAGATCACCCAGCTAATAAGTGGTGGGAACCAAGCTGGTACCCAGGTCTATCTTCAACCCCAATTGGAGCCAGATTGACTGGGTTCGAATCATAGTTGGCCACTTAAATAGCTGTGGACCTCGGGCAAGCTTAACCTGTCTGTGCCACACTTTCCTCATTTGTGAAATGAGGATAATGACAGTACCTACCTCAAAGGTGTTGTGAGGATTTATTGAGATAACATCAGTGCCAAGCCAATGGTAGTTTTTATCATCATCATTACGCAAAGTTTGCTTGTCCATCTTTTACTTGCTTAAGTCCATGTCTGTCTTTCCCACCAAATTTTAAGTTTTGAGGGCATGGAGCATAGCTCCCTCAGCTAATTTCCAGATATGGAAAAGCATGTCTATTGAAGCAAATTGTACGATGAAATGATAGCTTGCATATTATTAGTTACTATTTATTGCACTTGAACTAAGGAAATGGGCCTTATTCTGTTCAGAAGATTAGATTTTCAAAGGTAAATTCAGCATAATTTTAGCCTGATCGGTGCCTCTTAAGCCTGTTTATAGAAATTGTTTGTAGAAAGAACTGATAAATTTGATAAATATGAAGTGCTCTTTGCTTCTAACGTAAAATAACATTAGTTTATAGCTTTGGCCGAGGGACTGACAACCTCTCACTGAAATGCAATGGTATTATGTTTTTTCATAGTTTCTCTTTCTGAAAGGGTATATTTTTTTTAAAAAAATGCTTATCAGCAGTAGTTGTAAGTTAAAAATAACTTTAGCTTTTCGGGTGGGGCAGGGGCTGGAATCAACCAAATCTGCTGGCTCACTCTATCTAAATTAGAGTGAATTTTGTGAAGGAAGAGATAAAGGAAGTCAGGATCTTAAATTCAGCCTGTCAGTGTTGTCACAAGGAGTGTATGTTTAATGCCACAACAATTTACATATGACCTTACGCCCTGTCTGTCTAGGGTGAGGCATCCTTGAAACGGTGTGAAATACGTCTGTTAGGTGTTGTTTGAGCAGGAACTCCCAGCTGGGTGTTATTTTTGGGTTTCTGGCTGCCATGAGTCCTGCCAACTAAATTAAAGTTGGTCAGACACATGTCATTGCAAATATTCTCATTACTTTAATGAGAATCATTTGGTATTCCTCAAATGTGGGCCCGGTTCTGTTTTTGAGAGAAGGTCAACGGCATTTTGCTGTAATCCTCCTTCTTTCATAGCCTGATTGTCCGATTTTAATGAAAATTCTTCTTTTAATAAGTAGTAAAAAGGATTTGGAGACAAAACTGCTAACTTTTGTATAATATAGGGAAATGAATGAAACCACAATTTGTACCAATAGCCCAGATTTGTGGTGTCTTTAAAACAACACAGATTTTAAAATGAGGATGTTAAATTTGTTATGGGAAATTTGTGTGTTAAATTTGTTATGGAGGTAAAGCTTTAAAAACTATATTGGTGCTTGAAATTGGTTAAAACCAGCCTATCTATAATCTTTCCAATGGTGTCTTAAGTGGTTGAGTAGAAATTTTAGTCCTGAGACTTCTCATCTGTAAAAATAGCTTGGACTGAAATTCATCTAGACACTGTGTCTTTATCACTAGTGTTCAGATAGCTTTGCAAGGTGGGTATTTTTATCGCCATTTTACAAATGAATGGACGGAGGCTCAGGTATATGAACCGCTTATTCAAAAGTCTGTTTACAAATAAAAGCAGGCTCTTTGAGGTTACCTAATCCAATTGCTTCCTTTTACCCACCAAAAGGCTAAGGCCCAAACAAGAGAGGTTCACTCGAACACACAGCTAGTTAGTAGGAGTCCTGGGAATTGGGTACCATGAGACCAAACCAGTAGGGTTAGAATATTCTGTTAACCTTGCTGTACTGACCGATGCGCCTGAGAAGTGTAAATTTCAAAGTAAAATTCAAATCCTGTGATTTACACATTCCAGTGATCAGATTTTATCAGGATTTCTCATCAATGAGTTTGCTCCAAAGGGTATGAGAAAAACAGTTTGAAGCCCTAAAGAGGCTACTCTTCAGAGTCAACCAGGATTCTAGAGAAACAGCAGATCTGAAAAATCAGGTGCCTGGTACGTCCTTACCTGACCATCAGGTTGAATGCAGATCTGCTGCTTGTGATATTTTGACAAATTATCGTCGTCGCTGCGTGTTTTGACTCGTCAACCCTAGTGATTGGAGAAGTGGTTTGTGAGTCATGTTAAGTGTGTTTCCTCCTGAGTCAGTTACTGATTTGTCAAATCCGGAGAAGTCACGTAACCTGTTTGGTGTTCAGTTTTCACGTTTATATACACACGTGCTATAGAGCTGGTTGTATGACATCACTGGTTGAATAGTGATCATTAACAACAATTACAAATTTACATTGGGAAATCGAAAAACACAATCCTGTCCTGTCCTTTTTCTTGGGTTGTTTGTGTATCTCTGCCTGTCTTACCCATCATTTCTCCATAGAAAGCAGAAGTCTACACGTGTATACATACTTACTAAGTATGCCTGATGCCTGGCACATATGAGGTCTCAGTATGTGGAATTGAATTTCTAAGTTGTAGCCTAGAAATTGTGGTCCTTGAACTAAAAACCATTTTACTGTTTGTCTCAGACGATTCAATGAAAATAAAAATAAACCAAGACATAATTTCTTTTAAACAACAGTACATTCATTTCAGGAAGAAGAAAGTAATTTAGAAAGAAGTACAGAATGTTCATCTTCTTTCCCATTCTGACTACAGCTTGAGAAATTCAGTCCCTTAAGGGACGTACTATTTTCAACCAGGGTTTACTGTTGATAGTGACTTAAGAAATAATTTAGTTTTTTAAACATCTGCTTTGCTAAAAATGGTATTCCGTAAAAACCTTTGCTCGATATCTTCAAATTGTGCATTTATTGAAAAGATGGTGCATAAATTAGATTTTTTCCTCCTCTGTCAACTAAGCAAAAGGAGTGGTTATCTTTAGTTCTGTTTTTGAGCATTTTACAGGCTGTAAGGTTATTTTTGAATATCATTCATTCATTGTCTCAACAGGAATATGTCACGCCCTTGCTAAGCTCCTGCTATTATTCTAAAGCAGCATAGGGAACATGAAGACAGACATTTACCCTCAGGGAGTGTAGAGGCCATAGGGAGAGAGAGACACACAAATACATGTTCTTAAAACTATGTGCCTGTGGGGTGATAGACATTAGCACACGGTTTGTCAGGACATCCACGAGGACAGAGCACCTAACCCAACCTGGAATAATCAGGCCAGGCTTCCTGGAGTTGCTCTTGAGCTGGGTCTTACAGGATGAATAGGAACTGATGAAGCAAATGGAAATAAAAATGGGAGTGGGTTGGGCATCCAGATGGAGGAGACAGCAGGAACAATGACAAGAGGAGGGGAACAGCATGGGGTGCTGTGAAGGACAGAATGTGAGGCAGAGAGTGAGGAGAGCTGGGGAAGGAAGAGGGGCAGGGGCAGATGGCAGAGGGTTCCGTGAGGATTGGTAGAAAGCTTGGGCTTTATCTGAAGTGGTGGGAGCCGCTGAAGAGCTGTAAGGGGGGGAATGATGTGGGTAGATTGTACTGTAGGTAGGTATCTCTTGGGGGGTGGAGGGATGGATGGAAGTACACTATGGAGACAGGAGACAAGTGAGGAGGATGTGGCTGTTTCCAGGCAGCAGCTGATGAGCACCAGGGCCAGGAGAGCAGTAGCTGGGGCGGTGAGGAGGGGATGGATTTGAGACAGGCGGAGGAGGCAAATGCTGCAGGCCTTGGTGATTGACTGCATGCAAGGGATGAAGGTAGGGAAGTGCCAAGGAGGGCTTGAGATTCTAGTTTAGTTAAAAGAAGAATGAATGTTTGGATGGGAGGCTGAGGACTAGAGTCTCATTGTTCTGAATGAAACCTCACTTTCGCTGGTTTTAGGGCCAAGAACAGAACCACCTCTGTGTTCCCTCTGCCCTGGGGGAGGTTGCCTGGAAGGACTTCTTCCTAACTGCCCAGGCCTGCCCAGAGAAGAGGCAGGAACTCCATTTGGAACAGGGGATCTTCTCTTTTTGCCCTCACCTGTTTGATCCGCCGTGAATAAGATGGATTCTCTCTGCCTGTGGTTACAGTGCATGATCTGGTACCATGAAATGAAATGGTCCATTTTCACATGCCTTAAAAAATGTTATAAATATATGTAGTTCTATTTCTCACTACAAATAACTTATAACAAACTTTAAGTATATAAGCAAATAATGAAATTGCCTAAAACCAACAAGTGAATGGGTGTGCTAAAAATTTGTTTTATATCTGTCTTTTTTACCATCCACTTAGTACCACCTGCTAGACCCCTTTAGGGGGATGCCTCACTGTGTCTTTGTGGGAGGTAGTGCTTACTTCCAAATATAGGACCTAAAGGGACTAGATCTTCTTGCCCCCTGCTGTGGTCCAGCCAGGGGCAGTCATGTGACTGATCACACCCTCTTCTGGGAGACTGACGGAAGGAGGTTGGTGGTTCCTCGTTGGAGGGCATTCCTGGCCAGCGTAGTCGGAGGGGTGCTGACTCCAGGTGGTCTCTGCAGCAGCAGCTTTGCCATGGTCCTTCTGCCTGGTCCTCCCGGTTCCTGCTTCAGTTTCCACACCTGTTTCTTCAGCCTCTTGCTGGTGCTATGGACCCTGAGAGTCTTCCAATAAAATTTGTGTGCTTAGGAGAACCAGGGTTGATTTCTGCTGCTTGCAAACGATAATCATGACAATGTGGAACTTCCATGTAGGAGAGTTCTTCAGAGACTGGGTCACTCACAGACACACAGTCTCTTCTCCATCCATCCTTCCTGGAAGCCCCTGCAGTCTCATGTGCTTATGTGTGCTCTCGGGCCAAGGGCTGAATTAGACCAGAGAGAATGATTTGTGAGTATTAGGACTTACTGAAAGAAATAATCTGCTGAGAAAACTGGACTCAAGCCCAGACAGGGGATTTTGACTTGCACAAAACTGGCAGATTTAGAAATATCAAGACAGAGAAGAATGTTGAGCTGTCCATGTATGAAAGGAAAAGATGAGGAATTGAAAAGCTTAGAGCTGTAGATTTTTCTTATAAATCCATGGCTTGAGCATCATCAGGGCAGCAAGGGTGAGTCCAGAGAAAGTTCAACTGGTGACATTTTATAGATTTCCCTAAGGTACACGTTTTGTTATAAACAGGTTCTAAAATTGATGCTTTGGATGTGGAATTTAGCTTGAAGGCAGCAGGAGGGGAGGAACATTTATTGGATATCTATTGTGTGTCTGACTTTTATCTACCTTGGTTTATTTAATTCACCCCCGAACCCTACAAGGTAGGTATAGCATCCCTATGTTATTCATGAGGAAACTGCACAGTTAGAATCACACAGCTCACTGTGGCAGAGCTAGGATCTGAATCCAGGACTTTTGACTCCAAAGCTTGTGCTTTTCCTATGACATCATTTTTTTTTTGGTCTCCTGAAGGTTACTTGAAGCCAGCGGGGAGAATCCGGACAGAGAGAGTGGACTGCCAGACCTTAGGGAGAGAATTCTTCTTCCATGGAGATGAGAATCGGGACTGAGGACAGAGCTGGCTGGTTTTGAACATGACTGCCATTGTGTGGCCTGGAGGGACCTCGAGTGTCTTGTATCCCACACAATTCCACCTCTGATAACCAAGGAACTCACTTTACAGCAAAAGAAGTATAGTGCTGGGCTCTTGCTGACAAAATTAGCTGATATTACTGTGTAACCCACCACTTGAAGCTTGACGGAACCACAGAATGACCTTCTAAAGACCGCTGGGAAATAACGTCCTAAAAGTTTGGGGCTCCTGTCCTACAGACTGTGGTAAGTATAGTGTTTCCTCAATATCCAGAATATGTGGTTTCAGAACTAAGAGGAGAGGTGGGAGTAGCCCCATCTCATTTTTAGACTATTAGTGTTATTTACACGAACACCTAACAACCTGCTGAGAGCGTTTTGGCTCCTCATCCCTGAAATCTTGGGTGGGTGGGATTCAGAGGTCCTGGTTTCCACCGGGGAGCACAGACATGGTTCTGTTAGAGCTGAAGCGGAAACTGTCCCTGGCCATTTAAGGCTCCTCATGCCACCGAACCAACAAGAAGACAGACGTTTACTGTGTTGATTGGAGTGATTGATCCCCATTATCAAGGGGAATTAGGTTACTCTACCTAATGAAGGCAAGAAAAACCATATCCAGAGTCCAGAAGACTCACTGGGCCTCTCCTTAGCGGTCTCATATACAGTAATAGTGGTTAGTGGAAAAGTGTGACAACCTGGTCAGTACAGGGTCGCTAAGGGCTCTGATTCTATGGGAATGAAAGGTTGACTCATCCTACCAGGTAAACAGAACTCCAGCAATCTGAGGTGCTGAGGGTAGGAGAAGGTGGCATGGGTGGTGGATGAAAGAAGCTGTGACTGTTGATTTCAGTCCCGTGACTAGTGGCTGAGGTGTGCACTGTGACTTTATGCCTGTCTTATCTAATTGACTATAATTTTCTTTTTCTACTAGGCTTTCTGCTACCGCGTGTGAAGGGTGTGTTACAATTTAGGTCTCAAGTGAGAGTGTGACTGTATTGACATCTCCTTACCACGACATGCCAGTTTATGGGACTTTGTGTCTCAGTGATGTTGGGGATGAGAGTCCCTTCATCTCAACGAAGGGCAAGGTGGATGCAAAAGGGGTGGACCATGCAGGTTACTCTCAGCATCCCTCACCTTCCCTTCCCCCAATCCACTCACTGTCCTTCTCTAGGCCCAGGGAGACTGAGCCCTACAGACCACCTCACCCGGGCTCCCTTGCCCTCTGGTTTCTGGTTGGGTTTGGTCAATGGAAGTTACTGGCAAAAGATTAGAGAGTGAGAGGAGCAAAGTCAGAGATTTCTTCCTCTCTCCCTCTTTGCTTCCGCACCACTGGCTTAGCTGTTCCATGACTTTGGTTTCCGCCAGGCAGCTCCTCTGCCCTGATTTCAGCTCTCGTTAGATTCAGCAAAACCATTTTCCTCCTCTTGCTCCTTAAGACCAGGAGTAGCAATGGCTCCCTGCTGTCCATCTCTTGCAGGCTCCCTTAACTCTCTTCACACCTCCGTAACTGATCCCTTCATTAAAACCTCTTCAGTGAAACCATTTGAGCGGAGTTTTGTAAACTGCTAGGCCCTGTGTGATACAAATTGGGAGCTAACTTAATTTTATTGAAGCATAAAATTATCATTTTATTCATTTCATTGAAGCAGTCTTCATTTTCCCAAAGGATATGTAGTAGTGTTTCTTGAAAAAGCGAGTGTTTCTACAATGTTTAAATCAATTAGACCTACAAATGTTTGATTTCCATGCAGCCTTCCAGGAGGACGTCCTGCCAGGAATAATACAAAATAAGAGGAGGGGGCTATTTTAAAAGTCTCTTTTATCTAAGAAAGTTAGGCAAACGTACTTTTCCCCCAGCATTACTTATGGTGAGTTACATCATTTCTATGTCAGAGGTGAGAAAGCTGATTTCTACAGACATGTGGTAGATTGAGCTGTTACACTGCCTTTTTCAATTGGCTGTCATTAAGTTACAATCCTTTGGGATGTGCAGTCACCAAACATTCATTTATTCCTTCTCCAAGCTTTTATCTGGTACTTACAGAGTACCACACAGAGTCCTGCCATTGCTGAAACAGAGATGAATGAAGTGTAGCCCTTGCCCACCAGGCAGCAACTGGGTGCAGTGAGAGCACCACGGGCAAGTTCATGCAAGTCTCTGCTTTTGAGTGTTCCCATAAGTAAAAGTAATCCTACCTTTCATTCATTCATTCAACAAGTGTTTGTTCCTATGTGCCAATGCTAGGCACTGGAGGAATAAGACTGAAGAAAAATGCATAAAAAAGAAAAGGAAACAAAAAAACCTCTCCAAAACACAAAACAAAAGCAAAAACAAAATGAAACAGAAACAAAACCCAAAAAGCAAACAAACAAGCCCAAAAAAAACCCCAGTGCCCAAAATATAGACTCAGATGGTCTCTACAGTCATGACATTTAGAGTCTAGGGACCTACTGCAGAGTTGTGAGAATTAAATGAGATGTTTATGGAGAGCAGGCACATAGTAGATGCTTAATAAATGCTGGAGATTATGATCATCTATTGGGGAGACAGAGCCATTGAAATAAAATGTAATGTGTGCTATATGCGAGCAAAACGGTAGAGGAGCACAGAGGAGGAAGGAACTTATTCTGTTATGGGGAAATCATGGAGGGTTCCATAGAAGAGGTGACATCTGAAGGACAAACCTCACTTCACTGGACAAAGGACAAGGGAGGATGACATTTGGGCAGAGCAAAGCCATGCAGGAGTGAGAGTGCCATGGTGTTTGGGAAAAGGCGTTGACTCAGTTTTGCTGGGGCAGAGGGGGTATGGAAGGAGACAGGAAATGAAGGTGTGGAAGCGAGGCGAGCATCTTCCATAGTGTTCGACCCCTAGAACACTGGATATGTGCTGAAACCAGGATGTGTCCGGCCTTGTGGGCGGGGCGCTCCATCTTCTTGTGCCTTAAACAATTTTAAAGGCTGAAGCAGCATAAGGAGCCCCTAATGCTGGGGAAACCAATGGAGCCAAAGTGCTGGTGAAGTGTGGAAAGTCTGCAAATATTAGTGCGGGACCACCACGTTTACATGACACCCCCTCCTTGGCAGGGTTCTTTCTAGAGAAAACACGCAGATTGTGTGCGACAAAATCAGTTTCCTTCTACAGCATAGTAAAAATATAAGATACAACATGAAGATCAGCACCATAAGCTTCTAAGATTGGTCCACATCAGAAGATGGATGTCAAGGACTGCGTTATTTTTCTTATCTATTTTTCAGAACCAAAGGGAAGGAAGGAGGGCCCACAACCAATTGACAATCCATAAAATAACAGTTATTGAGCACACAGAGTGTACCACGCACAGTGCTGAGTGCTGCTGATTCAAAGATGAATAAAATGAGGTCGGTGGTCTAGGGGGAGCTCACAGCCCAGTGCAGGAGACAGTTGTGTTTACAGACTGAGTGTTGCCCAGTGTCAGGCGAGGCGTGGGGCGCCATATGTTATCCCCTGATCACCGTGAGAGGCAAGTATAATTATCCTCATTCTCAGCTGTGAGAACTAAGGTTCCCAGAAGTTGAATTACTTGCCTGAAGTCTCATAGCTGGGGTATCAGTTAGGGTCCCTGCAGGGAACAGATGGCAGGCTCAGATGGGGTAATTGAGAACAGTTTAGTAAAGGGGCAGTTTACAAGGGTATGGGCAGGGTAAGGATGGTGGGGCACCCTGGGGACAGCAGTGGGAGGAGGATTCCCACCCCTAGGCTTACAGGGGCAAGTGGAGGGACCTGTTACACGAACTGGGAGACAGGAGCGATGACTGTAGGAGAGGGCCACCAGGTAAGAGCTGTGGATACAGCCAAGTCCCAGTGACTTGGGAGAAAGGAGCCACAGGGAATAAATACCCTGACCTCGCTCTCTTCCTGACCTTCAGTTTCCAGCTTGTGCCTCCCATGGATGAACCCAACCAGAAGCTGGAGGGCAAAAGAAGCTGCTGATGCAGCCTCCGGGGGGCACAGAGCAAGGCAGGGAAGGGCAGAGTGTTGGGTCTGGAAAGACAAATGGAAAATACCGAGCCCAGCCGATAAGGGAAAAAGAGGAGGCTTACCTCCCACTTTCTTCTGACCTCCTGTCCCTTGCCTTTCCCACTCTGCCATGTTAAAGCAGCTGCTTTCTGACATATACGTGGCTCACCTTCACAATTTCCTGGAGGATATGAAATGTCAGCAGGATTAAACAGCATGGAATGGTGGGGTGAAGTGCATTGTTTCTGTTTACTCTGACATCCATTGCCCCCCTTCTTTTGACAACAGCACCCCTCCTTGACACTTAACACATGCGCGTTGGGTGGGGCTGCCCCACCTGCAGGCGACAGCATGGGCACAGGGCCCAGGTGAAGCATTTCTCCACAGGATCGGGTTGGAGGCTTGGTGGAACTGACCCTGAAACTTACAGATGTCACCATTTCCTGCGACAAGCACAGAGGGTACTCTCAGCAAAGTGGCCCAGCAGGTTTCAGGCTGGGGGTTGTGCTGGGAGAACCGCTGCTTGAGGGCCCCCCATTTCTTCTTAGGAGATACATTTGGGTTCGTGGTGATGGGATTCTGCCTGTCCAGGGTGAGGTCCTGTTGAAACTCCTGCAAGGTCATTTTCCATGATTGCAAAAAGTGCCTTTGTCGAGATCCTTTATCAAGATCTGACATCTAGGGTCTGGGAACAATTTTTTACCGGGCCACCAGCATCATCTTGTTATATAGTTCCTGTGCTATATATTTTGTTATACAATTATCTATCTACCTATCTATCTATCAATCATCACTCGTCTTATCTATTTATCTTACATATATCTTATATATCTTGTTATATGGTTCCAGGCATCCTGCATAGGCATCAAATTACAGCAATGATATGGTAACCAGTGTGTGGGCTTGGGTGGTCATTTCTCTACAAGGTCTAGAAGGGGCTGAGCACAAGCCTGGTCATCATCTTTAACACAGCGAGGGATTCAGGGCATGTGACCCAAATCAGGCCAATCAGGGCGAATTGCAGGACTCCCGTTGGTGACACTGGGAAAGCTCTTCTCCACAGGAGTTGCTGAGGGTGGGACATACCCCTGCAGCTGTTGGAAGCCATCTTGCCGGCCATCTAGCCGCTGTGAAAGAAGATGGAGAGAATGGAGCTAATACAGAGGATGGCACAGCTGAAGATACAGGTGAGAGTGACCAACTCGTCTCAGACTGCCCTGATTTTAAAACTTAAAGGCCCACCTTCTAGGAAGCCCCTCAGTCCTGGCTGGACCAGGACAGACTCTACCTCAAGTAGAGAGTGAGAGTGAGTCCTGATGACATCATCTGAGCCCCCAGATCCAGCTCTTCCTGTAGACTTTTCACTGGCTTCTGTCCTTTGCAAGGGAATGGGTCCTGACCAAGCCAGAAATGGGCAGCTTAGGGGGCAGGAGCATCAGTGTGGCTTTGACCAAGCCACCAAAGTCTTCCAGAACTCCTTGATTTCGCCATCTTTAAGATGAACGGGTGGATGACTTTTATGTTCTCTTCCAGCCCCATAAAGTCTGAGCATCTGTATCAGTCCAGTCTCGCAACCGCTCCTCTCCCTTTTTAACGTTAAAACGAAACAAACCTGCTGTGCAGAGTGTTCCAAGATGCAAGCAGTGTGCTCCAGCTGATCTTATCGTCCCTTAGCACAGTTTTACCTAGATGAAAGGGAGGGCTATTAAAATATCTGCTTGCAACTTTTATGTGGAAAGATCTGGAACCCTAGGCATGAAATGCTATTCAATTTGCTTGTGATGTTACACAGCCGGAGAGTCTTCGAGAATCAGGTAAGTGATGGCTTTCAGGCCAGAGCTTCCACAGGCAACCTGAGGCAGGGTGTGTTGGAAGTCCCAGCTCTCTAGAGCACAAAGAGATCTAGCCTGGAAGTCAGGATTCCTGGATCCTAGAGTCATAACTGATGACGTAGTGGTTTAGAGTTGAGGACGCCTTTTAACGTATGTTATCTCCTGTGAGGTGCTCCCTCCACCCACAGGATTCTTCCTCAGGTACTGGGTTTTATTTCACGAGTTTCCACTCACTCTTTGGGTCTTATCTTAAACGTCCTTTGGGAGGTTTTTCTGGCACCTCTGGGACAGCTTGGTTTCTGTAGTGATCATGGTGTAGCAGGCTAGATATTTGTTGTCAAGCACAACGTCTCATCCCCCCCTTTTTTGATAACAGCCCCTCCTTTCCTTGGCGGGGAAAATTTCCCCCTTGCTGTTTGGTTCTGGTGGGGCTGTTAATCACAGTGCCTGCCTCCCTCCCCACAGGGGTTGCCGGGTAACCAGGCTGAGCCATTCACAGTCCCTACCCCCTGGCACGGTGATTAGTTCCTAGATAGGCATGTGACGAAGCACAGCCAATCAGGATCTTTTCTGCAATTAAGCTACAGAGACCTTGAGAGAGGGAGGGTCTTTCTGATGGGGCTGCTAAGCCGGAAGCTGTGCAACCAGAGGCTGTGTTTCTTAGCAGCGCTGAGGAAAGCAATCAGCATTCAGAGAGAAGGAAGGCAGAGCCCCAAGGGAAGCAGTGATGAGGAATGCAATAAGAATGGGAGCCCTCTGGAGAGATAGACTCCACATATCATAATGGGGACTGTTTCAAAGTGTACCATTCAGTGGTTCTTACTACATTCACAGATTTGTGCAACTATTACTATTATCTAATTCCAGAACATTTTTATCACCCCAAAGGGAAATGCCATAAACTTTAGCAGTCACTCCCAATTCCTCCCTCCTCCTAGCACCTGGAAACCACTAATCTACTTTCTGTCTCTATAAATTTGCCTATTCTGGACCTTTCATATAAATGGAATCAGACAACATGTGGCCTTTTGTGCCTGCCTTTACTTAATATAGGGTTTTCAAGGTTCATCCATATTGTAGCATGTCTCAGTACTTCATTCCTTTTTATGGCTGAATAATATTCCATTGTATGGACATACCAAATTTTGTTTCTCCATTCACCAGTTGAAAGACATTTGGCTTGTTTTTGGCTATTATGAATAATGCTGCTATGAATTTTTCATAGAATCTTACACAGTTGTAATAAATTATTTCCATGATATTTGTTAATGTCTGTCTTTCCCACCAGACTATAAATCCATGAGTGCAGGAGAGCTTAGACAGTGCCTAGAACCTACTAGGTGTTCAGTGATTGCATATTTGCTGAGAGAATAAATGAAAGACATAGGCATATAATCCCCATTTTACAGAAAGGGAAGCTGAGGGTCAGGGAGATTAAATAACTTGCCCAAGTCATACAACTAGTGCATCCATCGGAGTTCTTAACTATAAAAAAACAGAAATCAACTCCAGCTGGTTTAAGAAGACAAAGTATTCACTGAAAGGCTACTGGGGAGCTCACAGAATCACCAGGAAGTCCCAGGCTTACAAAATGAGCTGGAACAGGAAGGCAAGATGGCACCCAGGACCAAGGCCAGAATTGTGGTCACTGGTGAGGACACTGATGACATCTTGCCTGACCAGAGGACATCACCAAGGTACCGTTGCCACCATCACTGTCCCTGGAGATCAGAAATTGCTGCTCCTGCTGCTGGCCTCACCAGAATGGCTTTTCCATTGGCCCCACTTCTTTGCATCACCAGCTTCTGGTTGAAAGCTGGTGGGTCCATCTGATTGGCTGTGACTTAGCTGCAAGGGAAGCTGGGAAAGTGAGTACCTGGCCTTTCAGATTTCTATAGCAGAGATGGGCTCTGCCTTACCCCAGCGATCTCAGTGGGGAATTCTCTAGAGCAGGAAGATTTAGTATTGGGTAGAAAAAATAATTTTCACTCTAGTAAGAGGTGGAAAGCCAAGTCTTTCCAAATTGAATACATTATAGTTGTTTGCTAGTTTCTGACAAAATGCCCGGTTCTCTGAACCTTTTGAGTGAGGGAGAGCCTTGCTGTGTTATTTTTCATCTACTCCCCATTCTCCAATTGTCAGGTGTCAAAGTTATGACAGGTCATCATGTACTCAAGAGGCCTGTTAATTTCTTATCTATCCCCCACCTTTTATTTTAAAAGCAGATCCTGCCAGAACACAGTGCCCATTACATTGTAAGCAGAATTGAGTGCCTTAAAAAAATAAAAAGCCAAACAAAAATACCCAGAAAAATACGAGGGCTTCAGCCTCCAATCTTGCTGTGCACATGTGATTGCGGAGTTTCCCTGCTGCTTTAGGCCTTGAGAGGAGTGGCTGGATCTGCCACCCTCTGTACTAACGGGAATGTATTGAGAAACATGTGGCTTTTTCCTCAGTTGATGTCCCCGGGACTTTTCATGAGTGAACTCCCTGTGTCATTTCCTCAGCATCACCTCGAGGGAAGCCAGCTCCAGCCCCTCCATCTGGTGCTCATGGAAACAGAGACGTTGCACCCTCTGAGAAGCTTCACCCTGAATTAAGCAGTCTTTGATTAGATCAGTGTAAAAAATGCGCCCACCCTCCTCTTCCCTTGGGCACATGGATAATTAAGCCACATAATTATTCAGAACCACTAAGGAGATGCCAACCTCCTTGTATTTAAGCCAAGACAGCTCAGCTTTGCCAGAACTTAGGGGAAGGACATTCCAGAGAACAAGCCCATCTCTATTTATTATCTTGGATTTTCCAGCTTGGGGGATCTTAGAGAGAATCCACTTCCACCCCAACCATTTTATAGGAATTGGGGCTGGAGAGGAAAAGCACCTGCTCAGACTTACATAGCTCAAAAGGGGCGGGGCCAAGGCAAAACTTTGGTTCTCCGTCCCTAAAAGGAAGGTGATAAAACTAAGAAAATATTCATCTGTGAATCACAAGCTTGTTATGCCATCAGATAAAAAATATATGTGGAAGCAATATTATCAAATATTTGGTAAATTTAGCAGACTCTGAGCAAGTGCTCAATCTCTGTGCCTCAGTCTCATCATCTGTGAAATGGGAATAATAGTAGCAGTCCTGCACCATCAAACTGTATGAGGATTAACAAAGTTAAAACGGGTAAATTACTCTGGAGAGAACTTGGCACATTGTGTGTGCTCAATGAATGCTACCTATTATGGTGCTTTATTGAATCTAACACCCAAAGGAACCTTCAATTTGGTCCTGCTTCTTGACTGATTAAAAAGTTAAGTGACTAACTTACTCTCCTCTAAATTTTCTTGTTGGGAATCTGTCCAAAAGCTGGAGTCTTGCTCTTCCATCTTAATGAGCCTTAGGAACCGTAGAGAGGGCTGTCGTGGATATTGGGGAACTTGGCTGTGTCATCTTTCTGAACATGCAGACTCTGGGTTCTGTCCTTCGGGGTGAATCTGTTTCAAATCCTGGCTCTGTCAGTTGCTGGCTGGGTGCCACAGGCCAACCCATTCCTTTCTTTGGGCATCCATTTCTTCAACTGTAAAAACAGAGTGAATAAGCTCTTCTTGGTTCTAGATGTTTCTGTAAAAGATGTAGGCATTGGACCCGACTTGATTGATTTCCTAGCATAGGATGGTATAAGTTAAGCTTGTAGATTCTAGAGTCTGAGTCCTGGGTTCAAGGACAGTCTTGTGTGACTGGGCCAATTATTTAACCATGCTAAGCCTCAGTTTTCTGATCTGTAGAATGGGGGTGATAACAATACTTCCTTCAAGGTTGGTTGTGAGGATTAAATTAGATGCATGCAAGCCACTTAGCAGTGTGTGGCACCCCGTGAGCTCCTAGTAAGTATTGGCTGTAATAATGACAGCCACTGGAAGGTGTTTGTTTCTAATGCTAACTCCCAGTATTAGCTTCTTTCCTCCATGTTCTTAGTCTTTTCCTTTGAAGTCAAGTACAAAGTTTTGTTTAACTGAGAATTCTGGTTGGTTGAAGGCCGGTGAATCAAGACTTGGCTCCCCTCCCATTTTGTGGTTCATGCACATTTATGGATAGAATTTGCAAGGGGCCTGCTGGGCATCAGATGGTGCTTGTCTTGAGCACTTTCTTTCTGAGGAAAGGAAACCCATGTAGGTTCCCACGAAATGGCCACTACTGTGAAACCATTGAGGCAAGCCGGTCCCTGGGAGGTCTGGGTTAGAGAATATCTTACCAGAAGTGGAAGCAACTTCTTCAGAAAAACAAAAATATATCTAATATCACGTTTTGTCTGATTGTATCAGGAATATATTTTTCTTGGAGATAAATAAAAAAGAAGTAACCACCCCATCCACACAAAATTAAAAAATGGTTATAAAATCTCCTGTAAACAGCCAGTTCTTAGTACGCTGGACCCAGAAGATGTGGGTTCAGAGTCAAGAGTAGAAGGATATTAGATGGATCGCATAAAAACACAAAGCACGTGAACTGGTTATGGATTTATGACATGTTTATGAGGCTGAATATTTGCTTTTTTAAGAGCCTCCTTCCCATGGCTTTGCAAGGAGAGCCAGATCCAGGGAATGATTCTACTTGGCCTGCTGGGGAGAGATGGGGGTGGGGAGGAGGCTGAGGGGCTGTTTATCGGGTGAGGGAAGGGCAAGGGAGCGAATGAACTTGCTCAAGTCTCGGCCCCTCCACTTAGGAAGTCACCTCAAGGGTCTTGGTGTTAGCCAGCATCTGGCAAGTGGTCCTTCTGGAAGAGAGGTCTTATAGTGGATTCTGCCTCCGGCCAGCTCTTGGGTCCCAGGCCATGGAGGCCTTGGCCCATTGGTAATGGAACTATTTGTCTTCTATGTCTCTCAGTTCTCCTTCCACAGCCTCTGGTCCCCTCTGTAGCTTCCTTGCCCCTCGCACCTTGCTGGCCAGCTAGTACTCCACCAGCACCCTCTCCCTGGCCTTCTTTCAGTGCGTCCTCTTCCCTCACCATCCTCCTGTTCATTGAGCCCATCACTCTATTCTAGATCAACCAGTTATACTACCTAAGTATTAATAACACCATGCATTGAGCACTTACTGTGTACTCACTGCTGGGTGATTTACAAATATTATCTCAAATCCTTACAAAACCTCAGAGAGATGGGCATTCCTAGCTCCATTTTTCATATGAGAAAACTGAAGCTCAGCTTGGTTCCTTGACTTATCTCAAGTCCCATAGCGACTTAGCAGCAGAACCAGAATTTAATTCCAGGCCCTCTCTGTCTCCAAGATCTAGCTTCTTTCTGCAACCCCAGTGGTCTTTGAACTGTGTGTCACCATGGGACTTTTCTCAAAACAAAGTTGTATAGAAGATAAAGAAAGATGGAGCTGTCCCATGGGGAGAGGGGATGGACACTCTTATGTGTTGACAGCCATTCATTTTGAGTTAACTGCTAGGTAAATTCTATTTATTAATTAATTCAGTGGGATTGAGTTATTTTTGAGTACATACCTTCTTGCTGTAAGCCATTCCCTGGGCAACTGACTTCCCCTCCCTAGGTTGTAAAATGGAGATAGTAAGGCCTCCTGATTAGGTTGTAGTTGGGTTTAGAGGTGGTGATGGTGTAAAGTGTCTGGTAGGTGGGAGGCACTCCATAAATGGCAATTACTACTATTTCTTGCTTGATTTTAATGAAAATACCAAGATTACGAGGATTAATTTCTTTTTTTTTTTTTTTTTGCTTTTTCTCCCCAAATCCCCCCAGTACATAGTTGTATATTTTAGTTCTGGGTCCTTCTAGTTGTGGCATGTGGGACGCCGCCTCAACATTGCCTGATGAGCAGTGCCATGTCCGCACCCAGGATCCGAACCGGTGAAACCCAGGGCCGCCCAAGTGGAGCACGTGAACTTAACCACTTGGCCATGCGGCTGGCCCCAGAGGATTAATTTCTCATTTAATGAATTACCTAAGAGGGTGTTGGTTTCTTTAAAGACACCAGAATTCAGACGGGTCTTCTAGGCTCTCCAGCCTTGCACAGCCCAGAACGTTCTATCCACCTAGGAAAACGTTCAGGGTGCTGGTAAATGTCAAGTCTGGGCAGAGATGCACACAGCTGCTCTCCTGAGCCAGCCAGGCACACCACCGGCAGGGAATTTTGAAATGGGACACTGATATTCCAACTTCCCAGGTGCTTTGCAAAATTCTTTAGTTCCGTTGCTCCTGACGGCAACTCAGAAGGGCTCTGATCCTGACACCACCCTGGACAGTGGATGACTAGGGAGTGGTTATTTCTCCCAAATTTCTTTCAATGGCTGGATTCCTGATACAGGGTACATTTCAAGGAGTATCTTTCACTTGGAACAGAGCCAAGAGCTGGACTGAGAGGAGGGACCCAGGCCAGGAAAAGCTATGCTAGGGCAGAACAGGGCAGAGAGGAAATAACTGCAGGCTCTTGCAGCTGCCACTCAAAGAAAGCAAGCTGTTCTTTCTCAACCTCTCAGATCCCCTCTTCCTCCGGCTGCCACCAGTTTCCATATGGATGTCCTACGGGAGCCATGGGGGTCTCCAGTTAACCCCAGAGTATTTGTTAGTGTTCCCTGCAGATACACAAGGAAAAAAGTCAGGTTGCCAGGAAGGGCCTCTGTGACACGAGGTGTTTCCCATGCAGAGTAAGTGACTTGGGGAAATTGTATGCCTTTGGGCTGAGTTTGGCCGGCTGAGGCCAGGATGTTTGATCGTCTATGAGGGTGTATGAAAGCTGGAAGGGTCTCATGGGTCCTGATCACTGACTTAGAGTCAGAGCATTCAAGAGCTGGGCTTTAGGAGATGCTCGAGGGCTCTGAGAAGTGGTGACTTGCCCTGACAGGTATTTCTTGAGTATATTGGTCAAGGCACTTGGCTGCAAGTGAAAGAAACTCAAACTAGTTTAAGGAAAAATAAAGAGCAGAGGGAATTTATTGGCTCACGTGTGTGAAAAGCCCGGGGTGGCTCTTGGGCTGTGGGCATGGCTGGAGGTCCCTGGGCCTCTGTCTCTTTTTCTTCATTCACGTCCTTGCTCACCTCTGTGTTGGCTTCAACACCAGGCATGCTTCTCTCAGTGGTGACAAAGGTGGCCAGTGGCACCTCCCAGCTTCAACTGTCCTCGGAGTTGGTGATCCTAGAAATAAGGGAGAGCATCATTTGCAAAATTCTAGCCCAAGTACTAGGAATGGTGTGATTAACCAGGCTTGGCTCACAAGCCCATTCCCTGAAGCAATTGCTCCCCCCAGGAGAATTCTGCTTAGTACCATCCGAAGCTGAGAGCATGGGGCTGTCCCACCTGAACAACCCGGACTGCATATAGGGGAGAGGATCCCTCAGAGATGCTGGGCAGACAAGAAAGCTTACCTCCTCCACAATGAGCACCTCCCATGGCATCAGCATGGCAGAACTGAGGGACTGTGACATCCATTCTCTGAGATCATAGCCTTGTTGGGGAGTGTGGCATGTCCCATGTCCCTGTGCCTTTAATTTCTTTTCTTTCTTTCTTTTTATTTTTTGCTGAGGAAGATTGGCCCTGAGCTAACGTCTGTGCCCATTTTCCTCCAGTTTATATGTGGGACACCTGCCACAGCATTGCTTGATAAGCAGTGCATAGGTCTGCGCCTGGGATCCAAACCAGTGAACCCAGGGCTGTGAAAGTGGAGTGCGTGAACTTAACCACTGTGCCACTGGGCTGGCGCCTCTGCCTTTCTTCTATGGTGATAGAATTTTTGCTGTGGTTGCCTGGGGTAAGCAGAATAATGCTCCTCCAAAGATGTCTACATCCTAATCCCCAGAACCTATGAATGTGTTATGTTACATGGCAAGGGGGAATTAAGGTCACAGATTAAGTCAAGGATGCTAATCCCATGGCCTTAAAATAAGGAGAGTATCCTGGATGATCCAGGTGGGCCTAATGTAATCACAAGAGTCCTTAAATGGGGAAGAAGGGAGCAGAAGAGTCAGGATCAGATACAGCAGAGGGAGAAAGACTTGCCCGGCTGGTGCTGGCCTTGAAGGTGGAAGGGGCTGTGACCTAAGGAATGTGGGTGGCCTCTAGGAGCTGGAAAAGGCAAGACGTGGATTCTCTCCTGGAGCCTCCAGAAGGGCTCCCAGGCCTGCCGACACCTTGATATTAGCCCAGAGAGACCCTTTTCAGACTTCTGACCTCCAGAGTTGTGAGGTAATAAATCTGTGTTGGTTTAAGCCATTAAGCTTGTGGTAACTTGTTACAGCACCAATAGGAAACTAATACACTACTTGGAAGAAAAGAACTTTGCTCAACCTCCTTTGCTTCCAAGAGTGGCTGTGACTGAGTTTTGGGGGTAGGTGGAGCGGTTGCAGGCCCAGCTCCCTTCCCTTCTTCATTTTGTCCATCCTGCTATCTAGACGTGGATGCTGTTTGGACCACAGGCTGAGGCCACGCCCTGCAGAAGCTGGAGGAACGAGCTGGAGGGAGCAGAGCCACAGAGGAGCCTTGGAATTTCTGCCTTCACGTTTTGACTTGAGTGAGAAATGTATTTTTATCTTGTTCAAGCCATTGTTATTAGGGGCGTTTTCAAAACTCACAGCTGGAGCCAATCCTAACTATTGTAGAAAGAAAAGGCATTCACGCTGACCTTTAAGGAAGTCCCACAGATCCAGTCTCTACAAGACCCAAGGGTGATCCAGGAGCTCTTCCCGGATCCCTGACTCTTTCCCATCCCCCCCAGCATCTTTTCCATCAGATGCTGCAGTCTTAGCTTCGCAGCCTCATTTTTATCCCACCTTTGCTGTTGGCATCTATTCTTAGGCACCAACCCTAACCAACCCTGATTCAGCTTGACCGTCTGGCTTTCTGAACCCTATGCTGCCTTAGTGAGCACCCATGACCCAGTTCTGGCCCCACGGGACTCACGCCTACCCTGGCTGGCCTCCCCCCACATCCCAGCCAGATAAAGCTCAATAAGAGTGCAAGGTTTAATTAGCATCGAAGACCTTGTCTCTGGGTCTCTGCGTGTGACTTCAGAGGAAATCATAGTTGTAACAGCTAACGCTTATTGAGAATTTACCGTGGGACAGAAAATTAAGTGCTTTACTTTTTAACTGCATTTAATCCTCAGAACAAGGCTAGGGGTAGGTGCTAGTGTTATCTCACTTTACCGGTAAAGAAACTGAGGCTGAATTAACAGAGCAGTTAAACAATTTGCCTGAGGCCACTCAATTGCTAAGCGGCCGAGCCAGTGTATAAACCAGGCGGTCTGATTTCAGAGCCCAGGCTGTGATACATTAGATGTACTGCCTCCCAAGCCCAGCTACTGTTGTCTTCTGAGCATTTCACTCAGCGAAGTGTTTAGATGATCATAATAATGGCTCAGGACATCTGGCAGAGCTGCCATGTACGGTTGTGTGGACTGTGCACTGCACAACTCAGGCAGTGCCTTTTGCATTGTCATCTCTGTTAATTGTAACCCCTGGAGTTGTGTAGTGGATAACCTGCATAAATATATGTGGCTACTCCGAGGCCCAGGGCCTGCATAAACCGATAGTGGGAGGTCACATGGAAATGCCAGGAACTCAGTTGGGGGAGCTATTAAAAACTGAGCTTGGGAGTTGGTGTTGAAGATTAAGAATCAGGGAAACAAGCCAAGGTAATGGGAGACAGGAACGCAGAGGACTCTTGCTGGGGCAGCCTGACAAAACCTGCTGGATGGTTTCCTTCACATCCAGACCTGTACTAGGTGACTCTTTAAAAAAGCAGCAGGAGTTAGTTTTGTTGTTGTATCATAAAAATAATACATGCTTATTGGCGAACATTTAGAAAACATAGAAAAGCTTAAATAAGAAAATAGTAGTCATTTATTGTCCACAACCCAGAGAAAACCACTGCTAATATATTACAGTGTTTTCTTCAGGCTCTCCCTCCTCTCTCTGTTTCTTGATGGATGGATGGATAGATAGGCATAGATATAGATTTCTCTGTCTCTGTCTCTCTCTACATATATATGTATATGTCACTCCTCATGGGTTAAAATCAAGATATATATTATATTTTATATATATATATAAAGAGAGAGATTCGTACATGGTTGTTCATGTTAAAAATATTAGCTCATTCGGTTTGTATAATTTTCACTAAGTCCTCTAGAAACGGTTCAGATGGAATTGGGCTGACTCTTGCTTATCCTGTAGCATCTTCAAGGCCCTACCTGGCTGCTAACACAAGCTACTAGGCACTTCTTTCAAGAGCTAGTGGGCCGTAGAATGGAAAGCCTGTTAATAGGACTGAAGGGGAGAAGTGGGAGTGATGCTCGGGATGCAGGAGAATGCATCACAGTCAAACCCAGGGGTCGTGAGCGTTGAGGGGCCGCTGGAACGCGTGGGCCAGCACGCAGTCATGAGCCTGCTTGTGCCGCAGGGAGCTTGGCGACCTTCCGGATGATAAACTGGTCCTCCTGGAAGAGACCTTTGAGATGATGTGGCGCAGGCTCCTCCCTTCTCTTCATCACCCTCCTGCCCCACCTTGACAGCACAAACACATTTTCTAGATGAGGGAACTAAGACCTAGGGAGGTAACATGACCTGCTTGAGGTCATAGAACGAGTCAGTGGCATACTGGGACCAGAACTCAGGACTTCTGACTTCTTTCCAAGAATCCAGCATGTCTGAAAACGCGTGCTGGAAGGCCAGACTTACCACATACTCTGGTATAAAGACGTCTTCCATGGTCAAAGGCTGCACACTGTAATCCTCTGAGAATCACGAGTGCCTTAGCTTACTAAGGCCCTGAGAAGGCCCGCAGCAAAGAAGACTATTGAACTTGGTTTACTCCATTGTTTCTTGAACTTGCACGTTCATGGAACTCTTTTCTCATTGATCATCTAGTCATGTCTTGAGGAATATATTTGGGGAAAGAGAGGCTGTGTTATACTATACTGCCTGTACACTTAGACTAGCAAGGATACCTGAGGACATAAGAAATGTCACACTGGGTCAGACCCACAGTCCTTCTAGCCCGGGAATGTGTTCTCAGATAGGGCCACCAAGTAGTGTTGCAAGAGCTTGTGGCTGCCCTCCACTGAGGCCAAGTTTAGAGGCTGGAGACTGGGTTTTCCTTAATGGCCCAACAGCGTAATATGACACTGTTGTCCCCAAATGGATTTAGACTTTTGAAAATTTCAAGGAGCTTATACTAAATAAGTTCCACGGGAGCAAGTTCTTGGTGTGTTTTGTTCATCTCTGTGTCCTCAGTGCCTAGAAGAGTGTCTGGCACATAGTCGGCACTTGATAAAGACTTGATGAATAAGTGGAATTAAATTTCTAATTACTTTTGAGGGTTGCAGAATTCCAAAATCATTTCCTCTGAGTGACGTAAAATCTTTACCTCTCCTCTTCCAGGCTCTGAGACTTACAACTTACGATGCAGACTGAACAAATGTTTATTGAGTGGCTTAATGTGTGTGAATCCTGTGCTAGACGTGTTCCCATACATATAATCTCTGATTTAATATTTTCAATGACCCTCGATTTTCCACGCGAGGGGGCTGAGGCTTGGAGGTGTGAAGTGACTTGACTGAGCTGGTATTTGTAATAAGTGGTAAAAACTGCGATTTCAGCCCAGGTGTTCTCAATAAGGGGCAAAGCTGAGATTTGTGACCCCGTGGCTGGAGCCAGGTGTAGCTTATCGATGGTGCTGGCCTGGGATCCTTGAAGCGGACTTGAGATGAAGCAACAAGAGGCAGGCCCTGATGAAGACGCCTCCAGGTTATAAAGGAAGGCCCTTTCTCTTCTGAAAAGTTGTCTGCAGCAAGGACTGGTCATTATGCCTATCCTGGGTGCTAACTGGGGACCCCAGGCCACCTGTTGTGTGTATCTTTGTGGAAAATAATTCTGCCCAAGGCAGGGTAACTCTGAGAACTGAGACACGTGAATAGTTCCCAGCTGATGGAACAGCTGAAGCAGTCAAGCCTCCCAGGCCTTGGTTACAGCAACACAGCGCATAACACGCCAGCGTGACTCCAACTGCCCCGGGGAGTCAGCAGGTTGATATTTTCCACCCAACACTTTGACTGCCCAGGCGTCGATCTTACTAGCACAAGAGTAACTGCTTCGGTTTACTTTAAGAATTAAAGAAAGACAACTATGATCACACCTGATCGCCCTCTGAAAACAGTGTCTGTTCTTTGAGCTAAAGCATGGAGTACCTAATTAAACTGCAGTCAAGAGAAGGTATCTGGTTAGGTGAGAGGACTGGTGGATGGAAAATTATGTCTCAGATTCATAGGATGACAGAACTGGGAGGAGCCCTGGAGATCCTCTGGGTCCTCAGCTTACAGAGGAGGAAACTGAGGCTCTGAGGTCACCCAAGGTCATATAGCTGCCAACTGGTAATTCTGGACTTCAAACTCAAGTCTTGTTCTTGGGCAGTTTTCTTTAATCTACAACATCCTGCTGTCTTGAATACCATTTTGGCCGCATCATTCATGCTGTGTGACCTTACACAAGTATTTAACCTCTCTGATCTTTGCTCATCTGTAAAATACAGGCAATCATAGTTACCTACCTCACGGAGTGATGGTAAGGAGTAAGTGAGATTGTATCTGTAAAGTGCTTTCCAAAGTACCTGGCACACATCATTCCTCAGTAAATTAGAGATTTTAAAAATTCTTAAACAATATTGTCATTATCCTTCTATATTCTAGACTAGCATAATCTCCCTAGGTGGGGGAATTGGCTTAGGAGAAGAAAAGGGCACCTCCATCTGCCTGCCCCCTGCAGTCCAGGAATGTGGGTGCATCAATGATGTTTGAGTTGGGGCTTTCCCGGATGTTAGTTTCCATGCTTTCCCAGACATACAATGTTCTTGTGAAACTTTGGGCTTTTCCTGCCACTGAGAAAAAGTCATCTGATAAAGCCACTCATATGAAGATGCCAAGGATAACGTTCTGCTCCTCTCGGAATGCCTGGGAGATGATACTTAGTGCAGAGTAGAGCATTTCCACTGGGGGAGTCTCAGGTAGCAGTCCCAATGGATGGGAGAGAATTTGGACCTCGGGGCCTGGTCTTCCTGGATCCTCTACAGTCAAACTAGAGGAGGTGATCATCTGCTTG
Source organism: Equus quagga (assembly GCF_021613505.1). Taxonomy (NCBI): domain Eukaryota; kingdom Metazoa; phylum Chordata; class Mammalia; order Perissodactyla; family Equidae; genus Equus; species Equus quagga. The sequence continues at coordinate 17,661,757 of NC_060282.1, read as the reverse complement.
GCCCGTATCCAGGGCTCCCGTCAGCCACCTCTCCCACCATCCTGATCTGTGCCATGTCCTCTCATCGAGCTTCCTGCGGGGGAAGCTGGTTCTCGGTGGTGGGAGGGGAAGGACTGACCTCTCTCGCTGGAGTCAGGGCGCCTGGGATGTGGGCTGCCCTGTAGGAGCTGAGGTGCAGCCTGAATACTGGGATGTGTTGTGTCTCCTAGACTCTGTCTGGGCTCGGGTCTTGAAATTGGAAGTTTTCCACAAGTGAGGTTAGCCAAGTGAAAACCTAATGCACTTTCTCTAAAGTAGAACTATTAAGAAACCAAAGCAGAGAAAGTATCACTATAAGCACAGTGAACAATCCATTTAAACAGCACAGATAGGTTTCACTTTGTGTCATTGTGCTAATTTAATTCAACATTTGAATAAATACGCTTTCTTCCTGTAAGGCACAGCTCAGTGCCAGACAGAGACCCAGGAGCGCTCTCGGGTCCTTCTTATTCATCCCCCATATTCCCTCCAGCACTGAGTCCGTGATGTCCTTCCAAATATCTCTCCAGTCCACCTACTTCCCTCCATCATCACTCTTGTCACCCCATCCTCCTGCCATTCCATACTGCGGTGGCCTCCTGTATGTCTTCACTGGGTCCCTCTTATCCAGTTTTTTATTGCAGTGTCTCTAAAACTTTGCACACAATACAATCCACAGAGCGCAGGCAGAAAAACATTAGAATTTTGGTTTTTATTTATTTTAAATAAAATTAGAAATAAAGCTTTACTGATACTCAAAGAATGAATTGACCCTGGCACCGCGTCCAATCCTTGTGTCAGCCAGTCGCGTGTCATGTTTGGTTCAAGAGGCCTCCCAGAGGCTCTGGAACATGGCAAGGTTCATGGGGTGTCCTCATGGCTTCTGCCTTTTGAGTTTTTTTCCCAGCTTTATTGAGGTATAGTTGATAATTAAAAGTTTTATTCATTTAAGGTATATAATTAATGATTTGATATACATTTGCATTGTGAAACATTCATCACAATCAACCTAATTAACATGTCTGTCACCTCAGATAGTTTCCTTTTTCTTTTTCTTTTTGTGATGAAAACTACTCTCTTAGCAAATTTCAAGTATAAAATACAATATCGTTAACTCTAGTTACATTGTTGTTCGTTAGATCTCCAGAACTTACCTACCTTGCATAACAAACTTTGTACCCCTTGGCCAACATCCCCCCCCACCCCGTTTCCCTCATCCCCCAGCCCCTGGTAATCGCATTCTACTCTCTGTTTCTAGAGTTTGACTATTTTAGATTCTACATATAAGTGAGATCACGCAATATTTGTGTTTCTGCATTTGGCTTAGCACTTAGCATAACGTCTTGCAGGTCTGTCCACATTGTTGCAAATGGCAGGATTTTCCTTCTTTTTAAAGGCTCAATAATATTCCATCATCTATATTTATGCCACATTTTCTTTATCCATTCATCCATTGATGAACATTTGGGTTGTTTCCATATCTTGACTATTGTGAATAATGCTTCAATGAATGTGGGAGTGCAGATAGCTCTTTGAGATCCTGATTTCATTTTGCTTGGCTATATGTCCTGATATGGAATTGCTGGATAATATGGTAGTTCTATTTTGAATTTTTTGAGGAACCTCCATGGTGTTTTCCATAGTGGCTGTACATTCCCACAAGTGGTGTATGCAGGTTCCCTTTTCTCCACATCCTTGTCAGCACTTACCTTTCCTCTCCCTAACAGCCGTCCTAACGTGGGAAGTGATATCTCACTGTGGTTTTAAGTTGTAGTCCCCTGATGATGAGTGAAGTTCAGCGCCTTTTCATGTGCCTGTTGACCGTTTGTCTGTCTTCTTTGGAGAAATGTCTGTTCAGGTCCTCTGCCCCTTTGTTCTCAGCGTGTTGCAATGTGCTGCTGTTTGCATCTTCTCCGGGAGAAGCCTGTTTGTGGATTACAATAAGCGGTTTCAGTTAAGTGAACTTTCAAAAAGCAGACAAGCAACTTAAGAGGATTTCTGCAACATATTTATAGATCGAAGATGGGACTAAAGGCCAGCAAGAGAGAACCACAAGCTAAGGGCTGAACTGTTACACTTTATAGAATGAGGAAAGATGACGATGACCTAATGGAGTCTGACATTACATTAACCCCCCAAATTCAGAGTGATCAAAAATATCAGATGAAATATGGGCAAACATCTGTTTGCTGTTGTTGATAACAGCTCACCCTAAGTGTGTATTGTACTTTGAGATATTAACTGATGATAATATGTGGTCATCATCCTAATTTTCAATGCTTAAAGAAAACCTTTTCTTTGTGGATATTTTCAAACATACGCAAGATAGGAAACACAGTAATGAAGCCCCGTGTGCCTATTGCTCAGCTTCAACAGTTATCAGCATTTTGTCAAGACAAGACTTTAAAAAACTGTCTTTTATCGCTAGCTCCCTTTAAAAAAAAATTCTATATTTGTGTATTTTATAATGTACGTGAACTATACAGTATATATGAATATACAAATATACAATACATAAATTTACATAAATCGGAGGTGTGCTCTCAAAATCTTTCACTCATAAAGGTGTGTAGTCAAATGTTTAGAGAAGGCTGCTCTGCACTATAGTCAGGAGATTTTTTGATGTACAACTGGATCATGTTGCTACGTACCCCTCAATGGCTCCCCATTGCTTTTAAGGAAAGTTCTACAAGGATCCACCTGTCTCTTGCCTCACTACCCTTCATCCCACTGTGCTCTGTCTGCTCTGGCCCCAGTGCCAATTTACAGAGCAAACCTTTGCACAGTGTACATGTTGACCCACATTTCCTGCTGCCCAGGGCCTTTGCACATTCTTCTTCCTGAGATGCTTCCCATCGCAGCTCCAGTTCCACTTTCTTGAGGAATCCATTCCTTCCCTCTTGTCCAGGTCACATTTCCTGAATGTGACCCATTCTCATGCAATTGACTTCTTTTCCTTTGTTACACTTGTCTCGATCCGTAACATATGACTATAGACTCATTTGAGTGATAGCTAATGTCTGTCTCTCCCTGTAGACTGTCATCTCCCAGAAGGCTACCTCCCTGATGTCTGATGCAGTGCCAAGCGCTTAGTAGGCATTCAACAAATGGTGGACCAAATGAGGGCTGTTTTATAGGGAAAGGTTAAAAGAGCACAGGGTGAGAAGTGATCCCGGTAGACCAGTTGGTAGATGAGTCATCATGCATGAGAAGTTCAACACTGGAAGAGATAAGGAGCAAAGCAAGACAGCATTCGAGGTCACGGGTGGTGCCGGCTTAATTGCCAAATGAGCACAGTGGATGTCAAATGCATCAAGTTCAAAGACACAGCACTCTCCATGGGGCGGGCTGGGCTAGCTTCAGACGGTATTATCTTTTGAAATATAAAACCATATGTGAACAAACACATGTTGACATCTTGGAAGCTAAAATCCTTGCTTGTGATACTGAACGCCTAATTTAATTTTGATTTACAAGCATCTCCAATTCGACCCTGGAGTCGTAATGATAATGTAATCTTCCCAGATCATTCCAACATGAGTGAATGTGCCCTTTTCTCAGGCTCGGCGTCCACCACCACCTTGAAGGTGGAGCTGTGGTTTATTAGCAGAAACATCTTTCCTTTGGTCTTGCAACAGTCTGTCCCCGTTTGATTCTTGACTGGGCTCTCTCGTGGTGTCTTCTGTGGTTTTGTAACAAGAGGACTTGTTTCTGTGTGATCTGGTAAATAGAGAATGATCTCGGGATTAATTTAGAAGATTGTAGGCTGATTTGCGAAGCTCAGCCTGGCATGCATATGTTCTGAGCTTGTTTTTACCCAAGAGAAGCTCTGTTTGCATCTGTTTCAGTTTCAACACACGCTTGTTTATTTATTTTCCTGGTTTCTGACTTGTCTCCTGCCATTAGAATGCAAGCTTCATGAGAGCAGGGTCTTAACTGTCCTGTCCACATAGCAAACTCAGCACCCAGGACAGGGCCTGGCACAGAGCAGGGGCTCCATTAACACTTGATGAGTGAATGACAGTAGGGTGAAATTCTGAAGGAGAGAGAAGTCCATGGTTGTGTTTGAAAACACGTGGGCCAGAAGGCTCTGCATCATTATTTCAAAATCTCTCAAGTTTGTGAGTAACTTGAGAGGAGAGGATAATTGTTTTCCCATTTCTTTATTTCCTGTGACATCGCCTAATACCAGATACTTGTTCATAGTAGTTGCTGAGATGACACCAGCTAAAAGGAATCAAAGAGAATTCGGGATAGTCACTTGACCATGGTAGTAGAGAAGAGGGAAGAGCAGGTGGGAGAGGGTTGGCTTTAACATGAGTGGACCTAGAGTGAAGGCCCAGTTTCCCTTCTTACTCACTTGGGCGCATCACTGGATTTCCCAGCCTCAGTTTACTCATCTGTGTAACGGGGATATTAACAGCAGGGGTCCTTGACCCAGGGCTGTGTGAGGCATTCTGTCTGGGAAGGGCTCCGTAAACAGTGAAATGCCTAGAGATATGAGTTGTGGTGGACTCTGGCCAAGGCAATTAGGAAATGCTGGAGATTCCCATAGGGCTGTTGGCAGTGCCCTTGGCCTTCAGACGGACACTGCGCTCAGAAGCTGAACCTGCTGGGTCCAGGTTTCCAGGTCTTCGCCTCCAAAAGCTCCTCTTGTCATCACCTTCCTTTTTACCCTGCTCTCCTGGTGGCTTTTTCCTCCCTCCCCCACCTCCCGTCTCCCTTTTCTGCTGGCTCATCCAGCCAGTCTGGGTTGCCAGATGAAATGTAACTTGATAGCCTGAGTTATCTAGAATTACATTCCAAAAGCATCTCTGTGTTTCCTCAGGGAGGAAGGAAAACATGGAACAGGGCACAGAGGGGCACAGAGGACACTGTAGCCATGTTCTGCCTTCTCCTTTATGAAACTGAACCTAAGGTTTCTGAAAGAAATTTCTCCAACCCCTGCCAGCCCTGGAGGTGGAAGGACGGGTGTCCTATTGGGTGTGATTTCAGGGAAATTGGAAGACTCTGCCCCAACATCCCTTATTGGCCTGAAATTTTCCCATTACCTGTGACAAACAAATGGCAAACAATAGGATATTGGACTGTATGAGGAAGCCATTTGATGTAAACCTAATTTGGCCTAACCTTGTTTTTTTCCCAAAAGGGCCTGGCATGTCCGTGGAGCATGCAGTTGTATATCTGCTTTAAGCATTTGTTATGTCCCAAAGGCAAGAACAAATGGCCTTAAGATAAAGATGCAACTTCCCCCACATTGGCATTTCCTTAAGGATAAGCATCTCTCCCTAGGCTAGGAATTGATTGCTGTGCTCACCCTGTGACCCCCAGCTTGAGACAACAGACAGGCTACCTGCTGTGTCCACTGAGACAGCAGACCTACTACCTGCTGTGCCCACAGAGCAGTCTCCTGACTATTGTAAAAGGGACATTTCAATCACATGTGACTCCTTGGGGAAGGAAGGCCCTGGGCTAAGCTAGCCCTCAGATCTGGCTCATAATAAACTTACCCCAATTTTAATTTATAGGTTAGTTGGGGATTATTTTTGTTGATAACTGCACTTTTGGTTTGGAGCTAATATATTCCCATTGAAGATCATAGTTAACCATCAACACTTGGGCTCCAAATTAGGGTTCCCTCAGACTCTGAGAGCCTGGAACACAGAAGGGACAACTTCAGAAAGAAAAGACACCATCAGGAAAGTACAACCTTGAAAGGACAACATGGAAGGGAACGCAGAGCGGCTGAGGGCATATGGAGCCTCAAGAACTAAGCCGGGGGAAGGATGGAAACATTGAGATGGGGAAGTGGAGAAAAGGGGGAGGCACTTATTACGTGAACTGAGTGTGTCACAGATCTGTGCAGAGCAACTACTCTGCTTTTTAAATTTTAAGTCTCAAAAAACTGGTTTGTTAATTATTATTGTGAATTAAGGTTAGGGGAAGTATGGTTATTTTTATTTAAATTTTAAGGTGCTATTTATTTGGTCAAAATGAAAATAGTCCTGTTGACTTCTCAGATTTTCATAATGACTTCAATATATTTTACATCATAGTTTTATTATGATAAAACAATCTGGAGGAGACTGTGAGCTCCCTGAGAATGGCTTCTGCTTTCCGTGCCTTATGCTCCCTCCTTGTGCCTGTGGTCCTGCTCCTTGCCCTGGTTTGTGCCACCTCTGCCCCTTTGCTGGGGCTTTTCCCTCTGCTTGGAGTGCCCTCACTCTCTCACCTCCTGTGCCTGTTGGATTCCCTTAAAGTCAAGCCCAGACTTTATCAGCCCATGAAGTTGCTCGTGATTTCCGTGCCATGCTCTGAGCTGCACTTATTTACGTGCCTTTCATGCCCCTACTCCACTCTCCCCTGTCACAGAGTTAAGGATGTACTTGCTTTTCCTCTCCACTCCCTGCCCTGTCCCCCTGGCTGGGTGAGACACATGAAACTGTCATCCTTGTCACTGTTTCTTGAATAATAATGTCTGTCGAATTGGATTGTATGCAGCTGGTGCACAATATATTTCTATAGTGATTTCAGGAGCCCCAGAAAGGAAACATTCAACTCCCTGACTGATGCCTGAACCCCCCCGTTACAGTCATGTGAGGCTTTCATTTCACTTCAAAGCAGGGTTTGCCAAAAGGGCTATGAGGTTTCTAGCTCTCCTGGGAGTATCTGAATTATAGATCAGGCGTTCTAGCCACAAAGATCTAAGGTGTTCGATATTGAAATATATACTGTTTATCTAAAAAGATACACTGTATCCATATACTTCACTGAGCGGTCATATTGTGAATTAATCAAGCTCAGGCAAGCAACCTGTCTGGGTTCAAATCAGTTGCTAATCTGTCTAGTTCCTACCACACAGGGATGTTGTGCAATTAAATGGGTTAATATTTATAAAGTGAGTATAGCAGTGCCGGACATGTGGTTGGTGGTTAGCAAGTGGGGTTGTTACTGTTGCTGTGTTGTTATTTGTATTTTCCATCTAATCTGAATGTGACTGTGTCCCTTTGGGCAGCCCCTTCTCTCACTCTGCACCCACTTTGAGACCAAAATCAGCACCTTCCCGGATCCCTCCTTCAAATCAAATTGAATGCCAAAAGTTTTGGTGAGAAATGCAGACTTTACGGAAGATTTCTTAGGGAAATCTGGATGATAATTGTACACACCACACAGCGAAACTCAAAAAAAAAAAAAAAAAAGAGAGAGAGAAAAAGATTCCCTTTTTAAGCATCTTTCTTCTTTCCCCAAAATTCCTCTCTCAACACGAGCAACCTCATCTCTCCTCCCTTCGTGAATATTCTCCCACGAGCTTTGGTAGCTTCCCCAGCCGTCCAGACACATCCTTTTTGGGATTCACCCTCTTAGAAGGCAAGGAGAGTAGAGTAGAAATAACCTTTCCTCTCTCTTATTTTAGAATGTTAAGTAACAGTGCTATTTATTACATATTTGAAAAATTAAATCTGAGTGTTAGATACCCAGAATTCCTGGATGACACCAGCTTACAAAACTCATTCAGGTTACTACTGTGGCCAGGGCTGTGCTGGAGCTGGTGATCACCAGCTCATGGGTACCAACTGTGGGCATCTCTTCCCAGCTCCGCTTTCAATGATGTCACATTGGTAACTTGAAATTGGCCACAGTGGGAGTATTTACAACTCAGAGATGGGCAAACACTACGTATCAGGGCTTTTCCCCAGGAGTGGGTTGTTAAACATTTGCCAGCACACCTCTGCTGCGACTACTGGCACTATGGCTTTCTCAGGCTCTCGCGCGAGACTTCAGGGATGCCCTTGCTTGGTTTTCTGCCTCCCAAGTTCTCGGTATTCTGCGATAAGCACTGAGTCTAGGTGGCTAAGGAGGATTGTTCTCAGTTCTGTAAGCTCTACCCCAGGCCAGCTGTCTTCATCCATCTCTTTCTCGGCCTTACTTCTATTTGTTTTCCCTGGAATCTGAGCTCTTCTTTCCTGGTTAAAGAGGGTAAATCACACCAGGATGGCTCAGGGTCACTCTCCATTTTTTTTTGGTCTAAGTTCTCAGCATGCCACAAGGCAGGGGCCTCATGAGTTATGACACAGATTGTGCAAGATTTGATCACAGGAACGGGTCAGTCAATGATGCTGGAGAAGTTACATGACTACGAGAATGGGGACTGCTCCCAAGCCATGGTTTTGCTGTTAGCTAGACTCTCATTGTGGTCCAGAAGTCAGTGGTTCTCCACTGTAGCAACATGTTAGAATCATCTGATGAGTTTGAAAACACAAAGGCATAAAGATACTTGCACCCCTATGTTCATTGTGGCATTATACACAATAGCCAAGACATGGAAGCAACCTAGGTGCCCATCAAGGGACGAATGGATAAAGAAGATGTGGTATTTATACACGATGGACTACTACTCAGCCATAAGAAATGACAAAATCTGGCCATTTGTGACAACATGGATGGACCTTGAGGGTATTATGCTGAGTGAAATAAGTCAGAGGGAGAAAGTCAAATACCGTATGATCTCACTCATATGTAGGAGATAAAAACGACAAAAAAAAAAAAACCCCACATAGCATTGGAGATTGGACTGGTGGTTACCATTGGGGAAGGGGGGAGGGGGGAGGGCAAAAGGGGTGACTAGGCTCACATGTGAGGGGATGCACTATAATTAGTGTTTGGGTGGTGAACATGATGTAATCTACACAGAGTTTGAAATATGATGTACATCCCAAAAAAAAAAAATTAAAAAAAATTAAATGAAAAAACTATCAAAAAAAATTCATTTACAAATAAATAAATAAATAAATAAATAAATAAATAAATAAAAATAAAAGCCCCCCATCCTCAAGTACAACCCAAGCGATTAAATCAGATGGACCCAGACATCATCTTGCCTTTTAAGATCTAGATAAGATTGACTTGAATTCCCCTTCCTCAGTCTGTGGAGGGCCCAGTATCCTCCCTGTTGACTGGTAAGTTTACTCTGCCATGGTCACCTCTGTCCTGAAACCCTGGCTCTACTGCATTGGTTTGGTTCAGGAATCATCTCACCATTCCATCAGAGCTTCTCTGTTTCATGAATTCGTCCAAATGTCACTCCCTCCGGGAAGCCTTCCTTGATTGTCTAGACTAGGTCAGGTCTTCCTGTTATATATTTTTAAATCACCCTGTATTTTTGTTTCATAGCATTTAAACCAGTTTGTGATTACATATTTCGTTTTGTATTATTTGCTTAATTAGATTACATACTCTATGAGGACAGGGATTATGTCTATTTTTTTCCACCACTTAGACCAAGTGCTCAGACCCTCACGTTTGGCACAGGGGCGCTCAGTGGATAACTGTTGAAAGCAGAAGACATACCTACGGGAAGGAATGAGACTGCGCCTCAGAAATGGGCTGCAACTGGGAACAAAAAAACTAACCCAGACGTCTTAATCCAGTGTCTCTGGTTCCTTCTTCTTTCTCTGCAGACCTTTCATGCTTCCCAGTCTACTTAGTAAGCAAGAGAAGGCTGCCATATAGCTCCTTAGTTTACATCATCTCCATGTAAGAGACAAACTCAGACTGAACGAGCCTCTCTTAGTGCCACGTCCTGGGTGGGAGAATGTGATCAGCTCCAGTTGGTTCAGGTGTCCAATCCTGGTCCAGCCAACACTGGTGAGGGGACAGGATATGAGGTATGCCAGTAAGTGGTATGCCTAAGGAGTCACATAAACTGGGCAGATACCTCGAAAGATATCCACCATAGCCTATACATAGGACTGCTGTCAAAAATAAAAAGTAACCTACAAATGGTGATAAAGAACTGGCAGAACGAGAGAGAAGAGGCAGGTGGGCCCAGGTTGCTCAGCGAAAGCAAGGAGTCCCCGGCAATCAATAGGGGGATGGGTTGTTAGCTTGTCTCCCTGGATCAGACTTTTAGACTCTAATCCCAAGGGCTTGGAAAGGCCAAACATTCCCAAGACTGAGTTGCTGGCTGCCTTTGGACCTCTCATGCCAGTGAAGGGGAGAAAATCAGATGGCCTGGTGCCCAGTCTGCAGAGAGGAGCTGGCTGGCTCCGGAATGGGTTGGCATTATCCAGATCTCATCTGACTAACATGGAGTTGTTGACAGTGAAGGAGAGTAGAAATTCCTAAAAGAGAGGGAACAAGCCATAAGAGGCCTGGAGCTCTCAGAGTGAGAGTCTGCTGTGGAATAAACATCCCGGCCAGTGAGCTTCCCCGCTCTGTGAGCTCTGCTCCTGTTCATGGTTCTGTAAATGACCACTTATTGAGAGTCTATTGGGGCCGGGGGTATAACAGCAAATACAGTGTAGTCTCTGCCATCATGAAACATAGTCTAATAGTCTAATGGGGAGACAGAAATACAATTAAGTCATTATAGGACAATGTGATTGGTGAATGATCTAAGAGGCATCAGGTGCCAAGGAGGCACCTGGATAGGGCACCAAACAATGGGTGTCAGAGAAGGCTTCCTGGAGGAGGTGGTATTTAAGTTGGTCCAAAATGAATGGGGTGTAGCTAGGTAAATGCAGGTCATGGTGGGGAGAGGAGTGAGGAATAGGCTTTCAGGCAGAGGAAATGGTATGTGCAAAAGCCTACAGATGAAAAGAACATTATGTTGTCCAGAAATTACAAGTCGTTCAAAAGTCTGGAGCACTGACCAGCAGGCCCTCCTGGGGTGGTACTGTGCATGTTGTGCTGTTCTCTCATTGTTTCCTGCATGGGATCCTTGTGTTCCCCACAGATGGAAGGCATCCTCGAAAATCATGGGCTTTGACTTCTCTGAGAGTGGAGCATGGAGTCATAACGTCTCAGATAACCTCTTTGGGCTGTGGTTGTCTCCTCTGTAAACCTGGGGACGAGGAACAGGAAAGCAATTTGCACACGGAAGTGGGTATCACTACTTCTCTTGGGTTCCTCTGTAGTTCTGTGTTTGAAGCTATACCGTCAACACTCTTTGGATGATTGAATTGTTCATTTGACCAGATCTGCTTTCTAGGGCTGCACTCTGACATCCTGCCCTACTGTGTACATGGCTGGCTCAGTCAGTATCCCTGATGGTGATAATGCCATGGCCTCCTCTCCATCGCCACCCACAACCTGCCCCCCAAATACTTCTGACAGTTCTGCAAACCTAGGTGCACTGGGTGTGAGGGATATTCCCACTGTGACATCAGTGACCCCATAGGTGACCAGGGTTGTTTGGCTGGGTGGGTGTCCCCGTCTCTCATACTGTTCTGTGCATGTCACCTCTTAAGCTGAGGAGCAGAGTAGAGGGAGCCAAGTGGAAGAAGACAATCTTCTCGCCTGGGGTAGGCACGATGTTCAGCCAAGGCTGAGGGAGTAGTTGCATTCCCTGCTCGCATCGCATCACCTCTCTGGGCCCCAGTTTCCTTATCTACAAAACAGGGAGGTCAGACACATGCTCTTTGACTTGTTTGCCCGCCTCCTGCCCAAGAGCCCAGGACAAGCTGGGCAGAGGCAGCCCAGGCATCGGGAGGGAGGTACACGGGTAAAGCCTGCTGAGAGGAAGGCTACCTGCAGGCCAGTGGGGGCAAACTCAAGTCACAGGGGTCGGGGTAATTTGAGGGAAGCGGAGTGCATCCTGGCTGGTCCTTCAAGATGTGGCATGAGCTCTCCAGATCTCCAGGGTCTTCTTCTCAGCCTCCCATGACTCCTTTGCTCCATCTGGCCTCCCTGGTTGAGGCTACCCACTCAACTCCCCGGCTTCAATGTCCTTCCCGATGTCCTTGACATTCCCCCTCCCAGCTGCCCCATGATCTGATTCAGGGAACTTTGCCAAGCCCTCTGAATCATAATGAGTGCCTCTGTTTGTTGAGTAACTTATATTTGTTGTGTCTGGTACTGTACTTGTTGTACTTGTACTTGGTTTTCCATACTTTCTCTCACTGAGTCCTGATGAACTACCCTCGGAAGTAGGCTCCGCCAGAATGCGCTTCTCCTGTTCTTCACATGGCTGGCGTGTTTCTGTCATTCATGCATCGTCTCCTTTGTTTCTTCTTCATCCCCTTTCCCCCATCACTTTCTATCACACCACATTCTGTTTTATTTTCTTCATAGCATTTGTTATGGAAATTATCCTACATGTTCCTTTTGTTAAGAAAATTATCTTATTGAGGTCATATTGGCTTATAGCATTGTGCAAATTTCAGGTGTACATTATTACATATTTCTTTATTGCTTGGCACTCCTTCCTGGCATGTAAACTCCCCAAGAGCAATGACTAGGAATGTTTTGCTCACCACTGCCCTACCCCACCTCCAGCACCTAGAAGAGTGTCTTGGTGTATATTACTGTGAGACAATATAAAATATATATATTGGTCTTTGCCCCTGGCTTCTGGCACAGAGCTCCTGAAACCATTGTAAATTCCTAAGTGATAAGGGCACTGGGAGCATCTTTTGTTCTAATGAGATGACTCTGGGTGAGCTCCTGGGTGGAGGTGACTAAGCCGTAATTAGAAGCTTGGGATTTTCAACCCCACCTCCCGTCCTCCAGAGTGGCGAGAGGGGCTGGAAATGGAGTTAATAATTGATCAGGCCCATGTGAGGAAGACGCCGTAGAATCCCAATAGTAAGGGGTTCGGGGAACTTCGAGGTTGGTGCACATATCTGTGTACTGGGAGGATGGCACAGCCCAGGTCCACGGGACAGCAGCTCTTGTGCTCTGGACCCTCCCAGACCTCGCCCTATGTACGGCTTCCTCTGGCTGTTCATCTATATCCTTTATCATATTCTTTGATTAACTCATAAATGTATTTCCCTGAGTTTTGTGAGCTGCTCTAGCAAATAACCAAATCCAAAGGGGAGGAGGTTGTGGGACTCTGATTTGTAGCGAAGTCGGACAGAGGTTGCGGGTAACCTGTGGATCTACTTCTTTCAATTGGCATCTGAAGTGGGGCGGGGTAGGGGGGACATCTCATGGGATTGAGCCCTTAACTATGGGAGCTGACACTCTCTCCAGGTAGATAGTGTCAGAATTGAGTTTAATTGTAGGACAGCCGGCTGGTTGCAATTCAGCTGGTTGCAGAATTGCCTGTCGTGGGGAAAACCCCCACACACATCTGGTGTCAGAAGTGTTGTGAGTGTGGTCATAGTGTGGGAGTAAAGGGGAAACACGGGAGGAAAGACTGAGTTTTTCCTAACACAACGACGCGTTCATAAACATTTGCTGAACGAATCAATGCGATTATGGCCATTTTGCATATGAGAAAATTAAAGCAGAAAGAGGCAAAGTAACTTGCAGTGAATACAATGGCAGAGCTGGGGTTCAAGTCCCAGCTGCCCGTCTCCAAAACAGACACCCTTACTCCGGCCTGGTGGTGGTGTGACCTTTTCCCGTCTCATTTCTCTTATGGGCTACAGTGGGCTGGATTACTTTTCTGCTCTGGCATGCCACCTAATTGGTGCTGAGCATCACTTTGCTTAACGTGGAACACGATCTCCCAGAACTGTGCCTCTCATCTCTCCCCGCCTCCTCTCTGTGTAAATAGTCCCTGGTGAGACTAAGCTTTTTTTCCAGGAGGCTGGAAACTGCAGGAACCAACACCATGTTTCTCTGTGCATAAACCTAACTTTCCAGAGGGCTTCAAATTTGCCATCATTTCGGGTCTTTCTTCCCCAGTTAACAGGGCACTGAGGATGCATAGGAGGATTGAGGTTGCAGTCCACAATCAGAAGGGAAGAAAAGGTGAAAATCCAAAACCCATTTCTCTTGGTCTTTTTTTGAGGAAGATTAACCCTGAGCTAACATCTGCTACCAATCCTCCTCTTTTTGCTGAGGAAGACTGGCCCTGAGCTAACATCCATGCCCATCTTCCTCCACTTTATATGTGGGACGCCTACCACAGCATGGCTTGCCAAGCGGTGCCATGTCCGCACCCGGGATCTAAACCAGCGAACCCCGGGCTGCTGAAGTGGAACATGCGCACTTAGCCGCTGCACCACCAGGCCGGCCCCTCTTGGTTGTTTTTAAAGGAAAATGTAAAAATAGAAAATCTTGTTCTACTAAGAAACTGTTTAAGGATGCGAGGACTGCAGACCTGCATATAGAATTGGGTAAGGAAGGCAACAGGAAAAGATGAGATTCCATTCTAGTTTTGGGAAGAATCAGAAGAAAAGGGATCTGTCTAGTTCTGTTCTTTCTCAGTTTTTGTATTTACAGCATATAAATAAAGTAGGGATTGGAAGAGGAGAGTTGGGAATAAGAAGAGAATTCAGGCTTCCCAAAGACACTGAAATGAGACTTATGAACTCCTGACTTCAGTCTTAAAGTGTTTCTATCAGAAAACACTAGACCTGACCCAACTCCACAGGCTTCAGCACCGTGACTTCAGAAGGCTGACAAGCGACGATGAGCGTTTCTTAAGCACCTCTCCCCACCCTGTTTTTTCTTTGTCTGATACATCCCGAAGAGCTCTGTCCCCTGCAAAAGTCAGTCTGGATACACGCTTTAGAGGAGCCATTATTGAAACATACTTCCATATTTAAGATCCTTTCCCCTCACCCCGTTGACACATGGAGTCATTTAAATGAGAAGATAAAACCCCAAGGAAGTCTGATTCAGAAATAGAGCCTCCCACGCTTTTTTTTTCTCTTGATTTTTTTCTTGCTAAGAGAAATTTCTCGGAAAAAAAAAAAATCTCGAGAGGCTGTCTTGCTTGAAACCAAAAGGAGCCACTGGTCATCTTAACTGGAATCTGCCGGCGTAGGCCTTGTTGATGTTGCTGCTGGAGCTCATGCGGCTGGAGCTCAGCTGGGGCCGAAGCTGTGAGCTCCTCAGTGCAGAGGAGGGCTTTCCTTACATCTGGGAGCGTACACAGTGCACTTGAAATCAGATGGATGCAGGAGGCACCCTAGAGAAAGATGATTCCCCAAGGAACTCCTTTTTCAAGCTCATTGAGAGATTCTCTTTGGATGAAACGAGGAAGAGCAGAATGTGGTCCATTCTTTATATCTGGGAATGTGCATGAAGCCACAGGATCAACTTGTGTACCTTTCCAAAGTTTACTCTTTAGGATTTTGGAAACTTATTTGCTTTTTGTTAAAATAAATATATACACACAATATAGAGCAGAAGGCAAACTCATGTGGACTTTCAAGATGAAACACAACTGCAAAAAATGATGTGCTTGTGGTGGGGCCGGTGGGGCTGTGCCTCCCTCGGAGGTCACCTGCTTCTGGGGGTTTACGCTCTTCTGCTGTTCCGGGCTATTGGCGTGTTTGAGAAGCATTGACACAATTGACAACATTGATGTCTCTGGGAAAAAAGTGTGGCTCGAAGGGGAACCATGACTCAGTGTGGGCCTGAATGGAGAGACCAAAGTCCAGGGGCAGGGATCGCCCTGCGGGGAGGAAGGTGCCTCAGACTAGCCCAGGTCAAAGCCATGAAATATTCAAATCAGATATATTTTTTTAAAAACTGCCTTTGTTCTGACTTCCTGCTCTCCAAGGAACCTTCTGTTGTAATTTGGTTGTCCACGTTGTTTTCCTGCAGTGACAGCATCTGGCTTTCTTGGCAGTTGTATTTCTCACTGCAAATCAGTGGTTCTCAACTGGGGATGATTCTGGCAATATCCCCAAGGGGACATTGGGCAAGGTCTGGAGACATTTTGGATCTTCACGACTAGGGGGAGGGGTGTGATAGAGGCATCTGGCGAGTAGAGGCCAGGGAAGCTGCTGAACATGCCATAATGCCCCCACCACACACAGCCAAGGATTATCCAGCCCAAAACATCATTAGTGTTGACGTTGAAAAACCTTGCTGTCAATGACAAATTGGTCTTTCTTCCTCATTGTCTTGCAAGCTTGGTTAGTCTGCATCTGCTGCTGAGAGACTAAACCAGGATGACGTAATCAAGTCTCTTAGCCTGTCAGGTGGAAGACCAACACCTGGCTTGTGCCAAATTCACCGATTAGGGCTCTCGGCAGCCAGCTGTCTCCCTTGACTTAAAAATTCTTTCACCTTCTATTGCCATCTTTTAAAATACTCTTATTTTTTTTTCACTTTAAAAAGATTTAGTAAGTGAAATATAAATACATGTGGTAAAATTTTAGAAAACAAAGGAGAGGCAACCAGTCTCTTTTATACATGTGCATTCACACAGCATGTATATATTTAAAAATATAAATAAGATCACACTCTACTATTATGATACTTGCATTCTTTGCTTATCGTTATACCCATGACTAGACAAAGGGGTCTGCCTTTCTATTTCTAACTGTTGCGCATGGTGTTCCCTAGTCTGGATGTGTCGTAGTTGAGTTTACCATTGCTTTATTGATGGGCATTTAGGTTGTTTACAGTTTTCTGCTATTGTAAACGTCTATGTGAGCCTTTTGCTCATATATCCTTGGCAAGGTTATCCCTGTCCATGTATCTTCGTGGAGTTTTGGGTTGAAGCATTTGCATTTGAACTTTTTATAGGTGCTTCCAATGGCCCTCCCAGGAGATTAAGCCAGTTTATACTCCAGCCAGCAGTGAGTGGGAGGGTCCTTTTCTCACATCCCCAATGACACTGGATTTCCTCAGTCTTCAGGAATTTTGCCAATCTGATGAGTAAAAATGGAAGCACCAGATTGCCATTTCACTGGTTACTGGGGAAATTTCCACGACCTTTTGTATGCATAGGGCCACTTGTTTGTCGCTTGTTTTCAGAAGCCCTCAGTTCATGAGAAAGAATAGGACTCACTTGTCAGCCCAGACTTCCGGGGATCTAGGCCTTAGGAAGGCCAAAAATGTCCTCTCGTTCCTAAAATAACCGGGTTCTAGGGGAGCAGAGCCGGGGAAGGACTTCTCCTTGTGTCTGGACCCCTGGGCTCTGCTTTGGCCTTCATCTGGCTGGAGCAGGACGACGGACGGATGGGGAAACCGAGGGAGGCATCTTTCTGGTCCCAAACCTCCAGACAAGTGGAAGTAACTTCAAGTTTCTGCCTCCCAGAACACCCCAAGGAAGAGCTCTCGCCTGTGATTTGGCGCCTCTCCCTGCCTTGTCTCGAGGAATTGCCCTTTACGTCAGTTTTTATTAGTTGGCCATTTACATTCTTGTCCCTCATCCTCATCAGAAGGCCTTGGAGTTATTCATCCCTGCGTCTCAAGGCCTCACACTGTGTCTTCTGGGACTTGTAGCTGCTGCATAAATGTTAGTGGAGGGATGTCTTTCTCTCTCCACCTACAATAGAAGGATCTTTGATTAGAATCACTTCTTTTTTTTCTGAAAGCATGCAGATCTTGATTAAAAGACAACATGAACTGCCTGAAAATAGGTACCTATATGAGCTTTACAAACACCCTCAAAGGAAAACAACAATATCTGGAAGGGTGGATGGGTATATTCATGTGTGCATATATTCATGTATATGCATGTTTCCAAGTACACATGTGTATGCACACGCACAAGCATACACATAGATAGATAAATAGACATATTTTAAAAATTTTCTAGACATTTTTATAATTTTCGGTTTTTATTTTTCTATTATAGTAGTAACACGTGTTCCTGATTTAAGTTCAGATAGTATGGAAAGGTATATATGACATTAAAAGGCTTTCTGCGTGCCCCCGACCCCACCACCCCACTTTCTAGAGGGACGTGCTACCCGCCCTTCTGATATTAATTTTTTATAAATTAGTGTTATGATTACCACCATAAATCTAAATGTTATTACACCTTTATTTTTTGATCTGTCAATATCATTTATCAATTGGACAATATCTCCTGGCGTCTTATGGTTGTAGCTGAAAGTCAGCACAGCTACCTTACTTTCTACCTCTCTTTTCCTCTTCTTTCTCTGCCACATTTTTGTGTTTGCAGAGTCACTTCTTGATGGTGCCACATTCACCACAGCCAGCCTCAAGAGGACAACCCTTTGAAAGCACACGGGGCAAATTCTGGGCAGGCCAAGTCATTAGGTAGAAATTTCAGTGGGTTTCCATTTCCCAGCCCTGGGAAAGTGACAAGAGGACTAGTTTTTGTCTTGATTTGTTTTGCTTTCCCTTGGAAGGTAAGCCAAAGTATTTTCTTCATCAGACTGTTGCCAACAAACCGTATTCCACCATTAGGCAAATATACTTTTGGCTTCCTTAAAATAATTTCTCTCGATTAAAATAGTATCATTTACTTGACCATCTACCTGGCTCCTGGTAACACTTCCACGCTGCTTCCTCTAGGTAGGCTTTTTATACATAATTCAGAACAAGCTGGAGCGGACCTGAGGATTAGTTGAATTTGGCTGTGTAATAGTGATGAGGGTATTTAAATTACGTACATGAGCTTTGCTCTAACATTTATGTCATCTCAAGAAGAAACCGAGATTAATAAAAAGGTTGCACTATTTATTGAGTAAAGAGTAATTCTATATTTGGTTAGAAAATGTATTAATTCCACAACGGGATGCACATGCCCGTTTGTGTTATATGTGCTAAGGTGCTGGACCTGTTGACAAAGGGGTAGGTCCTGTAGCAACAGCTCGGAGTTCAGAGTCTAGATGGAATGAGTGAGTCCTGGTAAGTCCTGGCTTGTTATCCCAATCTTTGCAAGTGGTGGATGATCCAAACATGTCCCAGACATCCTATTCACTGAATATAATTATTTTGTCACATCCTTTCAGAGACACACCCACTGGAGAGAGGAGCCCCTTAGAAGTGTCACCGGTGCGTCAGGGGTGTTGCATCCACTGCAGGAGTCTGTGAGGAGGTGGGAGGAAGCTGGAGTGAGAGAAAGGGACAGGAACCACGGGGGAAAGGAGGGGCTGCATGCCTGGGTCAATGAGATAGCAGAAGCTTCATTTCTAATCTCGCCTGAGGAGCAAGGAGGCAGGTGGAAGTAAAGTGATTGGGGCAGAAAGTAAGATTTCTCTAGCCTCAGAATCAACCAATGGGGTTGTGAATTCAAAACCAAAATATGGTAGTTTCTATGAGTGTTGGCATTGGTTACCTAATTTTAATTATTTTCTTTTTGAGGAAGATTAGCCCTGAGCTAACATCTGCCGCCAACCCTCCTCTTTTTTGCTGAGGAAGACCGGCCCTGAGCTAACATCTGTGCCCATCTTCCTCTACTTTATATGTGGGATGCCTACCACAGCATGGCTTGCCAAGCAGTGCCAGGTCCGCACCCGGGATCCCAACTGGCGAACCCCAGGCTGCCGAAGTGGAACGTGCAAACTTAACTGCTGTGCCACTAGGCTGCCCCTAATTTTAATTTTTATTCTTGCATTTTGCTGTTGTATTTGCTCTTTCTTGATCAACAAATTAATATTGACTCGTTGAAAACTACAGAAAAGTTACTGAAGAAAAAAACCCCACAATCCTGCAATGTAGAGACAATCCCTATTAATACTTTGGCAGTTTCTTTCTAGTCTTTGTTCTAACACAGATGTTTTCCTTTATTTGTTTGCAGTCAAGTTCTACAAACATGGTTTTGCATGTAGCTTGTCTTTTCTGCATAACATTCTGTCACCATGTTTCCCCATAGCTTTACCACCTCTTTGTGAGCATGATTTTTAATGGTGGCCTAACATTCCATTGTATCGATGAGACATGTTTCACTTAGCTATTTCCTTAACATTGAACATTAAGTGGCTTCTGATTTCTTTCTGGTTATAAATAACATCAACATGGCTATTCTTGTACATAAATCATTGTCCATATTTCTGATTGCTTCCTTAAGACAGATGCTTAGAAGTGGAATTACTGGGTCAAAGCCAATGCCACAGTGATTTTCGGAAACTTATACCAATTTGTGCTCTCAGCTGGTTTTTATAAAGCATGGGAATTTTATAGGCCCTATTCATTCTCAGCTCCCTATCGCATCTCTCTCTCCCTAACCACTCAGACCCCTCTCCTTTCTTCCGTTGCTCTCCGTTCTCTGACTAGTGGTCGTGTTGGAGTCACTGTCATCCCAGAAAGTGAAGCTTTGCTATCAGCCTTCTGCCTGGAGGATGTTGAATACTAGTGATTTCTCAGGCCTGGGGATGGCATATTTTCTCACCCTCCCTGAGGACTCCCAGGTATAGCCAGTGAAGAAAGAGAAGAGTCCTAGTGCTAAAACACCCCCCTGAGACTCATATAGTCTATATTATAATATATTCAATATTATACTTATTATAATATTAAATTTAAATATGTTAATATACATTATAATTATGGAGTTGGTCCATACTTTCCCAAGTCTTCTTTCCCTACTTCCAAGCTCCCCATGTGGGAAGTAGCCAAAGGGCCAGAAAGAATGAGAATGGCTGTCTTCCCCTCTCCCTCCCTCCCCCACCTCTTTCCTTCACACCCTGACTACCTATCAGATACCAGGCACTCTGCTAGATGCCGGGGTTAGGAGACAGATGAGAGCAGGTATGTTACTCAGAGTTCTTACTTACAGCCTGGAAGCTGACTCTAGCTAAACTTATTTATAAAAGGGATGTGTCAGAAGGATACTGGTCACTTCTCAGAGTGACAGGAAGCTGGAGAGCAGGGCTTGGGCAATGGCAGAGACTAAAGGAGCCAGGCTGCAGAGAACACAGCCAAGGGCCCAGCCCAGGGGCAGTCTGCTGGTTAGGACTCACTGACGGCACCACCCCCTGGGACAGCCACCACCGATGGCTAGAGCATGAATGAGCTCTGAATAAACCTGCTTCTTTGCTTTCCTCCCTCCAGCTTTTAACTCCTGGGCAGAGGTCTCTGATTGGGTGAGGCCGGTCATGTGGTTATGACTGCAGGGGAGGGTATGTCCGGCTCCCTTGGCTTCTGTAGGGGGAGTCGAGCCCCAGCCTCTCACCAACTCGCACTCAGTGGAGGATTTTCCCCAAATAAGAAGAGGATATTCAGATTCTGGGAATCCCCCCACCACACACAAACAGAAAATGTCACTACCTCAGGTCTTTGCTGTCACATGACTTTTGGTTTAGTCAGAGAAGCAGAAAAGTAAACAGATGACTAATACAACAAGAATGAGGGTGTCTCATTCCTCACTCCAGGTGGAGAAAGAGAAAAGCGAACAGTAATTAATACTAAGAAGGTAGAACCTGGAGACTCATTGAAGTCGGAGGCGATGGAGAACAAAGGAGACACAGATGGCGCCCTGATTTGGGGACTAGCAAGGAAATGGATGGTGGAGGGAATCAACAAAATGGGGAACACAAGAGGGGGCCCAGGTTTTGAGGGGAGACCAAGAGTTGGGTTTTATACATGGTGAGTCCAAGCAAGCCGAGGTGGAGATGTCTAAAGGCTGTGGGAGGCAGGTTCATTCACTGATTCAACAGATATTTATTAATCATCACTTATGTTCCAGGAACTGTTCCAGAAGCTGGAGAGGCAGCAGAGAACAAGAGATGACCATCCTTGCTTTCATGGGGCTTACATTCTAGAGGAGCTTGTCAGGACCCCAGGAGAGAAGAAGGACTGGGTATCTAGATTTGGGGTGCAGCTGCTCAGGGGTGGTAATTAGAGCCTTGCGCATAGATGAAACAACCTAGGAAGGCGTAGACTAGGAGAGAAGAGGGCCTTGGCTGGAACATGGGAGACACAGGACTTAAGGAGGAAGAAGAGACAGCAAAGGAGGTTGAGAAGGAGCTGCCATCTGCCATCTGTGGTCTCTCTAGGTCTGAAAGCCATGGCTGAGATCTGCTCAAAGTGTGTCAAAGGAGAGGCGTGAAAGGGTCCTGGGGCTTCCAGACAACAGCTGGTGTGGGGCAGGCTTCTCTGAGCCGCTGTGGTCCTCAGATGGATTTCAGCATCAGCCTGCTCCTGCTCTCCCTCCCTCCCGCCTTCCCCTGGATGGTGTCTTGCAGAGACAGTCTCCCTGTTTCCTCTGTGGCAGATGCTCCGCTCTATAGCAACACCTCATCAATCACCAGTAGAGAACCTGCTTCCTGCCCCTGGAATAACAGCGTCATAATGTGGTAAGTAGCCGGGGAGGTCCCTGCAGAAGATGGCAAAACTGGTGGAATGTGAAGCTGTCTTCATACCCTCCCCTTTTGCATTTCCTCTTGGCTGCACTCATATCAATTTATCTCTCTCCATACCCGCACAGTACTTGGTGTACCAGTTGTGGAACTACTGGTATTTATTGCTGTGCCGAGGACGCCCATTGCACAAGTCCTCCTGAAAGAGGACATTGTCCTGATCACTCTGACATCCCTGCCCCGAGGAGCTACAGGCTGAGAAACGCGCCTACTTTCCTCTCTGTGGCCATTCAGACTCCCAGCATCTTACACCTGGAAAGGAGTTTGGGGGTTGTATTAGTTATGGTTCTCCAGACAAACAGAACCAACAGGATGCAAACACATGGACACACATATGTATACTTTTTTTTTTTTTTTTAATTTTAAGGAATTGGCTTCTGCAACTGTGGAGGCTTGGTGAGTCTAAAATAAATCTGCAGGGTAGGCTGGCAGGCAGGCTAGAGACCCAGGGAAGAGATGCGGTTTGAGTCCAAAGGCCATTTCCTGGTGGAATTCCCTCTTGGTCAGGGGAGGTCAGTCTTTGTTCTATTCAGGCCTTCAACAGACTGGATGAGCCCCACCTCCCTTACGGAGGGTAAGCTGCTTTACTCAAAGTCCACAGATTCAATGTTAATCTCATCCAAAAACACCCTCACAGAAATATCCAGAATGTTAGACCACATACCTGGGCACTGTGGTCCAGCCAAGTTGATGCATAAAATTAACCATCATAGGAGTCATTGAGTCCAGCCCCCGTCACTTGAGAGATGGGGAGACGGGGTCCAGGGAGGCTCAGTCACCTGCCTGGAGTTGTGCAGCAATTCAGTGGGGCGGCCCAGACGGAGATCAGGTCTCCTGGCTGCAGTCCTGCACTCTTTGACTATACCACGCATCGGGGTGTCTCCTCACTGGGGCTGGGTGGAAACCCAGCACATGAGGAGATTTTTCATGGCTTTGACACCAAATGAAAGGGAGTCCCACCACAGCGTCACTTGTTGAGTGGATTGGTCTGTTTATAGAGCTGCAGTGTACGTTTTAGAGGAGAGCTCTCTGGGAAGCTTGGTGTGTGTCTTTTGGGCTCTTCCAGCTTGGTACCTCAGTTAGAATTCCAGGAAAGTGAATGGCTGAAACCTGAGGATGTTTTCCCGGAATAATTGCCTTGAATCCAGCCATAAATCCCTTCTGCAGTATATATCCCGCTGTCTCCCTTCTTTTCCAGGGGAATTTTACAGTACGATTTTGAGCTCTTGCCAGGGACCTCAATAAATACTTGTTGGGTGATGAATAATATAAAATTCATCTTGACTTTCAGCCCAGATTGGGAAGATAGGGTGTGATTCTTTGCCATGGCCCTGACTCAGCTTCTCAAGGGTCGGTCTAGGTCCCGCCTGCCTCTTTCTCCATGTAACCTGTCGGGCACCTGCTCACCTGCCAGAACCTACGATTCACCTCCCACCCTGGGACCATACCAAGTCAGAAGGACTCCTAAGCTCTAAGTCACAGAGAGTGGGTGGACTTGGAAGTGCAGGGCCTGTCTCCCCCTTTGTGGAAAAGCTGAATTTAGAAGCGATGGCAGCTGTGTCACATAATGATAATGGTCGTGATCATGATAACAATAGCTGCCTTTTGTTGAGGAAGCTCTAGGTACTGGCCCCTGTGCTAAGCATTTTCTATGCATTTGCTCACATGTTCAGATCTCGCCTCTGCCCTCGTGGGCAGTTGTGAAACCTGGTTCTGAGAATCAGGAGGAGTTCTTCCATGGAGGCAGAGCAGAATGCCCAGGATACAACCCAGAACGGTCTGCAGACAGCATATGAGACACATGGGGCACGGGATTGCCAAGGGGGCTGCAAATACAGTATCGTACCAGAGGACTCTCTGAGAAGCATTTTCTGATCCATGAGGCGTTAAGGGCCCCTCATTTGCTGATTGTGCTGGGGTCCTTTGCAGAGGAGGACTTTGTGGGAAATAGAAGAGAGGCTCAACTTTACTGTGTAAGGCCTTGTCCATGGTAATGCCCCTGATAAAGCCCTTTGGTACTCAGAAGTGTGGCTTCCTGCTCCAAGTCACAGAACAATGATGGGAGCTTGGAGCCAATGATAACAATAGATAATATGATTGAATCAATTAGGGATGCTTTGGGCTGCGAGTGATACCTGATTAACAGCGGCTTAAATACTCAAGCATTTATTATCTCACTTAAGAACTCTGGAGGAAGGCATTCTGAGGTTGGTACATCAGCTCTAGGGGCTCATCGAGGATCTAGGGTCATTCTTCTTTTCTGCTTCTTTATCCTTAGCTTTTGACTATTGCCTTCATGCTTGCCACTTCAAGGTCACAAAACGGCTACCACAACTCCAGGCATTGCATCAGAATTCAAGGAAGAAAGATGAGAGAAAGAGTGCATGTGTGTGTGTGAGTGTGGGCATGTGGGGTGGAGACACTTATGTGTATTATCTCATGCCTGTCCCCTTTATAAGGAAGCAGAAAATTTTCCAGAAGCCTCCCAGATGACTTCTCTTAATCTTTCATTGCACAGAATAAGGTCAAACAGACATTCTCAGGCACAAGAGGGGCTGGGAAAGTGAGTATCTGGCAGAGAGGAATAGGATCATCATGACCACATCAGATCAACTTTAATAGTCTGGGAGCAGGCCCAGTGCTTTCTTGAACAAAACTGGGGTTCCGATAACAAGGAAGAAGGGTATGTGTGTGGGGGCCTCTCCCATAATAACAGCTAGCAGCCCCTCATTCAATCCTCACAAGAATTCTTACACTGGAGATTGTTACTTTTCTCATTTCCCACCAAGGAAGCTGAGGGTTAGAGTGGCGAAGGGACTGGTCTGAGGTCACATAGGCTATTGGGGTGTCCTTACAGGGTGTCCTTATGTCCTTAAGGGCCAGACCTCATGCTTCCTTTGCACTCCCCTTAGTGCCTGTGTAGCTTGGCCAGCACGCACTGCAAGCTTGCTGCTTGAATGACGGAATGATGGCACATCCATTTAAGGCAGTCACGTGCGGGGATCTTATACTGGGAACATGGGTCACAGACCCTCGTTTCACTGGATAGAGAAATCGCTTCCCCCAGGAAGATTTTCTGAACTCAACGGAAATCACTTTAGAGAAAAGACCTTCCTTGGGCAGGGGTTTCGGCTGTGAGTAGAGCCCTGAGAGGGGCTCGGCGGATCCCCGGGCCATTCTGTGTTTGCCCCAAGTCTCCTGGGGTGATTGACAGCTCTGGAGGGTTTGCTGCTCCGTTTGGAGGAAAGTGTCATGTAGGGGAGGAACTGACTCCTTCTGGGTCCTTCTTGAGAGGAGAATTAGAACAAATCAGAATTAGGACCAGTTAAAATTAGAACAAACTTTTCAGGAAGAAGAGTGTTTTATTGGGCAAAAAAGTATAGCTTTTGGCGGCAGAAAGATGTGGTTTGGAGTCCTGTTGTGAAGCTTAGGTGAAATGGTACATATAAGGTGTTCAGATTAGTGCTGAGAACAGAAACGCTTCCTGTCTTGAATCAAATTAGGGTTGTCCAACCATAGAATAGAATGCCAGCGAGATTGAGACCTCCTTGTCACCCAGCTATTCAAGCGTATAACCCGTTACTTGGGGTTAAGTCACTCAACAGCAATAGCACCACTGCCACCAACCCCAAACAGCCAGCATTGATTGAGTACTTACTCTAAGTAACTGATCATCTTCCATTGAGTGTTTATTACTGGCCAGGCACTTTGCTAAGAACTTTAGATGAATTTTCTCACTTACTCCTAACAGCAATTCTGGGAGGTAGATATTATCGTTCTCCCTAAGATATGGAGGACAGGACTGAAGTGAAAAAAGGCTGAGAAACCTGGCCAGAGTCAGCTGGGGATGGAGATGGGGTTAGGGGCCAGGTCTGTCCCTTAGAGGCTGTGGCTGCGTTGTTACTCAGCTGAGCACATGGTTCCTCTGAAAGGGACCCTTACTGGGTGAATACTGCACGAGGTAGCGGTTCCCAGGCTTTCCCAAGTCTTATCTGTTATATTGTCAAAAAACCAGGAGCCTATCAGGACAGATTCAAAGAGCCCAGTTTTCCCAAGGACTTTCATATCTTTATAGACATTAAAAAATAAGTTTTAAAAGCAGATAAAATACTGTGTCTTATTGGAGTAAATTCTATCGCTATAACTTTAAAACACAGATGAAAGTACTCATTGCACTGGCAGTGGAAGATGCTGATGATCGTGAATGTGGTTTGCTACCGCCTGCGCTTCCTCCCCTGCCCAGCTCCGAACACTTGGTCTGCTGGGCCACCCACCCTCTTGCTCTCTCTCTCTGTTATATTCAGCTGACAAAATTCGAACTCTCCTTGTATTCTTTATATGTATCAAGTAGCTGGACAAGGCCGGAGAAAAGCTCTCAATGATGTTGACTAACCTCCCTTTCAGTTGAGGACTATAATTCTTAAGAGGCCCCTTGGTCATATATAACCATTCTACTGCATTTCTCTGGTCAGTTTTCGTCCCGTTCTCCCAGAGGGCCATTTCACCACTTCTCTCCTCCAATCTCTAACACGCCCTCCCTCATCCTCACTCTTGTTGAGATAATAAAAAGAGTTAGAGGAGAACTTCCTTTTCCTTCCACTACCAGATCCATGAACCTCCCAGCGATTGTTCCCATAGGCTCTTCCCTCTGTGGTCCTTGCTTCTTGGCCAAGGCCCAGTCTTACACTCACGCAGCGAGTCCTACTCCCATCACCTTCCCTGGCACTTAGTCTTTCCAATCGTTCTCTCTTCCTTCTGCATCATCATGCTTCCCCGTTCCTTCTCTAGGATTCCCGTCATCCTACAGACCCACGGTAACATAGAACATCTTAAAAAAGAAGAAGAAAAGCATCTCCTTCTGTTCCTCATCTGTCTCCTTCTACATTTCTATTCTCCGCTGAACAAAAGCCATGGAAATAGTTATCCTCACTGCGTCTACTTTTTCAGTTCCCATTCTCCTTTTCCCTCTGTGGGGAAGGTAGACTATTACTAAGTAAAATGTGATGAGAAATGCTTTGAAGAAATGAAAGTGATGAAACTGGGTTAGTTCGACCTGAGTGGTTTCAGAGGCCTCACGAGGAAGTGACTTCTGAGAGTGATCCATCCAGTGATGGCAGAGGATGTGGCCAATTGTAATCATGCTTAAGAAAAGTTCGTAACAGCTCTTTCTCGGTTCTTTTTTAAGTGGTAAGCTATAGCACACATGAGGTCTTTTAAAAATATGTTTGTATATGTATATACATTTATTTTTAAAATAATAATTATAAAGCAAACTTCCATGTAACTAAAGGCCAAGTCCAGGTCAAGAAATAAAATCTTGCCAGAGTCACCCCATACATTTACAATGCCTTCCTTCTCTGCTAGAGCTGATCACTGTCTGGGTTTTTTAATAATAATTTTCTTTCCGAGTTGTATCACTTGAACATGCATCTTTGAAACAATATAATTTAGCTTTTCCTCTTACTCAATTTTATACAAGTTGAATAATAGTATATGAATTTTTTGTGTCTTATTTCTTTTAAAAACTCAGCCTTATGTCTGTGGTATTTATCCATGTTGTTGTCTCTGATAGTTTATTCATTGTCATGGCTGCATAGTATTCCATTGTATCAATATACCCCCAATTTATTGTCTATTCTACTATTGATGGACTTCGGGCTGTTTTCAGTTTGGGGCTGTTATGAACAACGCCACGGTGAACATTCTTGTGTGTGTTTTCTGGTGCACGTGTGCTGGAGTTCCTCTATGTTAGATATTAGAAGTGGACTTGCTGGATTGTAGGCTATATGAATCTACAACTTTGCTCGTAATGCAAACTTTCCCCCACTCTTTCTGTCTTGAAACTGCTCCAATATTTTAAGAGTAGTTTTGATCTTAAGACAACTCTCTTCAAGGTCACCAGCCTGCTCCATGTTGCCAAAGCCAGTGGTAAATTCTGAGTCTTGATTTATTAGCAGCTTTTAACACAATTGGTCCCTCCCTTTTCAATATACATTGATCACCTGGATTCTGGCTGGTTCTTTTGTCTGTTTGTTGGACTGATCTCCTCTTCCTAAGCTATAAATTCTCTTGGGGCAATACCAGACCAAGGTTGCCTATTCTTTCAATTATTCAAGGAAGCTAGAAAACCCTATGTTTGTGTGAAATTTCTCAATTTTTAATGTTGGAAATGAATTTACAAAATTTTAAAAATACTTTAGGCCAAACAAAATATATCTGCTGGCCCAAGGTCAAGTGCTTCTTTGTAAATAGTTGGAGAAAGGAGATGAGAAGATGTGGTCAGGTAGGCAGGAGGAGAACTAAGAGATTTTAGTGTCTTGAAAATCAAGGGAATAGAGAGTTTCTAGAAGGAGGCAGTGAGCAAGAGTCATGTATGGAGAGAGGTTGAGTAAGCCAAGGCCTGAAGAATGGCCAGAGATCTCATATTTGGAAGGCCATTGGGGATTGAAGAAAGGACAAGTTCAGTGGCATGTGGGCCATGCAGAATCCAGATTGCACTGTGTTTAGGGGTAAATAGGTGCCAAGAAAATGAAGGCACCAAAACTTCTGTATCAGTTAGGATGTTTTTGGCTATAAAAAATAGAAAAACCTATTTAGAATGCCTTAAAAAATAAACGTACTTATTTTATTTTACTTTTTTGCTGAGGAAGATTCGCCTTGAGCTAACATCTATTGCCAATCTTCCTCTTTCTGTTGAGGAAGATTCGCCCTGAGCTAACATCTGTTGCCAATCTTCTTCTTTTTGTATGTGAGCTGCCAAGACAGCATGGCCACTGACAGACAAGTGGTGTAGGTCCATGACCGGGAAACAAACCTGGGCCACCAAAGCAGAGCATGCTCAATTTAATCACTAGGCCACTGGGGCTGGCCCAAAAAAGGTACTTATTAACTCATATAACAAAAGTCCTGAAGAATGACCATTTCTGGACTGGTTAATTCTACGGCTCCATGGTGCCTAAATGGACCCAGGTTTCTTCCATCTATCTCACTCTTAGTGTGTATCACTCAATCTAACTGCCATCCAGGTCACATGAGGGCCAACTGTTTCAGAAAACACATCCATGTACACCCATAGTCAGAGACAGAAACACAGACTGTTTCTTCCTTGTGTTTCCTTTTAAGAACTAAAAGATCTTTTCCATAAGCCATGTTTCCTCAGCAGACTTCTTGTGTCTCACTGGTCAGAACTGTGTCATGTGCCCATGACTCAACCAAGACTGGCAAGGGGAATGGGACCCCCAATATGCTTGAACCAATCCTGATTCAGCTTGTGAAGCGGGAGTTTGGGCCTGTACCCCTGCAGCACCTGGGGGCGGATACCTGGAAATCAGCATCCTACTAGCAGGGGAAGGGGAACATGGCTGCTGTGCAGACCGGTCCTCTCAAGGTCCTGACAGGACCTTCAGGAGACAATGCCATATTCCAAGGGAGTGATTTCATAGCCCATGCTAATCATTGGCGTGGCAGCTATTTTGAGGTTGAGTCAGACCCTTGTGCCTCCCTCAAATGACGCCATCGCTTACAGTGAGGTAGCTTCCTCCACCTTTTCATTAGGCTAATTCTGGGAGACCCAGCGTAAGCGAATGGCCCATTTTATTTCATTGAAGAACTGGCTTTGAAAGTCCACACTCACATGTGTTTTATCTCTTTGTATTCTTCTGTGAATAGTGGTGGTCTGATTAAAATGTTCTTCCTGGTGACTCATCCCTGGTTTGGGGGAGGAGGTGTGTCTACCGCGAAGAGCGTCAAATCCAGCCAAGTAAAGATGTCTTTGTGCTTTTCCACACTCACAAAGGAAAACGAAGAGCTCAGGACAGTTATTTCGGGAGATCCAGTTTCTGAGTCCTAATTTACAAGAAAGAGAAAGTTTTCTTTTTTTTAAAGAATGGATGGGTCCCGGGTGTTTTCCACATTTTTGAAACTCCCTGAATAATTTCTCTGTCACTGACATAGCCACCCTGTCATT
The DNA here is from genome assembly GCF_021613505.1 of Equus quagga. Taxonomy (NCBI): domain Eukaryota; kingdom Metazoa; phylum Chordata; class Mammalia; order Perissodactyla; family Equidae; genus Equus; species Equus quagga. The sequence goes on along the minus strand of NC_060282.1, from coordinate 17,631,808 downwards.
GCAGCTCTTGTTCCTACTTCCTTAGGTTTGGAATTGATCTCCAGTAGCAGTATTTTTTTCTTTGCTCTCTAATTGGTGCCATTGTTTTAAAATTCATACCTATGAACCCTGGACGGCCTGTGCTCTGGGACCACTTCCTGTCTAGGCAGGAAGTTGAAAAGATTCTCCGGAATCAAGTTCTGCTGCAGCCCTTGGCCTTTTCCCTGTTGTTCCTCTGTCTGCAATGCCTTTTCCCTGTTTGGGGGCACTCTCCTGCTCATCCTTCAAGGCCAGGGTCACCTCAGATGCACTTGCTTCTTCTCGCTCAGCCAAGGCACCTGGCCCAGGGGGTGAATGGGGTCTGAAATCCAGCCCACGTTCCTCTCATCAAGCATTGATGCTGTGTCAGCCCAGGGTATTTTTCTAATTTGTCTCCCTAAAGCAGGAGCCTTTTCCAAATTTGCTGAAGGACATCATCTAGACTAGCTTGGCCCTATAGATCTACCTGTGACATTGTGTCCCCTGCTGTGGCTTCCCTGACCTTCTCAGGTAGAGGTAGGCCCTTCACTTCTGTGCTTGTGTCACTTGCTTACTCCTGGATTGGAGTCCTTAGCAAGCCGTAGAATTTGGTCTCTACCTCTTGTCTGTCTTATTCATCATGGCAGACCCAGCTCCTAAAATGTGGCCTGGACAATAAAGTGTTTGAAATCACTGGCTGCGTATCTCTAATGGCTGGTGCTGGGACTCAGGTGCTTGACTCCCTGAATTCCTGTCCTGTTATGCCCCAGCCTGACCTTGCATCCTCACATCCACCTTTACCCTGTGGTCTCTTCACTTCCCGGGAGACTCCACCTGTTCTTATGCTGACATTAGCCTGAGGGTGTGTGTTCATCCAGACCAGCTCCCTGGCCTGTGGGCACTCAGGATAAGGGATGGGCATGACCTGGGATACGCAGATAAACGATATGGGAGCTTCCCCTGACTTCCTTCCTCTGTCCTCCCACGAAACCAGTCTGGATCAGATATTTTTCTTCTGGGCTCCATAGCACCTGGTGCTTATCCTATTATAATATTTTACCATCTTATATACAATAGGCACAGTCTTCTTCTTCTTCTTTTTTTTTAATAAAAATTGTCACTCTTTTTTGTCCCATGAAAGGTCACATGAGTGGTCTTCTTATTTATGTGAATGTAAAGCTATTGGACACCCACGGTCCAAAGAGCAGAGGATAGCAGGACACTTTAACAAGAGGCATCTTTCTCCTTAGGACACAGTTCTGGGGGAAGGGTGTGAAAGCCTATCTGAGTAATGAGCCAGAGCCTTCTGGGAGGGAAGGGGCTGACACTCCAACTTCTGAAGCCTTGAGACTGGAAGTTAGGGGGCCCTTTCAAGGTAGCTTTCAGGACGGCTCTGATGAAAGCTTGTGACAAGGGGCAACATGGCCTCTGAAATAAAATGACCTCAAGCAAGGGGGTGTCCACACCGGGCCTTGGGCTCCACACAGAATCTGAGGGTTGGTGGGGGAGGGCTGGACCAGCACCGATTGTGGCTAATGCTGGAAGTTTCTCCTGGCCAAGCAACCTGGCCCAGCCCTGGCCCAGGGCTGGAGAACAGTTGCTTAGCAGAGGGATGGAAACCACACAGAGATGCCTGCTCAGAGGGCAGCGCTGCAGGACGGGCAGCATCTGGACCAGTGAGTGCAGTCCAGCAGCGGCAGACGAGCACAGTCTACTCAGTGGTGTGGGCCTCGTGGGTCCACATCAACACCAGAACGAGTGGGAAGATGGAGGGACTGACTCCAGTTCCTCTCTGCTTGATGCAGAAGAAGGATGGACCTTGCTGGCAAGATTCTATCCCATACTCCCTGGCCCTTTAGGCTAAGTCACTGAGTCATGTCCTGAAGAAGAAGATACCAGACTATCTGCCAATATTGGCGCATGGGGCTGATTTATTAAATGGAAAAGCAAAAGCAAATGAGTGCATTTGATCCTAAGTTGATGAATAAAGTTATACTGAGTATAGATGCACATATTGATAATTACCTGCTTATGGCCCTTTATCCTCCGCTAGACTGAGGGTTTTGGGAAGGCAAGAATCATGTCATTTATATCACTGAATCCCAGGTCCCAGCATAGTGCCTATTCCTTAGTAGGCACTCAATAAATATTTGTAGGCCTAAGGATGAATTAATAAATGTGTAGGTTGATTTTTGCAGATTCAAAGCCAGTGCATTTTTTTTTAAGATTTTATTTTTCCTTTTTCTCCCCAAAGCCCCCGGCACATAGTTGTGTATTTTTAGTTGTGAATCCTTCTAGCTGTGGCATGTGGGATGCTGCCTCAGCATGGCCTGATGAGCAGTGCCATGTCGGCACTCAGGATTCGAACCGGCGAAACCCTGGGCTGCCGAAGTGAAGTTCACGAACTTAACCACTCAGCCACGGGGCTGGCCCTTAAAGCCAGTGCATTTTAAGGCTGGGTATTATAACATAGAAATGTACAAGCTGTGTGACAGGGGCTCACACGTCCTGTGGAGAATAGAAAGGTTAACCAACTCTGGTTCTTGCCTTCTAGGAGCTGATGGGCTAGGGAGCAGAGAGACACAGCCTCTCCCTGCTGAGGAATGATAAGATGTATGATAATGAATGGAATTAAGTATTATGGAATATAGAAGGAGCAATTCATTTCAATCTGGGACTTCCGGAAGTCTCCAGGGTTATTTTGTGCAGGACGTTGCAGGGTGAATCTAATTTCAGCATGTGGAGAGGAAGGACAATTCAGGCAAGGAAATGGCCAAGCAAAGGCATGAAGACACTATTATTCAGAAGCATTTAAAGAGTGTCTGGGAAGAATCAAAGGCAGGTGGCAGAATGCTATCATTGGCTCACCAATACAGCAGTTGGGAGAATGACTAGACTATCTGTCAAGAAAAGAGAGTGTATCAGTCAAGATAGGCTAAGTTATGCTGCAGTAACAAATAACACCAATATCTTAGTGGCTTGTAATAACACAGGTTTACTTCTCACCCATCTTACTTACATATGGTGGGTCATCTGGAGGCTTGGCATCCTGTCAACTCAGGATGAGACAGAGTCATCTATTTGAACGTAGATGATCACTGAGGCAGAGGGCAAGTGAACTCTGGAGAGTCTTATCCCGTGATTAAATGTCTGTGGGAACACATCACTTCTGGTTATAACTGATTGGCTAGAACTGGTCACATGATCCCACTGCCTACAAGGGGCTCAGGGAGTACAGTCTTACCATGAGCCCAAAAGGTGGAGAGACAGGAATATCTGGTGAGTAGCACCCCAGATGGTGAGACTGAACCCATTTGACAGAGTAGGATCATGGGCCAGCAGTTCGTTCTCTGATGGTGGCGTGGTAATTATGGCAGGTTTGTGTGTGGGTCTTGGTGGGGTGGGGGTAGTGTGCCGGTGTATTTGAGGGAAAGGGAGGGTCTGTCTCCTTTTTTAATTTTTAAAGATTTTACAGTCCTTTTTTATGTAACATTTTGTAGCAATAGCTAACCAATACACCTGACTGGACACGGACTTTCTTCATCTGAACTCCCTCTGTATTTTCAGTGTCTCCTTCCTTCCTTTCTTCCTTCCTTCCTTCCTTCCTTCCTTCTTTCCCTCCTTCCCTCCCTCCTTCCTTCTTTCCTTCCTTCCTTCCTGGAGACAGACTCCGTACAACAGCCCAGAGGACACCGTTCTCTAGCTCACAGAAGTGTGTTCTTGGAGACAGCCTGGAAAAGAGCTGGGTAGAGGTGGAAGTGTTATAAGGTGACAAGTTTCCCCCCAGTTCTGTGCTGTTGCTGTCACTGGGATCCTGTTGTACCCTCAGGGCAAATATGGCTGGGGAAATATGAATGACACTTGTGTGTTGGGCTCTGGATACTTGGTAAATATTGTTGACTCGCTGCCCTTCACCCTCTAAAGCGAAGGAAAGTCCCCAAAGAGAAGAGTGTTATCTTGGCCTAGGCTCCTCAAAGATGCAAGTCACCTACTTGAGACACTTCGGCACCTGAGGGGCCATTAGTAGACACAAGTGGTCTGACCCCAAGGCTTGCTGACTGAGAAGAGGGGATGTCATGCAGGACGGGGATACCATGCCCCACCCAAAGGAGGAGCTCAGGAGGTGGGGAAGTTTGGTGACATCACCCTCAGGAATCAAAGAGAGATCCAGAGCTTCCAGGGCCTTCCAGGGATTATCCCAGCAAGGAGTCAGGAGCCTAAGAGCTTGATGGAATTCTGTGTATTTTAGAAGATTATCTGAACTATTGTCTGTTGCTTAGTGAGGCTGTCGGCTTGTCTTTGGGGGCAGCAAGAGGTTGGGACACAAAGCCATTCTCAGGAGAAGGAGCTACCTATGGCTAGGTAGCTCTAGGGTTACCTGTGGAGCAGCAGTGTGAGAGAAAGAACTCCCTGTACCTGGGCAGGAAACGCTGAGTCAGTCAAAGAACTGGCCTTGAGGTTTCTTGTTTGCAGGAGAAGGACTGCGTTGGTCTGTAGCAACTCAGTTAGGGTTGCAGCTCCTATATCTGCTCCCAGCCTATTCATTCCACTTAGTTATGCCATCTTGGTCAGGGGCATTGCCATCTCTTGGTATCCCAGGCTAGAAAGCTGGGTTGCCTTTGTGCTGTGTCCTTCGGTCCATAAGGAATAAACTTGTGCTGAGAGTCAAATGTGCTTGCTCTGTATTGGGTGCTTACAGGTCTTTTGGCATTTAACTTTCATAATAATCCTGTGAGATGGGTGTTATTACTCTTGTTTTAGAAATGATGAAAACGAAGGCAAACGGATTAGGTAACTGGCTCAAACTTAAAACTAATGAGTCTGATGTCAGAAGCCACATTCTTTCTGCAACCTCCATGAATTTCTTAGCGTTCCCTGTCTTGATCATTCAGTGAGATAAGCGTTTCTCCGGGAATGATCCCCAAATAGCCACCTCAGAATCACCAGGCTGTTAGGATGAATCATGGAACGAGTCCAGACGGGGGAATCAGTCTCTGGGAGACGAGCCCACCCCTTACCTATGCAGCAAGTTCTGCTGGTGATTCTGACATCACTCAAGCTTAAGATCCCGTCCTGTGGCCAATAGGCATCTCTGAGACTGGTCCGATTTCTAGGATGGATCTCAACATTTTCACCACATGCTCTGTATCCCGTTGTAAGGGAAGAATGAAGCAGATGAGCCACGGATTGCCATTTCACAGGTGGCTCTTTTAAAGCGAGAATATTCAGAACTGGAGCTATAGGGTCACCCAGACAGGACACTGCTCTATCAACAGGGTGATGGACCCTGGACCATCGGAGACCATTTTTGCTAACCATTGTCACTTTTTAGAAAAGATGTTACACACGCTCAAGTTGGGCTTTGAGGATCATTTCAGAGCAAACTCGGGTCCATAGATGTGGCTATTGAAATCATTTATTGAAACATTTATTGAGTGTTTATTATCTGATAGACACTATATATTTGTGAAGTGCTTTGTGTGTATTACCTAACAACGCTATGAGGTGGCTATTCGTATTGTTGTCGTTTGGTTGATACAGAAACTGAGTTTTGGAGAAAAAGGTTGAGTCACTTGCTCAAGGTCGCTTAGCTCATAAGTGTTGGAGCCAAAATCAAACCCAGCCCAGGGTACATAATATTCAGTAGCTGTCTGACTATTTCAGGACACTAAGTCTTGGGCTCAGTGAGGTTAACTGTCTTTTGATAGTTCTGGCTGAATGGATCAAGTGACCCTTCAGCCATTAGGCGCTTACATTTTATTAAGCCTGAGGCTCTGCTGGATGCTATGGGGGCCCTCACAGGGTAAGAAGAGATGTTTGCTTCCAGAAACTCACAGCGTGATTAAGAAAACAATTCATATGCAAGAAGTTGGAATAACTCAAATGACCTTGCTGGGGTTTTGCTCTGTGGGCCCATGTGTGTGAGAGTATGTGTGAGTGTATATGAATACGTGGGTGTGTGTATGTCTGTGCGGGTAATGGGGGAAAGGGTGTGGGAAGAGAATAGGGCAGTGCTAAGGGGATGGGGGTTGGGGAAGTGATGTGGCTTCAGACCTGGTTCAGGGGGCATGGGGAACTCAGGGTCCTACATGGCAGTAAGAAGAGAAGGTTCTATGTGGAAGTGATTCAAAGTCAAGTGGCAGCACGTCAGACCATGTGGGAAGCTTTTAAAAACACCAATGCCTGGGCGCTACCTAAGGACTCATTTCATTGGGCCCAGCTGGGGATTGGAGACAGACAAGTAGTTTTAGAACCCCCTTTTGTGATTCTAATGAGCATCACACTGAGAACTGGGCAAACACATGCTTTTTCAGCATCTCCTGGGCCCCCTGTTTTGAATCCAAGCCACAGACCTTTCAACAGACTTCTTGGTGCTGGGCCTCCTTGTTCTCTCTTTCGTGTGACCGAGAGGTCGGATGACCACGTATGCGCCTGCTAGGAGAGGCCACCACCTGTTGCTGTAAATCTGGTGTGATTTCGTCATCCCTTTGCCTCATGTATTTTCAGTATCTTATAACTACATCTGGATGCATGATCTGTTGTTTTCTGCTTTGGAGCAGCTTGTGCAGTCACACGGGGACGTGTGGTGTGGGTGCCACTGGGGTTTCTGCCCCGTAAGTATAGGCTGGGTGAGTTTATTTATAGGAAATGATGATGATTACCTCTAATTGTTATTGACCAGAGCAGGTTTTCACATGTCTCGTCTTTCCTTAATTCTTTTTTGGGGACAGACTTTCAAACAAATCACTTTCGTAACGGCCAAGTGAACCCTAACCACTTCAGAGAAATTTCCCCCCATGTGGGAGCTTCAGTAAGGTCTGAGGAAATGGTCAGAATTCTCCCCAGAGTAATGAGAAAGATGGAAAATATGGGCGAGAAGGGCTTCGTAGGTGTATCTGACAATGCATTAAGGCAGGGGTTCTCAGTCTTGGCTCCATTGGGGTCTTCCAGGGAGCTTAAAAATCGAAAGCAAAGACAACAGAAATCTCAGATCCCAAGCTGCACCTTGGAACAGCTGATTACGAGTCTCTGCGACATGGGACCTGACATCAATATTTTTTAAAGCTCCTCAGATGATTCCAATGTGCAGCCAAGGCTCAGAACCACTGCATGAAAGGACAAGAGACTTAATAAACAAGAGGGTGCCTCAATAAATTTCGAGGAAGCAAGAAGAGTAAGGGCAAGTTTAGGGAACAGTCATATACAGCAGCTTTGGAATGTAAAATAGTTAAGTCCAGCCAGTTCCAAGAACTCAGCTTAGCCTTAAGAAACTGATGGCCAGTCTCCAAACATCCTTGCAATCCTCAGTTCATGAGCCATGTGCATCACGAGGCCCAGCATCCGGACGTGTGAGGGCTGATAACGAGAGCAGCACCCTGCTTCTTTTGTGCCCCTTGGCCCAGGGAGGAGGGTAGAAGGGACTTCAAGATCATCCTGATTCTCTCTGCAGCCAACCATCCAAATGGATGACTGCCAAGAGGGTTGAGAAAGTGCGGGAGTAGGGAGTGCATGGTCACTCTTCAGGGGCAGGGCTGAGAGAGCTCTGGCTTCTGCATTTGCAGTTCTGCAAGGGGAGCAGACGGGTAAAGCGACACAGACAAGACACAAGTCCATCATCCGAGGTCTTAGGTGAAAAGATGTGGTGTGTTCGGTCAGGATGAAAGCCATCAGCAGGGACACTTTTAAAAAATGTTTTAATTCTAAAATAATTTCAAACTTACAAAAGCGTTGCAAGAATAGTACAAAGAACTCTCCCACCGTGTGGCCAGATTCACTAATGGTTAACGTGTTACCACGTTTGCTCTATAACTCCCTCCTTCTCTCGAGAGGTATCTATATTTTTCTGAATCGTTTGAGGTTCGGAAAACCCTCCACCCTTTTGCCCCTAAACACTTCAGCGTGTATTTCCTATGAACAAGGACATTTTCTCACTTAACCACAGAACTGTGGAAATTAAACGAAGACCCACCAAATGAGAAAAGCAAAGGCTATTTACTCTGAGCTTGCTCTAGCAAGGGAATGGGCCACGGTCACTTGCGTTTTGGCAGAGACTCAAAGGCAGGCCAAGGGATGGGCGAGCTTTACAGCGGAAGGCACAGAGGGCTCTGGTGTGCCCTGGTTGGAGAGTGTTGGCATGGGGAAGCTGAGGCGGGCAGACTAGAAGCAGGGCATCCTGTTGGTTAGGGGTGCATGTTTGACTTTCTCTGGTCCTAAGTTGGGAGCAGGGACAAAAATTAGAGAAGCTGTCAGTTATCAATCAAGTCCTGGCCATTTGGGGCCGATTGCTACAGAAATTATTTTCTAGCTTCCTGGATTGTCTCTAGAGACAGCAATCTGGCTTCCTGAAAATCTGACTGACAGCAGGCTGGCTTGCCCGACTCTTTGTCATAGATAAGGGCTGGTCTTCCGGGCAGGTTACTATAGGTTGTAGGTCAAAGTTCTATTGTTATATATGGTCTGGCCATTGTCCATTTGTGTACTCACTCTCAGTCTGATCAGGGTAATGATCAAGCTCAGATTTAACTTTGGTGTAAAACACGATCCAACATGCTCTCCATATTCAAATTTTGCCAGTTGCCCAATTATATCCTTTACGGCCATTCCCCCACCCCCACCCTGGTCCAAAATGCAGCAGAGGCCCATGCCCTGCAGTTACCGGTCACATCTCTTTAATCTCCTTCAATCTGGAACAGTTCCTCAGCCCTTTTTTTGTCTTCCACGACACTGACATTTTTTGAAGTGTACAGGCCAGTTGTCTGTGGTGGGGAAACCTTGAAGACACACAAAGATCCCAGCTGACCGTGAACATGTGTCCACAGCCAGCGCCCCTCCGGGCCTTCCTCCTTCAGATCTGTCCTAGAGACTGCGGGAATTGTTTGGGTTTATGCAGCTCAGGTAACCAGATAATCAGCCCTTCAGCGAGGACACGGAAAGTCACATCTCCACATGGGGCGGAGAAGCTTGTAAACAGACAAGTGGTACCCATGGTCATGTCCTGTAGCAGCTAATCCTTTGCAAGGCCAAGAGAGTTTGTGAAACGTGTTTTGGTTCTGTTTGTGGAAATATGTTCTTTCATTAGCTCAGCTTCCCTCTGTGTTTTACGTAGGTAGACACTGGGTTTTTTTTTTCTCCCTCCTTTCCTCTCCTTCCTGCCTCCTCCTTGCTCCAGTTTCCCATCTCTGCAAAGATGCCAGAAACATTTTCCCGGACCTGAGTAGAGAGGGTCAGGGTTTTGTTCCTGCAAGATGGGGTACAGGGGTAGCCGTTTGTCCTGGCATGGTTGAAACTGGCCTGTGTTCTTTAAGAACATGAGGGACGCAGACAAGGTTTTGTTTTGGGCCTGAATGACTTTGGGGACAGGTCTGCCACTCTGAAGACATTTACCCCTCAGTCACTCCAAGCTGCTGTCAAAGAGTGATTTCTCGATCTGTCAACAGCCTGGATAGTGGTTAAAATTCCCTCTATCTTCATCCCTCTTAATACACTGAGCAATAACAAGTTTTTATTTATGGAGGATTGGACTAAAATAAGTTTGCTAAGTGCAGTGGGTAAGATTATGGTCTTTGGTGTCCGATTGTCTGGCTTAAATCCCGTCTTGCTATCTAACCATGTGTCCCTGAGCAAATTGCTTAACCTCAGGTTCTTTGGCAGTGAAATGGGGGCAACGTTGGCTGTTTTATCGGATCGAAGTGAGGATTAAATGTCCTGATAAAAGATGGCGTTTAGCACAGTGGTTGGCACATAAAAGTCCCTCGATGAATGTTTATCCTTATCATTTTACTTATCACTTAAATGGACATTAAAATGCATTGGCTAAAACTCGTTTTGGGTGGATATCGTGGGAAGAGTATGAGTTTGAGTGTCACCCAGATGTGGATTTAAATCCTGGCTGTGCTCATCACTGGCTGGATGATGTTGGGCGAGTGACCCTTCTCTGAGCCTCAGTGCCCCCCATCTGTAGAATGGGAATGACAATCTTTCTTTGCAAATTTGTCCTGTCCAACCAGAGAGCCAGCCTGGTGCCTAGTGCACAGTGATGCTTAACAAAGGTAACTGCTCATTATGTCCTTCTTTTCCCTCCCTCGCAACCCTTCTTGGCCCCATATCAGTTTAGTCTCATTTCTTGAACAGGAAAGAGAGCAGATATTTTGACTTGTGTCAGGGCAGTGACAGCACTAGAATTCCTTAGGATCATTATTACTGGCATTATTTACCATTTAATAAGCATCCGGAAGGGTCTAAGCTCTCACCAGCACAGACTCCTTGGAGTCTTGCCCAGCCAAGGAAAAAGTGGGAAATGGGAAAAATTAACTTTTTGTGCCTCGTTCATGCCTCTCTTTCCTTTTGGTGCCTCTAAAATGGGAGTCCATAGTCCTATGCATCCTCCTAGTCCAGGAGTTTCTCCCACCAGATTCCTCTCCTCCCTTGGGAAGCTCCCATCTTCTTGACCTCCCCCTTCTCATCACCCTACTTAAATACTGATTTTTGTGGCATCCTTTAGGACCTGTGAGCAACTGGGCAAGATAAGCTGGGAGGCTCATTTGAGCTAAGGGGTGGTGGGTAATAGATGATTAATGCATCCCTCTTTTCAGAGAATTTACTTATATTTTAAACAGTCGTCTTCAATCTTGGAATCCTAGAATTTTGGAGCAAAGAGAATTTCTAAGCTTTGCACTCCTCATTTTCCTAAGGTCAAGACCCCACAGGTAGCCGTGGAACCTAGGTTAGAAGTCAGGCCTTCTGCTTTCCAGTCCCGATTTCCTGCTGTGAAAATAACGAGTCTTGATGGGAATCTTGGGTTTCAAGGTAGGTGAGTCGGGACTAAGGCCCGATGCAGTGCCTCCGCCTCCTCCATAACAAGCCAGGGCTGAGGGGTGCGTGTGCTTTGAATGTAAACCGCCCACCCCAAAGTGCCGCAGAAAAAGCCAGTAACAGCTTAGGAGGGTGAGTTTCGGATTTCCCTTATTCTATTTATTCTTTATTTATTTAACTTTTGAGGTGGTTTTGTTTTCCAGATTTAAAAAATGTTTTGTTAATTTGTACTGAGAAGAATAGACTGATTTTAAATTACAGGAAAGGTCATTTTTATTCCCGTATCCAGACATGTTCAATGACACCTGCATAAGAATGACCTCTCCTTTCCTTAGTAGCTGAGTTCTCAGGGACCCAAGGTCAAGCCAGTGCCTCCTCTGGGCCTCTGAGAGGGCCTGGTAGAAAGAAGGGGCCACAAATTGCTTCAAAGTCTCTCTTCTCAGTGCCAGTGAGTCTGAAGCTTCAACTACAGGTACCCTGAGGGGTTGCTTCTTTGAGGTCTCTATACATTGCAAAAATGGACCATGAAGGAGAATAATAAAATTACCACCAATTAATGCTGTGGAAAGAATGAAGCACCAGATTGGTGAGGTGTGCAAAGGGTCCGGAGGGAATAGGAATTAGGAAAGGTATGTTTTGATGGGGGGGGGGGGGGAGGTTGATTAAAGAAAGTTTGAAGAAAGAGGAGAAAACACTTCTAGAACTTCAGTTATTTCTTTTTTTCTTTTTATTTATTTATTTATTTTTTGAGGAAGATTAGCCCTGAGCTAACTACTGCCAGTCCTCCTCTTTTTGCTGAGGAAGCCTGGCCCTGAGCTAACATCCGTGCCCATCTTCCTCTACTTTCTATGTGGGATCCTACCACAGCATGGCTTGCCAAGCAGTGCCATGTCCGCACCCGGGATCTGAACCGGTGAACCCCGGGCCGCTGAAGCAGAACATGTGCAGTTAACCGCTGCGCCACCGGGCCGGCCTCTTCACTTACTTCTTGAATAAGTCATGTCTAAGTGGGGAAGCTTAGTCTGGGGAACAAGTGAGGAATAGGGGGGCAATATGCAGATTGAGGGCAAAGCAAGGAGAGAAGGATCACGAAAATCCGAGCTGGAGAAGGTTGCTGCAGTAAAGTCCCCCCCTTTCCAAGTTTGCTAGCATTGGCTCCATATTTGAAAATTCCTAGCTTGTCACCTCCAGACGTCTCAGATGCCCACCTACATAGTATTTGCGTCTTTGGACTGGCTGTGGGAAGAGGTGAATAGTCCACCAGCTTAACTTCCAGAGACTTTTTTTTCTCTTTTTCTTGTTCCCAAATAAACCTTCGAGCAAGAAAGAACACACAGACCTCGACCGGATTCACGTCTAACTAAAGCAGGACTGTGAGAGTCCAGCCCGGATTCACGTCTAACTAAAGCAGGACTGTGAGAGTCCAGCGCCTGTAAATCAGCTTTCCTATCTGAACTTTTCAAACCAAATCTTCCCCCAAGGCAATCGCCTCAGCTTGAGTTCACACACACTGACAGTCCTTTGAAATTCTGTCTGCAGATAATGGCAGTCGCAGTCAGCCTGTCTTACGGAGAGGATCCTGTTGTCTGTGATGTAAGCCAGGAGAATCCCCAAGGTGGTTGAGGAGATTTGCCTTTTGAAGGAAAAAATATAAGAAGGATTAGAACACAGTTCACACTGTGTTTTAAAGAGGCCTTTCATCTTGCTATCCTAGGTATTTCAGGATTCTAAAATTAGGAAGATGATTAACTCTTCAAATTCAATTTAGAGTGAACTGTCAGGCACCACTTCTGCTGAGTATGTTATTGACATGAGCTTTTCTTAACCCTGAGATGCAACCAGATTTTAGGCAATGAATAAGCTAAGACTGGATTGTCAGAGGCTCAAGTCAAGGCCAGGTTGGGGACAAAGGGTGAGGAGTCCGAGTTTATGTGGGTGGTGGTTCTTCAAGTTGTGTATCCAGATCACAGTTTTAGTTCATGATATTGGAATTACCTGGGGCACTTGTTCAAAATGTTTGCTTAAAATATTCCTAGGCTTTACCCCAATCCAGTTGGATCAGAAATATGGGGGAGGAGTGGCGGCCTGGAACTTTACACTTTACACAATTTCTCTATGTGATTCTAATGCACACCAAGGGTTGCTTTTAATGAGACTCAGCTCCTAAAATTTCTAGTATCTATTTATCTCCAATTTCAAATTCTTGGGAGAGAAGAGTTGTGATTGGCTTCGTGTTCCAATTATCCGTTACAGAATAACAAATTACTTTAAAACTTAGTGGCTTAAAAGAACGATTTTATTTTATCTCGTGATTTCTGGGTCAGGAATTTGGGCAGGGCTCAGCTAGGCAGCTCATCTCTCCTGCATACAACATCAGCTGGGGCTGCTGAACTGACGCTGAAGGATCCACTTCCAACATGGTGCATTCACAGGACGAGCACGTTGGTGCTGGCTGTCAGCTGGGAGCTCAGCAAGACCATCAATGGGGAGACCGTAGTTACTCTCCATATGGGCCTCTCTAGGGGGCTGCTAGGCTTCCCCACAGTACAGCAGCTGGGTTCCAAGAGCTAATGTTTTGAGGGCCTAAGATGGAAACTGCAAAGCATCTTCTGACCTAGCCTCGGAAATCAGACAGCATCGCTTCTGCCATATACTATTGATCAAGAAGTTCACTAAGGCCAGCCCAGATTCAAGCATAGGTGAAATAGACTTCACCTCTTGATGTGAGGAGTAGCATGTGTGTAGAGGGAAGAAAGGAAACCATGGTGGCCATCTTCAAAGTCTTTGTAGGGTACCCTGCTCGGGTCAGTTGTTGACCCCTGGATCGTTCAGTCGTGACACAGGGATGGGAACATAGTACAGATTTAGCCCCTGGGGCCTCAGCCTGGCATACTGAGGAGTGCACCCACTGAAGGGAGAATTGTTGTAAATCTTGCAGGCACTCCAAGGGATGGCTGATGATTATGGAGTCTTACAGATCGTCTAGTCTGAGCATTTACTCAAATTAGGAACTGCCCTTGGGCATTAGTTGTTCAGAAGTGCTAGAGCTCTTCCGACCCTTTCCACGAAACGTCCTCTTCCATTTTCAGATAGTCACAGCCGTTCAAACCTGATTCTGGTTCTCTGTGACGCCCACTCCTTATCTACTAGAGTAACACTCAACTATGGAATGTTTTTCTAGACTGTAAGTCTCTCCTCCAGGCTTAAGCTCTTTAAGGCCTGGGCCTGTGTGTTTTGTGCATCCAGCCTCAGTCCCTGGCACATGATAGCAAACGCATGTAGAATGTTCTTGGATGAATGAGCATGTTTACTCTTCCCCATCTACAGGGATAACAAAGTTGACTTTGATGTGGAGATTGAGTTCCTATCAAATAGTATATTATTGCTTTCATACTTTTTCCAAGCCAAATTCGCCTGAGGTAGTTTATGGTTAAAATGCAGGGGATAAATCAAGTGAACACAGTCCTAAATATTGGCAACTGAAGGTAAATTCTTTAAAACCACAGGAGAAATTTTACGATTTTGGAGCTAGGATTGAAACAACCGTAAATAGAAGCATTATGTGTTGCATTGTTGTTGTTTGGTTTAAAGTAGGGGTCAGCAAACTATGGCCCCCAAGGCCAAATCCTGCCTGCCAACTGTGTCTGTAAGTGAAGCTTTATTGGAACACAGTCACACCCATTTGTTTCCTTATTGTCTGCGACTACTTTCGCGCTACAACAGTGAAGCTGGGTAGTCGTGGCAGAGAGTGTGCATCCCTGCAAAGCCTAAAGTATTTACCACCTAGTCTTTTACAGGAAAAGGGCTGGTAAAGGGCTCATCTTAGTCCGTTTGGTACTATAACAAAATACCATAAACTAGGTGGCTTGTAAACAACAGAAATTTATTTCTCCCGGTTTTGGAGGCTGGAAGTCTGAGGTCAGGGTGCCAGCATGGTCAGGGGAGGGCGTTACTTTAGGTTTCAGTCTTCTCATTTTACCCTTAGATGGTGAAAATTGTACTAGGGAGCAATGTGGGGTCTCTTTTATAAGACCATTAATTCCATTCATGAGGGCCCCATCTTCAGGACCTAATCACCCCCCAAAGGCCCACCTTCTAAGACATCACATTGAGCATTAGGATTTCAGCATATGAATTTTGGGGGAACACAAACATTCAGACCATAGCAGGACTCTTCCTGGTCCCTCTGTGCTTGGTTGTTTTACTTGGCAAAGTTGAAGGCGTCTTATCTCCACATTTCTACATTTCTAGACTTTTCTCCCAACCAAAGAGAACCCTTCTCTGGCTTGTCCATGATGAGGACTCCAATGATGCTGAACTTCTTAGGTAAAAATAAAGTAAGGATCCTTTACCTGACTGATTAATCAGAATAGACCATGAACAAGTATGAGGAGCATAGGACTTTTAACTTAAGAGCATGGGTTTGGGAGCCATCAGATTAAACCCTGTAGTAGACACGTGTTGTTCTTTAACTGTCTAGGATCCGTTCTTCCTTTCTTTTGGTAATAGCAATTTACTTACTTCTGGGTAACTACCTCTCTTCCACTAAGTGCTGTCTTGGTTGAATCAAGGCACCTTGCCCTGCCCTTCCAAGGATAGACATACGACTCAAGCTAGGGCGCTTTGACACAAAGATGGATAGAATGCTGAAACTGACTCATCCCACTGGTGGTGGCCTGTAAGACCATCCATCCCTTCCTGTTGCCTAGAGTCCTGGCATGCCCTGGTCCCTGTTCATTTTCATGCCAGATTTTTCCCACCCTCCCTTTAATTCCATGAGCCGCCTGATTTCTTTCAATACTTCCCTTTCCATCTGAAATTAGTCAAATTCTATGGCTTACAACCAAAGCTCTAAATAATACAAATAAATAATAATAAACATATGAAGAAATGTTCCAAGAAACGCAAATCAAAACATATTTATAACATATAAAAATAACAGAAATTTAAACAATGATGATATTCAATTGTATCACGGATGTAATGAGACAGGCATTCATATGAACTTTCACTGAGATTGTTAATTGGTGTTTCCTTTCAGAATTTGTTTTTTCTAATACATGTTAAGAGGATTTAAAAAATTCATACCTTTTGACCTAGCAAATCTGCCTCAAGGCATTTGTCCCACAAAAGAACAGGAAATGGAGAAATGGATTTATGTAGAAAGTGTCTAGTGTTATTTATAGTAACAAGAAATTGGAATTTACTTAAATATGCAGTATATTAGGAGGATAGTCAAGTAAATGAAGAGGCAATGTCATGTCATAGTTGTCTGGAGTTAGTTAGCCTGGCTTCAACTTCTATTTTGTATCTGACTCACTGTGTAGCCGTGGACCACTTGCTTAGACTTTCATCTGTAAAACGTAAACAAAGTGATATTATCTAATTGTGGTAGCCAGCCTTCCGAGATGGCACCCCTGATATCTGCTGCCTGGTATTCATGTCCTTGTGTAGTTTCCTCTCACACTGGAGAGGCTGATCCGTGTAACAAGTAGGATATTGTGAAAATGATGGAATGCGACTTTTGAGTCTTGGTCATAAAAGACATTGTGGCTTCCATCTTGCTCTCTTTTGGATTACTTGCTCCGGGGGAATCGAGTTGCCACGTTGGCAGGGCACTCGAGCAGCCCTGTGGAAAGGTCTATGTGTCAAAGAACTGAGGTCTTTTGCCAACAGCTACGTGAGTGAGCCATGTTGGAAGTGGATCCTTCAGCCTCAGTCAAACCTTCAGATAAAATATGCTGGCTGACTGGCTGACAAGCTTACTGCAACTTCATGAGAGGCCTCTAGCCAGAACCACGCAGCTGAGCCACTCTTGACTCTTTGATGCTCAGAAACTGTGTGAAATAATACATGTTTACTGTTCTTTTGAGTCACTCCGTTTTGGAGGTAATTTGTTATGCAGCAATAGATAACAGGTCATTTAACTTTTCTGAACCTCAGTTGATTCATTTGTGAAATGGGGACAACACTGCCTGCCCTGGCTTTTTGTGCAGAACAAATAAAGTACGTGAAGAATTACAGGTCTGCCATCCTTATCTGAAATCTTAGAAGCAAGATGTGCTTTGTTGTTAAAACTTTTTCAGCTTTTATTAAAGTAATAAGATGTACAATACCCTGTATATTCTGAAACACCCCACTGGGGTTTGATTCAGCACCTCATAATCAAATGGTAACATTTCTGCATCAAAATGTATGAGTATATACCCAAAGGAGCATAAATAAAGACTGAAAATAGTCTCGTCAGCTTTTGCTGTCGGGATTTGCTGCCAGATGAATTTGCTGCAAATATACAAAAAAGAATAAACAAGAAAAAAACTTCGTTTTCAGAACTTTTTGGATTTCAGAATTGTGATAGGGAGCTATGGATTTGTGTGGTTTTTATCCTCCCAAGTTGATTTCATCCCAAATACTAACTTCCTATCTTATCTAGTCGGTCTCTGGTTAACTTTTCCCGTTTATTTAGATTGACGAGGAGGAGACAACATGGCCTCCATCACTCTTTGGAAACTCAAGGAGTGGAAGATTGAAGCTCCGGAAAAACTGGAGTTCCGACTAGAGGATTTCTTTCCTTATGAATTTAGTTCTCATTTCTGGGTCATCACCTGATAGTTATGACCCCAGAGGAGACCAGTGAATCATCCAGTCATGGGGTTTGGAGATGATTCAGCAAGATCGAAGTGGTGTCAGGAGTGCTTTTGGCTGAAGTTCTCAAAGGTACTGATTACATATCCAATTATGCAACTGGCCCTGAGGCTCGCATTGTGGTACAACCTGATTTTCACCCAAACTAAGTGTGTGAGACAGGGCCCTCACCTGAGAGAGCATGATGATGATCTCAGGCCCTGGGAGTCCAGGGAAATTGTTCTTGCCAAGGTGGTTCTCTTTCCTCTCTTAAGAGACTGGGGGATGGGCTGAGAACCACCCCTGTGCATATTTACCCTCTCAATATCTTCCTCTTCCTCTGAACCAGGTCAGGGACGATTTGGGGGAACCAGAAACAATTCCTGTGTCATATCCTCTTGATGTGTTGTCTGCTTTCATGGTATGAGGGGGGATTTGTCCAGGCTGAATCAATTCCTAATGTCCAACATTCAATAATTAGAAACTCATTCAAGTGGAGTAAAACTTTGTCCTCTGTTCTTGCAGGCAGAATAATGTACTAGAAGAAGAAATCATGAGCTTGGGTTCAACGAGCTTAGGTTCACATCTCATCTACTGACTATGAACTTGGCCAAGTCATTTTATCTTTCAAAACTTCATTTTTATCAGTCAAGTGGAGCAGAAAAAGGGGGGGGGGGCTCCGCTAGCTTTAATATTCTACAATTATCTTTGAGAAGGCTATCTATGAATTCCTTCCCTGAACCCTCCATTCATCTAACAAATACTTATTGAAAACTTACTGTATGTTTTGTTCTAGGCATTGAAGATATACTGTCTCTGCTCTTAGTTTATATTCTAGTGTAATAAGACAGAAAACACATAAATCTTAAAAGAGGAGATGGGAGGGAGCGATATGTGCTACCAGGAAAATAAAGCCAGATAAGGGACAAGAGAGTGAACGTGGGGTGGGGTGGTGGATATCCTACTACACCACATGGTGATTAGGGATGGGTTCTTGGAGGAAGGTGACATTTGAGAAGAAACACGGTAATCACTTGACAATATTTATTGAATGCCTGAATGAACAAGAAGGAGTTAGTCATGGGAATATCTGGAAGAAAAACATTCTACGCAGAGGAGACAGCGAATGTAAATATCCTGAGTTGGGAATGACCTTGGCCTATTTGAAGACAAGAAGAAAGATGGTGGAGCTGAAGCATAGTGAGTAGAGTGAGTGGTCAGAGAGAAAACCAAGGTAACCAAGGCCTTGAAGGTGAGGTTAAAGAGCTGGGTTTTATTCTGAGTGCAAAGAGAACCATCGTCAGAGTAATATAATCTGATTTACACTTTAAAAATATCATTCTGCAATGTGATTCCACTTCTCACCCATCAGAATGGCTCGTATGAAAAAGACAGAACATATCAAGTGTTGTTGAGGATGTGGAGCGACTGGAACTCAAACACTGCTGGTGGGAGTAGAGGTTAATACAAGTTTGGGAAACTGATTGGCCATATCTATAAAAGCTGAACATATACACACCCCATGACCTAGCAATTTCATTCCTAAGTATATAGTCAACAGATACGCGTACATATGGTCACCAACAGATATACTCAAGAAAGTTCATAATAGCCCCAAATGGGAAACTACACACACAACTGTCAAGAGTAAGACAGATACAAGAATTGTGGTAGAGTTATATAGTTGAATACTGTAAGCAACAAGAATGTGCAAACTGCAACTACACAGAGTGACGTGGATGAATTTCACAAACTTAATGTTGAGCAAAAGGAGCCGTGTTGAAGAGTTCAAGCTATCCAACTAGGCTGAGGTGTTGGAAGTCAGGACAGTGGTTCCCTTTGAAGAGTCTAATGACCTGAAGGAGGTGTGAAGGGGCCTTCTGGGGTGCTATCATGTCCGGTTTCTTCATCTGGATGCTGGTTACACGAGCTGGCTTCCTCTTTACTCCTGCTCCCCCAGGCCAAATGAGCCTTGAGCCCAGAGAGATGGAAGGAAGAACATGGGAGAATCTTTATCCCTGATCACCATAGAGCACTGTCCACTTTCCCATTTACTATGGCAAATTTCTCAAGAGTGATGGGCAAATGAGATTCACCCATTTTACAAGCAAGGACATTGTAGCTTAGTGACCTTCCCAATGTCCCATACCTAGTACAGAGAGCCACACCTCAAATCCAGATCCTTGGATGCTTTTCATGAGGCCCCCTGATGTTTCCATTTCTCCACATTGCCTCTCTGGATTGGACCAACTGGTCTGTCAGGCCTGCTTCTGCTCCATGACTTGGAAATGTTACGTTTGCCTGTGAGAATTTGAGTCTTGAAACTAATCTAAGAAACTACAGAGCTTCACTCATTATCTTTATTTGTAGAGCCTTGTTTCCAATTACTGGTTTTTTTTAAAAGGCATGTTTTTGATTAAGGGGATAAAAATATTATAAGTTAAAAACAGAAAGAGATTGGAGGCCCATTGAACTCTGGGGGAAGAAATGGTGGGTTTCATTGTCAGATTTTCTCAGCCCACTGCATGGACCTGTGGAATCATGTGTGACACAGTTTGCTGTAAACACAAAATTTCATGAATTTCCAGTCACTGAATAATAAGATAAATCATCATTCTAGATGAAAAGAAGGAGGCAATTTTGAGGGCAAGAAAATATTTCCATGAAAATTTTTTGAGAAACTAAAGCCTTGACCTCATTCACTGGGATGAGCCCTTGTGGGGTAAGTGTCCTGTGCCTTAGGTGTGGAAGAGCAGGTCATTGTGTCCCCATAGAATGAGGAGCTGGTGGCCAGTGTCTGAGATCTGTTTAGTCTGTTTCTATATCTACAGCTATAGCTGATAGCTAAGCATTGTTTGTTAATGGGCAAACAAGAGTTCTCTTTTTGGCCAGTTGAAAAAAAAAACAGGGTGGGGGGGTGGGGAGGCAAGGAAAACAGCATTCACTGAGTGCCTATTGGGTGGGCCCTCTGCTGCCATTTTGTTTGTTACCTAATCAAGTGGAGGCTGTGTTTTCTTGAACACATAAAGGACCTCATGGGTCTGGAAGTGGAGCTTGAATTCTTCGAGGTGAGAACCATTGAAGGGATTTAAGCGAAGAGGAGATCTGGCCGGATTTATCTTTTAGAAAAGTAAATGGGTCTATTCCTCCCCACCCCAGCTGGAATTGCCCCTCCCATCTGTACTCCTGGTGACAGGGGGAGGGTGAGTTAGAATAGGAGAGAATGGAGCCAGGGAGAGTACTGAGGGGGCTTCTTTGTGTGGTCTACTGAGAGATCATTGTATCCGCATCCAATATACCCATGAAGTATCACCATCTCCTCCCTCCCAGCCTTTCTGCTGTCATTGTCATTTACCACGTCGTTGTAAATTTAGATTTTAAATGTCATTGACATTGAAAATATTGTACATTTTACTTCTACATCTGTTATTACCCCCACCATTCATAGTTATTATTTTTGCTTTAGACACTTATATGGTCATCTTAGTGCTTCCTCCTCACCAAGCCCTGAGAAGGAGGAGAATATCATAATTGCTAAAATATAATTTGGGCAACCATGTCCTAGTGGAGTTGAGAGGCTTGCCTAGCGTGTTTATTTTTGGTTTCTTTTGCTGAGGAAGATTCCCCCTGAGCTAACTTCCGTTGCTTATCTTCCTCTTTTTTTTGCTTGAGCAAGACTAGCTCTGAGCTAACATTTGTGCCAATCTTCCTCTATTTTGAATGTGGGATTCCACCACATGGGATCTGAACCCGTGAACCCTGGCTGCCGAAGTGGAGCGCACCGAACTTAACCACCTCACTTTCTTTCATGTTGGGAGATCCGGCGGTTCTCTGAGTAGTGAGGACTTGTGGTTTCATCCTCACCTCCACTGAGGAGATGGGTATAAGGACAAGTGCCCAAAGTCCTCCATGATGGACACAGAGATGCAAAGACTTGTAAACTGGAGACAGTCTCCATCATAGATCCCTAG
The DNA here is from genome assembly GCF_021613505.1 of Equus quagga. Lineage (NCBI taxonomy): Eukaryota > Metazoa > Chordata > Mammalia > Perissodactyla > Equidae > Equus > Equus quagga. The sequence goes on along the minus strand of NC_060282.1, from coordinate 17,610,404 downwards.
CGTGAGGGACAGGAGAGAGAGGGAGAAAGATGAAGAATTAACATGTTCCCAACCTGCCTTGTGAAGGAGTTGAGTGGTGAAGGAGCTGGCACACGGAAGCACAAACTTAGACACCTTCATTCCACCTAACATTCTCACGTCATGGGTGGGGAAGTGAAGGTCCAGAGAAGGGAAGTAAATTATGATAATAATCGCTCTAAGTTGTTGAGTGCTGGCTACTTTATGGACTGACAGACTTTCCATCTTTGTGGCAACCCTGTGAGGGAGTGTATTAGTTTCCTGTGGCTGCTGTAACAACTCACCACAAACTTGGTGGCCTAGAACAAAGGAAATTTACTCTCTCACAGTTCTGGAGACCATAAGTCCAAAATCAAGATGTTGGAAGGGCCGCCTTCTCTCCAGAAGCTCTAGGTGAGAATCTTTCCCTGCCTCTTCCAGCTTCTGGTGACTTCAGGCATTCCTTGGCTTGTGGGCTCCGGAACTCTGATCTCTGCCTTCTTCCTCTCATGACCTTCTCTTCCGTGTCTCCAATCGCCCTCAGCCTTTCTCTTATAGCGACACTTCTCTTTGGATTTAAAGTCCACCCAAATAATCCAGGGTTATCTCATTTTGAGATCTTTTAAGTAATTGTATTTGCAAAGACCCTTTTTCCAAATAAGATTCTATCTTTTAGGGGGCCACGATTCAACCCACTACAGAGTGATAGCTTCATCATCTCCATTTTACCAGCAAGGACACTGGTGCTCAGAGAAGTTAAAAGACCTTTCCAGGGCCACACAGCCAGCAGATGGCTCTTTGCAGCGCACTATATTTGATAACAGTAATTTTACTAACAGCTAACCCATAGACAGCACTTACATACATTAATTCAGTTAATCTCTGAAGAGGCAAGTATTATCATAATCTCCATTTTAGAGATGAGGAAACTGATGAACAGAGAGTTTGGTTAGTTTTCCCAGGGCCACACAGCCAGTGAAGAGCAGAGCCAGGCATGTTGGCTCAGTCTGTGCTCTCATCTGCACAGATACTGCCTTACGGGCTCCTCCACAGACATGAAGGGTCATCACACAAACTATTGTTAGAGATGCTTTCAGTGGGGCTGGGGAGTCTTAAAAGGGGTTCTGGAAGATGCGCCCCTAAGATCTAGTGGGGGAGACAGACTATATGCAAGATTGCAGATCCATGGGACTTGTACAAACCCGGGGACAAGGAGCACTCGCCCGCCACCTGGGAGCTTCCATGTCTGTCTCAGAGCTTTCCCCTCCTGGCTGGGAACCCCACAGCCAACCTCCTTTCCTTCTGCTTGTACTTCTCTGCTGATGGCACAGGCATCCTCCGGGTCAACCAGGCCAGCTACTGCTCTGTCTCTGTTCCTTGCTCGCCACCTCCATCCCTTTCTACATCCAACTGGTGACACCAGTTCCCTGTGATTCTGCCTCTGCATTTCAGGGGCCCTCTTCTCCCTTTTCTCCTCAGTGGTCCCCTAGGGGCCATAGCCCATTATCCCTCCCGGGGCAGAAGTGCCTCCCATCTAAACACTCTCTGGACTTCATGCTTTCACGGGCTGTCTACAGAGTGGCCTTCCTACAGCACTCACCTGGATAAGGACCACCATGCGCCCACCATGGCCAGTCAACCCCTTCCCCATCTCTCCCCACCACCCCAAGGCCATCCCCACAACTTACCTTCTCTTTCCTTTGTGCTTCATCCTAAATGTCGGGACTGCCATTCATCCACGCATTCATTCATTCAACAGATCATTGAGGTTTTTAAAAATTTTGTTCTTGTTTTTATTGAGATATAACTGACATGCAACACAACATTATCAACGAATCTTTGTTGATTGCCTTCTCTGTATCAGGTACCAGGGAAACAGATGTGAATAAGGCAGCTGTGTTCTCCATCCTCATGGACCTTCCATTTGGGTGGGGGTATGAACTAAATAAACTCAGGAAAGCAAATAAAACAAATAAATAATTTGATAAAAGGTATGAAGGGAGGAAACAAGGGGTGAGAGAGAACAATGCAGTGGGTGAGGTGGGGGCTACTTTAGACGGGTGGTCGGAAAGGGTGCTGAGGAGGTGCCAGAAGATTCTTGTGAGCACTGAGCTAGGTAACGTAGGCACAGTGCTTAGTAAGTGGGCGATAAATGTTAGCCATCATCACTCATTGATTCATTCATTCAGCAAACATCTTGAGGGCTAATTGTTACACCCATGTGCACAGACATCAGCCCTGTCAGTCTCGAGTGGAGATTTATCTGGGCTCCCCCAAATCCATTAGCATTCTTTGTTTTGCCCTTCAGATAAGCAAGCCAAATAAATCTGTACCCGAAGTGGGGATTATTTCTGTTTTCTTCTCAAACACTCCACGAAAGATAAGAGTCTCAGAGGCTCTGCTCATGAATTCTACTATTTTCTCCTTGGCCTTATCTTGAGGCCAGAAGTCTACACATGGCCTCCCTTCCAGTCCCTTTCAGAGAGTTTAGATTTTGCAGCTGCCCTGAGGTGGCCTCTGGTCTCTGAATGTGGGTAGGGCCGAGGGGACTTTCAGAGAAACTGCGAAGACAGACTCTGATTTTGAATAGGACAGACTTCCGCGTCTGCGTCTTCCCGACTCAGAAGCTGCTTGGATTTCTGAATCCCTGTCTGTGTCCTCAAAGCACCATTTTCTGGACCGTCAACTTGTTATGGGAGCGTTACTGGGGAATTCTGGATGGCAGGCCCTGGAATTCTAATTAAATCAAATAAGTGAAATGAAGAGGAAGAGAGACTCATGAATATCTTTAGGGAAAACAAAACCCAAATTCTCCACATGAAGAGAATGACGTGGCATTTGAACAGGAGCCTAGCATTCCTATAAGATTGCGTGAGAGCTGACATTTCAGGAACCTGACCCCTCCCCCAGCACCCTTAGCACTAGATTCTGCTTAAAGGTGCAACCTCTCATGATGTCACCCCAAAGGCTAGTGTTGGCAAGACTGAGAACAGGACATTGCGGGTGACATTGTGCTGACAGATTAGTTCTCTTAGATAATTTCTTATGCCTGACCCTGGGCTTCTCCTCGTGGACCCTAATTCCTTCTTGATTGGCATTTGGCAAATGTTGCTCACCTCGGACTTTTGGGAAGCTGCTTGGAAGCTGTGTCTTGTATACATTGGCCTTGGGGTCCATTAAAAGTTTGCTAGTCCTTGTGGAATGGTTTAGTTTAGCTCAGTCATGTCTACTGAGTATCTTTGCAGTACCAGCCTCCGTGCTAGACTGGGGGATACAGAGAGGAAAGACATGGTCCCTGCCCAGAGGATGCCCCTGATGAAAAGAGGGAGATGAGGATGAGTCAGTGTCATGGTGGCCCTGCCTGCGGTGGAGTGGGATGAGGGCTCATCAAGGATGCCTTCTTGGGGGAGACGGTATCTGTATAAGGATGAGTAGTGCCTACCCCCAAATTCGGGTCCTCCTAGAACCTCAGAATGTGACCTTATTTGGAAATAAGGTCTTTGCAGATGTAAGAAGGTGAGGATCAAGATGAGTTTACACTGGATCAGGGTGGGCCCTAAATCCAATAAAAGCCAGAAAAGGACTCACAGAGAAGAGAGCCGTGGGATGATGGAGGCAGAGATTGGAGTGACGCAGCTACAAGCCAAGGAACGGCAAAGCTTTCTAGGAGCCATCAAAAGCTGGAAGAGACAAGGACGGATTCTTCCTTAGAGACTCCAGAGGGAGCATAGTCCTGCTGGCAACTGGACTTTGGACTTCTGGCCTCCAGAACTGTGAGAGAATAAACTTCTGGTGTTTTAAGCTACTAAGTTTGTGATTCTTTGATATGGTGGCCTTGGAAACCAACACAGTACCAGAGGCTGGGTCTGGAAGGAGAGCCACCAGAGTCTTGTCACTCACTTTATCATCACTCTTCTGTGTTTAAGCACATCAAGATGGGAAAAGTCCATTTGTCTGTGAGGTCCGTGACAGCAGGAGCCTCATTCGCCTCCTTGTTCACTCCGTGACCCCCGTGTTTACCACCATGCCTGGCACATAGTGGTTTCAGGTCAATATTTGTTGAATGCATGGATAACCAAGTGTGTGAATGAATGAATGAACAGGAGGGCGGTGCTCTCAAGAGCTGGGTCAGTTAGCAAGCTGCAGGAAACCTGCGGAAAAACATAGCAGCCAGAGTGGAGGCGGCCGTTCTGAGTTGTCTGGGTCGATTGCTGTTCCTTGCTAAAAGTGGGCATTTAGGGAAGGTTTTCACTGGGGACGTGCAGACTAGCCAGTAATGAAGACAGGGAGAAGGACTGAATAGGGAGGAGGAGAAGGGAACTTCGTTGTGTCCGCTGCCCACTTGATGTCACGCACTGTACTAGGTCTGTTTGTGTCCATCATCTTTCTTGTCATTCTTGAAACAAACCCTTAGGTAGGTCAAAATCCCCCCATTTTCCAGGTGTGGGAACTGAGGCTCAGAGAGGTGAAGTGACTTGTCAAAAGTTACACAGCCAATAAGTGACAGAACCCGAATTCGAGCCCAGGTCTCTTCTGCTCCCAAGTTTGTGTTCTCTGCGGTACAACATGCTTCTCCACTAATAACAGTTGTTGGGAAGAAAAGGTAGTCAGGGTCCCTGAGACTGGAAAAGGCTTCTCAAGTCCAGATAACTGAAGGGGGGGTGTTCTCTGAAAAATGACTCAAGAAGACCCAGTGCTTGCAGAGTTTCAGGGATCGGATTATCTGAAGGCCGTTGGCGGTGAGCTTTCAGCTCATCTTGAATAGCATTCTCAGGGAAAAAAATCACTGTGGTTTTCTTCCCCACCATATTTCGTACCATTCTAGGCTGTATTTTTCCTTGTTCTCAGATCTGCAATTATAATTTTTAAAGGCTAGACACCATCTGGGTTGCTACCTGATTTAACTCCTAATTTGTCTGATAATTAAGCCCGTATTTTCACCCCGAGCAGCCCGGACGCTCCAACGGTGTTTAGGACCCATTCACTTGTGCATCTGCTCATTCAGCCCATAAACATGTCCGTATCATCTATGCGCCAAGCTCTCACTGAACTTGGCCAGTGGTCCATAGGGCACCAAGACTCTGTCTCTCCCCCATGAAGAGCTCCCCTTCCGGTCCCATTCAACAAGTCTCGATGGTGCCACTATGTGAAAGGAACTGGGATAAAGGGAAGGAGAGGATGGAGGGTGGTAGGAATGTTGGAGAAAGCTCCACAGAGGAGGTAAAGGCAGAGGAAGAGTTCACTTGGTAGGGTGGGAAAGGCATTGTAGCAGAGGGAATGGCATGTGTAAAGGCATGGACATGAACGACATGTTGGAGTGGAGCAGGGGTATTGGACATCCTGAGAAGGACAAAGTGTTTAAGTAAAACCAGTCACAGTCCTTGTCCTCTGGGACATTACAGATTTTTGTCATAGGTGGCAAAGGTAAATTCAGCCTATGCTGAAAATGTTTAAAACCGAACATTTCAGGACTTAGGACTTTCTGTTGCTTGCCAGAGAGAGTGGATGCAAAAGAGGGTGAGGCACGATCATAAGGAGGCACCACCTGGAGGGGAGAGTGGAGGCTCTAGGCCAGGGGGTCATCTTTGGGGCCACCACTGCTTATTGGGAGAGAACCAGGAAGAGCTGAATGGGGTGGGACCAGGAGGCCAGCAACTTTGTCCTGTGGGGACCACCGCACTCTACCAGGGGACTGCCAATGCAGTGTCTGGCTCACCATGTCCTGGTCAGTGAACGGCCTGCTGGTGGCCTCAGCACGGCCAGGCCTTCTTCCAAGATGCCCGCTGGGAGTCGGGGCTGGGGGGTTCCAGCGCTGAAGACCAGCAGCCCTTTCAGCGCCCCACTTCTCACTCCTCCCGTTCCAGATTCTTCCCTCTGACACTATTGCCTGCTGGCTCCTCTCTTGCTCATTGGTTTAGGTTGTGACAGGGTGTCTGATACTTTTCTTGGTGTTTTCTTGCTTTGCCCTTGCTCCGCTTCATTTCTTCCCCTTCCCTTGTTGCCTGTTGAGATGTTTAGTCAGGCCATTTGACATTTTTTTACTTAAAATGTTTTGGTTTAACTGCTGCTGGCTAAATATATTTTGACCTCAGCTCTGGACCGTGACTCTACTCAGCCAGTGAGACCAAGGGAGACATGTGCCAAAACCTTCTCTCTCTTTCTTTTTGGACTGAGATTATCCTCAGCAAATTGGAAAGGCTCCCTCGTGTCCTGAGGGTCATTTTGCAACCACAGCAGATATGGGGTTTGGCTGTGGGATGCCCAGACGTGTGAATGCACCTGCCACAGAGGCATCTCCCTTGATGCGCAGAGCTGGGCTGCCACGTGTATCCAAATATGTTTGGCCCTGGTGCCATCTTCCTTTATAAACCCCAGCAGGCAATTTACATCCTTCTCCTGGGCCCCAAGGAGACTTGGACAAGCTCTGAGTAGCCACAAATGGGCAGCTTATTAAATACTGGACTGAGACGAAGGGAGAAGAAAGTCAAGGCATCAGTGAGCCTCTGATAGAAGGGTTTTTGGAGGCCAGAGAAGATTATAGATGGCAAGACTCCCCCTTCGAATTCCAGGGAAATAGGGCCCTCCAGGAAAAGCTCTTCACCCACCCGGCTTGATTCAGGAAGGCCATGCCACTTGTTCCCAAACATGGGAAAGGAGAGGGAAGGGCGGAAGGACAGCTGATCGCTGAGCAGAGATCCGGGGGCTTAAACTAGAACCCAGCCACACTAACCTCTGAGTTTGAGGTGAGATCCCAGGTGAGAATGTAGAGTCAGCCTCTACATTCGTTTACCAATTCATTAACCCCTCCATCATATATTTATGGAGGATCTACAATATATGTGGCTGACCCTGAGTCCACTGGGAATGCAGAGGCGGACAGGACAGATAGAAGGGTTTGGAGGGGAAGACAGCGATCAAGTAATTATGGATAGAATGAGGGTCTCCAAGGAGAATATGTAGGAGACGGTGGGGGCATTTAAGCCGACCCAGGCTGGGGGTGGGGGTGCATGGAAGGCTTCCCTGATGCAGTGACTTTTAATCTGGTGTGTAAGGTGTAAATTTGAAAGTACATCAGGTGAAGAGGTGAGAGAAGTGTGTATCAGGCAGGGTCAATCGCAAGTACAAAGGCCCTGGGGCAAGAGAGAGGAAGGGGAAAATAAGAAAGGATGGCTGGAGCAGAGACAACTGTGGTGGGGTGGCTGAGGAGGGGGATCTTATAAGGCCCTAGGGGCTGGAATAAAGGATTGAAGTCTGTGCCAATGTCTCTGGGAAGCCATGAAATCGTTTTAAACAGGAGAGTAACATGATCAGGTTTGTCTTTTTAAAAGATTTCTCTGGCTGCTGCTTGCAGAAGGATCAGAGGGACAGGAGGGGAAGCAGTGAGTGCATTAGGCTGGTCCGGAGATGAGGATGGCTTGCAGTGAAGATAGAGGGGCTGGAGACATTTGTGGTCTATTTCAGGGGTGTCACTGACGGGACCTGTTGATGGATGGGATAAGGACCGTCCGGGAAGGCATATCTGAGCAGAAACCTGAGGGAGGTGAGGGGCTGAGCCGTGCGAGGATGGTATGTGGAGCAGCGTTTTCAGGTGGGGGGCCTAGCAAGTATGAAGACAGAAAGTGGAAACGTGCTTGGACTCTGTGATCCCGGAGGCCAGTGAGGCTAATGCTGCATGAGCGGGGGTCGTGGTGGGATGTGAGACCAGGAGGTGAGAGCAGAGAGGTAGCAGGACCGGATGGGGAGTCTGGCAGGTCTCCAAAGGCCATTTGAGAAAGCCAGGAAGGCTTTGGAGAGTTTTAAATACAGGAAAGACCTATTCGGACTTGCTCTTATGTTTGTAAAAGATCACACAGGCTGGTGTGTCGAGGAGAGATTCAGGGGCCACGTGGAAGCTGAGAGACTAGTGATGAAATAATTGTAATAGTTCAGATGAGAAAAGATGGCGACTTGGACTAGAGTTAAAGCCATGGGCGCTGAGAGGTGGTTGGGCTCTGGGTATATTGGTGACAAGTAGAGTATGAGGGAAAGAGAAGAGTCAAGAGTGGTGTCCAAAGCTTTGGGCCTGAGAAACTGGGAGGCAAGTGTTGCCTTCTCGCAGGCTGGGGAAGCCCATGGGAGGAGTCAGTGTGATGAGGATAGAGAGGGCTTGAACATGTCTAGGCTGAGCTATCTATGTGACATCAAAGTGGAGATGTTGGGCAAGCAGGGGAGTCTGGAATTAGAGGAAACTGGAAAGTCAGAAACGTTTGGGTGGTATTTAAAACCATGCATTGAACGCGCTCACTCACCTAGGGAGTGAGAGTAGATACAAAAAGGTCTAAGGGCGGACGGAGCCCTGGCGGGCACCACCATTTATTAGTCAGAAAAATAAGGACGCAAGAATGAACTGCAGGAAGAAGGGAAGCAAGAGCGAGTGTTGTCCAAAGGCCAAAGGCCGAGTGACGAAGTTGTTTCAAGACGGAGGGAGGGTCAGCCGTGTCCAGTACGCTGCTGACTGGTCAAGTGAGATGGGAAGTGAAAATGGACAGCCAGATGGGGCACTGTAGGAGTCACTGGTTATTTATGTAAGTACAGCTTCAGGGAGAGGTGGAATGGAGAGCCTGAACAGAGAGATTCAAAGAGAATGGGCTGGAGTAAGAGGCCAGCCAATGGCTAAGGGGACAGCATCCAGGATGAGGAGCAGAGGCTGACAATCTGGGGGGGGGGGGGTGACTGGACCACTGCCAAACGGTCTGGGGAGCAGCGCAGAGCTTCAGACCCCAGCTAGAGAAATCGAAGTGCAAAAAACACAAACTAAGAAGAAAGGAAAAGTCCAAACATGAACGTGGAAAACCAGAGGGGAGAAAGGCTTCAGCTCAGGGACACTCTGGGGCCAGAGTGCCAGGCTCAGGGCAGCAAGACTCATTTCACACGCTTCCATTGGAGAGGAGAAGACTTTGCCTACGTCGCTGGCCTGGGACAGGGCCAGCCATGACAGGATGGGAATGGACAGGAATGGGAGCAGTGCATGAAGGTCTTGAGTGCCCACACCTAAGCAGGCTGTCCTTCTCTGCCTGACACGTGCCGCATAACGAGGTTTCAGTTGACGAAGGACCGCATGTATGACGCATCGCATATACAACTGCATATAAGATTAGTACCACATAGCCTGGGTGTGTAGTAGGCTATACCATCTAGGTTTGTGTGAATACGCTCTGTGATGTTCGCACAATGGCAAAATCGTCTAATGACGCATTTCTCAGAACACATCCCCATTGTTAATTGACGCGTGACTGTATGATGCTCTGGGACACTTTTCAAAAATACAGAGCTCTGGGCCCCGTCTCTGAGAATCCCTGTCTGTCCATCTCGTATGAGGATCCATTTTTCAAACATCTCCCCAGGTGATTGTAAGGGGCTGCCAGCTCCTGCTTATTCCTGAGCTTGGCGCTGAGCCAGGTGGAAGGCACTTTGCGATAAATAGGGCTATGGATAGGGAAAGTCAGCCCTGAGGTCGGGAGGGCAGTAATTGCTGTAAGCTCTGAAGGAATTCGTTGGCTTTCCCCAGAGGAGCAACTCTCATAACATTTACCAAAATGAAAATCCTGATTAATTTCACAGGTTTATAGCTCCCCAAGGGCTGGAGGAAAACTTCATCTGGCACCAGAAGCAAACTTTATTCTGGCAGCGCAGATAATTTTGCAAACACTAGACCCTGACTTGCACATACTTATCTGGAATCCCAGTGTGCTGCATCCGTAGAATGCAGAGAACACACGCATGGCCCGTTGCTCATGCTGCCTCCTGGACCAAGGGCTTCCAGGGACCCTTTTGGGTCTCTTTGCCCTCTCGTGCCAAATTTCCATGATTTTCTGGGCAGATGTGATTTTTGTCAGCCCAGCATTTCTTCCTTTGGGGAGGCACTTCTAGCCCATTGAGTGCAGTTTGGATAAATTGTCAAGGACCATAGTTAATGCCACCTCTGCCTGTAAGGACATGATCCAGGACTAGCCAATTGCAGTGGTACAATGCCTGGAGACAGTGATTGGCGCAAGAGGTAGGCATGGAATTCAAAAAGGGCCAGGGAGCATCATTTTTTACGGTTAACATAAGAATAGTGGTAAAATTCTCTCCTGCAGACGCAAAGCTGGAGAATGTGAATCTGAGTTTATCGGTTGCCATTGTCCTTACATCATGTGGATAAAGAAGCTTGTTTGTAGAATGAAGCCTAATAGAAATGAGGTAGAGAAGGAGGGAGGGGGAGAGAGAGAGAAGAAGAGAGAGAAAGAGAGGCAAAGAGAGTTCTGCCAACAATATGCCTGGTTCCAGGCCTTTTCAGTCCTGTGAGCAATCCCTGCACCCTTTTAGGGTTAAGCTTTTTGGAGTTGGGTTCTGTCTCTTGCCACAAGAGCATCTTGACTAAGACAGACAGTTTCTCGTCGACCTCATGGAAAGGGGGAAGTATAGGGTATGCACTGGAGGGTGAGGCAGGCATGGTCAAAGAGTTTGTGAGGCAGCTGTCCCTGGGACGTCCAGGTGTCCGTCTGGGGGTCGTAGCAGTCAAAGGAGGCCGAGTCCTCGATGTTGCAGTCCGTGGTCAGCCGCCGCCCGCCCGTCACATACAGCTTGTTCCCCATCACTGTGGCCCCATGGTGCATCCTCCGGTCTCTCATGTCTGCACACTTGACAAATTTGTTGGACTGAGGGTCGTAAGCAAGAATCCTCCTTGTGTAACCTGAAAAACAAATGGCATATCGACAAGGTCAGCCTTGCTCATCTGGGACTAGAGGTCAGCAGTCCTGGCACGTGTCTGCTTTCTGCCGTTGCCTAACCCTGAGGCTGGACTGAATTAAACGGTAGAAAGTTTCGGGCACCTGCCCAAGGTCTAGGATGTGGCAGAGCTGAGGTGTGGACCCAGATCTGTCTGACTCTGGCCCCTGCATTTTTTTTTTTTTTTAAAATGCATGCCTACCATGAGTCACTTTGAATGTTGTTTTAAAGATTTTATTTTTTTCCCTTTTTCTCCCCAAAGCCCCCTGGTACATAGTTGTATATTCTTCGTTGTGGGTCCTTCTAGTTGTGGCATGTGGGACGCCGCCTCAGCGTGGCTTGGATGAGCAGTGTCATGTCTGCGCCCAGGATTCGAACCAACGAAACACTGGGCCACCTGCAGCGGAGCGCGCGAACCTAACCGCTCGGCCACGGGGCCAGCCCCTGGCCCCTGCATTTTTAACCCCAAGTTAAGGCGGCATGTAAGCCATTCTTAGCTTGGGAGCAGCCTCCTGACTCTGGCGGCTTTCTCAGCCTCACTGGCTTTCTCATTTCTCTCTTATGCCCAGCCAGGAGCTACAACAATCAAAGGAGCCTTTGGGAACTCAGAAATGGGTCTCCCAATAGCCCTGTCTGGTGGGTTCCTAAAGGAGCCCCATTTTACAGATGAGAAAACTGAGGCACCAAGAGATTAATAACTTCCTTGAGAGTATACAGCCAGTTAGTGGCAGAGTCAGAATTTGAACCCAGGTCTATCTGACCCCGAAACCAGTCCTCTTAACCGTGACGCTATACTGCCATTATAGAGAGATGATCCCTTAGAAGCCAATATTATTAACAATAGCAAATGTTTTTTGAGTATTTGCCCCGTGTCTGGGATGGCGCTAAGTGGTTTAGATAACTGAGCGCATCTTATTATCACAGAAACTCTGTGAAATAGGTATTATTTCATTCCTCGTTTGCTGATAAAGACGGGGAGAAACTTCTGGATGAGGAAAGAACTTTGTCAAGTCGTCCACACTCCCCTAGTTGGATGGACGTGCTTTTAAATAAACTGTCTTGTAGAACAACGTTGGTCTATTAGTGACCCTTTTTCCATGAGAGATGCCAAGTTTGTGTCCAGCCTCACGACTCTCTGTTCAAACTCACCTCCCACGATGACAATCCGCTCCCCGAGCAGCACGGCGGGGGCGCACACGTTCTTGATCATTCTCGTCTCCATCTTGAACCACGTGTTTCTGGAAATGTGATAAACCTGAGGGAGAAATACAATCATGGCACTGCATTTTAAAGTGATATATTTAAAAAAAAATAGAAGTAGTAACTAAGAGGGTGAAATAGGAGTGATTTCTTTTCACTTTTTTCCAGTTTTTAAAATGTAGGTATATTACTATCAGTAGACAAAACATAATTAAATAACAGAAAGAGTATGACTAGAAATTGGTCTTTATGTGACTGTCTGAGATCAGTGGCTGTGTTTCTGTCAAATGGACCAAAAGTTACACATTTGTAGTATGTGTTTGCTTACCTTACTTGGAACATTTTTTAGTTTTAATGAGAAATGGAGCAACTTGAGGAGTCATAAAATCAATAATTTTTCAATCAATCATTTTTATTTTTGGCTCATGTTTAAATTTCTAAATGTTCCAGTGTATCCAAGAGGGTCTTAGAGACGACAGTAAATTTGGGGCTGAGGAAGGCTTTTGGACAGTTCATGTCTGAGAGTCATGAGAATTATAGAAAAAAGGAAGCACGAGAAAGGAAGAATGAGCAAAGAGGTCGGGGCAGGGCTCCTTGGCCGTGCTCTGAAACAGACCAGGTCGTGACTCCTAGAACATGTTCTTCTGTTTATTTCCTCAAAGTTCACACATCAAATGTAAATGAGTTCATTACTGGCAAAATTTAACACAAGAGAGGTAGGATGGACTTCATATAGGAAAAGAAGGGACAAAAACATTCATTTACAGAAGCAAATGGTGCAGTATTCTTCACTGGAAATTCTTTCTGGATAAAATATAATTGCCACCATATTAAAGGCCTTATTTTTGATCATTTGACCAGATTTGATCTTCACAACCTTGCTATGAAGTAGATACCATTACTTCCCCTAATTTTTCTGGTTAGACCACTGAGGCTCAGAGAGGTTAAATGACATGCCCAAGGTCACACAGCTAGAGTAAGTGGGAGAGCTGGTCTTGTTGAGTGAGCCCAGAGTCTGTGTTCTTGACCGTCACCTTTGCGGCACTGCTTGGGGCTGTATAGGTGTGGCTTTTCTCAATGGAGGCTTTTGAGACTGGAGACCTCTTGAGGTCTGTGTCTGTCATTTAAGTCAGTGAAGCAGGGAGGACGCCAAGTGCTAGAGACAAGGTCAAGCACGTGGTTTCATCTGAAAACATGTAGGTGACACTCTTCGGAAAATGAGATCCTTGGAGGAAAAGCAAACACCGGTTGCATTTTCCTTGAGTGAGTAATTGTCTCCTGGCCTTCTGTTCTCTGTCAGCTTTGGGTATGGTTTCAAAAATAGATTAAACATTTGCTCACAATCCTCATAATACCCCCAGAGAGGCTGGGGCAAGGAAAACAAAGGATGGTCTTTGACCAGTGGAGGAAGTGATACTTTGTTACGGTAAAGATTTTGCTTAATGTGGTCTAGCAATAGAGGTAGAAAGAAGGGACGTGGAAAGGTACACGTAGACACACAATTTGCACAGTAACCCCGCTGCAGTCTAGGTCTTAAAAGAATGTGTGCATGCGGATGAACCACCCTATGCGGAAAACAACCTATGCCTGAAAATCCAACCTACCCCATCAAGTAACCCCAAAGAACTCATCTTAAACTATATCTGAATGAGCAAAATTTCCATTTTGAAGTTAATGCTCAGTAGATAAGAAAAGCTTCCAAATGAATGCTTTTCCCCTTCTCATCCCCACAGTGTAAAAGGATCGCTTACATGTTCGTGGGGGTTTTTTTTGGCTTGGCAAAGGTCTTGTTTGATTATACTATGCATTCTTGATATGCCAGCTTAAAAGCTTTTTTGAGCTTTGCATTTATTCTTAGGAAGTCGGTAACAATTTTGCAATGTGAAATCATCAACAGGCTTGTTGACTTTATTTTGAAAAATAGTTTTAAAAAGAGGGAGGGGCTCTAGCTTTTTGTAGAAGCACTTTATTACGTCTGTATTATGTGGCCAGAACTTGGAGGGGAGCAGAACCCGTCTCTCTGGGCTCAAAGAAATGAGAGGGATTCGGAATGGACTGAGAACCTGCCTGGATAGTCAGGGAGGAGCCAAAACACAGGCTGAAGGAGGGAAGGCAAGAAAAAAACAAGAAGAGGATTAAATAGGAGTTCATCACTTTTCTCCGTCTCTACTGGCACCCACTCAGCCCGGGCCACCATCCTTCCTCTCCTGGACCTCTGGAAGGGTCCCCCAACATTCCTCCCTGTGTTCTCTCAGGCCCCCTCCGATCTTTCCTCCACAAAGGATCCAGAGGAAACTTCTAAAAATTCAAATTTGGTTACTTTACCCACCCTGTTACTCTCAGGGTACTACTCCAATTCGTTGGCAAGCCCTAGAAGGCCCTGCCAGATCAGTCTCAACTCCACACACACCCATCCTTCAAGAATGTTCCAGAATGTTCTATAAAGGGGCTCAAGCGCAGCAGTCTGGGTGGAAAGGGTTGCTCAGGGTAGCTTGGGAAGGGGGCTGATGGAGATTATGTGTGGACTAACGACCCCCCAACCCCAGCCTTGGCACACCACCTTTCTCCACCTTGCTCTGTATTGCAACTACATTGTCATGCTTTCAGTTCCTCCAGTTAACGAGCTGTGCCCCTTTCTGCTTCAGGGCCTTTGTACCAGCTGTTCTCTTGCTCAAGAACCCCACTTCTCCCTCAACAGATGACTTTGACTCCTGCTTCAGAAGGCAGAGTCACCTGCTCGGAGAAGCTTCCTGCCCCCACCTCTGTCCCTGTCAAATCCTTCCATCCACCCTTTCATGACTTTCCCCCCTCTTTTAACCCTCATGCTCCCCTGCCTTCACCTGCCTTCTCTCTCTTCTTGCCTCTCCGCTCGAGTCAGCTTAAACCAACCTCACAGAAGTCCTTCCAAAGTTCCCTGAACTCTCATACCCTCCCTGATGCCCTCTAGGCTGGTTTAGGGCACCCCCTGTCCTCTTAGAGCACCCCCTACTCAGCATCTGAATTGCAATTGCTCCTGGGGGGTGGTGAGTGCAATTTACTACTCATGCCCATGGCCCCCCGGGCCTTCACGGTGGCTGGCACTCAATATAATGCCTATAAAGGAACAAAGCAAATACCAGGGGTCTCCCGGATTATCTTTAAAGACAGGTTCATTACTCAAGTTTCTCATCTCATTAGGTGAACTGCAGAGATTAGAACTTGCATAACGTTGGAAAACACAATATTTTGAAATTTTGGTTTTCATTAACTGCACTTCTCAGAGAGCTTGTTAATAAAATTAGCATCTACCTATCATTTAAGGTAGGGGTTCCCCAAGCTGGCTATGCCTTAGGATCCCCTGAAGACGTTTGTAAACCGTAAATGTCAGGACTCCGCACAAAGAGATCTTGATTCAGCCAATCTGAGGCTCTGCTCCAGAAGATGTGGTAACAGATTGTGGACCAATGTTTGTGCATCTTCCTTTAAGGCCTTACTGATTTGGGTTAGAAGCACCTGCAAAATTCCTATAGGACTTCACTATCTGACATTCAATGTCTTCTAGCTTAAACTTTTAGACATATTATTTTTCTTCTCAAATAAAGATAAACTCTTTGTACACAGGGATTGTATCTGATGTACTTTTGTATATATTAATTTTATACAAAAAGAATTCATAAATGGATAAAATCTGGCTGAAGTTAAAGTTCCTTCCTTCCTTCTTTCTTTTCCTCCTTTTTCCTTCCGCCCCAAATGGCAAGGGTTTGTGTGTATTATATGTATGTGTGTACATATATGTGTGCATGCGTGTGTGTACTGTCATGCGCCGCGTGACAACATTTCAGTCAACAACAAACTGCGTATACGACGGTGGTCCCAAAAGATTAGTACCATATAGCCTAGGTGTGTAGTAGGCTATACCATCTAGGTTTGTGTAAGTACACTCTGTGATGTTCACACAACGCTGAAATTGCTTAACAATGCACTTCTCAGAATGTCTCCTTGTCATTAAGCGATATGAGACTGTATATGTGTGTATGTATGTGTGTTTGTGTGTGTGTGTTTGTGTGTGTGTGTATGTGTGGGTACACACTCATGCACTTACACAGTGGAAGGACCAGCCATTTACCTGGATAAGACGCACAGGGTTCTGCATGATGTCCTCTCCCCCAAAAAGGTAGAGTCTTTGGTCTTTCACAGCGACTGCAGGGTGGAGAACCCCCACTGGCATGCTGGCCATACTCTCCCAGATGTTGCTGATGCTGTCATATCTCTCCATGGAGCTCATGACCTCCTGACCTTCTCCAATGCCCCCGATGGAGAAGATGAAGTTCTTATGGGCAGTGCTCCTGTGGGAGTAGCGGGCCGCCAGCATGGGCTGCCCCAGCCTCCAATGATTGAATTTCAGGGAGAAGATGTAGACGTTGCGACTGAGCACGCTCTTCCCTACGCCAACAGCCATGCCTCCCAGCACATAGACGGTGCTGCAGTGCAAGGTGACTGCTGAGGCCTTGTACAGCCGGGTTGGGAGTTTGGCGAGGCTCTGCCATTGGTCAGTCTGTGGGTTGTATAGCAGAACGTCCCTGGTGGTCTGCTGGTTGTCCTTCCTTCCACCCAAGAGGATGAGGAAATCTTGGTAAGAGTTTCTTGGGGGGACGTGCCACGGAGGTTGGAGGTCTGGGGCACTGCTGGTGCTGTACAAAGAAAACATCTGCCTCTTGGCTATCTCCAGGATGGTCTGGCATGAGGGCGAGGACTGAAGGAGGGCGTCGTTGGCGATGAAGTGGTGGAAGAAGGCCGGGTGGATGTACTGAAGCCTGACCTGCTTGAACAGCTCCTGCATGTATCGTTTACGGGCCTGGAGGTCATGCTTGATCCAAACCATAAGGGCCTCAAACACCTTTTCCTCCTCCCCACACAGCCCATCATCTCCGAGGTAGTCTCGCAGCTCCAAGGCACAGAGCTCCTTCAGGTCAGCCGATGCGGCCACCTCTGGGAAATAGGTCAGGGCCACCTCCCTGGCTTTCTTCTTGAGGGTCTCACAACTTAAGATTTCCGAGAGTCTGATCATGCCCAGGCAGTTGCTGGGGGTCAGCTGGCCCTGGAGGTAGGAGGAGCAGGCCTCAAACAGCTTGGGGTACTGCAGCATGGAGGCCGCCTCCATCAAGGGCAGAACGTTTTCTGCTGTGATGTGCACCTCCCCCGTGTACACATACAGGACCATCCGGTCCAGAGTCGTCGAGTCGATGCCTTTCAGTTGCACTTTGGCCTCTCGGCTCTCTCGGAAGTTGTTGCAGAACATGGCCCTGAAGTAGGGGCTGCTAGAGGCCAGCACGTTGCAGTGGCAGGGGACCTCCCAGGCCCCAGCACAGATGCTCACATCAGTCAGGATCCTGTTTTGTCTTAAGACGTTGAGCTGTCTCAACAAGTCGGAGGAGAAATCGTGGTCTTTGAAGAGCAGCCCATCTGGTGAATCCTGGTCCATCCTACCAAGAGCGGGAGAGGTCCCAAGAGGGAGCACGTGCTGGAGCGTTTGGCTGGGGTGGCTCCAAGACTTAGGACATCTATGCCCATTCACGAAGATGCTTGTGGGTGCCACCAAGAATATCACTTAGAGAAGGTTGTAAAGGGAGGCCACGGATACCCCAGACCTCACAGCGGACCCTTCTCTTTTTGGTTATGATTACTCTCAAAGGTAACAGGCAAACAGCACCTTCAGAGAATCTGAAAAAACAAATTAAAAAAAACCCCCAAAAACCAAGTTGTTGGAAATTACTTGATTGTCAGGGGCTGAAATGTTAGCCTGAAGCAAGATGACAGTCTGTGCATTTGACATGCAGAAGTCTGTGGGCCTTTTTTCCGATTCTCAGAATATCTGTTATTCAGTAAACTCATCTAAGCATCTTTCTGGATGTTAGTCATTCCTGAGGACGTCATTCTGGGGGTGTGGCCCTCTGGTAACTACACAGTTGAGAGATGACAATGGACCTTTGCAATGTTTTTTTTTCCCTTTTTTTTTTTTAAACATGACTTCATGGAGCCTTTTGGGTTTTGTTTTAAAGAAGGAATAAATAGAAAGCAGTGACCAAACCGTAACCTGGACAGGGTTATTGGGCGGCACCTGGCAGCCTACCTGCCGGGGAATTAAACATCAGAGCACTTACCTTGTTTTGCTGCAGCGATGTCCTCCGATGCTCGGCCCGGCTCAGCCCCCTGGGAGTTCCCACCTCTAGCTCCGAGTGAAACCATCAACCCAGGCCGTTTCTTCAGCTGGCGAATGATTTGCCCTGGGGGAGTTCTGGATTTGTTTATGCTGAAGGCACTTTCATAGTTTTCTAGAGCTTTGTGAAAGACCTGCTGGGCAGGGAGACAGTGTATACATTCCAGGGCTAAGAATAGTTGCATATGTACTTTCCACTGTTATGACATGTGACTTTCCAGTTGCCTTTTGCAGCAACTTGAGGGCCTGCAGGGCTGGCGCATGCCCACATGCCTTGTTTCCTTGGCGAGTGTTTACACGGGCATAAATAGATCGGGAGGAACGGCTTCTCTTAGAGAAGACTTTGCTGCCCACTTGGAAACATCCCGAGTCGCTTGTCCTAAAAGTGCCTGGGAATTCTAGATGTCTGTAAATAGGTTGCTGTGACCTGGGGAGAGTCACTGAAGATAGTTCTGGGCAAGTGGAGGCTGGCGGATGGTCACAAGGGAAGCCAGAGCGTGGGCTCAGGGAAGCTGCTCGGTCGGTCTCTAGTTCCCACCTGCCTGGCAGGGTCCTTGCAGAGAGCTGTGACGTCCTCCTCCAGGCTCCGAGGTGACAGACTCTGTGACAAAAGTTGTTGTTAATATTTGTGGAACACCCTGGAGTTTTCAGGTCAAGCCCTTGGTGGGCGCCTTACTCTGTCGGCTTCTGTTTTAAAGTGGCGAGGCCAGTGCTCTCTCATGTCATGCCTGCCTCTCACAGACACGTGCTGGTGGCTCTTCAATTAGGTTTCACGGGTTCATGCTTGCTTTTCAGTTTTACTTTTCCGTTATCTCCTGTCAAGGAGGCCTGGGCTAGAGGTAGGAGGCAAAGCGTGTCGCTCCAGGGTGGGCCAGAGAGAGAAGAAGGGAGGAGGAGGAAGGAGAAAGAGGAGGAGCAAAAAGAAAGAGTGGGAGGAATGCGAGGGAGGGGAGGGAGAGGAAGAGGGAGGGAAAGGAGGAGACGTGATGGTGATGGAGCAGGAGGCAGCCTCCACATGTAAGAACCAGAACTGTGATGGAGGGCAATAGAACCACGAAGATGAGTAAAGAGGACCCTGTCTGTCCCGCCCCTGCGTCCAGGGTGGCCACTCGAGGGTACTAGCAGCAAGTGGCAGGGAAGCCTGGCTTTCTTTCCTCCTCAGGTCTTGCTTGGACTATTACAACAGCCTCCCATACTGGTTTTTTCCCCTTGCTTCTAGTTTCTCTGCTTCCAATACATTCGCCCTCTCACCACCAGAGTAGCCCCAGAGAAGGCGAATCAGAGCCTGCCGGTCCTCTGCATCATGCCCTTCCCTGGCTCCCCATGTCTGCAGGAGAAAGTCCAGACTCTTTAGCGGGAATCAGATTGGCCTCCTGCCCACCTCCAGACCATCTCCTGCCACTTCCCTCCCCCACTGACTTTTTTTATTCTAGCTCCATCAGACCAGTTGCAGATCTTTCTATGTGACCCTGTTGGGGAGGCCGGGCTGGCCTGGCCTTTAGGGTCCCACAAGGCAGGGTGGAAGGAGGAGTGTCTCTCATTCAAGTGGCAGATCCTCGACTGGATCATGTCCAAGAGACCTGAAGGTCAAGGTCAGGCAAGTGTATCCATAACATGTTGCTGGGGCCAGAGGCCTAAAGGCCAGAATTAGGATCAGAAGGCCTGAGCCAAGAGGGTCAGAGACCCATGGAGGTTCAAGCAAGGAGCTGGAGAGCAGAGCTGTTTGTCTCGACATCAGAGCTGGTCACTATTCCTGGGCTTCCGAGCAGTGCCGGAGATACAACAGGCGGGCAGCAAAATTCCTGAAAGGGCCTGAGGGCCCTCTGTTTCGTGCTTCTGTGCCTTTGCACGTGCTCTTCCCTTTTCTGTCTCTTCCATTTTCACAGCCAAACTCCTATTCATCCTTCAAAACTTAGTTTCTAGGTCAGCTTCTCGGAAAGTCTTCCTCGACTCTCTCAGACAATTCATTTCTCACTCCCCTGTCCTGTTTCTGTTTCCTCTCTATATTTCTATCACTACATGCCTCATCCCTCACTGCAATTGTGTTTACTTGTCTGTATCTCTCATTAGAATGGAAGTGTATGGACAGCAAGAACCTTGTCTTAACTCTCCCTCTGTCCCTGGCACCTCACACAGTGCCTGGTACACAGTAGGCAAATTATATATAGTTCCTGAGTTAAGCCATAACCAAATGGAGACTAGGGAAAGAGAAGGAGCTCTGTCGGGTGGGCCTCATGCCCCGCCTGCTGTATAGGCTTATCAGGGCTGCTGTGTACAGCTTGGTGCATGTCCATTAGACAGCGATGCACGTGGCACTCTGGAGAGGCACTGGGTGTCCCTTATTGTAACCAAATCCAATAACATGATGAAGGGAAAAGTAAAATAATTGCTTTATACCACAGAGTAAGAATTAGGGTCAAGGTTGGGAATTGAACTGAGGTCCTCCCAGCTCCAAAGCTAGTGCTTTAGTCCGTGGCCTTGGAGTCAGCACAAGGAAATAATAACTTCCTCATTGCTCCGAAAAGCTTGTATTGTTTGTCTTCCAGCTAGTAAGCAAGCCAAGGGTTTGTTGTGAGGGCAATAAGTAGGCATTTCTGGGCGTGAGCTAACATGGCGCCATCCACTGGCAGGAATCTTGGAGCTTCTCCCACATTCCCTAACTAATTAGACCTTCTGGAATCCAGCCCTGTCAAGTGTTCAAATGAGCCCTGGTGTGTAGAGTCAATGTCTAACCAACTCTAATAAATCCTTTGGATTCTAAAGTTTAGAAAAAGCAGATCCCTTTCCATTGTCCTGGTCTACTAGGAGAATTCTGGCTCTTCTTTAAATGTCGGGGAAAGAAACAAAGAGAGTCGTGGTGTTTAGCTCATAGCAAGAACACACATATAACCCCAAGCCCAGTTACCACCCACTTGTAACGCCAATCAGCTTACTTTCAGTTCATGACTCTATTTGTTTCAGAGAGTCTTACACTTTATGTCTTAACTTTAGCCCTGACTTTCTCTGGAAGATGTTTTAGTTTAGGGTCTGAACATATGGGAACCTAAAATAAATGAGGACAATCAGCTCCTTGTCCTTCCTTGCGATGAAAGTCGGTGTCATTACAAGTCAAGACTCAGGCTTTGAGGGCACCAGCACTTGGGAGAATCTTGACATGTCTTCTCAGCTCCATGTGGCCTTTGGCAAGTAACTTATATTCTTCCAGCCTCAATTTCTCCATCTGTTAAGTGGGGATAACGATCCTCGTCGCAAAGAAATAGTGTATGGGAAGCATCCAGTCAAGTGCCCGGTGTGGTGTAGGTTCACGGTAACTTATGGTTAAAATTATGTTATTACTCTGAAAATAATCTGATCAGATTCCAGTAGGTCTTGGTGCCCAGTTCTCAGCATCTAATTTGGTCTCCTGCTCACTCTAGCTGTTTGCTTTGCTTTGAGCAACTGCCGTGTTCCTCATTATCCACTCAGCCTCCAGTAGTCCTGAATTGCAGTCCAGGCTCTACCATGGCCCAGCTGTGTGTCTTTGGACAAGTCACTTAACCTCTCTGCACTTACTTTCTCACCTGGTCCTGGAGGCGTGGGTCAGATGACCTCTGAGCCTGCCCCTTCCGGCTCACCCTGTGGTTTGTGCCCTGAAGTGGCCAGAGAAGGGGCTGCCGGAGCCTGAGCCTCAGCAACAGGCCCTCCTCAAAGTTCTGCACGTCTCTGGCCTGAAGCCTCTGGACCAGTGGAGCTGCCAGTTGGCGCTCTTTGTTATTTTGCCCTTTTAAGTAAATTCAGAAAGACTTCCATGTCCTCATAGAGGTTTGCGTTGACATTGAAGGGCCTCATCAAGTGGCCCAGTTTCTTTCCTGCCTGGGCGTGCTGGGCCTGGATTCCCATGGAAGGGCAGGCTGGTTCAGGTCAGCAGCAGGTCTGACCACTACAGGCAAGAAAGCCACAAAACGTGCTCCCCCACACACATCCAGTCCCCCTAACCACTCTCCAGACAGGGCGTCACTTTCACACCGACCAGTGACCCACGGCTGTGGAGGTTCTGGGCAGCCGTGTTTCAAGAACAGACAAACCTGTACTTAAGGCCTCGTGGCAGCTCCTCAGTAACTGCGAGGCCATTTTCTGTTGGCATCAGAGTGTCTTCTGTTCCCATAGGCAGCAGGTGCAGGAGAAAAATAAGGAGCAGACAAACAAGGTTTCAGTGACCGGGATCATTAAAAGCTGCAGGAAGGAGCTTACCTGTTGCTATGTGATTTTAAAACTTTTCAGTGTATGTGGGTGCCTGTCTATTGGGGTCTGTATCTGTCTAGCTGGATGTGTTTTTTAATCAGCTTGTGGAAAGCTGAACAAAGACTTTGTACTCCAGACAATGGCCAAAAGGCAGCCTGCTCCTTGATTCAGGGTTGCCGTGGTGACCGTCCTCTGAGAGCTCACAGCCTAATAGGCTCCTTTTACCAGGCCCCGAGTGAAAAGGACGGCTTCCCAACTCTTCCTCCACTCTGCCTAGCCACCAGAAAATATCTTCATAGTTTTTCTCCCTGGGGAGACGAGGGGGAAAAAAAGCATGCAGAGATGACGTCAGGACTGTCAGCAGATTGTTGGTGTATAACCCCGCTGTCTGACCCCCCGTCTCCCCAAAAACTCAAGTCTGACCTCATGCATCATTTATGCCACAGATCAGCTTTCCAGGCTTTAAATCAAATCGGGAATGCATCAAGGATGCATTCTTACTCTCCCGTTTTAGCACTGTGAGTCACAAAGAATAATACACTGCCTTGGCCTCTCTGTTCCCCAGGGCCAGGCACTCCCTGATGGGGAGATAGGAGTTTGGGCAGGAACATCACTCCCTCCAGGCTGCTCAGGCATGGTTGGGCAATTTGCTGCTGTGGTATAAAACGTGATGACCTACAGAGGGAGGTCTGTTGGGAGGATGAGCTTTACTTTGTTAAAAGTAGGATTGATTAGAATCCCTGGGGGAAATGTGAATTGAGCAAGGTAAGGGTGTAATTAATTAAGGGTTCATCCATCTATCCGTCTGTCCATTTATCCATCTACCCTCCCTCCATCCATCCATCCACCATCCATCCATCCATCCATCATCCATCACCCCTCATTCATCCATCCACCCATCTACCCACCCGCCTGTCCATCCATCCATCCATCCATCCATCCATCATTCATCACCCCTCATTCATCCATCCACCCATCCACCCATCCATCCATCCATCTATCCATCTATTCATTGACTAAGACAAGGTCCCTGCCCTTGTGGTGCTTACAGTCTGGTAGGGAAGACAGACAAATAATTGTATTCTGAAGAGAAGCCTTCCCTAACCTGCCTCCTTCCCACCTTGCTCCCCTCCCCCCACGAATTCCACGTCCCTGTAGAAGAATTTTGCACACACATCTTTGGAAAGCTCTCACTTTGGGCTGAATTTTAATCGTGTGTTTCTGTCTCTCTCTTGTGTTGTAGCTCCTGGAGGGCAGGCATAAGTCTTATTCCTCTGCCCCTCTTTAGGAAAGGCAGAAAATACAACGGTATTTGTTAACAGAGCTGACACTGGAGACTGCTTACTTTTGCCCTTTTCAGACTTATAGTTTTCCTAGTGGCTTTCTTTTAAGTTTTTCCAAAACATTTTTAAATCTGTGTTTTTCTAATGATCAAAAATAAAAGTAAGAGAATACTTTTTGTCTCCCTGCTAGGTAAGAAAAAGAATCTGAAACACTTTTACTTCTGTCTCCCTGGGTTTTGTAAAGACAATCTGGAATTTAAGGCCCAGATTATTGTCATCAAATTATTTTATATACTGTATCTCATCTTTTAAGAATGACTTTGCTATTTGCTTTTAAATCATATTTACGACAATTATTTAGATTTAGCTCCATACTTGGCTGACTTACATTTTCACTACCACAACTTCCTCATTCTTTTTTTTTTTTTTCAGATTGGCACCTGAGCTAATAACTGTTGCCAATCTTTTTTTTTTTTTCTGCGTTATCTCCCCAAATCCCCCCGGTGCATAGTTGTATATCTTAGTTGCACGTCCTTCTAGTTGTGTCATGTGGGACGCTGCCTCAATGTGGCCTGACAAGCGGTGCCATGTCCGTGCCCAGGATCCGAACCGGTGAAACCCTGGGCCGTGGCAGCAGAGCGTGTGGACTTAAGGGCTTGTCCACGGGGCTGGCCCTTTCATTCTTCAGTGGTTAATTCTGACTCAACTTTTGATTAACTAGAGTTCATTGACTCACAATATTTTTTTAGGGAGAATATGGAAGAGGTGCATTTTTCTGAATCCTTCCTTGTCTAGGTTCTCTTTTCATTTCCTACCATCTACGAACAATGACTTGGCTGGTAGAATACTTTAGGGTCAAAAATTTTTTCTTCACACAAACTTCTGGTTATAAAATAAATAAGTCATGGAGATCTAATGTACAGCATGGTGACTATAGTTAATAACACTCTATTGTACATTTGAAAGTTGCTGAAAGAGTAAATCTCAAAAGTTCTCATCAAAAGAAAAAAAAATTTTGTGATTACGTATGTGATGGATGTTAACTAGACTTATTGTGGTGACCATTTTGCAACATGTACGAGTATCAAATCATCATGTTGTACACCTGAAGCTAATATAAAGTTATATGTCAATGACATCTCAATTAAAAATAAATAAAATGTTTTTCTTCAAAATTTTCTGGAAACCACCCATTTTATTTGGGAAAAGTTGCAGTGCTGCAGTGTAGAAGTTTGAGAATTGACTGATTCATATCTTTTTTTTTTGTTTGTTAAAATTATTTTCTTTATTCTTTTAATTAAAAAGTTTGCATGCTCCACTTCAGCAGCCCAGGGTTTTGCCCATTCAGATCCTGGGCATGGACCTAGCACCGCTCATCAGGCCATGCTAGGGTGGTGTCCCACATAGCACAACCAGAAGGACCTACAACTAGAATATACAACCATGCACTGGGGGGCTTTTGGGAGAAGAAAAGAAAAAAGATTGGCAACAGATGTTAGCTCAGGTGCCAATCTTTAAAAAGAAAAATTGCCAAGATATGTACAGATGTATGTTATTTTTATAAATTTTGCCTATAAAACATGGCTGTTGATTTGTGTACTTTGGCCTTTGCTCAGCCCAGGAAATTTTTCTTCAATTATATCTTTGATTATAACTTCAATTGCAGTTTTGTTTCTTCATGAACAACACCTATATACATTTTTTATCTTGGCCTCCTCATCTAAATCATTATCTCTTTTAAAATATTTACTTGCTTGTCCTTTTCCCCTGAATTCTAGAACTCTATCTCAAATTTACCCTTTACACCATTGGTGCAATTTTCTATAGGGTTAGTTTTCCTCTTTGCTGCTTCTAATGCAAATTCAAAATATGTTATTGCATTTTTTATTCCTCTGAAATATCCCATAGCTTATCTAGCTCTCTTTCTGGCTCACTTTGATCTCTTTGGATTTCTGCCTATTCTACAGCAGGAATGTCATTTTTCTTTCTATCAATGTTAAAGTTTCTGAAACAATTTCTTCTGGACCTACTCTTGAGTCTTCAGAATGGTGTTCTCTTTCCTTGTCCTGCAATATTTTTGCATTCTGCCTCTTTTCTTTATCAATTCATCTTTGAATGAGAAGATTTATCCAGACTCAGTGATGGCCAATCAACAGACCATATATCTCGCTTTTGGAGCCACTAAGTATCCCCTTGGATGCTACTTGAATATCCTTCTTGCATCTGCAATTGGAGGGGTGGCTGATTGCCCTTCCCACTTCCTAGTTCCATTCCCAGGGGTCCCGTGGCATTCATGTAGTTTGATCTTGCTGGATTGAAGTGTGGTTTTCTTCTGTCTCCAATGCATAACCCCCAACGGTCTAACAAATGTCCCCAATAGGCTCTTCCTGGCTTCCCCACAGCTTTCAAAACTTTATTTATGCTGATTCCATTCTACTTTCAGGATCCAAAGGGTCCCTCACAGGAACACTGCCCACTGTCTTCCACCTCTTGCCCTGTTGCTTGCTTGAGAATTGCCATCTCTGAAAGGATGTGGAAGGATTTTGTGTGTGTGTGTGTATAAAACCATATTCTTAGTGCCTCAAAAGATATCACCCGAGTAGTAGAGGATAGCTGGCCAGTTTTTTGTTTTTTTTTAGATTTTTTTTTTATTTTTTTCCATTTTCTCCCCAAAGCCCCCCGGTACATAGTTGTGTATTCTTCGTTGTGGGTTCTTCTAGTTGTGGCATGTGGGACGCTGCCTCAGCGTGGTCTGATGAGCAGTGCCATGTCCGCGCCCAGGATTCGAACCAACGAAACACTGGGCCGCCTGCAGCGGAGCGCGCGAACTTAACCACTCGGCCACGGGGCCAGCCCCGGCCAGTTTTAAGATTGATCTAGTCTCCCAGTCTCTGAGTCAAGGAGCAGGAGTGTGGAAGAAATGAACTCTCTCCTTACTGAGTTTCAGGGAACTGGATCTCCTCTCTTCCATGAGGTAAAGCATGGACGGATCATTCACCATTTTTTTCAAGCCAATTGCATCTGCTTCTGATATGGAGTTGATTCAGATCTTGGGTTGTAATCAGCTCGAGTTTTCCGGTGAAGGTTCACCATTCCTTGTAAATCATTTTTGGTGGGAAATAGATGCTACTAGAGAGGAGACTATTTGGTATTAGCTTCACACATTGTTCAGTCCTCAGAACCTACCGGGGATTCAGGAGTCCCTTGGATAAAGACTGCCCTTGTCATCTCTTTACTTTCTCCTACACCTGAATAATCAAAAGGTAGAAAAAAGAGTGAGCAAAGACAAACAGTTGATTTGGTAACCCTCATTCCTGGGAAAGCTTGTCCAAGTCCCCAGGGCTTTGGGTAAGGAAGTAGGGAGTATCTTCTTGTGTTTTCCATTCCACTGGGCAGGCCAACACAAGCCATGGAGTTTCAGACATGAGCTGGAGGTCAAGGAGTCTGCTATTTAAACTCTTCATAACACCTAGTGCATTGTCAGTTGCCCAAAGGTGTTGCACAATATTGGTAGTAATAACAGCAATCAGAAATCTGCCATTCCACCTGGGAGATGTGCACATTCTTCCTATTGTCATCTCCAGAATTTTCTTCAACACAAGTGCCTGAAGGGGAGCTTTCTCTGTCTGTGGCTTCCAAAGCAGAACATTATACAATGGGGGTGGAGAGGGAGGTAACTGATGACATGACTGAGCTTCCTGGTTATCGATGATGTTCCTCCAGAAATGATTGTGTAAGAACAGGAATAAAGATGGTGTTTTCTGAAAGTAGGAGAGCCACCAGGGCATACCAACTGATTATTTCATTCCAACACAAAATTATTGAACACCTACTCCACACCTACTCTATGCCCTGCTCATGGAATGTATTTGGAGAGACACACAAAGATCTCATTTTTTACGAGGCCAGACACTAGCCCTCTCTCCTAGATGAAAAGCACTCCCTCCCCCAATTAGAGCAGATAACGAATTAGACAACAATGGGGAGGAAAGTGCAGGCAAGAAGGGAAAAAGATTGTTCTAGAAGGTGTTATCAAGATGTGAATTATCCCTAGAAAGAACGTTCTAGTCCTGTGATTACTATGTCAGATAAGCTAGGTAGGGTCTGAGAAGAGGCACCTTAAGTAGCTAGAGCAGTACCAAACCTGGGATGGGGGTGGGGTGGTAAGGTGGTGCTTTTCTTAGAACAATGTCTCTGAGATGTTGGGGAGGGCGGTCAGACTTGGTGTTATCACTGACAGGGCAGAGGAAAGGGTGTTGACAAATTTATTTGCTTCACAATTATGCCTGAGGTTGTCCGAGAACCTTTGAAAAATATTTCCATCCTCCCCATGCATCATGCAAGGTGTCCAGATGTTCTGATTTAGGTGGAACAGACCTTTCCCATTGGACATGTTCCCACAAACAATCTTCATGTGGTCTCTCCCAAGGTCCCGTTCCCCTCCTAATCCCCCCCCCCACTATCTTCTCATCTCATTTTTCTCCTCTTGCTCAGCCAAGTTATTTCTGTTTGCAAAAAAACTATCCTGTTATCTCTTCTATCATCACTTCTCATGAAGAACTTTTCTGGGCTTAACTGGTTGGGCCACCAGATTCCACCCTTTCTCCTTCTTTCCCTGGGGGCCGAGAGAGCAGAGAGCCTCATATGCTGAGGGGAGCCATGTTTTCTCCAGGTAAATTTGCTTATTAAACTGTGAGTCAATAATCCATGATGGCCATTTTTCTATTCTGCATGAGGGTCCAGCACTGTCCCTTGCCAACTGTTATATAAAGGAAGAAAAGCAGTCTTTAAACCAACCTAGCGCTGCCACTTCAGCCAAGCACTGCCACCTACTAAGTAGGTACCTACAAGCACTTTACACCCAGTGTGCTCTTTAATCCTCATGATAATCCTGGGAGGCAGGTTTCGCTGACCTAGGGTTTTCAGTATAAGTACGTCCCAAACATGGCACAGGATGCACTTATGCTAAAATATTTCCTTGATGTTGGAAATTCAGATTTAAGAGTGCATCATCCTGTGTTTTCATTTGCAAAATCTGGCAACGCTCCATTAAGCTTGTACTGCAGGTGAAGTTCAGCGACTTGCTCAGGGTGCTTGATAAGTGTTAGCTTCTTGCTCCTGTCCTGCTCCATCTCCACCGTTCAAGTGGTTGAAAGAGAGGAAGAAAAAAGAAAACGTTACTGAATGTGGATGAATATGCTCTGACCTTCCGGCCATCTGCCATTTCATTATACGTTTCCCCCATTGTCGTGAGCTGCCTGGCAGCACTTTAAATTCACTAGAGGGCACAGTGGTGATCTGATACTTTGGCTGAATCCCGACCAGAATTTTGACCTTTCTGAAAGGACATGGCAAAGCAGAGAGCCCAGAGGCCTTGGCGTCCACAGCCGTGAATACTCGCCCTGCATTTGGCACCAACTCAGGACACCTCTGTTAGTTCCTTTATGAGTTTTAGTGTCTTTATTGAAAAGCTGAGAATGGGCCTGCTGATCTTCTTATGTCACAGGGCCGTGTCATACACGGTGGTATAGCATTTGATACCAGATGGACCTGGGTTTGAGTCCCAGCTCTGCCACTTACCAGCTGTGTGACCTGGGGCCAATTACCTAATCTCTCTGTGCCTTGGTTTTCTCATCTATAAAATGGAGATAATACCAGTGCAAAACAGGATAAAGGCTGTGTGGTTTTGAGGCAAGTCTTACTAAGTAATTCTTTGATTCAAACAAGCACTTCAGTGATAGCCTAATTAACTCCTCCTGTAAACAACTCTGGTCAGGGGCTGTGAGCGAATGCCTAGCTTTGTTCCAGGAGCAGCTAGGGAAACCAGAGAAGCAGAAAAGCTGATCTGTGCCCTGAAGGACCATGATCCCATAGGAGGAGACCAGTTGTAGCCAGGTGAAACAACAAGACAATAAAATCAAGGGTGTGATGGATCAATGCAAATTCAGGCACAATGCTAAGGACGTATGACTGGTAATAAGCATGCCACACTTTTATACCCATTGCAATTTACCAAGGGCGTTCACAGACATCTGAGGGGAAGTAAAGAGCGGTCAGGATGAGGAGGGGCTGGGCATGGGAAGCTTCTTAGAGGAGGGGGTTCTTGGTGAAGTGATAGATTTGGATTGGAAGATGGCACCTCTGATGGAACAAATCCAAAGTGCCAAGGTGGGGGAGCTGGTGACACCCAGCAGGACAGCAAGGAGTTGAAGTGGGGCTGCAAGGAGGCTGAGGCTGGGCCTTTCCACGTCCTCTTCCCTCTGAGGGAATGCTTTTGCCTCAGATATCCATGTGGCTGGCTCCTCAACGTTCAGGAAGGATATTATTTCGTCAAACACACCTTCCCTGACCACCTAAAGTAGCTTGCATCCCCCCACATGTCTCTCTCTGTCACATTGCCCTGTTTAATTTTTTTATTACACTTTTTGATTTATGAAATTATTCTACTTTAATGTTTCACTGTTTGTTCTCTGTCTCCCCTAACAGAATGGAACCCTCATGAGAACAAGTACATTGGGCCCACAGTCGGTGCTCAAGGAGTATCTCTTGGAAGAATACATGAGCTGGTAGATGGGGCCTCAAAATGGTAGCCAGAGGAGTTTAGAATTTTATAGAATATTACGAGGGCTTCAATAAAACCTGTAGAGGTATATTGCATGTCCCTAGAAGGTCCCTTTTGTGACAAGAGTCAGTGAGTGGTCCTTCTTTCTCCTCTTTGCTTAAAATGAGCCCGGATGGTGATGAGAGTTTCTAGGAGTGTCTGTGGGTGAAGAAGGAGGCTGGGTTTCAGAGTCTCCTCAACATGCAACTGTGTTAGCACAGTGGCTCTCACCCCGGCGCCACAGTCAAGTCCCTGGGGAAATTTAAAAATTCCCAGTTCCTACACTGCACTTCAGTCTAAGTCCAACAAAATCCAAATCTCCAGGGGTTCGGCTCAGGCATCAGCATTCCATGGGCTTCCCAGGTGATTCCACTGAGCAGCCGGGGGTGGGAACCACTCTGCTAGACGCCATTCATGTCTCTTAAGGGACTTCAGGCATGATTAACCGGCCTGTCTTCCCCACAGTAAGAGATAAAGTAGAAACCAATAACTTTTCTTTTGATCTTCCTCTCGGACACCCCACCCCGCCCAAAGGTGAAGAGCAGCCAGCTAAGTCCTTGGGTGCATTTCTATATTTGATAACCTGGTTGGAATCAGCCACACATTCCCCCCCGACTGGGGTGGACCAGTTCTGGCCAGGCCTGCCATCCTGACGAAATATTATTTTGAGGCTGGCTGCTGGCAGCCCTGAGCTGGCTTCTGTTCTGCTGGCCCTATCAGCTGGCTTGGTGCCAGCGTCCACTTTTGCTGCCCTTGTGCCTGCCACATCGCCTAGCTTCTATTTATCACGTCTTCAGCAATTCTGTGGACCTAGAGTGACATAATGTGGTTGATATTTTTTACATGTCACACGGAAGATGCCAAGCTGACATGGCCTGCAAATCTCATGTCCCTACTCTCCAGGTGGCCCCTGTTGAGGGGCTTGTAGAAGGCAGGTGGCCTGGGGTCTCCCTCTTGAAAAGGGGCTGTTGAAACTCCTTTTCTCTTGGAACTTGCATTTGAACTCTTGGAACTTGCATTTGAAACTTATTTTGTTGAGTGTTATCCATTCCCCCATCTTCTGTATGCTAATGTCTATGTTAATCTTCTTGGACTGCTTATGCAATGTGACCTCCAATGAAATCAAACATCTGGGCAATTATCTATAAACCTATTTCTAATTGGACTAATTGGAATAGAATTAACAGAGCTGCAGAGAGACTAGCCACTCAATCTGGGCTCTCAATGCCAAACAAAAGAAGCAACCAATCAGTAATTCAGGCAGTGGCTGATGCCCTGGAGCAATTCAAGACCCATTTTGCTCATTAGCCAAATCTCTACTTGCCCTCTTTCTCCCCTTCCCGCTAACATTTGCTTCACAATGTGATTTTCATGAATCACGTCCATGTGTCTTGTTTTGGAAACCATGAGTAACTGCTGTAAACACAGCATCGAATCTCCCTCCCTTTGGATACCCTGATATTTATAGTGCTTGTGGTGGCTCATCAGTTAATTAGTCCTTCATTTAATAAACACATTGAGTGAGTCATTTGTAAACAAATCTTTATTGAGTACCTACTATGTGTCAGCCACTGTTCTTGTCACTAGGGAAACGGGGGAGGCAGACAATGGATAAGCAGAACAAATAAATTAATAAATAGAGATGAGATGATTTGAGATGATGATAAATGCTATAAAGGCAGCACTATGATTGAGAAGGAGGTGGAGAGAAAGACTATTTCATACCTAGTGGTCAGGGAAGGCAAGGTGGTTAGAGATGTAGAGAATTGTTATGTGTGTTGGGCCTAGAAGACTGAGTCAGATGTGCTCCTTGGTCTCACAGAGGTCCTGGTCTAGTTGAGGATATGGATAAAGAGAACGATGAGGAATAATATAGTAAGTGCTCTGATGGACTTGTGTAAGAGAGAGAGCATAGAGGGAGTGACTAACTGCACGTGGGCGGGGGTGGGCAAGACGAGATTGTGATGCATGAGTTACAACTGAGAGGAAAAGTGGAAGTCAAAGGATGAAGTTGGCTAGAGAGAGGAGGAAGGAAATTGTGTGAAGTGTTCATCTGTTCAACCAGATTTTACTGAGTATCTACTAGCTGTCAGGCATTGTTCTAGGTGCTGGGGTTGCAGTGGTGAACAATAGAAAAACAGTCCCTGCCCTCCTAGAATTTACATCCCAATGATGGGGTGGGGTAGACAATGAATAAAGAAACAAATAAGATAACTTTGACGTGACAACTGCTATGAAGGCAGTATAGGATAATGTTAAAGGGAGAGTCTGGGTATGTTCCAAAGGCTGTGATGGGGATGGGACTTGATAGGGTGGCCAGCGTAGGCCACTGGAGGAGGTGACATGTGTGCTGAGTTTGGACTATGGGGTGGTCTGGGAGAAGGGGGGTTCTAGACAGAGGGAACTACAAGTGCCATAGTCCTGAGGCAGGAATAGGCGTGATAAGTTTCAAGAACAGAAAAAAGCCCAGCATGGTTGGTACCTGGGAGGTGAAGGGAAGTAGGTGTTCCAGAAAGAGTCACAGAGGAAGGAACTGGGGAAGCAGGAAACCCAGATATGAAGCCATTGTAGGGGTCTAGGCTAGAGAAGACAGAGGCTTGACGTGGAGTGACAGCTATAGAGGTGGTGAAACATGGAAAATCTAAGATATCAAGAGGAATACAATGAACAGGACTGCTGATAAGCGGTCCTTGAGGATTGAGGGCTGGGAGGAATCAAACATGACTTTGGCTTGAGCACCAAGGCATCCTGGGTGAATGGGGGTGGTTACTAGATGGAGAAGACCAGGAAAGGAACTGGTTTTGTGAGGGAAACCAACATTTTTCTTTGGATGCACTTAGAATGAGCTGCTCATTGGACATCCCAATGGAGAGGAAGCAGCCCTCATAAAGGCTTCAGGTACAAGAGTAGCAAACCCTTCCTTGGAGAGCAGGTGCCTGGGGACCACGGGGGAGAGAGCTGTAGTGAGGAAGGGCAATGCCAGTGGTGGGATGGGAAAGAGCCTGGAGGAAGGACATGGCTGGAGGTGGGGAGACCAACCTGGCCTGTCGTGTTAGCCCAGGTGGGAAAGGATGGGGGCCGGAGTCCATATGGTGTTTGCACTTTAGATTTGCCTCCTCGTGCAATAGTCTGCTTCATGATTCCAATTTGCGGTTAGCTCCCCAGCACAGAGGATGGGCTGGCCTGTTTATACGACAATACAGCCAACACGAAGGGAGCTCTTGGCATGGGTCCACCTCTGTGCTACGGGCTTCTGATACTTTATCTCATTTAACACGCACCAAGATCCTATGAGGTAGGAATGTCTCCTCAACTTATGCATAAACCTAGTTGTTATTGCTGTTGCTTTTGGTAAGCTCAACAGGACACTGAATAAGTGACCTCTAAAAACATCTCTTGTTAGCAGGCAGTCTTGGAGGTGGTATTGTTCTCATCTATGAAGGCTTTTTTGCTTTTGGTCCTTAGGTAGGGGAGCTTCTGGACTATTA
Organism: Equus quagga; assembly: GCF_021613505.1. NCBI lineage: Eukaryota > Metazoa > Chordata > Mammalia > Perissodactyla > Equidae > Equus > Equus quagga. Next base: position 17,576,669 of record NC_060282.1, on the reverse strand, counting down.
TCGCTCCCATTTTAGGATGAGGAAGCTGAGTCTCAGGAGAGCAAGGTGGCTTCCCAAAGCAACACAGCCTGTGAATGGAGCCTCCAAGAGCCTCCCCCTGGTCCTTCTCTCTCCTCATCCCTGGTTCTTCATCACTGCACAGAGGGTTAGGTACTGGGAGATGGGGGAGGTGATGGCGGTGCCCCGGAGGTCTTTGACCAGAAGAAAAGGCTGTGTGATCATCATAGACAAATTAGTGTTTCAGAAGTAAGAAAAGATGTGTATACAGTGGAAGACCTCTTATCTGACCTACTTGAGAAGGGCAATTGGCCATTTATATTTAAGCCCAAAGCAAAGAATCATTACAGTAAAACGTACATAGCTTCATTTTATTTTTCATATGGATCATTAAAAGTACATTGATTTACTGAGAACTTTTCTCTGAGCACGAGCCACTGATGGGCATTTGGTGTTGTCATTTATTCCTTTTTAAAATTTTAAATGCAACACACTTTTATCTAGTCTTTCCAGAGCATTCAATTTAGCTTTCATAGAAACGAGTCTTTCTTTTTGCACTTGTAGCTCATCAGCTTATTTAATATTTAACTGAATGATATAATTACGATAGTGAGTACACTAGGGATAAACAGGTTTGGGAACAAATACAACCCATTCTTGCAAAGCACATCATCCACCAGGAGAAAGACAGCTTCCTGCCCCGTACCCCACCAGGCGCCAGCCTTCAGAGCTTCCAGGACACCCACCCACAAACTCAGCGGAGAGAATGGGGTGTGTTGGTTAATCTGGTGAATAGGTTAAGTGAGATTCAATTCAAAGAGCTCCTATTGATGGAAATACACATACAGTGCATATTTGTATGTGCCAGACACTTGAAGTGAATGAAATACTTCTGTGGAAATGATTTTGCTTTTCTGATTCTTTTTTCTTCTGGCTCCGCCTTTTCCAAAGAATGGTTCTAATTTGAACTGGTTCAGTAGGATTTTAAAAACAACAACTTTGATTTTGTTTTCGGTGCAGTAAAAAAAATAAAATAAAATTAATACTGGTGTTGGGTTCAGAGTTCAGCTAATTAGTGTGTTCATTTTGGTTTGTGAGTCATATTATCCAGGTCCACATTCCTCACTGTGAGGAATGATTCAGAACCAGTGCCTTTTTTTCTTCTAGCTAGGAGTCTAAAAATGCCTCAGGCCAATTTTGTCCTGAGCCATCCTCATTCTGAGCAACGCTGAGTGACACTTATTAGGAACCAAAAATCATCAAAAGGAAGAAATTGACTTAAAACCCCACTGTCTCTTGATTCTGTCGCTGAAGATGGTGTTTCTTGCCCTTTCCCTTGCATGGTGTCAGTGTCAGCTGAACATATTTTGAACTCACTGAAAGTTGGTTACCTTAGGAACAGAAGACATCAGTATTTCTAGTTTAGTCACAAAAGAGCCATGATGCATTCTCTTCAAAGCTGAAGGACAATTCCTTAGGCACATCATGGTGGAGGTCCAAGGACCACTCAGTCACGGCCTGCCTTTTCTCCCCGGTCCCTGGGCACAAACCCTGCCATTCAGAATGGAAATACAATCAGTGGTGCATGGAGGGCACTGCCTGGTTTGGTTTGATTCCTCCCACGGCTTCTTTCTCTAGTAGCTTTCTTCCCAGTATCTTGTCTCCTTGAGCTGTTGTCAAGATGTCAAAATCCCCCTTCTGGTATGAACCATGTGGTACTGGCTGAAAGCTGAAGACATAGCATGAACTCATGTTTAGCTTAATATAGACACAGATGGATCTATCTATGTCTACAGTATGTCTACACCAATATCTAAATCATCTATCTACATATATGTATAAATAATTATGGATATGTGTGTATGCATGGGTTAGTATATACGCTAATATTTCCTAGCTCTGTCAACTGAATGGGCCTAGAAACAATGGCACCTCTGTAACAATGAGCACACCTAGCACCCAGATCTTGGTTTCTAATACCATTCTCCCATGAAAGGAACCAGGGATCCTTGGAGAAATGGCAGATTCTAGAGCTGGGGAAGAGAATATGCAAGATGAGCCTGAAGCATCTTGTAGTGCCAGAAACTGAAGAAGTACTCAAAAAGCAAAACGAGGGGATAGGTCAAAGGCACACGGGAGCCAAGTGAAAGAGCTCCCAATAGACTAAGCTGGAACAATTTGAACAATGACATAAATAATATAGTATTGGATTATAACCCAAAGCACAAAATAAATATTCATAAGTCTATACTGATAGAAATAAATTATTGAATAAATAAATAAATGGGAGGAGAACAGGCAAACCTCCTGTACGGAAGAATGCCAAATAGTTTGTAACCCCCTACCCCTGAAGTGTGGGCTGTGCACAGAGACTTCCATTTTTTTTTGCTCAGGAAGATTTGCCCAGAGGTAACATCTGTGCCAATCTTCTTCTGTTTTGTAAGTGGCTTGCCACAGCATGGCTGACGAGTGGTGTGTGTCTGCGCCGGGATTTGAACCCAGGCCGCCAAAGTGGAGTGCACCAAACTTAACCACTGCACCACGGGGGCCAGCCCCATGACTTCCTTTTAATGAGTATGGTAGAGATGCCTGACAAACACTGCCTGGTGTGGAGCCAGATGACCAACACCAACATCAACAATGATAAGTCATGTTGGTGACATGTATGCTTGATGAGATGTGATGGGAACGGCACTTTACCTCTGTGATCTTTCTCCCCAAAACCCATAACCCCAGTCTTACCATGAGAAAAACATCAGACAAACTCAAACTGAAGGACATTCTACAAAATACCTGCCCGGTACTTCTCAAAAATGTGAAGGTCAACAAAAACAAGGAGAGTCTGTGGAACTGTTCGAGTGTAGACAAGCTTAAAAAGACGTAACAACTAAATCTAATGCGACATTCTCATGGGAATCTGGAACAGAAAAACAACATTAGGTAAAAACTAAGGAAATGTGGATAAAGTGTGCACTTTACTCAATTATGGTATATCAATATTAGTTCATAAGTTGTGACAAGCATAGCATATTAATGTCAGTGATATGGGAGATGGGGAGTGGGGTTTATGGGAACTCTCTGGAATATAATTACAACTTTTCTGTAAATCTAAAATTTACAGAAGTAAAACAAAAATTAAATTAAATTAAGTTAAAAGTTTATTTTGAAAAATCCACCCTGGCCGCTTCTTTTCTTTCGCCTGATCCTATTTCTCCCAACATACTGGTCCGCACCCCAGCCCTGATCATGCAAGAAATCGCAGTGGCACAAACAGGCAGCCTTGACATCTCTCTGAATTCAGTGTGGCAGCTCTTGCTTGTTGGCATGGAGAGCCGAATAGCATTTCTGGTTTTCTGGCACCCTTATTTCCTGGCGTATCTAGTTTCTGGGGGCTTCTCTGAGGCATTTTTTACTGGCTGTACTATGGTCCGAGAAATAATTGGTTTGCGGCTTGGAGGAGTCCTGTGATTGGTCTCTTGCTGCTGGGGCAGGGACACATTGCCCTCTGGGTGAGGATGGCGGGGTCTTTCAGGGGCTGTCACATCTAACTCTGATTGGGCTGACATCTTCCTGAAGGCAGCCTGGGTCTTCCTCTTTTGCTTCTTTGTGCTTCTTCACCATCTATCTCTTTGTACGTGATAAAACTTCTGTCTCATCTTCTGGACCATTATTCTCACCTCCTGTTTCCTCTTAATCTTCACTTTCAAACACATTTTTTTTTTTTTTTTTGGTCATGAAGATTGGCCCTGAACTAATATCTGTGCCAATCTTCCTCTATTTTGTATGCGGGTCGCTGCCACAGCACGGCTTGATGAGTGGTGTAGGTCTGTGCTGGGGATCCAAATCCACGAACCTGGGCCACTGAAGTGGAGCACACCAAACTTAACCACTACACCACTGAGCAGGCCTCTCAAACACTTTTTTAAGAATAGATTTACAAGGATTGATTATATGGCTATATGGGGTGCCTTGAGGGGCAGAACTCAAAATTTTTAGAATAAGAAACCAGTAACAAGCCATTTTGTCCAGGGAAAGGACTCTTGAAGGGCCCCTCATAGGAAAATAGATGACTTGGAATTCCAGGACCAGTCCATATGGTACCTCTGTGCAAATTAGCAGAAAGCACCCTTTCCAGGAAGCTGCAGCCCTGCAGGCAAAATCTGACAGGGAAACTACAGCTGGATTTCAGGTCCCAAACATCCCCTCAGCCAGGCAGCCTGTGCAGTAGACAACATACACAACTATTCATTGTGACCCTGAAATATACGGTGGGTAGCATCCCATTGCCCTGGGGGAAGAGTGTTCAGGATCATCACTTGTTATGCAGGTACCTGGGGGCAGGGTGCAAATTGTCTTGGGAGTTCTCTGAAAGGAATAGGTTAAGACCCACACCAAGTGGTGTGCTGGAGTCTGCTCCTATTGGTTCATGACAGCCAGTTGTTAATTTTTCAGGAATTTTCTGAGTTGGTTATTAAACTTAGTCCTTGTTAAAAATTAAAGTATGCAAACTTACAATTCAGTTGTATTGATACAAACATAGTGTAAACTCAAAATTCATTACTTCCTAAGCATTTACTACTTTTTACTGTCATTTATGCTCTTGAAGTTGTTTGCATCTATTGTATCTGTGTGGTGGAAAGACTATACACTGGTGTGTTACTGCTCATCTTTTCCCAACTCCATGTTCGGTGACATCATGTCGGTAGCTTGAAATTTGCCGTGGTAGGAGTATGTACACCATGGAAATCAGCAAATGTTACAAGTCAGCTCCCCTCCCCCAAAAGAGCCAATTGGTAAACATTTACCAACACACCACAACCCCTGAGGTCCAGTGGGATCCAGTGTTTCTAGAAACTCTGATATAGTCACGTGGTCCTGACTGAGGTCATCTTGTGGGAAAGGACACCAAAATCCTCAAAGACGAGCTCATCATAGGAACAGAGACCAGGCTCAGTACAAGGCTTAGAGGTTCAGGGGAGGGTGAGTCGTTCTGAGACCATGCATGGCAGGTGCCATGTTCCTGTGCATTCAGTTATCCTCCGAACCATGGGGAACGTGGAGCTGTGGACAAAAAGAGGTGGGACCTTGGAGTCTGAATGTGGGGTTCCCCCATGGGAAGGACAGAGTGGTTCCTTAAAAGTACACTCAGAATAAAACCTAGACCCTTTACCGTTCCTAGACTACTTCTGCTCTTTCCCACATCATCCCAGGTTGCCCTGAGCTGTTCTCTATGCCTGAGACCCCCTCTGCCTGACATTTGGATGAATCTTTCTTATTCCTTAGGTCTCAGTATAACGCTACCTCCTCTGAGCGGCCTTCCCTGGCTGTGCGTTTAAAGCGGTTCCCTCCTCCCTTCCTCCCAGCCCAGCCCCATCACCACCCTTCACAGCATCCACTTTATCCCTTTAATGGTGCTATCATAATCTGTGATTGTCTTCTGGTTGGATTTGTGTACTTGGTAAATGTGTGTCTCCTCCTGGACAGGAAGCTCCATGAGGGCAGGACCTGGTATGATGGGCTCACCTTTGCATCCTCAGCACTCAGCACCTGCAGGCTCCTGGCAGATTCTCAGTTCCTGCTCATTGAATGATTGGAATAGGAATGAGCCAGTTGCCCTCCAGCCCTTTGGATTTGAGGAGCGAGTCCTGGAAAGGGAAGGGCCTAGAACAAGAGGAGATAAATGCCAAGGGGCAGTTTGCCTCCAGGTTCGGTCATACCCCAGAAGTCTGGTTACATGTTATCATCTGTGCAGCAGAAAGTGGTATGTGAGTGGTGGTGGGGGGGGCAATTCACCATTTGATGTGATTGAGGCCCATGTAGCAACCTGAGCTGGCCCTGGTCTCCCGAAAGGGGAAGAAATAGGAGACTTAGAGGCCAGAGAAGATAAGAGGGAAAGTGGCAAATGCCCCTCAAAAGGGCACACGGAGAGGGCTCATGGGGGCAGTTACCTTAGATGCAGGTCCCTGGGGCCCCTGCCCTGGGCCCCCTCTCCCGAGGATGATACCCCGGCCCTCTGCTGGCCTCCGTCCTCCCCCTGGGTGGGAGGTCCACTGGGCCCAGGAACCACGCCCACCTGCAGCTTGAACCCCCTTTTCTAGACCTTGCCCTAGATGTCTGAGACCTCAAAATTCTCTGTCCGTGGGGCCCTGAGCTGGCTTCCAGGCAGGATGAGGGCTCTCCTCAGGATCCATGGCAGGATTGTGAGCAGAACTTGGATGAGTGGGCTGAATTGTCCTTCATGGTTCAGGACAGAGCCCAAAAAGGGAAAACCAGGGAAGACGGGCTGGGACTCACAAATGTTAGGGGTGGGCCTGCATGAAGGGAACCGCTTGGGACTTCCAGAGCTACTGAGAGGAGTTAAGAGAGGCTGGGGCACCCACAGTTGGTCCTGGGACTCCCTTTGCTCTTCAGAGGGAATGTCAGCTTCTGCAGTGGTTCACCCAGGCAAGCACGCTAAGGTGTATTTCACCTACCATGCCCAGGTGACTCGCTGGGGGTCAGCAGCACTGTGGGGCCCAATCAGGGCCTGGAACAGAACTTCATGGGGAAAGGTCTAGTAAGTTACCACATGGGACATGCTCTCCTCTAATGCAGCCCTGAAGGTGGGGTCAGACTCTCCCCACCTTTCCAAACATCTGGGTGACAGGAGCTGGGGTTCCTCCAGTGCTCCTGGAGGAGAGAGGCGGTGTGGGGGACAGGGATGTGCAGTGGGAGGGTGACATGTCCCTCTTCTTCTCCCCAACTCCCCACAGGCAGCCCCTGCCCTCTGAGACTGCGGGCTTGGGGAGAGGAGGAGGGGTGCCTGGACAGGGCAGGGATGTGTGGAATGGAATAGGAGGAAATTCCCAGTCTGGCGGTGGGAGCAGGAGGGTAGGGCATTCTGCAGTCAGACCAGACCAGAGTTTTCTCGTGAGGCAGCCCCCAGTCAAGCACATGGAAACCGGCTTCTGCTTGAGAGTGGTGAGCAACACCGGCAGCCGTGGAGAGAGGGACCTGATGACTTGCTCAGCAAAGTTTTAGAGATAGCACTCACGGGTGTGAGCCAGTGTGGCCCAGAGCGCATGCACCAGGACCGGAAAGACTTGGGTTTGAATTGTGGCCCTGGCCTTTCCCGTGTGTGACCTTGAACAAATGACTTTGCTTTTCCATCTTACTCAGCCTATTTCCTCACCTGCAAGATGCCTTCTCACTCTTCTCTATGTGAATTATGGCCCTCACCAACTGCAAATGATGGCTATTTTTAACAGATCTCTGTTCGGTCCATTGGTTTGCTTTTCCATCCTTACTCGGAGCTCAGATCCCAAGAACTGGTTGTTTTTCTTTCTGTGTTTAAAAGCAAAGACCAGCTTTGGCAACAAATCAGTAAACATGAATGTGTTTTGTCACTGAGCTCAGCTCTGGAAAACCACTTTTATGTGTTAAAGTTCAAAATGACAACCATGACTGTTAGGTAGATAAATCAGTATGTTGAGAATGCAAATGTTAACATAACTCTTCATTTGTCAATCACCATTTTATAGCCACTAAAAGATACACTGTGACATTAATCCTTATACTGAGTGTTTGGGCTATTTGCCATTTGTTGATTACACCACCAAAGTGATTTCCCAAGGCCCAAATCGGATCTTGTTCCTCACTCACTTAAACATCACCACTGACCAGTGTTGCCCACAGGACCAGGCCCACGCCTGGCAGGCAAAACCCATTGCTAATGTGATCCAAACATACTCTTCAGCAGCCTCATCGCCTGACTCCCCAACCCTCTCCTTCCTTTCACCACGTCTATGTCCCAGGAGAATGGATTTCACCACTTCCTGAACACATCCTGCTCCCTCATGCTTCTGAGCCTCTGCCCATGCTCTTCTTTCTTTGTTTCTCTGGAGAGCTTCTCTGTCTTCTTCGAAACCCAGCACAAATGAATCGCTAGGAAGCATCCCCCAGTTCCTCCAGGCAGAGCTGTGTGTTCTCTCTCCTTGCTCGTAGGCAGAGACCTTTGCGTGCCCTTAGTAATGGGCTTACAGCATCCTGTTGAACACTGGAGGCATCTGTCTGCATTACTGACCTGGGAATGAACTCTTCTTCTCAGTTTCCTCAACTGATCAATGGGAGTAATATTAACTTCATAGGGATGTTGGGAAGATTAAATATGAAAGTATGCTACTGAGCAGTGCCAGACACAGATAATCATCCAGTGAACAAAAGCTATAATTATTGGACCAAAGCATCCATGTTCCCTTGACAGATCCCTTTACGTCTAGCAACACATGGCTATGAGACAGCCATCTTGGAACAGAGATGCTACTGGTGCAGGATCAATCCATTTGAGAGTCAGACCATTCCACCTTGATCCTTTTGGCACTAATTGTACTTGAAGAGCGGATGGAAGATTGAAGTGGGTCCAATGTTTAGAGAAGCAAGAAAAGACAGGGAGCCGATTAGTGAATTTTACCCCTAGTTACATGTCACATAGGCCAGTCAATCGCTTCCTGCTGCTAGCCTGAGTACTGTCCTTGGTGGTTATTAATAAATATAACTGTTTGCATTTCCCAAAAATGTTTGAATTTCGCCAGTCGTATATTTCCAGGACAAGAGCCAAAACTAATCAACCCAGTCTTTGGAAAAGCAGCTGATGGGGGCATAACCCATAATTTTAATAAACTTTGAGGTTTTGAAATTGAACACACAGAAGGAAAATTAATGGATTGGTTAATTTTATCTTCCCCGTAACTTAACCATTCAATCTTTACCCAGAACATACATGCCCCTGGGTGATAGATATTCTTCTAAATATCTTATTACAAATGCATGTTTTTTTCATCACCTGCCGATTTCATTTGTGCTTAGAAAGTGTTCAGTGACCATGCTAAAGGAGAGTTAAGAGGCAGCCCAGGTGCTTGCTAAGCCTGCATTCAGAGTGACCTGCCCAAGGGTCTCAAGGCTGCTACCCTTCACTTGAACAGCTTGGCCTGGCTGCCCTACTCAAGCCACCAAGAAGATAAACGAGGACTCTTGAGGGTTCTTCATGCTGGAGTCGCATTTGCAAATCTGGTTTGGAAGGGGATCTGAACAAAGGTGCTTCCTCCTTGCGCTCCTACTGCTGTGGCTTTGCTCAGTGCAAGAGGGCCACCAGAAGTTTCTGGAGGTCCCCAGAGGTGTCCGAGTGAACCATGTCAGAGAGAGACTTCTGGTACTTCTCTTGGAACTTTGCTTTTATGCCCTGAAGGTCCACCTGTAGAAGACATGACAAAGCAACAAGGACAAGAACATTTATAGCACATTCGCCATCAACACGGGCAGGCACTGTTCCGAGCACATCATTCTTATTTGCTCATTTATGCCTCAAAACAACCCTTAGAGGCAGGGGCTATTATTCTTCCTATTTTGTGGATGAGGAAAGGAAAGATGAGTTCAGCTCCCGAAAGGTTGCAGGGGTGTGTTTGTGTCTGTATATATATGTGTGTATATATATATATATATATATATATATATATATATATTTCAGTTTAACTTTATTTATGGACACTAAGACTTGAATTTCATGTGATTTTCATGTTACAAAATATTACTTTTATTTTAAGATTTTAATAGTTATTTAGAAATAAATCATTCTTAGGTTTTGTTCAGGACTGTACAAAAACAGGAGGCAGGCCCGATTTGGCCTGCAGGCCACAGTTTGCAGAGCCTTGGTGTAGGGTTAAGAAAATCATTCCTACTGAGATTTGAACTGAAGCCTTTTTTTCCTCTTGTACCCCGATCAGCAAGGATTTTAGTGCCGAGCAACAAAATTCAAATCAATATCAGTCTTGCAGGACTTATTTTGAATCTAATTCATTGAAAGTTTGAAAAGCCTAGGTGCTGGAGGTGGGAGAGGGCTCAGAAGAAAAACAAAAAGAGTGTTCTGCTCTCAAGACTCTTAGAACCTACTAAGGGAGATCATATTTGCACCAGAAAAGTTATAATTCCAGAGAGAACACAGTGAGTCTCATGAAAGAAGCACAGAACTCTCTTTAACCAGCAGTTGTTTTTCTGTTTTGATTAGACCCTCTCTCGCATTCTAGACAGACCCACAAACCATCACTCAGGTTTCTGGTTCTTTTTTCTCCTGCCCCATTAGAGGGCTGAGCTCAGAGAGAGGAAGAAGGTGAGAGCAGGAGCAGGCAGGAGAGTGAGGAACTGTTGGAAGTGGATGCTGAGCAGGAGAGAGACCACAGCAGGGGGATGGTGCATGTGCCCTGTTCCCCTTGCTTGTATGCTGCTTGGCTGGGAGAGGGGCAGAAAGGTGGCGGTCAGCGTGGGTGGGGCGGGGCGCACTGGGGCTCTGTTCTAGTACCATGAAGCTTTGGGAGATTAGAGGATCCAGCCAGTATATCTGGGCCTGCTGCATTCTGAGGCAGTGGCCCTCATGTGCAGGTGACCCAGGACATGTGGTCCATACCGAGGTGCGATGGAACATCTTGGAGTAAACACTCCACGGCCCACGCTGGGGGGAACATGGAACCCTGCCGAGCCCCCCAGAGTGGTCCAATCTACTGGGGTCTCTTAGAATCCTTGCTCAGCTCTGTCACCAGCCTGCTCTGTTGAGTCGCTCAAGACTCTGGCTGGGGGTTGAGTTGCTAAGAGACAGAGACACAGAGGAGGCAGAGACTTGGAGAGACGAGAGAGAGAGAGAGATTCGGAGTGATGGGGGAGAGAGCGAGAACTGGGGAGGGAAAGAGGGAGGAGAAAGAGAAACGGACTTTAAGAGAGAAAGAAAAATATGAATAGTGGAGGAGGACGAGGAGGCGGAGGAGGAGAAATTCCAGGAATAGAAATAAAAACGAAAGAAAACAGTCTTGTTGCTAAGTTGTACTTTAAAACAGTGTCAGATGTTAAGTAGTATTTGTCAAAAAGCTGTGGGCCAGAATTTGGGCTGATGTCTTTCCTCCTTCATTTAACAATCTTTTGAGAGAAGACGTCTGTGGTTTCCAAGTGCTCAGTTATACTTCCTTCTCCGAGGCTTCTCCTGCAGACGAAATGCCATTTCCCCTTTATTTTGTAATCCCTGCTCTCTGGGGCCCTGTATTCCAAAGCATTTGCTGTGAATCTTGACAGCTGCTCCCGAGCTTTTGGCTGTGCACCTCCCTGTCCCTTCGTTATGATCATGCCTTCTCAAAGAGGGGCGATATTGTCCCCAGTGAGGAAAAATTTGGTTCTCAGAGGGTGAAAAAAAAATCTTAATCTTTTTGTGTAAAGGTAACTATATACATACGGAACACGAACAGACATATAGTAGATCTGCGGTGTTAACATTTTTGGAGGGGGTGGCAATTAGGAAAAAACTGGGCCTTCAAAGTTCCCTTAGTGGGGCGATCAATAATTTTAAAAGGTTGACACACATGGTCTTGTACCGATGTGCTTTTTGTGCAGAATTGTGCTTCTGTGGTGTGTACAATTCAATCAAGGCCTCTCTCGGGAGTAAGGAAGGCGTTTGCTCGTTGTCTCTGCTGATGAGTGACCTCGTCCATAACTAACCTTTCAGCATCTCTATTTTGTTTTAAAATTGAGCTGGGTGTGGCTGCACTACCCCGAACAGCTCCACCAGGTCCCCTCTGAACACCGTCACAAGCTCTCCAGAGCCGCAAGTGACAAAAATAGAAGCAATGATCACTATTTTATTTTCATAAAAAGAAACAGATTGAAGCATAGCGCAATGTCTTCCACAAAGTCTGGGAAGGCAAAGGCTGTCTTTGTTTTGTTTTTTCTGTAAATGGGCTCTTAATAAAAGCTATCTGTTGATGACATCAGTGGTGGGAAGAAGAGAAGTGGCAGCCAACCTCTTGGGAGTCAAGAGTGTCTTACCTCAGCCCTGGTCACAATGATGTGAATTAGCGTCTCCTCATCAGTGCCCGCACCCTTCATGGACTTGTACAGACGGTCAGCAAAATAGCCCTGGTGGTCCCGGGCACACCTCACTGGGTGGGACCAGAGAGAAGAGAACGTGAAATGTTGACGTTTTGTTGAATAACATGGAGACCCTCCTGAGGAACAGAGCTGTCCCAGGGTGTCACCTGGGTGCCCTTGGAGCTGACTGAGTTGGGAGGCAGATGTTTGAAGGGAGCAGACTTCACACTGTTGGGTAACAGGATCTGGAAGATTCTCCTGGGTCAGGACACCCAGGATCTTGGACCAGAACCGAGTGAAAACCCCTTCAGACACAAGAAGAAGCTCTGCTGTTCCCTAAAGACCCTTTGGAGGAGGAACGCTGTGGCCACCCTCAGGCTTTCCCTGCAAAGTTCATCATTCTCACCAGCAGAGAGAACTTTTCACAGCTAACTGAAATCTCTGATGCCAGAGTCAGGTCTGGAAGGGAAACTCAGATTGGCCAGCAACCTGGCTGGAATAAAACTTCGTCATTTTGCATATTCGCTCAGTTGGACTGTGGCCTGCTTTCCTGTGCTAAACAACCTTCCTTGTCTTTGTTTTTTCTCAGTGGTTTGCTTTGTGAGCCTCATCTCTGGATTTTTTCCAAGTTCCCCCCAATCTTCGTATCTCGAGATCTGGGATGCGGGCTTAATGAAAAGTTTGATCCTGTCTTCAGATCGCCTTCCTGTGATGCTGCTAGTTGCTGTTTTCTGGCCCTCCCCCTTGCCCGTCAGCTTTGATCTAATCCACAAATTAATGAAGCATGGTTTCCACTCACCAGCCAGGAGATGGGGTGCATCTCTACTCCTGGGGATAAATCATTATCCTCTCCTTTCCTGCCAGGCACTATGGGTCCATCACGACTAACACTTTGGGGGAAGGAACCATTTACTCTTTACATTGCTAACGTTTACCTAGTTTTCTAGGTAATTGTCTATACAATTGATGCTTACAAAGAAGGGAGAGGAACAGGATTAGGGAAGCAAAGACTAGGTTGGTGGTCTGTCTCCTTTTATTGGCCATGTGTCGGTGGAAGAGAACAGCCCAGACCCAGGCATCTGATCACTTTAGCCCGTGAACAATCCAAAAGCTGCTGGATGGGTGGCAGTTATGGGAGGAACCTGTCAATTCGGGGAGTAGCATATTTGAACATCACTATGATTCCCAGACATGCTGAGCTGGTGGCCTCACAAGGTTTTCCTGAAGACCTTCTCCCGGGCAGTACTAATGGGTGCCGAAATGATTGTCTGTCTAACGTCAGTGCGTTCCACCGCTATGTGGGTGTCTTCTCCCCTGGCATTCCTTCTTCTTGATATTTTGGACAGAAAATTTTCAACTTCTCTACTGTATACAGTCTGGGCCTGGGGAACAACTTCTGTTACTAGCAGCCACAGGAACCCCTCAAAAGTTTGGATGAGGCTAGCTGGGGGAGATACGGGAATAAAGCTGGTTGTGGTGAGCGGAAGGCAGGACAGCCAGCTGCTGTGCTCTTTCCCTTGCTTCTCGTCGCCTTCAGAGCTGTGGTTCTCAAACCCCAGTGAGCACGGGACAATCACTTGGGGATCTTGTAAAAGTGTGGCTTAGGGCTCCATTCCTGGAGGGTCTAAGTGGGCCACCTGAAGTGGGGCTCAGGAAACTGTACTTTCACACACCTCCCCAAAGGGGACTTGGCTGCAGGTGGTCCACGGACCCCTCTTTGAGAAGGGCTGCTCCAGAGGCTGCAAGTGATGGGAGTCATTTGGTCTTCTAACCCCTCCTCCTTGATTTTAGCTGTAAACTGGCATCTTTATGAGTTAGGTAGGAGTAGGGTGGAGAACGTGTAGAAAACGTAGTGACCAAGCCACCTTCTACAGTTTATGTGGTTTATTCTCAAGGTCTTTTCTAATCACTTTTAAGTTTGCTGCCACTGGAGTATACCTAACTCCTGCATTTTGTGGTCCCCATCTCCAGGGATGTGGCCTTTCCTTCCTCTGTACCCTCCTTGCTCTGGCTGTTTTTGCTTTTCTCTTTACTGTAGCCTAATCTATTGATTTGTGTGAGTCCACTATGGACTTTAAGCTTTTTAGGAGAAGGAACTGGTCCTAGTTACCTCTGATCCTCACACCCAGCACAACTCCTGGCCCAGGCAGATGCTAAGTAGATATTAAAGAATTGAATGGCTTTATTACCATTAATAATTAATATTAATAAACATTAATATGAATCTTCTGACTGAACGCTGGTATTTTCCTGATTCTCTGCACTGCAAGCACAGGAGGAATTTGGAGGCTCTGAGCCGGGCCATGAGAAGATCTCCCCATTTCCTTTAGAGATTCATCCTTTAAGCCCTAAGGCCAGTCTTCGTGTGTATGCCGTGTGGGACAGGAGTGACACTAGGGATGTTTAGGCCTCTGTACATCACAGTAGAGCTCCTGCTAATTTGGATGAAAATGGGGATGGATTAAAAAAAAAATCAATTGTTGACATTGTTCCAAAAAAGAAAAAAACCATACAAATAAAACAACGCAAAAAGGGTTGGCAGCTAAAGCGCATTTTTTAACTGCCAAGGCTGCTTTCTCGGTTCTTCCTCTTCTTCTGGGGATCCGTCTCTCCATTACTTGTGCCATTTGGGATGGTGCCCTGGACTCCTCACCACAGGAGTGTGGACAATGGACAATGCCTTCATTCCAAGGCTTGCAAAAAGGAAAAAGGAGCCTGCCAGACACAGCCCCATGCCCATCTCTCTGCTATTTCCTGCCTGTAGGCAACATCAGGAGAGAAGGTCCTGGTGTCTGCTTGGCACGGTCAAGATCTGGTCTCCCTCCCCTCTCTTTCTAAACAGACCTCATTCATTCCAAATGCTGACGGGAACCAAAAGGAAAAGGACACCCTCAAGCCATCAGGCATGTGCAAAAACTTGTTCATGGATCTGAAATCTGGGTTTTTTTGAGTGTGTCACATAAACCACATACTGCTCTCTGAGACTAGATAATGGTCCCAGCCTGTTGACAGATGCTCTCCAGGACCCATGATCTTAGTGGGACTGTAGTGGATGCCATGGTGCATCTCTCAGATGTCCTCTTCAGGACTAAGGCACTCATTCCAAGTGTTGCCTGCTGGCTGCTCGCAGTTGAGTCCCTCCCTAGGAATGATCCTCCAAGGAGCTGCCTTACCTAAGGTTGCAAACGCTCCTGGGGTGCAACTAGTGGGCTGCTTTGTATGGAGGGCAAAGATCTGGCCCTTGCCTCCACTTTGGACATCCTGGATTCCAGGTTTCCTGGGGGACCGGCCAAGGCCCCATTGCAACGGTATCACACTCACTCTCTCCCTTGCCCAATCCCGATCAGACATGTTGTTCCCAGAACCATTCCCCAAAACCTTCCTGCTCTCAGACCTTCATCTTCAAATCTGATGCCAGGGAGCCCAGCCTACGTCAAGGCCTCTCTTAGCTTTACCTTACCGAGGGTTAAGTAGGCCTTCTGCAGATCTCCTGATGTTTCTGCTTCGATGGCCTCTTCGATGTCTTTGCCAATGAGCTGAAGAGACAACCAAAGGCTAGTGTTATTCTAGGTTTTGCTGTCAGTTTTGTTCCTCTTGGGGTTGTTTCTCTATGAAAAGCACTAAAGTTCCAGCTGTGGTCACGCGGCTTTAGGAAACTCCTATCCTGCCTTGTGCTTTTCAGGGCTGGAGGTGGTTGCCCCCATTCCAGTGGGTGCTCTTATGGCTGAGGAGTTAGTCCATATTTGACCCCATTCAGGACCACTCTCTTGGCCTCAATTTCTCTAAGTCAGGGAATGGAAGAACAATGAATCTATACTGTAACAATAATTCTTTACATTTGTATAGCACTTTAGTTTCCAAAATTCTTTCCATATCCAATTTTCTAGGAGACCGTGGTTATCATCATCTTACCCACACCTTCCTCGTCTCCCTTGACCTGGGATTGGGAACTCAGTCTCCTACAGTTTGGGGGAGATAAGTAGAGGCTGTGAAGTTCGTGGTAAGAACTTGGTCTAATGTTTCTGGGTAGAACTGGGCTGCATGGCCTGGAAGCTGGGGGTCTGACATGTCAAAATGCCACCTTCCTTCGCTCTGGGGTGATTCCAAATGATTGTCTGTTCACCACCAGCTCACATCTTGCTCTGTACAGCGTTACACATTAGGTTTCTTTCCAAATATTTACACAAGCTGAAGTTCAGAGTAAATTGTGACTGTGCTGCATGCAAGAAGCACGCGGGCCAAGCCCAGGGCAGGGAAATAGAGAGAGGAGAGCTCTTTGTTGGGTTTTGGGAAATGCAGTTAAGTCTTAGAAGTACTGAAACTTCTTTCTTAGAAATTGTCTTTCGAGGATACGACACAATTGTGATTCTATAAATAATTGGCGTCTTCGAGGACATGCCAGTGGAGTGGATGTAGTTTATTCTGAAACACAGGTAAACAAAATATTCTTTGTGATGCAAGCAAAATAGACGTGGGGGGAGGAGGGTTGAGACATAATGAGGGCCTGTTGATTCATCTCCTTGTCACGGTTTGCACATCTAGAGGTCTGCTGTGTGTAATGGGCCTGGATTAGAAGACATTGGGCTGGGGGCTTTCAGGCCTGTCCCTTCCTTAGCTGTTCTCGGCCTACGTTGGGTTTGATGTGGGAGTTGGTATTTCAGAAGGGCCTGATATCACTTTCCCATGAACAGGGCTCTTGTTCTGTGGACCGAGACTGCATTTCAAGAGGACATTGTATTCACACAGGTCTGTGTTTCCAAAAAAAAAAAAAAAAAATCCTCACATTAAACTACTTTCTGTTTCTATTGTCCATACAGGGCCAGAGTACTATTTTTCAATTTTCTGTAGACTGTCGCCTATACAACGGATGAAAGCAGGAAAGCAGAGATGTGCTGATAAGGCGGGAGCTGGGTGCTTACCCCAGCCCTAGGCGGTAATGCCAGGTTCCCACCCTCTCAGGGTCTCTTCTCTGCACAACTCCAGGGGGCACTATTCACGCAGCATGAGATGGCATTGCCCTCTCTTCTCTACCTGCCTCCTGCCACCATCCCCTTCCTGGTAGCTACCAAGGCACCTGCAGAGGCTCCATGAAGACAATTGACTGGCCCGAGCTAATGTGACTCTCCTTTGCAAATAAAGAGCAAAACCCTGAGTTTTCAGGCCAAAAATTAAAATTCAACTGTATGCCAGGACAGCCTATGCCGCACAATCTGCTCCAGCGGTCCCACACTAGCATTTTAGTGTTTTTAGCAAGAGACCAGGAGAAAACCTATGAACCAGGGTCTTTAGATCAGAGTGAACTCTAAAAATTATAAAGATGAAGACAAATGATGTCCCAGCAAGTTTTTGGAAGAGATGAATTGGTAGTATTTTAGAGCTAGTTTCATGTAGAGTCACCAAGTCAATCGAATCTTATTGTCCATTTGGGAGAATTAGCTCTGATTTTTGACACTGTTCATTCACACAGGGAGACTCCTAACAAGTGCAATGTTTATTGAGCACCTACTCCATGCTGGGTACTGAATGCTTTACTTCTGTTAATTCATTTAATCCTTACTAAGGTTATGGAGTTGGTATTATTACTATCCCTATTTTACAGGTGGAGAAACTGAGGCACAGAACCCATAATAACTTGCCCAAGTTATACAGCTAGTAGTCTAGCGCAGACCTCTTAAACTTTAACATGCATCAGAATCACCTGGAAGATTTGTTAAAACACAGACTGTAGCACCCCAACCCCAGGGAATCTGATCCTCTAGGTCCTGGAGGGGGACAGAAAATTCTTATTTTTAACATGTTCTCAAGTGATACTGATGTTGTGGTTTCGGGATTGATTTTGAGAATGATTGGCCTAGAAAGCGTCCTTGCAGGTAGTCAGTAGTTCATGTACGTACACATATATGCTCACATGTGTGTGTGTTTCTATAGGGATCACCAACGATGGCCAGCCCCAGAAACTCCATCCGCGGCCCCAGTCGTGTGAGAAGAGGGTCAGGACCTGGAGAAGTCTTCCAGCTCCGTCTACACAGCTCCAGGCGCAGAGGCCAGGGGAGAGCAGGGTCAGCTGCCTTTGATCACGATTCTGGGCACAATTTGAAAGCAGAAGGCCCTAAAGGCTTATATACAGTAATGATAAAATTCCTAAGCTTTATTGTCTTTTCATCTGCTGGCAGCACAGGAAACACTATTTTTGAGTGAGGAGCGGCCAGCTCCAGCCGAGGTAGGCGCTCAGGCTGGGGAATCTTGGAGTCCTCATCTCCTTTCTGCTACTGACTTGCTGTGTGGTCCTGATAAGTTGCAGATGGTTCCTTACTCATAACAGACTTTCCTTGTCCAGCAATTGTGGGTAACAATGGCTGTTCAGCCTGCATTATAGCTACAGTATTGCTGTGGAATTGAAATGAGATATAGGGCGCAGAAGTGCTTCGAATAGTTAAAAGCACTCTACACATATAAAATAGGAGACCAAAAAAACATGATACTCCACAAAAGGCTTCTTGCTATTTAAGACTGATTTTCAAGGAAGGGCTCACCACTAAGTGGCTTGAAATAGCCAACTCACGTTGTTGGCTTAAAATTATCATTAGATTAGGAAAATAATGGCATAAAAGTAATTTATGCACCTCTTCCCAGGAGTGTATCTCTGAGGTACATCACTTCCATCTTGGGAGTGGTAGGCCCTGTTAGCCTGGCTGTAAATTGCGATAATAACAAGAGCAAAAGTTTGTGTGCTTACCACATGTCAGATACTGTTCTGAGCCTTTTACACTTTTCTTATTTAACTCTTAAAATAACCCCATGAAGGTGTGATGATGATAATCACGGTCTCTGTTAGGTCACTTGCCAGTGGGAGAACCAGGATTTGAACCTGGACCCTCCGACTGCAGGGCTTTGCTCCTGAACTTGACACTCCTCTGCTTTCCTACCCAGCTTCACACTACATTTGGGGCCGGCTGATTCTTTGTTGTGGGGCCTGTCCTATGTGCTGTGGGATGCTTAGCAGCATCCCTGGGCTCAGCACACTAGATGCCAGTCACATTGCTTCCCCCATCACACCTCATGGGACAACCCCAGATGTTCCTAGACATTATCAAATCTCCCTGGGGTGGGGGCAAAGTCATCGCTGGTTGAGAATCACCGTTGTAATAGCCCAGATCTTGGCTTCTTGTGGAAATAAGTCAAGACAGTTTCAGTGTGAACTCCGTTCCCCTAGGACTTGATTACTTACCATTTGATAGGCTTGAAAGGTGGCTCGTAACTGCTTGTGGCTCCTCTTGGCCAGGACTTCATTGAAGGCAAGCTCCTCGGTGCCCCAGCGGCCTTCCCCTGCCTCCAGGGTCAAATGCAAACATGTTGAAAAATGCTCTTGCAAAAAGACTGAATATACAGTGCTGTGACCAGGCGTCACTTACAGGAAATTATAAAATACGCACTGAATAGAAGCCAAATGGATTGACCGAGCCCTTTCAACTTCTAACCTCATGAATTTACTTCACATATTTATTTATATTATTTATACCTTCCATTGTTCCAAAATGGATCTGAGGTGGTTAACCCCAGAGACTAAGAAGAGAAACAATTCTTTTTGGTTCGTGAAGACTATATATAGGAAAAATATTTTAAAGATCACACTCATTTCCTAAGTTTCTCCCATTCACAGGAAATAAAGAAAGATTTGTTGAAAATAATGCAAACAAAATTTTTATAAAAAGAATTTGCACTTACATCGTACAGATCTTTGGCATCCTGGCCAGCTAGATCTTTGTCCACATCACCTCTTTCATCACGATTAGCCTAGGAAATCGACACACTGTTATTATCTTGAGTTCCTGCTTGACCATAGAAAATAAGGGAAAGTCCTGGAAAATGGGGGGTGAATTTGGAGGGGTGGCCTGAAGCGAGATTCAGCCTGGCAAAGTGGCAACACTGCTCTTTGCTGCCATCTTTTGGGCACAATTGATAAACAGAGTAGCTTCTGTGACATCACTTGTTTTTTTCCCCCCCCGTAGAAACCAGGGTCACTTGCAAACCCCGCTGACCTCTAAGCAGGCTGTAAGCAACCTCGTGATGTCCCCTAGGGTGAGTCCATTGGAAAGCTCATAATCTTCCTTCCAAATATCAAATTACACCTCTCAGGGTCCCAATCCTGAAGAACCCTGAATGTTGCCCATGGAAGGTCTTGGAAGTCTAACCTAAGCACTTTGTGGCAGGCAGAGTTCTAAGATGACCCCCAATGGCCCACACCCTTGTATAATCCTCTTCTCTTGAGTGTGGACAAGACTGTGAATAAGGTGAGATATCACTCCTGTGATTATGTTGTTATATAGCAAAGGGAGTTGCTAAGTTGTGATTAAGTTCCCTAATCAGTTGAGTTAATGAAAAAGGATATTATCCTGGGGGGGGAGTGACCCAATCAGGTGAACTCTTAAAAGGTCAGAGATGCGGGACCAGCCCTGTGGCCAAATAGTTAAAGTTCCTCATGCTCTGCTTCAGCAGCCGGGTTCGCAGGTTCAGATCCTGGGCACAGACATAATCCACTCATCAGCCATGCTGTGGAGGTGACCCGCATACAAAAAACAGAGGAAGATTGGCACCTATGTTAGCTCAGGGAGAATCTTCCTCACCAAAAATAGGTCAGAAATGGAAGAAGTCAGAAAGATGAGTTCCTGCTGGCCTAGAAGAAACCAAATAGCCATGTTTTGACCTGCCTATGGGGGCTACAGGACAGAAAGCTGAAATGGCCTCTAGAAGCTGATAGTGGTCTCTGGTTGACAGCTAGCAAGAAAACAGGGACATTAGTCATACAGCTGCAAGGAACTGAAGTTTGCCAACAACCAGTGAGCTTGGAAGAGGACCCCAGGCCTCAGGTGAGATGGCAGCCCTGGCGACACCTCAATTTCAGCCTGGCAAGACTCTGAGCAAAGCCTCAGCTAACCTGTAACAGGACTCCTGACCTATGGAAACTGCAAAATCGTAGATTTGTGTTGTTTTAGGCCACTAAGTTTGTGGAACTTGTTAGGCAGCAAGAGAAAACTTATATATTCTTCCTGCTCCAGTTGATGCCTACTCTGTGTATTCTGCTGTCAGTCTACCTACATGGAGAGTAAGGAAACAGAGGAAATGCACAAAGCTCACACAGACTGATGTGTCAATGAGAGTGCACATGCCACGTGGCTGGAGGCCCGGGCACTGTGTCCTAGAGGGTCAATGCTAAGAGCCCTGCTTTCCTGGCCAAGCTCCCTGCAGTGGTTCTTACAGACTCAGGGTGAATCCTGGAAGTAAGTGCAGAGTTGTGTTGTGAAAAGAGTCCTGCGTGGGGTCAGATGGCTGGTTCTTGTTCTTGGCCTGTGTCTTACGGGCCGTGTAAACCTGAGCAGGTTACCCATCCTCTCTGGGCTTGAGTTTCCTCATTGGCAAAATGAGGTGGTGATGCTTAATGAGATAACTCATCAACAAAAAGGGATTGTAAACTGCCAATGACTGGGCGGATTGTTATTATGGAAGGAACCTTGATTGAATAATTTCACAACAGCTGGGCTCAGGGAGCACGGGTTCATGATCCCTCAATACTATTTTTAATAAAAGAAGGAAACGTTTATTATCAACACGGCTTTTTTCATTGTGGTACGATGTTGCCAAGGGCTATTTCCCAAGATCATAAAGCAGGTGAGACCTCTTTACTCCTTACCTGTAGCAGGGACACCAGAATTTTTTTTAGGTTTCCACTTGTATCACCTTTGACATCTGATTCAAGACTCCTGCCAAATACTTTTGAGGAAGAAAAAAAAGAGGGGACAGCAGATGATTTAGTTTCCTAGAGGTGTGTTGAAAGGAACCTCTTTTATTCAAAGTCAAAACAAAAGGTCACTTACACCTTTGGTAGGCCTCTTTGATGGCAATGATTTCCTAGGAAGGGTAATAAAAAAAAGTCAATACTCCAAGGTGGGGTTGATTGATCAGATACGCACAGACACACCGAAGGAGGAGGCAGGAGCTCTTCCTTCTGTGTCTCTGAACACAGGATGCCCTCATGACTTCCTCTCAAGAGAGCCGTCCCTACGGGTCAGGGCTAGGCCTGCAGATCCCTGGAGGTGCGAGGAAGCCCTTTCTGTGTAAATATTTCAAACCACGCAAGTAACGTCTGCATATATCCTCCTTGGTTAAAGGCAAAAATTTTACAGCTGAGCTAACATCTCTCACCACCTCCTCTCCCCGTCCCACTCCCCATCCCCACCCAGGTAGCCAGTGTTAGACTTCAGTGCATCTTCCCAAGTATTTTTCCTTGCATTTGCATACATATATCTGTGCTATTGGAACTATGTGGAATTGTTTTGTGTATGTGTTTAAAAAGTAGAATACTGTACATATTGTTCTTTGACTGATTTTTTTCACTCAATAATATGTCTTGGAGCTCCAGCTATGCCCATGTATAGCTAGTCGCCTAATGCCTTTTAGATGATACAAAATATTCCATCCTACAATAAGCCACGGTTTGCTTAACCGGCCTTTGAGTGATGGGTATTTAGGTTGTTTCCAGTTCTTCTCTACTTCAAACAAGGCCTCATTCAGTAAACAGTTTGCCGTGTGCAGGAGTGCAAGTTACTCTCTAGGGTGTGTCCCGGGAAGAACTGTGTTGGGTTTCAATGACTTGTGCAGAGTGGCCCACTCAGGCCGGCTGGCTCGGTTCACACTTGAACCACAGTGTACAAGAGCGGACGTTTCCCCACAGCATCTCCCACAAACTGTTTCAAATGAAAGTCAGGGGCAGCGATGGGGAGAAGGTGGTGGGGTGATAGGTGAGGACTGGCTGAAGGGCTTTGGTGGGTGGGAGGGAGGTGGAAGGCCGGTGGCACTGACCTTCTCTGTCTATACAGCTCCCTCCCCTTCTCCTCCTTCTAACCCACCACCGGGATGTGCTGGAACCCGGGGTCTGCTCTCTCCCTGCTTTTCTTCTCTTTATTGTCAGATCTACTTGATTGAAAAAAAAGAAACGCCTTGCTTGTTGTTTGAGACCAGGACCTGAAAGAAGCTAGGCTGAGGGAGAACAGCAAGTGATCAAATAAGATTAGAAAAATAATGATCAAATTAACCTTCTTTCCAAGGCAGCCTGCTGATTGCGCCCGTATTAGATGCCTCTTCGCTGGGACGGTGGTGCTTCTGGAAAGGGTGGGAATGTCGAGCAGGGAAAGTTGTGCGGCTGTTGGCCTGAACTGATGCCCCCTTCTTTGCTAACCCTCCTCTAAGGCACAATCCTGAGCTGAAACTCCTGGAAATGCAGGGTTTTCATTATCTTGTGGGAAGAAAAGAAGTCCAGGGATGCCCACGAAAGGGGTTTGCCCCTGTGGCTGGGAGCATGGCAGTGCTTCAGGAAATACGTTGCACAGAACAGGCTGAGCCCAAGAAACCGGTTCAGGGTCGGGTTGTGGGCAGTCAAGGCTTAAAATAGCATTTCAGCATCAGAGCGCTGTGCCATTTTTCCTTGCCATCTGCTCCAACCACTGCTTCTGTTTCTTATCCAGAGGCGTCAGGAGTGTTGGGAGTTTCTGGCATTTTCCTTGCTGGGCTTCCCCATCCTATGTGATAGGTGGTTGTGGAAGAGGAGGGGGGTCTCCAGATAATGATTTATAGACCCCCTTTACTTTTGATGAGCTCCTTGGCTCTCATGGCTTCTGGAACCAAGAATGAATGGGCTTCTACTGGGGCCTTAACAAATGTTCTTTCCAGCTCCTGAAATGGTGGCATATGCCCAAGGGGCAAGGGGGTAGGTTTGCTGATAGAAGGACACAGAAACCTCTGGAGAGGTGCTGATGACCCCTGGGAGTGTTCGTTGGGATCCCCTCTGCCCACCCACCTCCCTGCCTTATTATCTTCTTCTTTGTATTCTACGCTAGATGACAGCCATGGACGAGGCAGCTACGCAAACATGCTTGGGCTGCTTGTTGCCTTATTTGTGCCAAAAGACCTGCAAAGTCAGGCTGGGAGGGAGAAGGTAGAATCTTGCCTCCTGCATATAAAAGTGTGCATCCATTTAGAAAAACAAAAGCTGGGTTGGCACGGCTCTTCTGGAAGGATCTATTCTGTCAAGACAGGGGCAGCAACACCAAGACTGACCGCCAGAAGATTGGAAGGGGCATCTCCCCTGCATGGGCCAAGCAGACACATTTCTACCCAGACACTTGCTCACCCCATGGGTGGAATGCAGTCTGTAGTTTCCCTTCTGGCTGCTGCAACCACCTCTGATGGGCTTATGGATGTTCCCTCCGGGGTGGGGTCCAAGGGCTTGGCTGGAACTAACCTTGTTGGTTCTTGTGCACAGGACCTCAATGAGCAGTGCCTCATTCATGCCCAGACCCTTCATGGCCTTCTGCAGCTGCCGAGCATCGTATTCGCTGGGACGGTCCAGAAGGGCCAAGGCCGCCTTCTTGAAGTTTCCACTCAGCTCACTCTTGAGCACCTCCTCCAGCTCCTGTAGGAAGACAGCAGTAGCCCTGACTGGGAATGGCCCAAGAGAAGAGGGACAGGTGTCTGCTCTCCCCACTGCGTGACCTTAGGTTGACAGGAAACCTGCTGTGGACACATGGAAGGTGATCTAGACAGGAGCTGTACGGGTTCAAGTGACCTGCTCTAGAGGACAAGGGTCACCATGACTGCCCATCCCTCTTCCCCCAAGACTGGCAGAGAGACAGATAGAAGATCCCCTGCTCAGGTCTGGAGACCCCAAAGATGAATCACAGTAACAACCAGCATTTGCAGAACATTCTAGGGTTCAGAGAGCTTTCTCACTGATCCTCAAAACAGCCCTGGCATTAATTGGCATTATCCCCATTTAATGAACCTCAAAAGGATCAAGGACTCGCTCCCAAACACTCGGCTAGAAAGGACTGAAATACAGGTTTGTCATCTCTAGGGGGACAAGATCGTTTATCATCCAAATGGGATGATGTGAGAGTGAAAGGGGGCACTATTAATAATTTCAGGGGGACAACAGGAATAATTAGGGACCATCCTGGGCAAATCAGATGTACAGTCACTTTGGTTCTCTTGCTAAATCCTGAGAGGGACACGTGGGGAAGCACTCAGGTAGGGGGGAGAGACGGACATCAAATTCTCACTGGCACCCTGTTGTTGGCAAGCATCCATCTTCATGGATGTTTTCGGCAAGTGCCCTCTATCACATGTGAACTGCCTGCTCCGCCTGCCTCCCTCTGACTAGATGGCTTAAAGAGGAAAAGGTCAAAAATGGGCGTTCAGTCTAACTAGAGCTGCCAATGTCCCAACTGAAATGAAGGACCTCAAAGTGAGACTTTCACGCAGAGACAGCCCACTGTGGGTCAGACTGGAGGCCCAGGGACCAGCTAGCATTTCCGGGACCCAAATGATAGCAGAGGGTGGGTCTGGCTACTCAGAAACATGGCATGATGGCTAACAACACAGTCACAATAGGTCTGTGACCTTGGAAGTGTGCATAATTTCACCAGCTGTCAGTTTCCTTCTCTGAAACGTGGGGAGAAATGACTTACCTGTTAGGATTGTTGGAAGAATTCATTGAACCAATCCATATAAACACAGAGCACAGTGCCTGGCACTTTTTAAATGTTCAATAAGTGGTTATTGTTATTATTATTCCATGTGGAAAGGAACTTTCTGAGAGAAGGCAAATCAACTATTTCTCAAAGGAACCTCTGAGCTCCGGGCCTGGGAGAAAATCCCAGAAGATTTTTGTCCGAGGCCCTGGGATCTGCAGTCTTCCAAGGGGCTGTGATATTACCACCTCCATCCCAGGGCAGCTGCTCCATCTAACACTGTATCTTGTGAAGGCAAGACTTTGGTCAGAACTGCACCGCGTGGATCCACTCGAAGACTGGAAATATTTTTTCAGGTCAGATGGGCATTATACAGAACTGCAGAGAAGAGAAATCCCAGCTGCCTGCTCTTACAAGCCACAGGCAGGAAAACAAATCCTTGTGTGTTTACATTCTGTTTGGACACAGAAGCTGGCTCAGGTTCCCTCAGCTCTAATCCTGGTTTTCCTGCTAACTAGCTGCGTCACCTTGGGAGGGGTATTCTCTTCGGAGCTCAGTTGGCATGGGGACTTAGATTTGTTCGTCTCTAACATCTTTTAGCTTCGTGATATTGTGATTCTAGATCATCTCTTTGGCAGTGTCAGCTATCTGAAACACAGCTGAGGACGGGAGAGGAAGCAAACGGTTGGCACATGTTGGTACTGCAAGGTTTTGTGTTAGAGCATGCCCACTTCATCTTTAGCAGAGCCCCAGGCCCTCACTTGGAATCCATTTACTCTTATTTTACGTAAAGCTTAAGAAGCCTGCATCTGACTTTCCGCATTGGTAGGGTGGAAGTAGACCCAGCATTTGAAAGGCTGCTACAGTTAGACACGTGGACAAGGATGAGAGTTCAACGTCATTCAATTCCATTAAATGCAGCTAAGCTAAAGACTCACTTCTTTTCATCAAAAAAATTACATTGAAAAGCCTGATTGTGAGAAGCAGAAAAACTATAAAAATACAGTCATCTGCTGCATTTGGTGTAGAAATAAATAGCTCCTCTCATGGTGCTGCGTCCTCCAGGTCAGAAGACTTGGGTTGAGTCCTGGTACTTTTTCTTACTGTGTGTGATTTTGCATAAGTCATTTAAACAAATGAGCTCTACTTTTCCTCTCTGTAAAATGGAAACGAGCAGACCTATCATAGCTTCCCTTTCCTGGTATGTGCTGGCATTATCCTGCTTGATTCTCCCAGCAGCCTGAGACGGGAGGTGAATTATCATTTTCATTCTATTTTTGAGGAGACCAAGACCTAAAGAGACTGTCGCCTGCCCAGTGTCAAAGAAGTAAGAAAACCCATCTCTATCTCTACATCTGTTTATACATAGTGTGATTGAAACTGTAAAGGTTTTATAAATATGGATTAGAATATGGCATGATAATTAATATTCATTTTGCATACTGATAATTCCAATGACATTAAGAAAAGGTTAAATTGTGCTCATGATACACTAATAAATAAAATAGACAGCCTAATGCATACTTAAAGATTTCTATACTTAACACCATCAATGGCAACAAAAAGAGTGAAAGAAAAATTCATAAAGAAAGAAAAAAGGTGTTGATGCTTAATGAGATGGAGGTTTTTGTTTTTGTTTTGTTTTAGTTTTCTGTAACAATCCCTTGTGAAGACTACTTCATCCTTGAACAAGCCTGAATAAATGAATTCTTGTATAACGACCCACCTGTGAAAAAGGATTTCAAAGCACTGGTCTATCTGTAAATTAATATGTGCAATTAGTCCAAATGAGTGGAAAAAATGATTGAGGGATTAATGGAAAAAGAAGTCAATTTAAAAAATAATGAGTTAAAGAATATTGGTTTTACAAGCCATTAAGCTAATAAGGCAATTTCAGTTTTTCTGAAGTCAATTAAAGTTTTAAGTAGTCATTTCATGTTTTTCTTGGGCTAACTCAGTAAAGCTTTAAAGATGTTCTCTGCTGCCTTGCGGATGCAGAGGAAGCAGAGGCCGCCAAAGTCGAGGCCGCGCGTCCATGCTCGTATGGACCCCTGGAATCACCTTGCCATACGACGCCTTGAACTTCTGCTTTATTTGTTGCCTCTCATCCGATGTCCTGCTTGATAGGATTTCAATGATGGTTGTTTCATCAGTTCCTAAAGGGCAGGAGAAAGAAACCAAGCAATTACTCTTCCTGCCCTCCCCACCACGACCATCACCCTTTCGCTGATGAATACCAAATTAACACCTCCCACGTGTATCTTTCACCTGAGTTTAGACCTTATTTCCAGCTGCCTGTCGCCATCTTCCTGTGGATATCCCAAGGCATTTCAATTCCCTGTGCATGTGAAACTGAACTCATCTCGTCTACTCTTAAGTCCCTTCCCCGCCCTGTACACTTCATCTGAGCGCACGGCATTCCCCGAATTAGAAAATCCAAAGTCACTTTTGAGGGCCCACCTTCAGTCTCCTTTACTTTCCAATACCACCAAGTCCCATCTCTCTCACCTACAAGACAACTCTGTCTCTTTCATTCCCACTGTCCCTGCCTAACAGGCCCTACTTGTTTTTAGTCTCCCTGACACCAGGCTCTCATCTCTGCGGTCCCCCCTCCATCCAGGCTGCCATCAGAATCATCATTCAGAAGAATGTGTGTTCTCGTTTCACTCCCTATTTAAAACACCTTTAGTGACTCCTCATGACTCCTAGAACTAAATCGGAGTTCTTTAACGTGGCCCTGAGACTTCCTGCAGTTTGCTCTCAAACTATGGTTCTTCTAGCCTGTCTCTTCCCACAACCCCCATGCCTCACTCACTTTGTTGCAGCCACATTTGTTGGTAGGTCGAGCCCTGTTATAAATCCTGAAGCATTGAGTTTCTGCTCCCTCTGTTCTTTCATGAACATGGCTTGTATATCTTTAGCATCGTGGCAGTGATTATATAAGACTGCAGGTGTGTGACATTCTGAGCCTGGTGTCTGGGCCATAGGGAGGGGTCACTAAGTGGTAGCAGGCACTGTTGTGGGGCCACTTCCTGCTGTCTTCCTTGGGTAAGTGGGGGTGTTGGGTCTGTCTTGCCCAACAAATATAGGATTTCTAAGGTACAGTACTATGCATACCACTGCAGGTGTGAAAGATGATCTGTGGCGCTCCGTGCATGACTATTTAAAATCTTAATAGTTATGTGTTTATTTTAGTGTGAATTTAAAATAGATAGAGAGAACTAAGTCATTAAACCTATTTGCTATTTTGTGAAGGACGGGGCTAAAAATGAGTTGATCAGAAGAAAAAGGTTAAGTTGATAGTACTCAGATTGACAAGAATCATGGAAGTTGGTGGTTGAATGGTTGAGGTCTGAAACCCTATAATAGGTTGTAAACTCTTTGACGACAGGGATTGTGTCTTACTCAGCTTTGAACCCCTTGGCCCAGGGGATTCACTGTGTATCATGACTTCACTTAGTATTTTCCAGATAAGTATCTTGCATCGATTTTCTCAAAGAGAGGTGATATGAAGCTGAGCTCCTGTAACTCCGGGCCCGTGTGCATCCCACCCAGCCCACTGCCTCTCTTGAGGCTGTCTTGGTGCCTTATGCAGGTGGAAAGCTCTTTGATGGCAGGGTCCATATCCTATTTTCCAGTTCTGTCCCAAAAACACTCAACCCACTGTGGGACAAGAGGTAAGGATGGGCAGCACCGTTGGTCTCCCTGTGTCTGAGGAAATACCCAAATGTTTTGCCATCAAGTGTGATTTATGTTTAAATAAGATTTCAGAGAGACCAGGAGCCAGACTGCACGTGGAGTAACTCCTTGGAGTAAGCAAGGAAGGCCTGTGTGATCGTAGGGAGAAGGGGGAGGAAGGACCATTGGGTACTGGCAAGACCATGCCTACCACAAGGCGAGGAGAAATGGCAACTGAAGTTCTTGATCCTTGTGTAACAGTTAATGGAGAACTTCTAGACCCTGAGCTAGCTTCCATCACATCCCACCCAGGGCACCCAGCAGGCGCTCCAGATTTTTCGACAGAGGAGGACCTGCAGGCTACAATCTGGTTGGAGGGAAGGGTCAGGATGGCTAGACTTGTTTGAAGCTGCATTTGTGTAGAACCCACACTGTTTTTCTTTGCTTTCCATGTTTATTCAGGGTAGCTTTGGGAGAGGCTGATGGAGACTATGAATGGGCTAAAGCCATTCCCTAAATCCACACCTACCATATGGGTTGGATCTGTGGCTGTTGGAATTAGAGTCGGCTGAAAGCAACCAGCTGGTCACATGGGAAGATTTGAGGTTTCCAGGGAAAGGACCTCCTTCTAGTTTCCAAACACCTTCTCCATGGTTCCTGTCATAGGTCCTGAGGTCCCCACTATTGGAATTACTTAAGCTGAGGTGTTTTCTCTGGAAGGCACTTTTCAGAACTAGTATCACACAGAGAAACACAATTTAAGTGGGAAATAGTTAATGGAGAGCAACTTTCCCTAGCAGCCCCGGGTGGTAGAAGCAGCTGCTGTGGTAGGAGAAACATAACCTTTGGAGTCAGCGAGAACTGGGTTGGAATTCCAGCTCTGTCACACACCAGCTGAGAGGCTCTGGACTCACTTTAGAGCTGCGTTGTCCAATTCTGCAGCAGATGTGGCTAGCAAGCATTTGAACGAGCTAGGCTGAATTGAGATGTGCTATCAGTGTAAAGTGCACCCTGGCTTTTTATTTTAAAAAAAGAGCATAAAATATCTCAATAATTTTGATATTGTTTAACTGTTGAAATGTTAATATCTTGGATTAAATAAAATATATTAAAATTAATTTCATTTCTTTTTACTTTTGTTTAAATGTGGCTTCCAGAAAATTTGAAATTCCATTTGTGGCTCACATTACATTTCTATTGGGTAGGGCTGCCCTGCGTCTCTTTCACCCTCTAGAAGATGGAGTTTAAGACAATGCTGATCTCACAGGGGCTGTGAGAGGATGAGATACGAGACTCGGAAAACTCGTATCTAGGCAACGGTTAAGGTCTGTTCAAATGCCAGCACTTTGTCCATCCTGGCCCGCAGCAGTGTGTACATTTCCACGGGAACGGGTACACTGGCAGAACCTCCCATCTGACCCTTCTCCTGTATCCTAGCTGTCAGGGGACACCTACTATAATGGGTTGAATTGTGTCCCTCTAAAACCATACGTTGAAGTTCTAACCTCCAGTATCTCAGAATGTGACCTTATTTGGAAATAGGGTCCTTACAGAAGTAATAAGTTAAAATGAAGTCATCAGGGTGGCACGTGATCCAATATGACCGATGTCCTAATAAAAAGGGGCAATTTGGGTAACGAGACAGACACGCACAGAGGGAAGATGATGTAAGGAGACACAAGGAGAAGACCACGTGAGGATGGAGAATTGGAGTGATGCATGTACAACCAAGGAATGCCTGAGGCTTCCAGAAGCTAGGAGAAAGGCATGGAACTCGTCTCCCCTAGAGCTATCAGAGGGAGCATGGCCCTGCTGACACCTTGATTTTGGACTTTTGGCCTCCAGAACTGTGAGAGAACACATTTCTGTTGTTTTAAGCTACCCAGTGTGTGGTACTTTGATATGGCATATCTAAGAAACTAACATACCCACTGTCCTCAGCAATATCTCAAGACTTCAAGAACGGAAACAAAAATCCTCTCTTTGTGGCCAAAAGTCTAGAGATTCCTGCACCAGCCCATTCCTAGTCCTACTTTCAGTGTCTACTGCCTGTGAATAGCATGTGCTGGATCATTTTTGAATAGAACTGAATTAGTTGGACTTTCACAATTGCTCCTACCCAACTGAGGGATCAGGATCCTGAAAGAGCAAGAGATAGTAGATGCGTTTTCATAGAAGAGTTGGGAGCAGGAAGAATCTGTGTCATGGATATGGGAAGGCATGGAGGGGACCTGGCCGCAGATGGGAAGGGAAGAAAAAGGAAGGCTGGCAAAGACTTGAGGTGTTTTACCCTCCGCTCCACTCTGGCACCAGCCCTTGTAGCCCTATTTGGAAAGACAGTCCCAGGACTTAGAAAGACAGCTTTGACCTGGGGGTTAGAGAGCCACTAGCTTTGTGTCCTTGGTCTGTTCACTTAGTCTCAAGGATTAGTGTCATCTTTACAATTCTGGGAAGATCTAGCTATTTGATGCCTGTTGGAGAAACAGAAAATTCTAGGATGAGCTCACTTGCAAAAAGAGCAGAGATTAATTGCTTGCCTCATTCTTCTTCAGTTCCAACACTGGTGTGTATGTTGTTCCTCTTTATTTCCTCCTGCAGCTTCACCTACATAATGTGTATCCAGTTACTCTGTGACATTTTTTTTTTAACTTCTGAGTGCCAGAAATCTCACCTCAAAAGGGATTTTTTCCCCTCATAAAAGTCTCTTGAATCCACCCCTTTCTTTCCATGCATGCTGCTCCTGCCCAGGTCTAGGGCCTCCGCATCTCAGGCCTGGATCCTTACAGTTGTCATCTCTGGAAGGGACTTTCCTGCCTTCCAGTGGCCCATTCGCTGTGTTTTGCCAGCCAGGAATCTGGGCTCATCCCTGGCTTCCTCTCTTCCCTCACCCCACACCCAGTTAGTCACCGCTAAGACCTCACTATTCCACCTGCTGCGTGTCTCTCAGATCCTCCCATTTCTCTCCATCCTCACCTCCGTCACATCACTTAGCAGAATGATTGATACCCATTCAGGCTCCTGCCTTCCCCTCACCTTTTCCAGTCAGCATTCACCATCCCCAGAACGACCTTTCTGATGAGCAAATCAACCTGTTCACTCTTCTACTTCAACCTTTCAATATAGGCCCCTTCAAACCCAGAATAAAGTCTGAACTCTTTAGTGGGGCACATGAGGTCTCCTGAGTAGCTCCTACTTGCCTCTCAAAGTCTTGCCCCCTGGCTCATCCTCTCCCAGGCCTCCTTTCTATCGACTCTATCAATCACTTGCAGCTCCTAGAACAAGCAACGCTTTCTTTCTTACCTCTGGGCCTTTGCACGGGCTGTTCCCTCTACCTGGAGCACCATATCTTTGATCCTCACCTCACTCCCATCCTCCTTTAGGACTCAACTCACTGACCTTTCCTGGGACACTCCTCCCTCAGTGTCCCTCACATGGCCGTTTTCCTCCTCCGCCCTGTCTCTGCCACGCCACACTGCAAGTTCCGTGGGAGCAGGGGGGTTTGCTTACCACTATATCCACACAGAAGGCTCTCAATGTTTATCAGACAACTTGCTGAATGAATGTTTAAATGCATGTGTATATGTGTGAAGGAATGAATGAATGAATGAATGGAGAAGTTGGCACAGCATTATGATGGAACCTTCTTTCTCCATTGGTGTAAGCTGCAAGTGCCACTTGGGTGGGCTGTATGTAGCAGGGCCATACAAGCTGCCATAGTCAACCCACATTTGGATAATTCAGGAAAATTGAGTTAAAATTTAAAAAATAGCGTGATATAGACTCTGCTTCCTAGAATGCTTTAAAAAGAGAGACCAGAGAGCAAGGCAGGCCTGGGATGGCTCGGCAACAGCCTGGAGGTTGGGGGTGGGTTGGGGGTGGGGGGCAGGGAGTGTGGAAATGGCTAGATTTCCCTCCAGCCCTTTGAGTTCAGGTCTCAGGTTTAACCCGGGAGCTGTTCCCACCACCCGACCAAGAAGGGATTTACTGAACAGTGATCTCATTTTACATTTCACAATGTGTGTCATATAAGCAGTCTGTGCTGCTGAACAGTTTCCTGTAAACATTTACAATGGTTTGAGGCACTGGGGCTAGTCCCTAGTGGTTCCGAGAAAGACATTTTAAAAAATGAGAAAAGAAGGAACCTCAGCCCGGATTGTGCATGGGACACTGGAGAATAATTACAGAGCAGAGGTCAGAGCCGGGGTGATAATCGGCTCCAGGAGTGCCGGAGGGCCTCCTTGTTTCTGCTTTCCCAGCAACTTTCTGAGAAGATACCGAGCTGAGTTTCAACAGGATGGAGGCACTGGGTTTGAAGTGCCCTCCACTTGACACCAGGAGCCCATGTGCCCGTGAGTGGCCCCCCCAGTGTGCTGGAGGCAGGGCTCAGCTTTCCCCAGGCTCCAAATTGTGGCCACAGCCTTGGCTCCCTGGAGCCCAGGGGCCGCAGCCCCATCTCTGATGCCTGAGGGCCAGTCTTTCCCACTCACACCACAAGGCTTCCCAGGCCCTCAGTGTCCTTCGGAAATGGGGGTGAGGGGAAGATAGATGAAGTAACGATGCGGGGAATCCTGCCTGCCTGGGAGGGTCATTGCTTTTCACTTGCCCTCTGTATTAGTTTCCTGAGGCTGCTGTAGGAATTACCACAAAGTTCGTGGCTTAAAACGACAGCAATTTATTCCCTCACAGTTCTGGGGGCCAGAAGCCTGAAATCGTGGTGTCCGTGGGACCACGCTCCCCCAGAGTGTCTAGGATGGAATCTGTTCCTTGCCTCTTCCAACTTCTGCCAGTCGTTGGTGTCCTTCAGTTTGTGGCTGCGTCACTCCAAACTCTGCCTCCGTCTTCACATGGCCTTCTCCCTGTGTGTCCTCTTCTCTTCTGTGTCTTTTAAGGACGCTTGTCAATGGATTTAGGGCCCACTCAGGTAATCCAAGATGATCTTTTCTCAAGATCCTTAACTTAATTACATCTGCAAAGACTCTTTTTCCAAATGAGTTCACATTCACAGGCTCTGGGTGGGCCTATCTTTGGAGGGGGCCACTGTTCAACCTGGTACACCCTCAGTGATGGAGAACAAAGGCAACTCAAGGGTCGCCTTACTCCGCTGCTCACATGGATCTAATTGGCATGGTGTGGGATTTGGATCTGAGCATATCGCTCAGAAGGAGGAGATTAGCATATAGAGAGGTGCTGCCTCCTTTATTCTGATTGCCTCCACGTGAGGAGACATGATTAATCCAATTTTGCAGGTGAGAAAACTGAGAAACTCAGCGGCAGAGCGGGGGCTCAAACCCAGGTGCGAAGTTCTTTCCCATACCTCGCAAGTGGAAAGAGCCCAGGTCCGAAGTTCTTTCCCGTACCTCGCAAGTGGAAAGAGCCCAGGTCCGAAGTTCTTTCCCGTACCTCGCAAGTGGAAAGAGCCCAGGTCCGAAGTTCTTTCCCATACCTCGCAAGTGGAAAGAGCCCAGGTCCGAAGTTTTCCCATACCTCGCAAGTGGAAAGAGCCCTGGTCCGAAGTTCTTTCCCATACCTCGCAAGTGGAAAGAGCCCTGGGCTCAGGGTCACAAGCTCTGAGTTCCAGGCCTGATTCTGCTCCTATGTGACTTGAGCAGCATTGCTTGACCCCCATGGATCTCAGAGGAACTGGACCTTGCTCCCCCAAGTGTGGTCCCAGGACCTGCAGCATCAGCATCACCTGGGAACTTCTTGAAAACGCAAAATCTCAGAATCCGCTCAGAACTACAGGATCGGAATCTGCATATCAACAAGCTCCCCTGAAGACTCAAATGCACATTAAAATCTGAGATATTATGGACTAGATACTCTCCATGGCAGCTTTTCCCTCTGAGAGACTGTTTCTGTGATTCTGTGAGGGAGAATGACAAGCATCCTTTTACATTTCAGAGAGGATAATGGATGTTGGGGTCCATACACGGTCAAGAAGAAGACATTCTGTTCAGAAGGGCCTTGCCGGGGTGGCCCAACAAGTGGCAGCTCTGGGCAGAGGCTGGTGGTGAGGTGCCTGGGAGCTGGGACGAGGACAGCAGAGGGGCAGAGAGCCCCAAGAGGAAGGCCTGACAAAGAGCCTCAGCATCAGGGAGAGGGGAGAGGGCTGCTCTGGGTCAACCAAGACCCAGACCAAGCATGTGCTTAGGACCCAGGAAAGCAGGGGCACCAAAGAAACAGTAAAGAGATCTGGAAGTTTTGTGTTATTTAGAAAAATAAAATACTATTTTATGGTATAGCATTCTTATTATTTCAAATTACATAGGTGGATGAGTGGGTAGGGAGTGCACATAATCTTTTGAATGTGTAGGGTCTCTAGACCCCTCTGTCCAATACAGTAGCCACTCACCACATGTGGCTACTGAGGACTTGAAGTGTGGCTGGTCCAAGTTGAAATGTTCTGTACATGTAGAAAACATACCAGATTTCAAAGACTTAATGTGGAAAAAAAAGGGATGTAAAATATCTCATTAAGAATTTTTATATTGGTTGCTGAAATATTTTCAATACAGTATTGAGTTAACTAAATAAAGTTTATTATTAAAACTCATTTCACCTGATTTTTTTTACTTTTAAAATTTGGCTTCTCAAAAATTTAAAATTACATATGTGGCTCATCTTTGTGGCCATTGGACAGCATAGCCCTGGACATTTAAATCCAGCCCTGGGAGGGCTAGTATACCACTAAGATGGGTGCGTGGTCTTGCAGACAAATTTTGCTGATGATACTATTTTCTTTGTTTGCACATATTAATAGAGTTTGGAATTCTAGACCTTCAACCAAATCATGGCTTTCCAAGACGGCCCTAGTTTCCAATCTCCCCACCCTGATTTCACAACTCTTCAGCTTCCGGCAAGATATTTAACCTTTGAGCCTCAGCATTCTTGTCTGTTAAGTCATTATAATAACCCAGCATTACAGGGGTGTTCGGAGGACTACATAGATAATGTGCGTGCAGTACCCAGATTAGCATGCGGCACATAGAAGGTGCTCTCCAACAGTTACCAGCACAATAGTGGTCCCACCTTGTGGCCACATCCAAAAGGGAGACAAGAACACTGTGACTTTGGCATATAGTAAGAGCTCCATCTGGGCTTATTGAATTGAACTCACTTGGTGACTAAAGAATGAAGGGATTTATCATTAAGCACAGCTGAACCATTCCCACACCCACTTCAGCTCCTGTCTCCAACTCCCATCCAGGTGTCAGGACCTCACTGGAGAAGCAGCAGAGAAGCACCTGTGAGGCTGGCTCAGCCTCTCAACAAAACTCAGAACTGTAAACATCCTGCCGCTGGCAGGCAAAGCCATCTCCAACAGCTGTTGTCCAAATACATGTTAGCCAGGTCAGGATATGAGCAGCTCTTCTCTGCTCTTGGAAGCCCTGTGCTTTCTCCTCTGATGACGCCGAACCAAGCAACCTAGGTGTCATTGTTCATTTCTAGCTCCCTCTGTTTTTCTCCCTCTGTGATTTATTCAAGAACGCTTAATATGTAGCAAGCCCTTCTACCACTTCCCCACCAGATCTTCCCCAGCCGCAACTCCCTTGGGACTTCTCCAACATTTCTTGAGCAAGGCAGACTATTCTATAGCTGGATACTTCCTGTATTGAAGCAACATATGTCTTCTAAGATCTTCCACCACAGATCCCAGTTCTTTCCTCTGGAATCACACAAAGAATTTACGGCCATATTTATTCTACCACAACACCCATTCCTAGGAAAGCAAATCTCCACTAATTTACTTCTAAGTAAAAATCTCCTCCTCCTATTCAATGGGGCCCTCAGCATAATCAGCAGGCTTTTACTGCTGATTTCACCTCTCCCTTCCTTTCTACTCAAGAAATACTCCAAATTATCGCTCAAGCCCCATATTCCTCTGTCATGTCCATCTCTTTAGCAGATAATCTTGCCTCCCACTCGCTGAGCAATGTCATCAGATTACCAGGCATGAACACCCTCCACTTTCTCCCCTCACAACACCCATGAATATATCTATTCCTGCTCTCAGTTTCACCTCCTTCTCTCCCCCCTCCTGCTCAAGGTAACTCCTGTCTGTGCTTTGGATTCCACCTTCTTCCAGGCTCCTGGGACTAGAACCTTGTTTCATCAGCAACTTCCTTGGGTCCCAGAGTGTCTCCTCACGGCCTTAGTCCTAGATGCTCTCGCTGTCATCCTGCCATGTTCCTGGGTTTACCCTCCTGATTTCTTGCTTAGTCCCCGACTCTTGGCCATGCACTTACCCTTAGGCCTGGACATAAACAGCTTTTCTAGTTTTGACCGCTGATTCTTGACCTTGGCCACAGTTGTAAGTTCACTTGATCTGTTTCTAGGTGTAGCTCCCCGGGCCTAATCCAGCTCTCGTCAGACCTGATTGTCTACCACCTCCCACGAAAGGGATCAGAGGGGTACAGATGACATTAGGATTGCATGAACTACTCTTCTTGGGAAGTTTCTCCCACGTCAACATCAAATTAAATGTCACAATATCCAATTTCTAACTATTATATTGAATCCTAAAAAGTAATAGGATCTGATTATAACTTTGGGGCCTTTTATAAAGAGAAGCTTAGAAGCGATCAAGTTGGATTAGCTTGAAATATACAAGGTGAGTGGGAGGTCATCTTCCTAAGATCATGAGAAAGCTGGATGTGAGGTCAAGTTTAATCAACTTCGAAAGTAAATTAGCAAACAAAATATCTTTCATACCCATTCCTTTGCAGGCTTTGTTCAGCTTTTTGACATCTTGATCCACATCGAAACCCTGAGGACTTTTCACTTTGGCCTGGAGAAAATAATTGAAAAGGTAAGTGGACAATATAGACATTCTTAAATTATCTCTGGCTGAAATTGGTAGCTAACTGGAAGACCAAGCAGTCATCCCATTGAGGGCCCAGCTGCCACTTTGCACGTGGGTGCATGTGGCAATCAGCTGGGGAACCTCTGGCCCCAAAGAGATGGCTGGTACTCCTTGAAGCCTGCTGGCCCTGGAGAACCACAGAGAATGGTCCCCTCTGTTCTCAAGGACAATCAGCCGGCCAATTCTGGGATGAGCGATTTTCACATCAGCCCCACTTTTGTGTGTCTGTCTCTGAAACAGAGAGTGATAGAGTGGGTCACTGTCCAAGAGTGCTGGTTTTCCCTTTTTTTTTTTTTTTTTTTTTTACCATGAGACACAGTATATCTAGGGAATAGGTGTTGCCAGCCAGAAGCTGAGGGTTCTAGGATCTCACTAGAGATCAAGTGACCAGTGCTAAGGCTTTGCCATCCACACAATGAAAGACATAAAATTTAGTTTGTCAGAGATACCATATGGACCATCAATAGCACAGTACTGATTTTGACTGCTCCTTGGCGAAAGAAAGACCTATGTATATACTAAGCTAACATTTCCCGGACTTCAGTCATTGGCATAATACATGCACTAATTTGTCCACCACTATTAAAAATTTAACGATGTGAGGTTAATTGCAGTTATGTAATTAGTAGCCTTGAATACACCCTGTGTTTTCTCAGATCTTTGCCTTTCCTCACAGAGATGCTCTTTGATGACGTGTGTCTCTTTCTTTCCATCCTTCAGTGAAGGCCGCTTTAAGCGCTACTGCCTACACCGCCCGATTCCCCTCTCCCTCCCTTCAGTTCCTTTGACACCCACTGGGAATGAATAGGGACCACGTCAGGCACAGAGGACATGTTGCATTTATTGGTCTGGCATCGCTATTCCTTTGGGGAACTTCTCCTCCCCTCATGTCATGTGCTCTCATTGGGACTGTCAATCATGAAGCTTGAGCCCCACGGTCTTACCCTCAGGTGGGCACAAACCCCGTCACCCTGGCAATCATGGCTGGTTCAAGTGTGGGGATATAATCCAAGCAGGATGGATTAGAATCTTTCCGTTGGTTGATATGTAGATATTGACAGGGATACGTGTCTCTCCCTAACGGGCTTGCTAAGCTGAGAGAGTGTGAGTCTCAGGCTGTTGGCAGCCATCCTATCCACCACACGAAAGGAGCATGAGTCCAGAATGAAGCAAAGTGGAGACAGAAAGAGTGGAAGTATGGAGAGAGAGAGAGAAACTGAATAATATTGTATAAATCCTCAGATACAGCAATGCCTGTATCCTTGCACTTCCCAGTTTCAATAACTAACAAACTCCCACTTTCTCTAGTTAATATGAATTAGTTTTCTGCCCTTGCAACTAAAAGTATTCTAATATCCATGGACTGGAGGAAGGCTGGCTTCTAAGCCTTGGTTAATGGAGAATCATGTGATCCTAGAGCTAAAGGCCACCTATCGCCCTCTGCCTTTTGGAATGTGCCTTGCACATCTTGACATTTATCCCTGAAACAAGCTGGGAGGGGGGCTTACATTTGTTGAGCACCTGTGACGTGCCAGACAATCTCTTCATTTACTGCCCTTTCTTCGTTATTAACAGGGAGGAGCAGGCATTAATAGTCTCCTTTTAGGGAATTTGTGGGAGGTCTTGCAGGATGCAGGGTTGCACCCAGCTCAAGTTGCCTCCTAAAGCCCATGCTCTCAGGTCCAGTGCACCATCCTGCCTCACACTCTAATTGTGACCGAGGCTTTCCTGTCCAGCAGAGGGATGACATATCCCATTTTCCTTTCCAAGTCTTTTATGTAGTGTAAGAAAGCCATCCGGTGCCTCTGAAGGCTCGTTGGCAGGACCAGCGACGTAATTTGCAGGCCTCAGTGCAAAAGAAAAATGTAGGGCTCCTTGTTCAGAAATGATTAAGAATTTCAAGATGGTGACGTCAGAGTGTGAAACCAAGTGGGAGGCCTTTCTGAGCGTGGGGCCCTGTGCAACAGCCCAGGCTGCACACTTCTGAAGCCCACCCTGCTCTTTGATCCAAGTCTGGAAGGGGTGGTTCTCTGAGTGTGGGAAGTAGCAATCTCAGAGAGTAAATGGAGTCTTTGCTTTTCATGAGAAGTATTATGGAGGGCTCAGGAAGTGAACCAGAGCAGCAGAATCTCCTATTAATGGGCTGATTCTTAAACTGCTCTGTATGTCATTTTAGTCTCATTAGTGCAGAGAATTTGGTGGAACACTAATGATCTATCCCACTTCACAACTGTGAAAGAGAGACCCAGGGCTCTGGGAACGGCTAGGCAGCTTAGGCTCTGCCTGAGGTCCCTGGTCAAGGGGCGGTGGGGGCTGGAGTCCAGCTGGGGTTACACTTGCCAAGCCCTGTGCTGCCAGGCTGACGGGGCTGCTTCTCCCCAGAGGGACGCTTTCTCCTCATTGGCACAAAGCTGCTGCCAGGGCTTGCAGAAGCCATGTGGAGACTTGATTAAGATTGCCTGGCCAGGCAACGCGTGGGTCAGAACCATGGCTAGAACCTCATGTCTGACTCTGTCAGGTATGAGGTGACATTCCTGCCCCTCCTCCCCTTACTGTTTTGGTAAAGTTGTTCCACGACACTAACATCACAGAGTTATAGGAGCAGAGGGATGGGAAAAGAACCCTCTGAACATGTCCAATTTGTTTATCCAAAGCTGAAAAATGAGTAAATAAGTGTCGCTTGGTCCAAAATTAACAGTGATGTTTGGGGAGTGCAGTGGGAGAGTGTTGACCACAAGTTAGGACTAAAGATGATATTGAGAAAATGTTTTTCTTTTTTCCTTAACAAATAATGTGGTGTAAAATCTCTATCAGATGTACAACCGTCAGCAGGGCAGGTGGAATTCACTGTCCCCTGGTTCTTTCTAGGAACTTCTCTTAGCCATGTTAGTTATCTTTCCCAATCTGAAGAGAATTTGGTCTTGCTCCTTGTAACAGCAGGATATTTGATGTCGGAGAGAAGGAATCACGTGATGTGATGTGATTTTTAA
This sequence comes from Equus quagga, assembly GCF_021613505.1. NCBI lineage: Eukaryota > Metazoa > Chordata > Mammalia > Perissodactyla > Equidae > Equus > Equus quagga. Next base: position 17,535,738 of record NC_060282.1, on the reverse strand, counting down.
AAAAAAGGAAAAAGAAAATGGTCTGTTTGGAATTTTCCCCTCTGCATGTCTGGGACTGCCTCCACAATGGATGTATTCATCAGTGACACCCAGTGTTGATGCAAGGGGTGTCCTTGGCTTGTTCTGATGAGCTGGGTAATGAATTTCTCCGGAATGTATACGGAGTGGACATTCCATATCCATTGTTCATTGTGAGCGGACCAGGCAGCTGACTTTGGGAGCTCAGGCCTGTTTGCCAATCAGACTTCGTTTTTGAAACCTGAGGCCATGGAGTAGAACTTCCACATAAAGCAGGTCTGTAGGAATGCGAGTCAGACACAAAATGGAGGCACAGGGGGCTCCAGCATGGGGACAAACATGTTTGTGGGGGTTTAGGCGAATACATGGATATTCCACGTGCTCTCAACTACAATGTGTAATGGAGTCAGGGCAACATTCCTTTGTTGGTTTGGTTTGGTGAGGAAGATTGGCCCTGAACTAACACCTGTGCCAATCTTCCTCTATTTTGTATGTGGGTCACAACCACAGCATGGCTTGATGGGTGGTGCATAGGTCCGTGCCCGGGATCAGAACCTGTGAACCCCGGGCTGCTGTAGCAGAGTGCACAATCTTAACCATGATGCCACGGGGCCGGCCCTCTGATTTGTTTGTTTTTTAACAGTATTTGCACTGACACTCAGGAGACACATAAAAAAGGTGAGGTGTTGGATGTTAATAAAAATGATTACAGAAGTCTCGGCTTTGAGCCCACATGAATCCCAGTTTGAATGTGGTTCTGCCCCTTAGCAGCCGTGTGAACTTGGGCCATTTACCTGGAAGCCCCCATTTCCTCATCTGTAAAATGGGGGCAGTGTCTGCCTTGCAAGGTTTGAGGCTTAAGTGAGGTAACATTTTAAGTGCTAGACATGGAGGGGAGCCACAGAAATGCAATCCTCCCTCTGCTTCTTTAGGCCATGTCTTGCCTATTTGTCTTATAGTGATATTTACATTTTCAATTCTGCATATTTTGATTTGATAAATTTGGAAGACGTATGTATCTTGAGATTGTGTGGTGTATATCGAGATACCTCACAATGCCCCAAACAACATCATGTTCATAAGAGGTGGCCACTGAGGATCTTAGTCAAGTTAACGTGGCTGTCCAGTTAGACTGGAAACAACTGCTTATTGCTTGTGCGGTCTTGGGCAAGTCTGGCAACCTCTCTGGGCTGTGGTTTCCTCACGGCAAAATGCAGATAATCACAGAGCCTACCTCACAGATTTCTTGTGAGAATTTAAATGAAGTCATTCACACAAAGCATCTAAAACAAAGCCTAGCAGAAATCATGTGCTTAATAAATGCAAACAATTAATATTTGTGGAAGGCAGACCAGCAAAGAACTTTCTAGAATATTTCAAAACCCTTTTCTGCCTGAGGAGTTTTCATCTTGTAAACGGCACTGCAAGGGTCAATTTTTCACGGATCACCTGCAGCTCGGATCTGGCGTTCCAGGCATGTATTTCACACAGGGGAGTAGGCTGGTTGAAAATTCAGGCTGTGTAGTCCTGGGGTGACGCTCCAACACCACACATTGTTAATTGTCTCATTTGGCAAGTGCGATAATTCCCCCCTCATGGTGTGTGAGGATCTCAAAGAAATACAGTCCGGGTGAAGTGCCTGCCATCATGCCAGTACGTCAGGCTCAAAATGGAAGCAAATGCTATTAATTAATTCTACAAAATTAGTTCTGCAAAAGGCATTGCCTGGTGCGTGAATAAGCTGACTTCTCAGTCTTGGTTTTTCTTCCTTCTACTGCATCTGCCTGTCACTTCTCTGTGTCTCTATGTTCCTCTGTGTATACAAGGAAATAAATGATCCCTTTTTCTGGAGGGAAGAAGCATAAAAACTAAACTGGGATGCTATGAGCCTAGGAAGCAGTGTCACTTGGGCAGAAAGAATGCTGAAAACACTCTGTGAAATGACTCAGGGGCGTGCCAGCTTTAGCACGTCGACTACCCAGGAGGAATGTGGTCTCTTGTATCAAGTTCTGTTACCTCCAAACAGAAGGGCCGGAATGGAGGAACAGACCCTTGACCAAAGGCTTCTGTCCCGGAGCAATTCAAGGAAATCTTAACTCTTAGGATCGAAAAGCGAGCATTTAAAGAAAATTTTCCCCCAGCTTGCAACAAACTCTGGGGATGGAGTTTGTGAAATGTTAGCTGAGGGATGTGGTTTGCAAATTGGTTGCTCTGTGTTATACAGTGACCAGGATTTCCCAGGACCCAGCCTTAAGTACACTCGTATTTGAGTACACTCTTCCTCGTCAGTCCTGGTGAGCTGAGCTTCTGTTTGGATAGCATCAAGAGTAAAAAATAAAAATAGACTGTCTCATGAGAGACATGTGAATTAATTAAAAAGCAATATGCAGCAGGCAAATTAGACTCTCCTCTGAACGGTTCCTCCCTCCCTCCCTGCTTCCTCTCCTCCCTTCTCTTTTTCCTCTTCCTTTGTTTTTTTTTCTCCTTCCTTCTCCCTTTTTCCTCCCTCCTTCCTTCAATAGACAAGTAGTGACAATCCGTTGTGTGGCAAGCACTACTCCAGATGAGTGGGACTGAGTGATCTACGAAGCACAGTCCTTGTCCCCAGGGAAATAAACGTGGACGTAGATAAACAACAATTGCATTATGACATGGTAAGCATATTAGGTGCAAATAGCTGAGAAGAGAAAGAAGAATTTTTATGGAGAAGTTGACATTTGTGCTGATTTTTGAAAGATGAGTGGGAGTTGGGCAAGCAAAAAAAAAAAAGAGGAGGGGTGGAGGTGGGGTAGGACAGTCCAGGGAGAGACGATAGCATGATGCTTTCTGGGTCTGTGTACACGTGTGCTTACTATGACCCGTTTTTGTATCTCTGCAGAACAACACGATCGATCTAAATAAGACAATGATATAGTGTGGCCTTGAGAGTTGGACCTACTGTGTTCAATTATGCTTTGTTGTTATTGGTGGAACGATCCTGGGCAAGCTGACCCATCTCTCTGAGTCTTTGTTGTCTCATCTTTAAAGCAGAGTGCACCTGCTCATGGGTAGTGTGAGGTTTGGGTGCAATTGTGTTTGGGATGCGGTGGTGCATGCCGGATTACAGCAAGCACTTGGTTGATGGCACGTAGGAGGTAGGATGCTCAGAGACATCAGGATCTAAGGGTCATTTGTAAACCCTGGAGTATTATCAAAATGTAATGGGAATGGCATTTTGATTGTTTGCTCTCTCCAGTGCAGTTCCCCGGAAGCCCTGGCTTGCTGCAGTCTGCTCTGTAAATATTTGACAGTGGTTGCTTGGTATCCAGCCTCTGAGACAGGAGGACTCTGAGGAAGCACGGGGGCAGAGGGCAGAGGGCTCATGCAACACTGATCTAAAGAGGGCTGCTTGCTGTTTGAGCTGGAATGAAATCAGGAGGAGGCTGAGAAAGTTAAAAAGCAGGAGCGAAACGGAGGCAGGTGAAGGTTGTGCTGGGGAGAACACAGACACCCCTGAATACTCCTCGGCATAAGCAATGATGATCGCCACTGCTAGTTAATGGTACCTGGAGTCAATGCTGGCGATTTGGGTTAAACTTGCCTTGTAGAGATTTTAAGAACACTATATACTTGGGGAAACTGAGGTCCAATTTGGGAAAGATACTTCTTTGTGGTCACACAGGTCACCCCCCCTCCGAGATATCTACCCTTGAACCTGGCATGATGCTCTTTTTCTCTCATTCTTTCTAAGTCTCTGTTTTCCCATCTTGAAAATGGTAATAATAGGACCTACCTCTAGTGGGTTGTTATAAGGATATGTGTCAAAAGTGATTGGCAGAATGCTCTGCACGTGCTGAGTACTCAGTGTTATTTTTATTACTTCCTTCCATTCTGATTCCTATTAAGTATTGAGTGAGAGCACCCTGCCTTGGTGCTTTGAGTGGCACCTTTAAAATAACGGATTACATAATTATGTCCTAAATCAGAAACCAATTTGTACTTATAGATAAGTAGTAGCAGGAGCTAAGAGTTTAAGAGAAATTGATGGGAGAACCACTTAACATTGAAAATAACAGCAAAATGTAAAGCACTTACTATGTGCCAGGCACTGGCCCAAACAATTTATATATAATAACTCACTTAATCCTCACAGCAACCCTATGGATAGGTATTATTACCTCCTACTTTACAGATGAGAAAACCAAAATATAGAGAGGTTAATAACTTGCCCAAGGTCACACAGCTAGTAAGTGATGGAATTCAAGCCTACACAGTCTGGATCCAGAAACTCTACTGTTGACTTCTTATTAACTGATTTTTTTGTCCTTGTCAAAAAATTCTTTTTAATTTAATGGTGCAAAAGCTCAGTCCAACTGTTAGAATGCTCGTCTTTTATAGAAACACCAGTTGAGACATGCAACTTGTCTGCTGACTGGGAAAGCCAACGACCCCTGGCGTAGCTGTGGGATCAATAAATGTTCTTGACAATGAGACAATAGGAAGTGAAATGAAAAATAAAGGCCAGTTACCATGATTTGCAAGGCAAAATGGACAGCCTCTCCCTGGGGGCAAAATGTGTGTGCAGGAGAGACGTATTGTCAAATTCTGCTCCCAATATGCCTTCTGTGTCAAATGGAATCATATTTTTTGCTTCTCATCTGTAAACTGGGACTAATACCTGCCCTACCCAGCAGAATCTCTGGAAGACGAAATAAGACAACGTGATTCATTGCAGCGTTATTCACGACAGCGAAGATATGGAAACAACCTAAGTGCCCATCAACAGATGAACGGATAAAGAAGATGTAGCGCATATACATACACAATGAAATATTATTCAGCCATGAGAAAGAAAGGTACCCTGCCATTTGCTACTACATGGATGGACCTTGAGGGCATTACGCTAAGTGAAATGTCAGAGAAAGACAAATACTGTATGATGTCACTTATATGTGGAATCTAAAAAAGCTGAACTAATAGAAACAGACTAGAATGGTGGTTACCAGGGGCTGAGGGCAAAGGGGAGATATTGGTCAAAGATTACAAACGTCCAACCATAAGATGAGTAAGTTCTGGGGATCTAATGTATAGCATAGTGATTGTAGTTAATAATACTGTGTTGTGTACTTGAGAGTTGCTAAGAAAGTAGATTTTAAATGTTCTCACCACAAAAAAGAAATGGTAATTAGGTGTCATAATAGAGGTGTTAGCTAAAGCTATGGTGGTAATCATTTTGTAATATATAAGCATATCAAATCAACACACTAGATACCTTAAACTTACATAATGTTATACGTCAATTATATCTCAAGAAGGCTGGAGAAAAAGATACCGTGGGAGTACTGGGCAGGAAGGTTTCATTATGGTGATCCAGAGCTGGCTGGGGAGGAATTGGCCTTTCTGCCCTTCTCCAACTGTTAAGCTGCTTTCTCCTCTGCCTCCTCTTCTCCCCATCTCACCCCAAACCTTCCAGTTGCCCGTTTCCTAAAACATCTTGCTCTTAGAGCAGTGGAGGGGTCATAGCTAAAGGACCGCAGTGTGCCAGGTGGTTGAATTTTAGCAGAGGCATTTTGCAGACTGAAAAGGCATGAAGCCAGCAGGATGGTTAAGGCTTCTGATATGATATGTTTACTTCTTTGGGTGACTGCTTTCCGGGCTGAAAAACTGTCAAACATTTTCATAGGTAAAATGTCACTGCTCCCTACCTGACAGAATCTATGCAAAATGACTGCGGATTTGTCTCATTAGCAAGTGGCTCCTCAGTGTGAGGTAGGGGAGGAAGAGAGGGCTGCTCCGAGAGGATTCCTCACTGGACCACCCGAGTCCTCTGTGGGCCCAAGAAGATGGATAGCACAGGGCTTCATGCCCCTCCATCTTTTAAACACCTGATTGCCCACCATTGATCCCACTGGCAAGCCTCATCTCATCTCTGGAACTTTCTGGCCCTCTTGGAAAGAATTGAGGACTTTCTGCCAGTGGCGTGCTGGAGCCAAGGCAAAGAACTACTTGAATGCCCAAGACTGAGGGTTTCCTAAGATGTGAGACTTTCAGTGCTAAAACTGACACAGTTCCAGGTAAAGCAGGACGGTTGGTCACGCTAGCTGGAGCTGACTTTGCAAGCTTGCAAGAACCAATTGTGTGTAACTTTTCCCAACTCTGTGTTCAGTGGGATCATGCTGGTAATCATGCTTGAAATCAGCCATAGTGGAAGTATTTATACCATGGAAATTGGAAAATGCCACAAACCGGGTTTTGTTTTCTCCCAGAGGGTGGTTGTGAGACATTTTGTAGCGCACCACTTTCTCCTTTGTGCTAATATTCCACTCTAGAGACTTCTATCAGATCCCCTTAAGATATATTACTATACTTATTCACTAGTCTATCTTTCTCCCTAGACTCTAAACCTCTTGGGGTCAAGAACCATGTCATATTCATTGTCATATCCCCAGCACGTATCACAGTGCCAGGCACATGACAGGAATTTGGTAAATATTTACGTATTAATGAAGCTCATTTGCATTGATGGAGTAACTCTTCTCTGCAGCCAGGAGGCATTTTCATGAAAGTAAAGACCTAAGACTTTCAGGCATGGAACAGCCTGAGCTGAATTGAGTTTGGGGCTCTTAGAAATAAGACCTATGAGGGAAGACTCTGAGGAAGATAACCTGGGCAAAACATAGATTAGTAGCTTTTCAACCCTGGATGCGCCTCAGAATCATTGGAGATGTTTTAAAATACACAAATGACTGAGTCCCATCCTGGTCCTATGAAATCAGAATCTCTGAGATATAGGTATATACTAGTTACACGTATTTTTAAAACTCTCCAGATAATTCTAATGTGCAGCCAGAGTTGAGAATCATTGGTCAGACAAAAATTAGAAACTTTCCCGTTGGCATTCTGACAAACGAGAAAGACAACTTAAAAACGTACTGAGGGTTTATACAAATAAGAAATCCTAGACTTTATCCAAGGAGCAAAAGATAGAGGGAAGAGATTTATCATAGATTCTTAGGGTAGAAATTCAACCCAGGGTTTTTAAAAATGGGCGACATGAAAACTGAAGGTATTAAAGCCCATTAAACTTCCTACTGGGAAAGGAATTTCTTTTTAAATTCTCTCTCAGTTCTGATTGAGTCAGTCTTTTCTTGGTGATAGTATGTCTTTCCCACTCTTCCAACTCAAGGATTGGCAAACTACAGACTTTGGGTGAGCCAAACCCAGCCCATCACCTCTTTTTATAAATAAAGTTTCATTGAAACCTAGCCAACCCACTCATACACATTTGGTCAATGGCTGCTTTCACACTACAATGGCAGAATTGAGTAGTTGCAACAGAGGTTGAGTGGCCCACAAAGCCTCGGAAAGTTACTTTGCCAACCTCTTCCCTATTTCACGCAAATAGGACTTTTTATCAAAAACCAGAATATCTCAATATCTGAGCCTCCAGCTGGCAATAGTATTTAGTTAGAGTTTGATAAAATCTTTTTGCTTTCTTTTAGTTATCTCCATTTATGTCAACTGATGTTGGTTTCTCATTTATGGTATTAACAGAATTTCTTTTTAAGATAAATTTATTTGTGTCAAAAAGATGAGTGGACTTAAAGAAAGTGGTTAATAGACCATTAGAACAGGTGACCCATATATCTGGCAACATTCACAAAGTTCGTACTTAAGTCTGAAGTTTGGGAAACCCTGAATGTATCCAGTCCCCTCACTTTACAGATAACCTGGGGCCTGGTTGTTAAGCCATCTGCCCAGAGTAACTTACTTGCTTATGGAAAAACCTGGACTCCTTTCTCTCAGGGCAATGTTCTTTTACCTCGAACTGGTTACTCATTTGTGCTTTGGAACCAGTTAGTATGAATGCAAAATATTATACTCTTAAAGTTCATAAATTCAGAGCTAGAAAATATCCTGGTGACATTTCCACAGACATGTTTCATTGATGGGCAATTTGAAACACAACAGAGGGGCCATTCACATCTTTAAACGTAAATCTTGGGCAATTAGTGGTATATTGTTTCATTAAGTTGATTGTTTCTTGGGCATGGTTTCCTTAGATCAATAAATTTGACAAAAAGTCTTGCTTTTTTTGGTTTTAAATCAAAATCCACTTAAATGCTTGTTCAAGCAAAAAGTAAAACTACTGATTAGAAAATATATGTATTGCAGTGTACTCTTTTGGGTATATTTAAGCACAGTTTCAATGTCACAAGAATATTTGATATTTCGCCATGTACTCTAGGTATTCTCCCATTTTAATTAGGATTCTCCATGGTCACACTGACTAATAGCAAAGCTGATCCTTCTGTTCTTAGATCCTCCTCCCACTTGAAGCTCTTTTAGTCTGTTAATCAAGGAGGTAGACCAGATAGCTAGTCAAGTGTGTTAGGAAGCCTGAGTTCTGCTCAACTATAGAAAGGTGCTGACAATGCACAGAGCTGTTCCTACTGATCCATCCTTTCAGAGATGCAGTTTTAAAGTGACATATATGGCAATTAAGTATTTGGCCATCACTCTAAATGGGTAAGAATATTTGTATTATTTGGCAAATAAGGCTGAAAATAGAAAAAACATCCACTTGGATCAGCTCTCAATATGATTTACTTATATATGCTGTGTGTTCTGAAAAATGAGTGAAACTTTTTAGATTAAAAAAATGACCCCCTGGGGCCGGCCCCGTGGCCGAGTGGTTAAATTGCACGTTCTGCTTTGGTGGCCCAGGGTTTTGCTGGTTCGGATCCTGGGCACAGACATGGCACCGCTCATCAAGCTATGCTGAGGTGGCATCCCACATGCTACAACCAGAAGGACCTACAACTAGAATATACAGCTATGTACTGGGGGGCTTTGAGGAGAATAATAAGAAAAAAAAAATGACCTTCCTCCTAAATTTGGGACTGTCTGTTGCCGTTTTAAGAATACCTTTTAATGAAGACTGTTATAATTAGGTCATTTTCCAGAAAAACAAGCTTTCTTAGGCTGTGCTCTTTGGGTTATACATGTCGATGTGATATTTGCCTATCAAAGGTAACTACCAGGTTGGGACCTCACCTTAAGGAGATCTGACTGTTACTGGCTCTTAGTTAACGTCAGCCCTGATATCGGTTCCCCTACATTGAACCCAGCACATATGGGGTTAAAACCAAAAACATTCATCCCTGTTCCCTGCTTCTTTAGTTACACTCAAATGTAAATATCTGTCTCTTCAACCTTTGACTCCCTGAGCTTTACAACCAAATGGAAGTTACAAATTGTTGAAGCCCAGGTGGCCTGCTGCTGGGCTCACATTACAGTTTTAGCTAATCACGTGTCCTTGAACTCTACCATGGGGAAACTGTTGTCTAGAGGATGTCAGAAAGATGAGGCTTCCCAGACCTCAACTTCTCAGCTCCCTGATCTCAGAATCTACCACGAATCACGAAGGCAAGACAGCCAAGGATGTCCACTTGCAATCATCCTGTCTTAGTACTCCCCTCTCTCTGCAAGCAGCCTCTTAAGGCCAAATGCAGGCTGGTGGGAAAACACCGGCCAGCAAGGCTGCATACTCCCCCTACCCTACCTAAAATCCCAAATAAAAACTCTTGCTTGTAGCTTTTTGGGGGGGGTTGGGATTTCAGCATTAGCTTCCCATTCTCCTTGCTCAGCACTTTGCAATAATAAAGTCCTACTTTCTTCCACTACACTCAATGTCAGAGATTGGCTTGCTGCACAACGAGTAAGTGAACCCACTGCAGGTTCGATGTCATGACCTTAAGACTCTTCAACATCTAGTTCCCTAAATTGGTGGGCACCATTGTTCCTGAAGGTGCTCACAAAATACTCAGAAGTGCAAACAATGTGACTAGCCTGCCATACACTGAGCTCTGGTGTAGAGAGAATGAATGCGGCAGCCCTTTTGGGAGCCACACCCAAACAGAGGAGAGGTGAGCAAATGGACTCATGATTATTTCAGTCAATGTCATTCCAGGTGAGCACTGCTCATCTAGGTAGGAAAACCAAAAGCTCAGCAGCCTCTTTACTGGGTGTTTCTGCAAAGAAGCCCTTCTCACCCTGGCCATCAGAAGTCACTAATGGGCTCACAGCCTTTTTGGGGGAAACTACAGCCTCTCAGCTGCTGTTGTTACCAACAGGAGGACAAGGGTCAATCTTCAAGTTGAGTTGGCTTTTACCCTGTGATAAGAGAAGCAATCAGTATAAGGTAATGCCTGGACCAGAGGGCCAGGAATGCATGGTTGCTGGTGGAAATTCAGCCAGAAAAAGACAATATGGGAACATCTCCTGCCCCATAGCCTTGCTTTCCCATCTAAGGTCTCTGTCTAGTGAAGAGGTTCTCAACCAACCAGGAGTGATTTTGCCTCCCTGGGGACAGTTGGCAATGTCTAGAGAAATTTTTGGTTGTCACAAATAGGGGAACACTACTGATATTTAGATGCAGAGGTCAGGGATTCTGCTAAACATCCTAGAAAGTACAGAACAGCTCCCCACAATGAAGAATTATCTGGCCTCAAATGTCAATGGTGCCAAGATCTAATGTGTTAAGGTCTACAACTCAGGCCTAATGGTTGTAACAATTCTGTCAACACGTTACTTTAAAAGGTGTTGAAAAGGTTGAGCTTCTGGTGGTAAATGGCACATAGGTACGGACTATGAAGTCAGGTCCCCAGTCACAAAGAACGAATTACTGTGGTTACAAAAAAGGGAAGATTAAAAGTGGACCATGGTGTCATTTTTTCTTTAATTTTATTTCAAAGTAACCCAGATACCAGATCTGAAAGCTGAATCCTGGGATCAGGTAACCAGGAGGAAGAGTTTGAGTTAAAGTCGGTCCAAAGTGAGAAGCCTGTCATTGCCCCCTGCTTCATTGTGTCCGTCACAATTATAGGCTCACAGCCTCAACTGGCAGGAGCCTCAACTGGCAGCCTCAGTTGACTCATTCATAGGGCCCTTTTGTACTGTTCTACTAGAGGCAGACTAACATGCATTGTCTGGAAACAAGATTTTGTGTCCTGGGGAAAATGACTGTCTGCTTTGAAGTTGTCCCCAGATTGTTTTGGGAGTTTGAGCCCTCTGAAGAGTGCTAAGCCTCCAGATATTCAATTACTGCTGTGTTGCATCAATAAAAGTAAACCTGGAGAATGAGGTGGTTGTAGGGAGATGATGGCTATTTCTCAACCGTGAAAGAAATATGCCTTCAAGAGTTATGAAAAATGAAGCACTTTTCTCATTAGAAAAGAATTATCCATTTCTTTCTTCTATTGCTAAAGGCTAGTTTTTTGGGTTATTATTATTTTTTTTTTTTTTTGCCAGTTCCATGAGACTATAAACATGGGATTCGTTGCTTGAAGGTAAAAAAAGAAGCTAGTGTACTCTGGGATGGTTAAGAGTCAATACTAAGCGGGCAGATGAAATTGAAAAGAAAAAATATTGGGGGCTGAGCTGGGCCCTTACAGCATCAAGAGATGCTGTGTAAAGGTCATAACCAACAGCATGTGAACAAGTTCTGATTTGCTAAAAAGGAAACAAGGTGAAATAGCTGGATTTGCTTTGGGCAAATTTCTGTCTCAGTCAGAATCAAGACAATGAATGTTATTCTTTTCCTTGATAGGCAAGTTTAAATATGCTTTGGATCCAAACCTATTACTTATTTCCTTAAAATTATTTTTAACATTTTTATCTTCCTTTTCATTCCTACCACAAGCATCCAGACCCCCATCACAGGAAGGGTGAATCATTTTACTGCCTTTCTACCTTATCTTCAAGTCTTCATTTTCTTTCTATTTCAATCCATCCAATAGCAGCAACAGTAGTAGTAATATTAATAAAAATAATAGTTACAAGAATACAATAATGATAAAGCAATGTTCACCACCCCGAAGGATGGGTAAGGCCAACCTTGGCCCGAGTGATAGTCCAAGAATAGGTACCTGATCCAAGCCAATTAGAATTTTTCCCTGACATTTTACATATAGATGCTTAGAGAAAGAAGCTCTTTTTCCTTGAGATGGTTAATCTGGAGCTATATGAGGTCATGGAACCCTTTGTGGTGCAGGAACTATCTGTGGCCATGCCTCCCTCTCACGACTCCTTTTGCCTCCCATATTGTTGAAAAGAAAAAATTCATTTTCAGTAGGAGAGAATGAGGCCAACACAGAGAAAGGAGAAGAGAGTGGGAGAGAGAGCACTAGCTGATAAGATTTCCCCAGCCCCAGGGATGAGTCATAATTGCTCACTATCCTCTTCCCCTTTGCCAGTGATGGGTCAAGGGATGGGCTTTTGACCAATTCTGGCCAATGAGAGGGGAAGGGATGACCACTTGGGGGCTTTCCAAAAATGTTTCCTCACTGATGGGGGAGTGGTACAGGAGAAGAAAGGCACTTTTTCCCTGTCTCTTTCCTTCCTGCTCATGACCCTATCAAGTGAGATCATTAACTTGAACAATGACCATTATCTTGCACCCATGAGGGGAGACGTTGCCAGGACATCAAGGGTGGCAGAATGGAATGGCAGACATAGCCTAGGTCCTTAATGACATGACTGAATTGCTGAACAAACACTGGAATCCCTTCCTTCTAGACGTCCTGTTAGGGTTAACAATTAAATGCCTTTGTTATTCAAGCCACTGTTAGCCCGGTTATCTGCTTCTCATAACCACACACATGCTAGCTTAAAAACAAACCAAACAACTATGAATCCATGCCTTTCCGATTACCTTAAGCCCAGATATCTCTCTTGAGTTTCAGATCCAGCTACCTGCTAGGCATTATACCCAGGTGTACCACGGATACCTCAACCTCAGTAGATCCCAAAACCAAACTCATCCTCTCACCTTGCAAACCTCCACCTTGCCTTATCCCCAAGGTGTACCACCATCCACCTGGGTACATAAGCCGGGTACCTGGAAGTCACTCAGTCGTCTTCTGTTTCCCTCCCCTCCCATGTCCAGTCAGTTAGCAAGTTATATGGATTTGACCCTCCAGTCTGTCCTCGTCTCTTCAATTCCATTGTCACTGTCTTAATTGGGGGCAGGTGCTGGTCACTTTCTCCAGGACCGCTGCCTCTCAAGTGCTTTACTTGCCTTTGGTCGTGTCTCTCTCCAAACCTCTCTCCACCAGCTTCCAGCAAGATGTATCCACAGTGCAGCTCTCACCTTGTCACTCCCTCATCTGAGATCGATTAGGGCTTCTCTACGGCCTAAGGTACTGATTCCCAAAGTGTGGTCCCTGGACCAGCAGCATCAGCATCACCAGGAAACATGTAAGAAATGCAAATTCTCGGTCCCCACCATAGAGCGTCAACTGAATCAGACCCTCTGGGAGGAAGGCCCAGCTCTCTGTTTAAACAAGGCTTCCAAAGGAATCTGATGTGCAAAGGTGAAAAACCATTACTGGCGTAAGGCAATAAGATCCAATTTCCTTGATGTAATGGGTTGAACAGTGTCCCCTCAAAATTCACATCTAATCAGAACCTCTGAATCTGACTTTATTTGGAAATAGAGTCTTTACAGATGTAATTAGTTGAGGATCTCAAGATGAGATCTTCCTGAGTTTAGAGTGGGTCCTAAATCCAAGGACTGGGGTCCATTATAAAAAGAAGAGAAAACAGGGACACACACAGAGCAGAAGGCCACGTGAAGATAGAGGCAGAGATTGGGGTTATCCTGCCACGAGTCAAGGAATGCCATGCCTGGGCCACCAGAAGCTGAAAGAGGCAGGAAAAGATTGTTCCCTAGAGACTTCAGAGGGAATGTGGCTTTGCTAACACCTTGATTTCAAACTCATGGACTCCAGAACTTTGAGAGAATAAATTCTCATTATTTTAAGCCATGCAGTTTGTGGTACTTTGCACAGCAGCCCCAGGAAACCAATACACTTCGCAGAGCACACAAGGGCCTTTGGGTCTCATCCTGTGCACCTGTCTAGTTTGTCTCCTGTCACTGCTCCCTGTTCATTTATCTTTCTATCAAAAATATGTATGGAGCACCTGCTATGTGTCAAGCCACAGAGACACAGCCAAGAGTAAGCCACAGTGTCTGCCCTGCAGAAGCTCCTAGCCTCGGGGCAGAGGATGGCAGCTACATAGGCGATTGCTGGACGATGTACTCAGTGCTTTGGCGAGACTGGAGCTCTAGCCGGAGCACAGGCATTCTTGGGCCTCTTTGCATATGCTCCTACATTGCAAGGAATGCCCTTCTCCACTTTAAGAATCCTCTTCTCTTTGTCTGATGGCTTCCTTGTCTGTCCAATTTTTGAACTTTGTTCCAGTGGACACATTTCTATTAGTGCATCATCACACATCATTATAATTATTTATTCATTTGCCTCCCTCGCTAGAATGTGGGCTATTTTGAGGGCATGGACTGTGGTCTTTTATCTTATTCCTCCTTTTGTCTACAGAGCCTCAAAGAGTACCTGGCTCATGGTAGTTTCTGTGAAAGAATATGTTGAACCGACCAAAAGGAAGGAGAGTGGCCCCTTCCTCTGTGCTGGCAGAGGGCCTCTCCTCAGTGGCCTTTTCACTCTGTGGTTCTGGGATGAGATGTGGGAGAGAGCACAGCCTGGGGTGGGGTGGAGGACAGGGCAGAATAGGGCAGTTTTCTGGGTGGGGAGTGGTGTGAGAGGCCCGGGGAGGAGGGTGTGGAGCTAAGTAGGCTTTAAATGCCAATCTCAGGCCGGCTCTGCAGGCTGCATGGCGGGAGTGGTTCATAGCCAAAGCTGGGGCACAGCTCTAACCTCGGCCCGTGAAAGGCTTTTGGCTTCAACATTGCTTCTCAAACTTGAGCAAACGTCAGAACCACCTGGAGGGCTTGTTTGGCTATACATTGCTGGGCCTACCCCCAGAGGTTCTGATTAGCAGATCTGGGGCCTGAGAATTTGCATTCCTAACGAGATCCTAGGTTATCCAATAATGCCGATCTGGGACCAGCTTTGGGAACCATTGCACCAGAAGAATGCATGAATTTAGATGCATGGTTCTCAACTTTGAATATCTTAGACTCACTTGGGGAGTTTTTGAAAATACAGATGCCAGAACCTCACTCACTCATTGGTCTGGGGTTGTGACTGGACGTAGGATATGGGCTCCAACTGAGCAGAACATTGGTTTAAGGCTCATTTAGAGAATGTAGTAAATGGGTGACTCCATCAAACTTCTACTGAACATTTGTATGTGCTAGGTACTGTGTTAGTAATGGGGATGCAAAGATGAACAAGACGCAGTCCTACCCCCAGGGAGCCATCAGTCCAGTGTGGGGCAGGTGTATCAACAGTTCTAAAGCCACATGGGAGAAGAGTGATGGTGTTACCCACAGAGTATAACGGAAGCACTAAGGAAGAGCATGTGATCCAGCTTGATGGGATGGGTAGAGGGAGATGGAGGGAGCTCAGGGATGGGGGTAAAGAGGAGATGATGAGGGGATGACCCACTTCAATAGTTTTAGAAGTCCCACTGGGTCAGCTTCTGGTTGGTATATGAGCCTTTATGGAGTCCAAGGCGTAGTGTGAAGAACTTGTACATGAGTCCAAACCCATGCTCCACCTCTTACTAGAGGAACAACCTTGGACAAATTACCTAACCCCGTCTTGCTTCACTTGCCCCATATTTAAAAGGGGAATCATCATGGTGGCATCTCCCTCACAGAATCATTGTGAGGACTACATGATACAACATGTACATGGTCTGCTGGGTAGAATGAAAGACTCAAACTTGATGGACCACAGCCCATGTCCTCAGAACACCTCACAGGCTGGCAAGCACTTGAAAAACATCAGTTATTATCATCATTTCGGAGGGCCCCCTTTAAATCTCCAGGTATGCCCAGCATTACGGGCGGTTTTGGTTCTTGTCATTGTGTGGTAGAGCAGACATGCCAGCGTGCCCTAGGATGCCCCGGATTCCACCCCCTACAACAAGTGGCCCCAGGTCCCTACAGCTTCAGAGTTCCTGTGTCAGTTTTTCAGTTTGCACGTTCTTCCTTCTGTCTGTGTATTTGTCCTTGGCAGCCTTTTTTCCACCTCTTTAAAATGATTGCTTTTTATCTGCTATAGACAAGAAAGCCAAGATTGTCTAATTGTGTCTAAAATGTAAGCTAGACGTCGCATGGGAGACTTGTCTTCGAATAAAGAAGGTATCTTTGGTGCATGCTGTCTTGATACCAGAGCCCCTTTTTGTTTCCTCTTATACTCACGGTGATGTTCTGGAGGATTCACTTTCTGGGATCAAAGATTTCCTGATGGGAGAGGTATGACTGCGTGGTCGAGGCTGGTTTCTGTGCAGGGTTCCCTATGATTCTTTGCGGTTTGGAATTACAGGTCAATGCACACTATAGCTTCAAACCATACTCACTTGTATCCCAAACTCCCAGTCACATTTTTATCTGCCTCCAGAGCCTCCCTTCTCTTCTCAGGAATCTGGACCTACTCCCCACCTGTTGTGCAGCTCCCAGGTGTTCCCAATCCACCTTTACTTGAGCTCACCTGGTGTCCACCTGCTACACAACCCAAACTGGCTTCCATTTTAGACAATATTTATGTTGGCTCAATATTGGCACAAGCAAGTTGTAAACGTGGCATGTTCACAAACACCGTGGCAGATCGCTGAGCAGATGCTCCCACATTCACGAGTTGCTCTTCACTTACGGGCACTCACAGTGACACCTGCTTTCATCAGCAGTGTGCTGATCTGTTCTCGTAAGGACAGTGGTATGCTCCAGTTCAGCGTTTCTCAAACTCTGCCGCACATTAGCATCACCTGGGGAGCATTTACAACCCTCAATGCCCCGGCCAACCACAGACCAATTAGTTCAGACTCTCTGGGGGTGGGACTCAGGCATCAGTGGTTTTTAGAACTCCCGAGGTGATTTCCACGTGCAGCCAAGTTTGAGAACTTGTTCCCCAGTCCAGTGCTTCTCAGACTTGAATGCACAAGATTCACTCGAGGGTGTTGTTAAAATGCAGATCTGACTCAGTAGGCCTGGGGGGGCCCGGGGTTCTGCATTGCTAGCTGGCACCCAGGCAGCGTGGAAGCTGCTTCTAGTCCAGGGTCCATGCTTTGAATAGCAAGGCGGTAGCCCTTTCTAGTGCCTGTTCGTTAGCCTTGAAAATAATTTTCCAGAAAGCATTGGTCCTCTTGAGTTGTGATTATTTCAACCAAGGCTCCCCTAAATCTCGCTCCTTTTCTATTAATCTGCCCGTACCCACCAGACACACTCTTATAGCAAAGTCATCTCTCTGTTTATCTCAATACCCTGTTTTCCTTTAGATGGTGATTCTCTTGAAAACAACTCATACAATAGAATAGAAGAGTCGTCTGACTAAACCTAAGCAGGTTTTTCTGTGGATCTTATTTTTCTGTCTATGCACAAACTCATTGAGCCCAAGGACATGTCCTCCAGGCTAAGCAAACTCTTTGAACACTGTGTGATTTAGCAAACGATAATAACTCAGTATCAGTTATTCCTGCTCTGAATAGGTTAGTCGCAAACACTGTGCCTTCAGTTCAAAAAACTCATTAACGACGGCAAAAGGATTGGAAGAAAGCACAAAGGAAAAAAGCAATTTTCAGTTTTCAGAATTGGCTAGAATTGCATGTCACGGTACCTTGGAAAGTGCACTTTCTTGGCCAATATTCTATTGGCTTTAGAGCAATGTTTGTCAAACAGTTATCTGTGGACCTTGGTCTGTGGACATGTTCTTGGGGATGCAAAACTTTCCTAGTAAGCTTTTTAAATAGTGTACTTAATGCTAATAACTTAAAAACTAATAAAAAGCATATTGGACCAACAGGATGACCAAGGGCTAGCACGTGATTTCAATGCCTGCATTTGTGTTTCTATTTATGATTGTGTATATGCCAAATAGCTGTACTTTAATTGTTGCAGGCTAATGATAAAAGAACAGTGAACAGAGGGAGATTTGATATCAAAATCATGCATCTTAGCCAAGAGAAGTTCCAACTGTATTATAGAGAATCTTACAAACAAAAGTTTCTCGGTAATTTGGATAGACAAACGTGATAGGAGAATCTAAAAGTCACACATCACCTCATAGTGTAGATATGCTGCAACTCAAAAGAAACCACATTATCGCAATCAGGACCATTTTTACATTGAGTTCGGCCACTTAATCTCAGCAAACTAGCATGGTCGATTACACTAAATCAGTAACATACTTTTGCACATCATAACGTATTTGTAAATTTGTTTTGGTTGTGAAGCTGGTTTAAAACTGCAGACATTGTAGTTTTAAGTTTTTACATATTCAAGTCATTTTCTAATGCAAATACTTTAAGTCATTACTGGGACCATTTTTTGTCCTTTAAAAAGGTTTTGCATTTACTTATTTCGAAGCACAGTCTTTGAACATATTCATTCTTTGCGCACATGTTAAATTCCATTAGTATTTTCTAAAATGTCATAGTGGCACATTTTAGCATCATGCCCTCTACTCTAGGGCTCTGTGAAGGGGATACTGTTGCAACTGTAAGCTGAGCTTCTAGGTTACATTTTCTCCTTAGCTGCAAATACTGTAACAAACATTTTCCAGCGAGACACTTCTCTGTTTGGAGATGATGCCTGATGATATTTTCTGACTGGAGGATCGTGGAGGAGCCAACTTGACAAGTCATTGGCAAGGAATGCTGGGCCCATGAGAAAGCCCGGCCGTACTTAGGATTTGGAGGGAAAATAAAGTGCTTACAGGCTGTTGGGCCTCTGGCTGTCCATGCCCTGATGGGTGGCTGAGAGGCTGCAAGACTGCCGAGGGTTGGGTGTCCCCTTTGGCCAACTGTTGACTGCCTTCTGAGAGGGAGTAAGACTGGCTCTGAGGATTCAAAAAAGAAATACGTAAAAATCCTAAACCGCTCACAAAATCCAGCAGCCCCAAGAGGTTGACTTTCAAGGGATAAAAATGTCTATCCCTAAACTCCTAATTCAGGGGCCCACCATCGTTCCCCAAACCCTCTGCATCTATCAGAACTATTTGAAAAGCAGGTTTCAGTTTCTCTGAAAGATACACTGAATGGAAGGCTCATAGTCTTGGCTAGTATGAAAATATTATTTACAGATGATTTTAAAAATAATGCCTCTCCAAAGAAGATATTTGTAGGTTTGCAACCATCGGAGTATGAGTTTAGTTTAGAGCAAAGGAAAAAACCTTATAAGAAAAGCTATATAGTTTAGAGCAAAGGAAAAAACCTTATAAGAAAAGCTATAGTTTAGAAAATTTTAAAGTTTTATTCTCTTCACACCTAGTGTACACACGATGAATCATTCATGCTGTAGGAAACTGTAATAGGTGTAACAAAATCTCATTAAAATTCTTACTGCAACAGCTTTAGATATACATTTTTCAATGTAAAAAAAATCAAGATTTAACTCTGAACTGCCTTGGGCATAGTTGATTCCAAATGGCAGTGTTTTAGGCATTAATAGTTCATGGAAACACTATTCACACTAGGCATTTCAGAAGAAAAGTAAAATATTAAGTCCATTCCATGGATATTGCAAATATCTGGATGTTTGGTGCTGTTTAGAAATAATACCGGAATATTTTCTCCTTTCAATCCAAGTTATAAGGACTGGGAGAAGTATTTTTGCCTTGGTCTACTGTTATTTGCAACAAGAACCTATTTCCTACGCGACTCTGATAGGCATAGTCAATGAAGTTTTGTGCAACTTTGCTACAACTAACGGCATTAGTCATACATTCCACAAATATATACTAACCACTGGCTTCCGGCAAGGCAGTGTTTACCACTTTGTTTTAAACACTTTAGCCCTTCCGGTGAGATTTTTGACTAATGGAGAAAAAGGATATTCCAAATGCATTTAAAAAGCATAGTATGCTGTTGTGAAAATCAACAACAAGGGGTAACCATAATGATAAAGTATAATAGTATCAATCATGATTTCATAGTTTAAATTTCTCCATGTGCTAACCAAAATTAAAGCTCTGTTTCATGCCCAACGGCAATAAATACTTACGTGACGATTGCCCATTTTCGTTTTTTTCTGAGACAGTTGTGTGTTTCATTAAGAGATCAGTTCTCCTACAGGCTAAGTTTATAATGGTTTTTCCCAGGGCATAATAGCTCTTGAGTTTAATAAGTAACTTTTGGTATTGAATTTGAATACATTGTTAGGGATGGGTAGGGAGTGGCGTTAGCTACAAATGAGTTTCCTCTGCCCAAGTTGCCTTGGTAGGCCATCTTTTAAAAATAAAATATTTATTAATAAATCAAGCATAGGCTTTTAGAGATGAATGTCTTATTCACAACTAAAGGGTTGAAACTGCCTCACTTCTAGATTATTGAAAGAGTTATTTTTTTCCGGGGGCGGGGGGGAGGGTAGTGTTCATTTGAAATTTTTAACCTTAAAAAAAAGCATTACCCAAACAAGACTGAAAAATCTTACTATTTTATGAACATCACTATCATCACTACAGTGAGTCTTTTTGAAGGCTACATCGAGTTATGCTAACACTTTTATAATGTAACTAGTTTTTAAGTTAAAAAATAATACGTGCAGATGTACATTTTTTTCTGATAATATGAAAAGTTGCCATGAAAAGTGAGCCCTTCCCACCGGTGGTTTCTTCTAAGTCCTTCCAGAAACGGTATGCATAGATAGCCACATCTGCTATTTCTCTATTTCTCTCTCTCTCTGTCTGTCTATTTATTTCTCTTTGGTCTGTTTTTTTCCTCAAGAAACGGGTTTGTACAATGCATTCTGTTCCATGCCTCATATGCTTAATATTCTAGAGAGTTACGTGACATTGGCGCTTTGTGGCCAAGTTCTTTTTCAGTGGCCACATGGTAGTCTATTATAAATTTTCTTTTTCTTCTTCAGTGGCTGCAGGGCAGTCTACTATAGGTATGAACCACACCTTATTTCATCAGTCCACTATTCCACGTCATTTAAGTTGTCTTCGTCTTTTGCATGAATATTTTCGTTTAGGCATCTTTGCGTATGTGCGCATGTTTATCCATAGAATAAAATCTTAGAGTACAATTGCTGGCCAGATTATATGCATTTAAAATTCCGATAGATGTTGCCAACTTGTCCTCTGTACAGGCATAAGATTGCTGAGCCACTCTCAAAGACCAGCTGGCCCATGAGGCTGACTTTCAGAAGACAGGATGTGTACCTCTCTACAATAAAATGCCAGTGCTCATTCCCCACATACTGGCCAACACTAAACATTATGACAGTTTTTCATTTCTGCCCATTTCGAAGATGAAAAATGGTCATCTTACTGTTTAACTTACATTCCTTTCTTTTCATATTCTTAAAATTATATATCCTGTTCCTCAAAAGGCATTTGTATGAATTTTTCTGTGATCTGCTCGTTTATGTCCTTTATTTTTATTTTGAGTTATTAGTCTTTTCATTATTTATATGTAACAACACTTTATTTATAATAAAATCTAGGCTTTTGTCAAGTATAATAATTATTTTTTCGGGATTTGTTATGTGTCCTCTGTCTCTGTTTATGTTTTGAGTACGTATGTGAGTGTGAAGAAAGTGTTTGTTTTTATGTATTCAAATATATCAATCTTGTTTTCTTCGGCTTGCTTAGAAAAAGTCTCTGCATTTAGAGGATTAAAACTTCTTGTACATCTTCTTCAAGTTCTTTTAGTGACTTCATTCTTTAAGTCTTAGCGCTTTGCTCCATTTGGAATTGATTTTGATATGGAGTAAGGAAGGGATGAATTCACCTTTAGTTTTGGTTATTCAGTCGATCCTAAATAGTTATTAAATAATTCATCTTTTATCTTCTGGTCTAAGACAGTGTCGTTATTTTATGCTAAGTTCCCATACAACATAGTATTAAAATTCTGATAGGTCTGTTACATCCTGATTGTCCATATTCATTCTTTTCTTCTTTTGACCTTTATCTGTTGAGTGCCTTGGATGTGCTATTGCTGGAACTACAACAGTGAACCAGACGGATACGAATTTTCTCTTCCTAGAACTTACAGTCAAGTGTCAGAGCTATACAAGAAACAAACAATTGGGGCCGGCCCCATGGCCGAGTGGTTTAAGTTCACGTGCTTCTGCTTTGGCGGCCCAGGCTGTCACAGGTTCGGATCCGGGGCGCGGACATGGCATTGCTCATTAGCCCACGCTGAGGCAGTGTCCCACATAGCACAACCAGAGGCACTCACAACTAGAATATACAACTATGTGCTGGGGAACTTTGAGGAGAAAGAAAAAAAAAAAGAAGATTGGCAAAAGTTGTTAGCTCAGATGCCAATCTTTAGAGGAAAAAAAAGGAAATTACAAATTGTTGTACCGGCTGTGAAGAAAATAAACAGGATGCTGTAACAGAGGCTAACCTGTGTGTGTGTGTGTAGGTACTTTAAATAGAGATGGGGCTCTTCAAGGAGCTAACATTTAAGCAGTGGACCAAAGGATGAGAAAAAAAAGAGAGAAGAGAAAGTGTTCCAGACCAGAAGGTCTTGTCTTGTGCTAAGACTCAGAAATAGGAAAGAGCTTTGCAAATTAGAGGAAATGAAAGACGGCCAGAGAGACTGGAGTTTCTTATGCACCAGGCAGGATGCCGGGTGCTGGCGATGCTGTGGCAAACCAGGCAAAACTCTTGGAATTGACAGTGGAATGGGGGGAGAAGACAAAAAATTATAAGTTAACAACCAATGCTTTGACCACTCACTATTCTTTTTGTCTTTGGTATCTAATTTAGTGTTCTATAGTCCACTGCCTCATTTTTCCAGCCCCAGGCTTCTCAGAGGCAAGTCCTCTCTGTGTCACCACTGTGTCACTCACCCCTCCTAGAATTCTTGCTCAGTGACATCTCGCACCCCACCCCAGGCTGTTGAAGCTCAAAGTTCAGGAGGAACGGGGCAATTTGGTGTACAATGCTGACGTGGAGATAAGTTTTGCTCATGGGTGCTGAGTTCCTGAGCACAGGAAATGCATAAAGAAGAGATAGAGTTTATGGCTTCAGTGAGGGGAAAGATAGAAAGCTTAGAGGCCAAGTAAGAAGCTGACACACCTTTTGATTTTTCTAGGTCACTACTACTATAGCCACCTCTTGATTATTTAAATTTGCCCGCAGTCGAGTTTGGATTTGACTGAAACAGAACTGTTCCGAGTGTCATCTCCTCATGTTCTCCTGCCCCAGTGGGATGGGTATGTAGGAAGGTGACCAGTAATTACAAGCAACAGTGGGGTAGGGGTGGGGGATGGGGAGGAAGGAGAATTCCTATGACCCCAGGCCATTTCTGGAGGCTGTCCTGGTTGGAGGCCCAGAGTGGAGAAGAACTGCCTGGGAAAGAAGAATGAGAAGAGCAGATGGGCGGAGAGAGGGCACGAGAAAAGTGATGGGAGGGGTTTGGATTTTTTTTTTCCTGTATCATTGTAAATATTTAGTGATTCTGAATTATTACAGGTGCTGCTGTACAATAAAGTAATATCTTCCTTTACTAGACCCGGCCTATTCATTTGCATCTCTTGGATTTTGGTGGTTCTCAAAGTGCTGATGCCAGCAAAGTTCTAATTTCCTTTGAACCTTATGAGTTTCAATAACAGTCGTAAACCAGTATTGCCGAAGACAGTCTTTCCTTCTGTACGGCTCACCAAAGTTAAGTTTCTAACACTTCTTAAAAATGGTACTTGTACATCTGTCATGAGTTAAATTGTAACCTCTTCTCCCTGCCCTCCCCACCCCCAGCGAAAGATGCATTGAGGTCTTAACCCTCAGGACCTGTGAATGCGAGTTTATTCGGAAATAGGGTCTTTGCAGATGTGACCAAGTTAAGATGAGGTCAATAAGGTGGGCCTGAACCCATTATAACTGGTGCTCTTATAAGAAGAGGAAGATGCCATGTGAAGACACAGACACACTGGAGAAGGCCGGGTGATGACAGAGGCAGAGATTAGGGTGATTTGGCTGCAAGCCAAGAAACATGAAGGACTGATGGCCACCACCAGACACCAGGAAAGGGCAGGGAACGATCCTCCTCTGCAGATTTCAGAGGGAGAACAGTGCTGCCAGTGCCTTTATTTTGGACTTCCAGCCCTCAGAACTGCAAGACAATAAATTTCTGTTTTTCTAAGCCACCCGATTTGTGGTACTTCATTATAGCGGCCCTAGGAAACTAATGCAACAGCTAAAAAACCAAGAAACTACAGGCAACTGATCTTCGACAAAGGTACCAAGAACATGTAATGGAGAAAAGATGGTCTCTTCAATAAATGGTGTTGGGAAAACTGGATAGCTACATGCAAAATAATGAAGGTAGACCACTATCTATACAAAAATAAACTCAAAATGCATCAAAGACTTGAAGATATGTCCTGAAACTATAAAACTTCTGGAAGATAATATAGGTAGTACACTCTTTGACACTGAACTAAAAAGGATCTTTTCAAATACCATGTCCTCTCAGACAAGGGAAACAAAAGAAAAAATAAACAAGTGAGACTTCATCAGACTACAGAGCTTCTGCAAGGCAAAAGAAACTAGGATCAAAACGAACAGACAACCCACCAAGTGGGAGAAGATATTTGCAAATCACATATCTGACAAGGAGTTTATCTCCATAATATATAAGGAACTCACACAGCTGAACAATAAGAAAGCAAACAATCCGATCAAAAAGTGGGCAGAGGAGATAAACAGACATTTTTCCAAAGAAGATATACAGATGGCCAATAAACACATGAAAAGATGTTCAACATCACTAATCATCAGGAAAATGCAAATCAAAGCTACACTAAGATATCACCTTACGCCTCTTAAAATGGTTATAATCGCTAAGACTAAAAATTACAAATGTTGGAGAGGGTGTGGAGAGAAGGGAACCCTCATACACTACTGGTGGGAATGCAAACTGGGCAGCCACTGTGGAAAACAGTATGGAGATTCCTCAAAAAACTAAAAACAGAAATACCATATGACCCAGCTATCCCACTGCTGGATATCTACCCAAACAACTTGAAATCAACAATCCAAAGTAACATATGTAGCCCTATGTTCCTTGCAGCACTGTTCACAATAGCCAAGATGTGGAAACAGTCCAAGTGCCCATTGACTGATGATTGAATAAAGAAGATGTGGTGTATACATATATATACAATGGAATACTATTCAGCTGTAAAAAAGACAAATTCATCCCATTTGCAATAAAATGGAAGGACCTAGAGGGAATTATGTTAAGCGAAATAAGCGAGTCTGAGAAAGACAAACACCAGATGATTTCACTCATATGTGGAATATAAACAAGTACTTGGACAAAGAAGACAGTTCAGTGGTTACCAGGGGAAGGGGGGTGCAGGGGGGCACAGTGGGTGAAGTGGAGTACTTACGTGGTGACAGACAAGAAATAACGTACTACTGAAATCTCACATTGATGTTAACTGTTGAGAACTCAATAAAAAAAAAAAGGTAAAAAGACCAAGAAACAAAAACCCCTTATCAGTTGCCATGATTCTCACAGCAAACACATTATGTTGCATAATGTATATTTAATAACATTTCCAATTGTTACTGAACCAGGTTCATTTTGCCCACTGTATGGCATGCCAATCACCAAGACAAAGAATTTGCAGCAGAGAAAGGGTTTATTCACAAGGCAGCCAAGCAAGGAGAGGGAGAACAAATTTCAAGTCTACTTCCTTGAAAATGAGGATTAAGATATTTATGGGATAGTGAGACAGTGTGTTCTGAAGTATGTGAATTGATGATTAGAGATAAGGAGATAAGATAAGAGATAAGGAGAAGTGAAGTAATTGATGATCTGCCCAAGTGTAACCAAGCTTCATGGCTCTTCATAGGACGCATGCTCACAAAATAGCGGCATTAGCATGATCTGGGGGTAGAGTTTTCGGCCTTCTGACTTCAAAGGGTCACCTATTGGTCATTCATGTAGGCCCAGTTGATGAGTCAGAGGTCTCAATCTGCCTGAACTGGACAAGGGGTCAACTCTTAGTTCCTGGGAAACTTAAGTACCCATTACTGTGGTGACCCAAGTGTCAGAGACGTTATCTACGGGGGGGGTGGGGGGGAAGGGAGGCTTAGTAACGCATTATCTAACTACTTTTGCAAACAGACAACCAACTGAGTATAGTTAAAGAAAGTTGGCTCCTGGGCCTGCCCGGTGGCGCGATGGTTAAGTGAGCACGTTCTGCTTCGGTGGCCCCGGGTTCGCCCTGAGTTCGGCCATGGCACCACTTAGCACGCCATGCTGTGGCAGGCGTCCCACATATAAACTAGAGGAAGATGGGCTCAGGGCCAGCCTTCCTCAGCAAAAAGAGGAGGATTGGCAGCAGTTAGCTCAGGGCTGATCTTCCTCAAAGAAAAAAAAAAAAAAGAAAGTTGGCTCCTGGTTTCAGAAATACTTGGGGAAAATCTCATATTACACGATAGCAAGACCACCAGTATTTCAGATTATTCTGTAGCCACACAGTACTCAAAATAACAAAAGCACATAGATACTGATTTTCTAAATATAACTATCAAGTTGAACTCTTGCCTAATATCTATTTCTGCAGGGAAAATTAATAGTGTTTAACTTATTTACTGTAATTTAGATAGAACCCAAAAATTATTGTTGATTTTTGGACTGATATTTTCCTCCACATAAACAAAAGCAAAAATGTTAGTATTTTGTCATGTTTGTTTATAGTTTTTTTCCCCTCTACATTAGTTAATAAATTCCCAAGAGCCGAGACAAACCTATTGTTTGGCAAATCCCCACAGTGTTTGCATGCAATGGCTACTTCATAAAAATTGTTGCTTGACTAAGACAAGAAGACTGAAGTCTGCAGGAAATGATTATAGTTGCTGAAAATAGCTATATTTCTACATTCTTATCCTTTTCCAGTAGTAAAACCCCTGAAAGTAACACATTTCATCTTGCAAGCGTAAAATGAAAATCTCACAGAACAAAATGCCTTCTTCACTCACTGGTTAGCAAGTACTTATTGCATATTTGCCACATGTAAGACATATACTAGGCTACAAGGTGTATGAAAAATCTAGAACACAGCTCCCACCTCTGTCTTGTCAAGTGCCTCTGCTCTAGTTGAGAAAATAAAACATCCATATAAGAAAAACACCTTGACTTCATATAGCATTTTGTGGCAAAAAAGCAACTCATAGCACTGGGAGAGCAAAGGCCTGCATTTTAGGCTGGTCTCTGGTACAGCTTAGGAATATAGTCATATCAGAATCACACTCTACAGTTCTTAGGTTTCTGCTATGCCACTGTAAGAGTTAGTTTTCATCTCTACATTTACCTCCAGACCTAAAATACTGCAATTGGACTTGGATCCTAACCTTAAAATTTGGATTTAAGAAGGTATATTGTGACTTTTTTGATTGCAAGTAATGAAAAGTCTGACTCACAATAACTTAAGCAAATAAGGAATTTATTGGCTCACATAATTAGAAAAAACAGTCGGCTTCAGGCATAGCTGGATCCAGCTACTCAAAAAATATATTCCCAGGATCCACTGTGTCTTGCCGTTTCTCAGTTCTGCTTTCTCCCCTCTCAAAGGCAAGATGGATGCCAGCAGATCCACATTTTCATCCTCACAATTCCAAAACTGGGGAAAAGAAAATGAGAGTGTTCTGTTCCCTTAAGTTTGAACCCATGTCCTGGTCTGATTCTCTGGCCCAGACTGGGACTCACGCTCATCTCTGAACTGGCCACCATAGCTGGTGGGACGTTGTGAGGACTGGGTTTCACGTCATGGCTAGAGCTGAAAGAGGAGCCAGCACCACGCAAACCAAGTGGCCTGAGTGTGGGGAAGGAGTGGTTACCCAGAGAAAATTAGGGTGCTCCTAATGACAGAAGGGGGAGTGGATGGTAGGCTGGCTAAAACAAGAGATGTCCAATACAGAAGAGCAGAAGGAGCAGCAAACAGGAAGTAAGACAATAGAGAGAAGAGGGAAAAGGGAGAGAGATCATGAGGACGGGAGGAGAGGGTGGAATTAGCAGCTCAAGAAATGAGTATGTAGCATTGTGGGGTGCAGGCTGCCCCCCAGCTCAGCCCTCACCCCGCTGTGTTGGTTTTTTCATTTGTTTCCCTGCTGACACCGTTCTCACCCCGGAACAGGACTTCCCAAGGGCGGGGACTACCTCCTCTTCACCTTCCTACGTCTGGAGCCTTGTATGACGCCTGACTTACAACATGTTTTTGCTGGGTGACTGAGAGCAATGAATTCTTTAGAGAGCTGTCGGTCATAGGCTAGATTTTGTTACGACAACTTCCAAGGGATATAAAAATTTCTTGAGCAGAACTTTAATTCCTGCAAATACTCCTTGAGTAAATGGATAATTTGGCTGAAGAATGTGTGTGTGTGTGTGTGTGTGTGTGTGTGTGTACACAGGTTTTTTCACTTTAAACCAATGCAAGTTAGGAAGAGAGATTCTGACCTACTCATCGAAAAGGGAACAAGTGTGTTTGTGCGAGTGATTCTGTAATTCTTAAATTATTCCCCATTAGCATTCTTTCAAAGAAGACTTGTTAGCGCATTCGACTCCACTACTTACTTAATGAATTAAAAGAATTAAACAGATAATTTATTGAGTGTCCACTATGTGCTAGGCACTCTGCTAGTCACTGGGGATTGGTGGTGACAAGACCAAGTTTGGGTCCTGGCGGAGCTTGCATTCTTTTGGGGGGAAACATAAAGAAGAAGATAAAGACAAAAGCAACATAATTACAGATTGTGAAAAGTGTGATGCTGTGACAGAAATGAGTAGGGTGATATGAAGGTGAGCAAGTGGGGAGGCCAACCGTGGGGGGCGGGTAAGAGGGGGCTGTGGAAGGAGGGGGCCTTCCAGGCTATGGTCAGGGATTTGGAGCTCATTTGTAGAGAATTACAAAACCAGTAAAGAATTTTAGAGAAGAGAGAGGCAGGATCTGAGTTACTGTTTGAGAGATTGCCTTGGCTGTGTGTGCGTGATGGATTTCAGGGGGCAGAGCTGAAGAAAAGGGACAGGTTAAGACGCTTTTGCAGGGGAGCAGGTGAGAGATGCGGGTGGTTTGGATGCATAGGTGGGTCTCGAAATGGGCACAGATTTGGGAGTGGAACCAAGAGGACTTGCTGCTGGGTTGAATGTGGGGATGGAATGAAAAGGAAAATCGAAGATGTCTCTCCCAGATCTGAGCCTCAAGCCCCTGTGTCGAAGGTGGTGCCGCTAACCGAGGGGAGGAAGACTGGGATGGGGGAAGAGATCTCAGGGCAGGGGGATCAGATATTTGGCTTTGACCATGTAAGCGTGAGATGTTTACTAGACACCCAGGTGGAGATGTCAAACTGGCAGCTGGGTATGAATGACGCCTGGGTTAAGATACCTTTGGGAATCATCGGCATACATGTAAGTCATAAGCTGGGTGGAGATTATTGATGGAGAAGAGAAGCGGAGAGAAAAGAAGAGGACCCAGGACCAAGCCTTAGATGTGCCAATGCTCACCTACTGGATAAAGGCAGAGGAAGAGACACAAAGGAGACCGTAGGGTAGCAAGTAAGTTCAGAGGAAAATTGGAAGAACGCGGTGTCTAGAAAGGCAAGAGGACGTTTTAAGAAGGAAAGTGGTTAACTATGCTGAATACACCTGAGAGTAATACGAAGCGAGCAAAGTGTCTAAAGTATATTTTATTTGTAAAAATTAACCTTATAGGTTTTCAGGAATACACATATCACCTGAACAGAAGCAATCTTTTCTCAGGTAGTTTTATTTTTTATTACTAGTTAATAATAAATAAATCTTTATTTAATGAATTTAAATATTTTAAATTAGTAAATTTAATTTAATTTGTATAAAGAGCTTTGGTTAGAATCAGAATCGGCCTGGTGGGGATGAGGTACGGTGGGTGGCTGCTCAAAAGGTCACTCCAAGGACATATAAGTTTCCTTGGCCATCTTGCTGGCAAGCCGTCCATGATATCCTGCTTCTCTGCAATTAGCTGGTGACCACAAGTAAGTTGCTTTCTCTTTACGGGCTTCCATTTTTATAACTCTGAAGTGAGGAGGTTAGACCAGTGCCTTGTAAGACTCTTTTGAATCTAAGACTCCAACTAGGACCATTTATCTACCCATTTCCTACTAAAGTGCATTAACATCAATAAAAAACAATGTTTTTTTGTTCTGAAATTTGCTAATTTGTTGGCATTGCCTGCGATAATGTGCAAAAGAATCTTTTTATTTCTGACTATTCATCTTATTATTTTAGGCAAAGCAGGGTCAGTAGCAAGATGCAAGATCCGCGTTTCCAGACGCTTACTGCTTTTCATGGCATCTTAAAGCCTGTTCCATGTTATAAATTAAATTTTGCTTTATAAGGGTACACCATGACCTAAGATGCCTACGATAAGAGCTCCTCGACTTTTGAACGCCCCCAGATTCTGGTTCTATGTTGTTGGCTGACTTCAAGACCTGAGCTTTCTAGAAAGAAGGTACATGTTGAAAGTTATTTGCTCTGAGGCCCTTTGCTCTCTCAAGGACCACAGCATGTGTGGGCTCCCCTCAGGAGTCAGATAAGCTTTATTTGATGATCTACACATGGCAAAAGGTAGACTAATCCAGTTCCATAAAAATCTTTTTCCAGCCTGCATTTCAGATCTCACGAATATTCCAGAACTCTCTTTAAAGAAAGGCTGTAGAAAATGGTAATATAAGTCATGCATAGTGATTTAATCTGTGATTAAACAGATAGTTAATATGAGCTATTATGAACAGGAAGTTCATAAATCACTTGCTGACCATTTTGCCCTAGGAAACGCAGTTGCCAAAGGGTGAAATGAAGGGTACACATCTCTTTTTAACTGATATCCAAGGCTTCCTAACCTTTCCTGATAGTGGAGACTACTTTTAGAGATAGAATTCTTAAAGTAACAAATGGAATCAAGCATTACTAGGAATTTAATTAGTAATTTAGATACAGAGAATTGTTTTATTTTCCATAACTCATTTTTTAAAATCCCCCTTTTAATCCCACTCTTATGTTCATCAGGTCCCTGAGAAGTGCAGGTTGAAATTTTGATTTTACTTTTGGGGTACATGTTCAGTGGCTAGAAAACATGAAGCCTTTTAAATTATCAGGGAATGAAGATATCTAGCCAGATGCTATATACACAGAAAATGTTTAATAGGTAGCTGAGAAAACAAACAAACACACAGACAAAATAATTATGTGCTACATGAATGCACAAAACGAACAGCGGAAAGAATTGAAAAAGGCATTTTTCCCCCCTAGCAAATATAAAAATCTCATATGGATGAGGATTCCTCTTCTATATAAAAATATTTATTTGTTGTTTCAGTGTCATAAGGGGGAATTCCGGGAGTGAAGGGACATCTTATTGGGGCAAATGTTTAAAACTAATTAGTGCAATAAAGACCATTAAAAGGAACATTTTTATTTGATTGAAAAGATACACAAGACCTTCTTGTAGAAAAATCAAGTGCATTGTACTGGCATGTGAACATCACTCAACATCAACAAGAGTAAAACCTCAGGTGACTAGTAATAGATATTATACACACTGCAGAATTTTAATTTGGTAGAATTTTGTCTACAGCAACCCACCCAAGATAAGATTGTCCTATGGCACCTGAAGGGAATCCAGATGCCTGAGAAGCTGGAGGGGATTGGAATGGAGAGGGAGGCCAGAAGCCAGTGTCTCTTGGTGTGGTGATTGTGCCGGTTAATTTCATGTGTCCCCTTGACTGGGCTAAGGGATGCCCAGATAGCTGGTAAAACATTATCTCTGGGTGAGTCTGTGAAGGTAATCCCAGAAGAGATTAGCACTTGATTCAGTAGACTTGAGCCAAAAAGATCCGGCCTCATGGATGTAGGGGAGCATCATTCAATCTGTTGAGGGCCCAACTAGCACAAAAAAGGCGAAGGAAGGGCCACTTCCTGCTCTCTCCTCTTGAGCTGGGACATCCATCTTCTCCTGCCCTTGCACATTGGAGCTTCTGGTTCTCAAGACTCCTTCAGACTTGGACTGAATGACACCCCTGCTTTCCTGATTCTCCAGCTTGCAGATGGCAGATGGTGAGACATGTTGGCCTCCATGACTGTGTGAGCCAATTCATATAACAAATATATATATGTAATTCATAGAATAAATGTATATATATATGTATGTATGTATATATATTTATCCCATTGATTCTGTTTCTCTGGAGAACGCAGTCTAATACACAAAGATTTACTAAAGTTACAATATTGAGTTGAAAGATGGGTTTGATATTTAAGGTTATTAACACCCACCCCTGTGTTTCATTCCACTTGACAACCCTAAATGTTTTATAAATGTCTGCTGAACTAAACCAAACTCACCTCCCTCCCTACTCTGTGATGAGCACTATGCAAATGCTAAAGATATAAGTGATAAAGGCGGTATTGGTGTCATTGATTGCATCATTGGTGAAAAGACAGATAAGCATCATTTCCTATGATGTGGAAGGTATTCTTGTGGAGGCAGCCCTGCTCCTAGGCCTGTGTGCACCTGGACACTCATTCAGTATCTGGGAGTCACTATCTCATGGCTCAGATTTTGACCAATGCGGCATTGAAGACCAGAAAGAGCCAACAGTTTCCTCACCCTTCATCTCCCCAAATAACTGTTTTGAGGGGTAGTCATTTCATACTGCCTCTTGAGAGGTGTCCCCCAGGGGTAAGCCACTAACTGTGTTTTCTTGAGCTGCTGTGGCCTGCGCAGGAACATAGTATCTTACGTGTGCTTTTTGTTCTTTCCTGCCTCGTACTGTTTCCCCCTCAAGCTTGCTGGCCTGGGATTGTACCCCCTGATAAAGTGTTAGCACGTAAGCTTTATCCATCTCTTTGCTAGAGAACTGAGGCTAAGAGATTGTTTTTTAAGTGTTTGGAATATTATCCGTGGGTGGTATGGGGTACCTAACTTAAGGTGAATGAGTAGAGAATGAAGGAGAGGGAGAGGAAATTAGGAAAGGCTTCCAGAAGGAGGTGAACCTTGAGAAGGGTTTAGAAGGAAAAGTAGGATATAGTCGGACAAAGTGGGGTTGATAAAGGAAGATGAAACAACCTGAGCAAAAGTACAGAGACATGGAACCATGTTGTATTCAGGGAAGAAGGCTTCTACTCGGAAGGCTAGTAAAAAATGTGGGCAGTCTTGAAGTCTTACTAATATTACAGGGGTAGAGAGAGGCTGCTTTGACTTCTCTCTCAATTAAACCTTCCACTGAGGAGCGGGTGAGAGGGGAGAGGATTTAGGTGGCATATAGGTGGCTGAAGATTGAAGCCGGCTCGTAGACATGTGCCCATCAATGTTGCCCCACACGACGGTTCGCTTGTTTGTTTGTTGTTTTCATTGGTTGCCCATCAATTTTACATAACACTCAGAATTCCTGTTTCTCTTGAAAAGTCAGCCCTGGTAGTAAGGGTTTATATCCCCACATGAAAACAAATGACTGGAACTGAGCAGCTGATGTACGCGTTCGATGAAGCACGAGCGCTTGGGTTTGCACAGTCCCCTCTCCCTCTGATCTGGCTCGTGCTACTCATTCCCATCCTTGCCAACGTCTAGCATTTGAGTTTGCAATTCTGGGAATTCACTCAGTGCTGGGTAATCTTGGACCACTGAGAAAATCTCTGCCACCTCAGCTTCCTGGGACTGGATGCCCCCATAGCCATGGGAGCTCATCTTTTTGGGACTGAGATGATTGACACAGTACCTTCGTCTTCTGGTCACCAGCTGCTGATTCAGACTCAGGCATGGGGAAGTCTGACTGATGAAGCTGAGGGCTCATGCTCATGCCTTAGCTGCAAAGGTAGCTGAGAAAAAAAATATTTGGCAATTATTGCTTCTTTGACTGGAGATGGGCTCTGCCTCCCAGCAAGATGCATGAGATGCTTAAACATTGAGCAGACAAATGAATGACAAAAGTCCACTAGAAAGGGGTTGGCTGTCTCATTGTGGCATGCCCACCAATGGAGTGCATGAGAGGATTTTATGTGGAACAGGAAAACTTTGCTTTGATAGCATGCATTATTTCATGTGTATTAGGAAAATACAATGAAGACAATAAACCTATGAAGGACACAAAAAGTTTATAAAGAGTGTGAAGGGTGACAACTAAAAAAAAACATCTTGAGCAAATAGTAATTTAGATAATACTTGGAAATAATTGAATTATTATTGAAATGACTGAACTTTTGCCAATTGGTCTAGATAAATGCAAATCTTTAAATTTCTCTTTGTGCCAAGTAACAATAATAACGCAAAAGTTTGCATTTGTTTAGTGCCATGGGCCAGACCCTGTTGTAAGCACTTTCCATTTGTTTACTTAGACATCACATCAACTTTGCGAGATGGTTACTATTATTTTCCCCATTTTACAGATGGGGAACCCAAGGCACAAAGTGGTTAAAAGCCAGTGGTCACTCGGTAAATAGTCAAACGAGGATTTGAATTCAGGCTACTACTCTTTA
The DNA here is from genome assembly GCF_021613505.1 of Equus quagga. Taxonomy (NCBI): domain Eukaryota; kingdom Metazoa; phylum Chordata; class Mammalia; order Perissodactyla; family Equidae; genus Equus; species Equus quagga. The sequence goes on along the minus strand of NC_060282.1, from coordinate 17,501,289 downwards.
CCTGACAACTGCATAATTAGGGTGGATGTGACTTCCTGTATGATATTGTACCAAAAATCTGCAGATCTGACTTAAGATTTGGGGTCAGAAATCTGGGGGTGAATGCTTTTAGAGTACTCATTTTCACTCCAAGTGGTTTGTAGTCTAGAGGAAAGTTCTCAACCTCCGCACTATTGACAATTTGGGCCAGGTGATTCTTTTTTTGTGTATGTGGGGCTATCCTCTGCATTTTAGGATGGCATTCCTGGCCTCTACACACTAGATGCCAGTAACTAGATGCCGCTAGATGCTTCTCCAATTGTGACAACCAAAAATGTCTCCAGACGTTGCCAAATGTACCCCGGGGACAAAGTTGCCCCCCACTTGAGAACTACTGGCCTAGAGAATTCTGAAGTGTCTCAGTGAGAAGCCCAGCAATAATTACCAGTGTGAGGAAATGACGTGACTAGGCAGCCCTGGTATGTTTTTCCAGGTGTTCTTTCACAGTATCATGTCATTATTTGTTAATAACAGGTGTGTCTAGTTTCTCATATCAGAAATAAATACATGGTGTCACCTTGTGCCAGCTATGGGTTTTTAATGCAATATGTGGTGAATCTTTAACTTTGTGGTTTACTTATAAAATGAACAATCAGCTCCTTATTTTTCTAGAATCCGGTGGCCGTAGACTTGGCAAGAAACTACAAGTGACCTCAGTCTCTTTAAATATTTAAGCCAGTCCACATTTCTTTCCTTGACTTGGTGTTGGATCATATCAGGAATTGAGGTGGGGGGGGGAGTTATATGTAAAATACGACAGGTTATAAACTAGGTCTATTTGCTCATTAGGATTTTAAATACAAAGATCCATATTATGATCATGATATATTAATACATCATAAAACATTGAAGAGCTAAAAAAGGACGAGTCATCTCTCAGGTGGAGCTTTCTGGTCACTAAATCACTGACATCAGAGTCTAGCAAGAACATCACTTAATCCTTTTTATTTTATTGTGTCTTGGCTTCCATGGCATCTCCCAGTCCCTCCCCTGCCAACCAAAACACCTTCCCTTCCAATCCATTAGGATCTATTCAAGCATTAAAGCTCAGTAAAAAAGGCACCTCCTCTGTGACTGCTTCTAGAATCCTTAATCAGAACAGTCACTTCCTTCCACTAGACCTGTGATCGTCTTGTACCCATCATTGTATTCTACTTTATGTTCCATCGGATCAAGTATTTTCAACCCTACTAGATTGTAAATCATTTAAGGGTAAGGATCATGCTTTATTGACCTCTGTATCCCCAAATACTTAGCATAGTACCTTGTATATAGAAACTACCTAGCACATTTTTGTTAATACACATTTTGTATCCTTTTGTTAAATTAATCCTTCTGTAGAATGAGAAATCATTGGCCGGCGGCAAGACAAAGTCAGTTGCTAAAATCTCGTTGGGCTGCAAGGATCTGGAGGTGGTGGGATCCAGGTGTCCAGTTTTATGATCCTCTTCCCTTATTTACAGAGCGAGAGGTTTTCCTTAGCCCAAAATGTTGATTGCTTTGTGTTTCTTTCACATTTTGGGGTTAAATTACCATCTTTCATGTTAATTTCATTGATGAAATCCGTGAAACAATCTTGTCCCCTACATTCTTTGTAGCTCAAGTCAGGGTTATCTGCCTCAAAGAATCCCACAGGAACTTTATCCTTCGAAGGATTCAGTTCCCCTGGTAAGTCGCAGTTGGAGTCTTCTCAGTTCTTCCTCTTTCTCAGTGGCCAGTGGAACCTGCCTTGCTTCCCCTCCTTGACACGCCCTGCTGTGTTTGCTCCCCTAGGATCCTGATGTGTGGACACTGATGCTCTCTTAGAAGGCACATAGTGAGGGACTGTCCCTCCAGCTCAGTCTTGCTCCTCACCTCTGATGTGCAGAAAATAAGCCTTAGCTTGGATTAAAGCTGGCAGTTGTTTTGGCATTGAAAATGTTCATACATGACTATTCATATAGACAAAGACAATTGTAGCTGCTTTATTTGGATGTGGACCTAATTGTCCTCACACTCTCATCCCTTGGGTAGTGGGAGAGAACGGGGGGTCTTAAACCTACCGATTAGGATACTTTGGTCTCTTTCCATTTAAACACAGTCATCTCATTGGGGCAACGGTTTCTATTCAGCAAATGCTCCACATGGAAGCTTTCATCTTCCTCCTGTTTATCCTCAAGATATGCCAGTGAGAGCTAAAATAATTCAGAAGAGCCTTTCTTAACAAAGCCTGGCTTTCCAGACTACTGTCTTTCTCAGACTCAAACATCCTATTTTTATCTCAAAAGGTGAATCTTGACTTTCTCTTTGCCTTATCTTCTCAAAAGCAAATGGATGATGCTGGCTTTTTGATTCGCTTTTTTCTGACTTTTGCTTTCCTGGCCCTACCTTTTACCAAGGACCTGATTCAGTTGGTTACATGGTTCTGTTGGCTTTCTATATCCCTTAACAGAAAAAAAGAGAGAAAACAAAAAGAAATTACTATGCATTAAGGCTGTACAAATTCTAAAAAGATATGGTCACTAATGACATTTAACCAAATCTTCACAAGTCTAAAAGAAAGAGAATTTCACATTTCTGTAAAGCGAGAGAACAAGTGTTTACACAGACCTGGGCCATGAAATAGCTGATTGACGTTTTCCTGGGATCACTGTAGTTGTAGCCAAGAAATATTCTATCTCTTACTCAGATCTCATTTATAGAGGTCATGAAACAGTCCTACTACACTTGACTTTAATCCCTGATCACAGTTTACACTAGCAGCCAAACTCCTATTTCCTGTTCGACAAGAGATTACATGTTGCCAAAGGTGTAAAGTTTGAATGACATAATGTAGAAGGAAGCAAAAATATTTCATTTAAGCCAAGTTTTAAGCCACTCTTTCAATACATCCAAAGAAGCTAAAAAGATCTGAGATGGACCAACACTGTATCTGGAACACAAACTCAGATAATCTCCATATTAGTAATTATGGATTCTCCCAACAGTTATAAAGGAGTGGGGGAATTATTTCCTTGGTCTACATGAAGATTGAATAGATGCCTGCTTATTTCTTGTGTGAAAAGCATAGATTGGGGGAGTCATTTTGCATAGGCAAAAAATTTATTATAGTTGGCCATGGAATTATTGAGTGGTACAGTTAGCATGGATGTTAGAAGTCAGCTTTGTTCAAGCTCCTCATCTTACAAATTCATTTCAACAAATGCTTATTGAGACCCTGGGGTCCAAGGAGGCCTGATAAGTGGTTGTCAGCACTTGCTGTGCATTGAATCTCCTGGGGATATTTTAAAAATATGCAGGACCTGGGCTCCAGCTGAAGCATTCTGATAGAATGATTTGGTGTGAGGCCTGGACATTGGTAGTTTAAAACATTTCTCAGAGGCCAGCCCTGATGGCCTGGTGATGAAAGTTCAGCATGCTCATCTTTGGTGGCCCAGGTTCAGTCTCCCATGACAGAACCATACTACTTGTCTGTCAGTAGCCATGTTGTGGCAGCAACTTACATAGAAGAACTAGAAGGACCTATGATTAGAATATACAACTATGTACTGGGGTTTTGGGGAGGAAAAAAAAAAGAGGAAGATTGGCAACAGATGTTAGCTCAAGGCCAATCTTTTCCAGCAAAAAAAAAATAAAAAGCAGATAATTTTCATGTTCCTAGGACTACCCTCGCCCCACATTTTTCAAATAAAAGAAAAAAAGAAAGAAATCTAGCATTCAAAGTTTTTATTCTATCTCTTGTCCACATACTTAAATTAATTTGATGAAGTAATGAGGAAAAAAATGAGAGGAACTCTCCAGACTCCTCCTCACTTCCATAGTCTTTCGTAACCTCATCCCTTTGACCTCTTTATTTATTTTTCCAACAAGTCCAACCTCTTTTAAAAAATAAAATTGAATAGCATCTCTGGAATTCATAAATCCCATTCACTCAAAATGTGATTTTATTCTTCATCATAGATACTGTGAAAATGCTTTCAATTAAGGAAAAATCATGCTTTGTAGCTGACTGACTTATCCTGTCTGCCTGACCTACCAAAGGGCACAAAACTTTAGGCTCAATGGTGACCTTGAGCTGACCTTGAGGACTGCCCAGCAGTCCTACGTGCATCAACTTCCAAGGAAGAATGGACAGTCTTTGGTGCTATTAGATACTGGAGACAAATTAGAGAAAAATTTTCAAGGACTTTAGGGCCTGAGATATTGGTTTGGAGAAAAGTCAATGGTTAGAAATGGGAAAGTAAACAATATGCAGGTTTTAGGTATAGAAATGTTGTGTGAGATCAGCCCCTAGTGGGCCCCTTAATTATTACAATTGTTCAGCACTTGAGTTGAGTTGACCTGGCTTGATGTTGGAATGTTCGTTTCCACATCAGACCACAAATGCTCTAAACACAGACCGCCTTCAGATGGCAGAAATATAATGTCCTCTGTATTACAGAGAAATGTATAATATTAACCTTTCACAGGCTATGTGGCAGAGGATCTTTCTGCCTCTAAAACAAACTTGTAACTCTTCGGTTGTTTCCCGTCACTGGCAGAAGAAAGTCCTAGAAACTCCTTAATGTAGAGAAAGATGGCGCCACATGATCTTGCTCCTTCCCACCTCTACATCCTCAGCTCCTGATTCTTCAGTGTCCCATTCCCAGTGTCAGGATGAGACGCTTTCCAGGTAGAGCAGGAGGGAAAAGCATTCCAGAGAAGGGTCTCCTATATGCAAAGAGCCAAAGGGACTCCACAGTGTGGCATGTTTAAGGAATTGCAAATGTCTTGGGATTTCTGAAGACTGTAATGCAAGAGAGGATGGACAGCCGGGCCTGTCAGTCTAGCTTTCATTTCCTTCACTTTCGACAGAGTCAAAGGCACAGAAATATTTCTCCACTCTGAAGTAAACAGGGGGGGATGATTTTCACAGCTGACAGCCTCCATAACAGAGGCTGTGGGAAGTAGTGGGGAATGTGGCCAGGGGGAAAGCCCACCTTCTGTCTAAGCCGGGTAGCCTCTCCTCAGCTCCACTGACTAGTGTGGGAAAAGGGGTCTAACGCTGTGCGATTTTCCACATTTTCAAGAGAATTCCCAAATCTGGACTTTTATGAGAATTCTTCTCCCTCTACAACATCTATTCATTCACCTGATATTTAGTGAGTTCCGACTGTGTGTATTCTAAGCCTGAGGACACGGCAGAGAACAAAGCAGACAAAAATCCCTACCTTTGGAGTATTTCCAGTCTAATGGGGGAGACAATTTTTTAAATTTTTGTTTTTTGAGGAAGATTAGCCCTGAGCTAAGATCTGCTGCCAATAGTCCTCTTTTTGCTGAGGAAGCCTGGCCCTGAGCTAACATCTGTGCCCATCTTCCTCTACTTTATATGTGGGACGCCTACCACAGCATGGCTTGCCAAGCAGTGCCATGTCCGCATCCGGGATCCGAACCGCCAAACCCCGGGCTGCCAAAGTAGAACGTGCGAACTTAACCGCTGCACCACTGGGCCGGACCCAGGGAGACAAACAATTTTAAAAAGTAGGTAAGTTATTAAATGTATTAGATAGTAATAAGTGCTATGGAGAAAAATCATGCAGGGGAGGCTGATGAGGAGGACTGGAAATGGGTGACAATTTGGACAAGGTGGTCAGGGAAGGCTAAACTGAAAAGGTGACATTTGGGAGCTGAGATGTCACATAACTAGTTCACTCATTTGATACATTCAATGGTATTTATGTGCCAGGCATGATTCTATGTCCTGGAGATAGACTGATGACCGAGACAGGCAAGGTCCTTTCTGCCACAGAGATTATAGTCTTGCTATAGAGACAGACAATAAACAAGAAACCAAATAGGATAATGTCAGATAGTGATTTCTTGCAACAAAGGAAATAAACCAAGGGAATGTGTCAGGGAGAGGAGTGGGGGAAGTGACTAGGTTGGACAGAGTAGTTGGCAAAAGCCACTCCAAGTGACAATGGAGGCTGCCTGTTGTGCAAAGGTCTGGGGAAAAGCATTCAAAGTAGAGGGGACAGCAAAGACAGAAGCCAGCCGTGAGGTGGGAACAAGCCAGGTCATTACGTTGAGCATCAGGGGGCGATGAATTGCTTCATGGAACAGAGCAGAGCGCATGCAGAATGCAGACTCATGACCGAGGTAAGGGCCAGGCAAAATCGTGAAATAGAAAATGTTTACAGTGACATCTCCCCCATTCTTTTCTCTAGACACCATTTCCTCCTCTACAGGAGCTTCTCGGGCCTCATTTAATCCCTGAGCTCTTTCTCTTCCAAACCTGCTCTCAGAAAAGTATGTGATAACTGGTGTATCTAAAAAGCGGAAGACTAAAAAGCTATTATTCTTCCTAAGGGTATTTACATTTCAATTACAATGGTTTAATTATGAAATTTGTTGCATCAGCTGTTTGGGTGTTAGAGTATTTTATTGTTGGGGAAGTATGTTAATTTCCTATGGCTACTGTAACAAATTACTGCAAACTTGCTGGCTTAAAACAACACAAACTTATTATCTGAGAGTTCTGGAGATCAGAAGTCCAAAGTTGAGTCGGCAGGGCTCTGTTCCTTTTGGAGGCTCTGGGGCAGAATCCCTTTCCTTTTCCAGTTCCAAGAAGCTGCTCACATTCCTTGCCCTGTGGCCCTGCATCTGCTGGAATTGTCACATCTCTGTCTCTGAATCTCAACTCTCCTGCCTCCCTCTTATAAGTTATGATGATGTTCAGCCCACTCGGATAATCCAGGATCATCTTCCCATCCCAAGATCCTTACGTCAGTCACACCTGCAAAGTCTCTCTTGTCATGTGAGGTCACATATTCTCAGGTTCCGGGGGTTAGGACATGGCCATCTTTGGGGGCCATTATTCTACCGACCACAGGGAGTGATATTCTGGGGTCTGTGAGATTAGACCACCAGACAGCTCCCTACGTTCAGGTTGCTTCTGCTCATTATTTTTGTTGGAATTTTAGGAATGAAAGAGTTCTGTAGTCTTTCTGAAGGGCAGATTGCCCAAGCCAATTGGGTAATTTACCTTAGTCCAAGTTGGGAAAGCCAGATAAGACTGACTCTCATTGCGCGTGTAGTTTTCAACACATAGTTTACCAACAAGGTTAATTCGGATGGTAGCTTCCAGGACAAGGCTTCTAACGCTGCAGGTTCTGACCTCTCTGCAATTTTAAAAGCAAAGGTCTACTGAAGCAGAAATACCGGGGGCCTGATTCAAGGACCCAAAAAGATGGACATTATTGTTTACCAAAAAGGCAAGATGATGTAATGAGTGATCCATGTGGAGGCCAAAAATGTTTTCCTGCCTGGTACTTAAGGGAGCAGTCCTGTTCCTGAACTTCCCAGCAGAGGGGGCCATTGATCCCTGTGGGTGAACCTATGGTCTCTCTGAACTGCTTTGTTTCCAGTCTCTGAAAGACTGGTCACCTTGGGTGGAAATGAGGCAGCTCAGTACTTTAATTAGCACCCTGTATTTCACAAGCCAAACTCTATTGCCAGTTCCTACTCTGAAGGGCTTGTTAACTGGATTCTTTCCAGACATGTAGCTTTGACCCATTACTTCCTCCAAATTTCTGCTTTTCTCAGCCAAGTTAGAATCTTTTCTATTCATCATGGTCAAATTTTCAAAGATCTGTGGCTGACTGATTTAGCGGGTGTTAAGTTCATCACCACTATCCTCTGTCTACTTTCACAGTTTTTGATGTGTCCACACTATACTCAATATTTGTTGATAAACAAAAAAGATGTATTTAACAGGTGATCACCTGTTTGCTATAATTAGTTAAGATAATGATTTACAGGGGTTTTTCAACTATGTTGACTTTAATTTTGATTGTTACTTATGTTGCATTAAATTGAAGTTAGACTTTGGAAGATTATGGGTTCTCCCACACTTAGAATTATTAAAAAATTATTTTTTGGGCGGCAGGGATTAATGTTGTTGATTTTAAATGAACACTGTCTGAATTGGAACAGGACACAGAACAGTTCGGTGAGTGAGAGCCTGAATCAAGGAATTAAAAGGATGGCTCTGTCATGAGACAGCCTTGGGCTCCAGTTTGGCTGTCACTACCACCTGTGTGGTCTTGGGAGCAAGTCATGCTGCCCTGCTAAACCTCAGTTCCCTCCTCTATCAAACTGAGATAGTAACAGTGGCATTCTTTCACAAGTTTGGGAGGAATAACTATGGCAAGTCAAGGGCTTGATGTGTAACAGGCAGGCAATCAATATTTGTTGAATAAATGTCTCATGGTCAGAGTTCTGTTAACTTTAGCTATGATGATGAGGGTCTGCAAACATTGGATTCAAAGTACTTAGTTATGGGTTTTTATAATTGGATAACATGAGACCAATACATGGATGCAAAGGCAGTTTGGACCACATTTGTTTAAACTCATCAGACATAATGGATTTCCTGCTACGCATCAGACTGGCCACTTGCTCAGGCGTGGGCTAGGCATCTTATAAAAAATTCTGAGTATACAGCTGTCGGTGTATAATACAACATTATTTAAAACCATTGTTTAAAACTGAAAAATAGTTGCAAAAGTACTGAACATTTCTCTGGTCGCTGCCAATAACAATGGCCATGGGTTTGCTAAGCTAGTAGTAACAAATTCTGGAAGAAATTGTTCCCAAAGATCTTCTCACTAGAACTGAAATTAAAATAGGCTGGATTTCTGCCTTTAAAAAGTGACTGAGGGCATATGGAGCAGAAGCAGTAACAGAGCTGCATGCAAAGAGTCTTTATCTCCTAGATTCCCTTTGAGCCTCCCCCACTTGTCAGCACCAGCCATTTAAAATTTCAGCTTGCAGAATCCCTACAATTTAAGAATTTGGATCTTTGAAGTAGAGCCCATAGTTTCTCTTCCACAAGATGCAGCCACTACCTGGAAGTGATGAAGGAGCACCAGACCTTTGCTCTACCACTCTTCCGGCTTCTCGCTCAATTGGGGTGAAAGCTCTGACTTATAATCCTTCTCGAGCCTGGACCCCACCCACCTGGCCGCGGTTGGGGGTTGCCTATGGACGGCCCCCAGGGGGCTCACTGCTCTTCCACTATTCGAAGCCAGCCATGGCTCCCTTCCCAAGTCGCTCCTTCTCAGACAACCGACCCCACTGCCTGACATCGCCTGCTCCTGGGCCTGCGGGGTTCGCATTTTGGGGAAACTGGGTCATCCAACAACGGCAACGCAGACCCAGACGATTGTCTTAATTCATCCAGAGACGGAAAGCTGGAGCCGGCAGCGGCGCGGTCACCGGGGTCCCCGTCTGCATCACCTCGTAGCCCCGCCCCGCAGAGGGTCGAGGGCGGGGCCAGAAGCCAGCCCGGCGCCCCGCCCCTTCTGCCTCGCGCCCGCGGGCGGAAGTGACGCACGCCCACAGCCATTTCCGGCGGGCCGAAACTAGGAAGAAACTTGGGGCGGCCGAGGCGCTCCTGCAGCTGTGTCTGCTGCGCTTGTGCCCCGTGGCCCGGGCCGCGCCGAGCCGTCGGGAGCCCTGGCCATGGGGCAGCCCGGGCCGTACGCAGTGTGAGGCGCGGGGCCTCCCGCGGGCTCCGCTGCCAGGCCGAGGGCGGGCAGGCGGGAGGCGGCGTTCCAGCCGCGGTCGGGCCGCCGCCGCCCGTCCGCGCCGCCGGCACCATGAACATAGACGTGGAGTTCCACATCCGGCACAACTACCCCTGGAGCAAGTTGCCGGCCAACGTGAGGCAGGTACGGCCGGGGCCCGCGCCGCGTTCACCCGCTGGCCTCGCCCGCGCGGCCGGGGCTGCCTGCTCTCGGATGGCTCCCGCCCTTCCCTCGCCAGGGGCTCGGGAAAACCGAGCGCAGCCCAGGGGTGAAGGAGGGGACGGCTCTGGGGCCCCAGGGGCGGGATGGGATCGTTGCTAAAAGGGGTGGAATGGTGTCCCCTGGACTCGCCTGGCGCCTTTGCCCGCAGCATCCATTCAGCCAGGCACGGGGCTAGGCTCCTGCGAAACGGATTTAAAGCACGGCCCCTGAGCCCCAGAACTTCAGGAGGATGGGACGGGGACGAGAAACGAATGAAAGCATACGTTACAGGGTGAGAGCAGCGAATGCGTACCTCTGTTATGGTATATGTGGGCTCACAGAGGAGGGAGAGAGACATTATCCGGGGAGTGTCTGGAGGATGTGCAAAGGAGGCATTTAAAATGGGCCTTAAAGAGTTAGCTAGATGAGAGGGAGTGAAGCCATCCAGGGAGAGGGAAAGTCATTTTAAAAAGCTTGGACGAGTGAAAGCGTGTTTCGAGAGTAGCGAGCGACTTCATATCCCCCGAGTTTGGAGGTGTAGATATATTGATGCGTTTGGAGGTGCAGTTTTGTGAGTGCGTGGGGGCCGGTAGCAGACGGGGCTGGAAGAGCAATCGGGGCCAGATTTTGAAGGGGTTTTCCACTTTGTTTTGTTGGACTTTGTCCTCCAGACAAGATGGGTTTATTAGAGATGTTTCAACAAGAGAGTGACATGAGGTTTTGTCTGAGAGTTAATTCTCAAAAGTTGTGTGTCATTTTTACTCAGTTTAACAAGTATTTATTGAACACCTCCTGCGTTCTGTGCCTTGTTCTAGGTGCAGGTAATTTGCAGCAATCAACAAAACAGAGACCCTCGCTTCGTGGAGCATACATTTTAGTAATGAAAGATAGACGGTAAACACATAAATGAGTAAATACATAACATGGCAGGTGGTGTTAAATCTTAGGAAGATAGTGTTACGTGCTGCATATACATTTACGTTCTCTGGTCATCGATTGACCTCCCATTCTACTTGGTTGAGAGTGAAATTCGGTTTCCCATGGGTGCTGGGCAGTTATATTTGGAAAGTTTGGGATAGTGGTGGTGATGGTATAAGAGTTATTACTTTGCCTCCTCTGCCAGCTTGGGGGCCCATTTCTAGGAAATGAATAATTTAAGGCTCTGGGATGCATCATGTGGCAGAGAAAATGTTTTCACTTTAAGATACCAAAAAGACAAGACAGTAGAAAGATAATTTAAGGAACTCAGAGTTCTTGGTTGTCAGTGGCTGCCCACGTGGCATTTGTCTTGATCTGGAAGAATGTGCTCTCAACCTGAAGGAGGAAGTTTCTCTTGTTAAACTCCATAGAGGGTTTCGGTGGATACTTGTTCTGTAGGGTTTTGTGCCGTATCCAAAGACAGCAGGAAGAACCGACAACCCTTCTTTGCTCTGTTTCCATTTTTTCTCTACTCTTCCTTTCATAAAAATCAATGTAGCGTGATGGAAGAAAGATGGATGATTCGATTATGTTCAACATGAATAATTGACCTTAATATTGGCAAAAACTTTTCTTAGCCTTAGTCATGACTCTTAAATACAATCATACAACAGTGTTATAATCAGATACACACATGACATTAAATTTAAATTCTTTTGGTAAGATCACTTAAAAGAAGAGGTGTTTTAGCTTAGGATAAGCTTCCACTTGTAGAAGGTGTTGGAAAACCCATCTGTGCAAGTTACCTCCATGGACTGTCTCTGGCCCTGCCACTGTTTTCCTAGGTCAGGCTCCACCTTGGATCACTAGCTACAACAGCTTTCTATCTGGTCTCTTGCCCTCAGAATAGGACCCTCCCATCCATTCTTCACACTGCACTGGGATGAGGTTTCTCAAATGCAAACCCAAAATTCCCTCGCTACCTGTCTCCTGTAGATTGCTTGTAGCTTCTTTTTGAATCTCAGGTATTAACTTCCAGGAAGGTTTCCCTAAGCTTCTAAATCTGGATCCCTTGACCCTCAGATGTGTTGCTGCAGCCCTGTATTTCTCACCCCCAGCACTATGTGCATTTTCTGGTTACATTTGTTGTTTTGCTTCTGTATTTTGAGCACCTGTGTCCTAGTTGGCTATTAGTAAGTCTGTTTGGAGCGAATGAGTGGTGGTATCAGTCTGAGATTTTTTTCCAGGAAGTAAAGCTCAGTCAGTTTAAAAGTGGGTAATATTCCTTGTAGGAAAAGAATTTGTTTGTTAGCGTTATAGATACTAAGTACTTTGATAGAGTTTCCAGTAAGTTTTGATGAGTTTAATTTGGAAATGACTCATATTTCCCAGTTCTGAAAGCTGGGGGAAGCCATTTAGATTAAAAAAAAAAAATGAATTTCAAGCCAATAGGTTTTTATGGATGAGATGAAATATTTTTGTGTGATATGGGCTATACTAGACTTTAAAAAATATGTTAAAAAGTTGTGCATTCGGCCATTATTTTGGGATTTTTCTGTAGTTTACCAGTATCTTGTATTCATTGTTCAAAAACAGTTTATAGTTATTTTATTTTGAGGGAAATCTTATGAGTTTCTGTATAATCCAGGAAAGGTCAATTAAAAAAAATTCTGTTTTTTATTTTTTTGGGAGGCGGTGCACATTGGGATTGGGGATTGTTGGAGCAAAAGCTTAAGAAAAATTCTTTATGCTTGTAGTATAATCTGATGCATAGAGTGTTTTACAGCCACTACCTATGTCGCTCCTTCATCTATTAGAGTTCCTTTTATATGCAACCCAGCTTCATCTGTCAGACCTGGTCAGTTTTCTGCAGGGTCAGCACTGTCTCAGGGTAAAATGACCTTTCTTTAGTTGCCTTCTGTAGTGGCAAGTGTTTTAAAAAGTGGATGGTGGGAAATTTGGGGTAGGAGTGGGAGAGAAGCCAAAGAATCTTCGTGAGCAAAGCAGTTGTAGTTGATGTATCTGGGTAGTAAAGAATAAAATCAGCTTTCAATGTAGTTTTTAGTTATTTGTGTGCACACATGTGTATTGATCCGGACCACTCATCACTTAATGCCTATTGCAAAGATCTGTAGATATTTAATAGATAATCTCTTAAATTAGCTTACAAATAACAGACCCTTACATTTTGTATGAGTGGCTTGATTTACGCTTTTTATCCTGGAGTTACCAGGAATGGAGTTTGAAGGGGAGAAAGTGGTTATAAGTTATGAAAAATTAAGGTTTTTTTTTTTTTTCTTTTTGCTGAGGAATATTCCCCCTGAGCTAACATCTGTTGCCAGTCTTCCTGTTTTTTTCCTTTTTATGTGAGCCACCGCCACAGCATGGCTGCTAACAGGTGAGTGGTGTAGGTCTGCCTGGGAACTGAACCCAGTCCACTGAAGTGGAGCATGCCGAAGTTAACCACTAGGCCCTGGGGGCTGGCCTTTTTTTTTTTTTGCTACAGGGGAAGATTTGCCCTAAGCTAATATTTGTGCCAGTTCTCCTTTTTTCTTCCTTTCCTCCCTGCAGAAACCCAGTACATAGTTGTGTATAGTTTCTAGTTCTTGTGGATCTTGTATGTGAGCCACCACCACAGCATGGCCGACAAGTGACGTAGTTCCGCTGACGGACAAGTGGTGTAGTTGCATGCCCAGGAACTGAACCTGGGCCACCGAAGTGGAGCATGCTAGACTTTAACCACTAGGCCGTAAGGGCTGGCTCAGTTAAGGGACTTATTTGAAACAGAAGAGCAAATCCTCAAATTTGGAAGTTGCTGAGATTTTTCCAGATTGTTTACTATGTGAGTGTGTCTGTGTTTTGTGTTCCTTGAGAAAGACACTTTTATTTGGCATTAGAGCTAGAGGAAACTCTTTTAAAGTTTTGCAGAAAGCCTAGTATTTTGAATCTCGTAAAAGTTTTCAATACTGACCCTGGCTTTGGTGCCACTGAGGATGGTGGAATAGTTTCTCTACAGTGAACTCTACTCCTGGTTACATGTAGTGTTAAAATGGATGTAAATAATATAAGCACTTACATTCCAGCAGTAGTGTGAGTTATGGTTTAACCTGTGGTAAGCTAATTAATCCAGATGCAGGAAGAAAGATTTTTAATTTTCTCACGTCATGTCCCTTTTCTCTTAAAATGCTGCCCACCACTGGTTCCAATTATGAACCAGTTTATGTAGATGTGAGTTTCATCTGTCTTGTGAAGATTGCCTTAAGTGAAAGTATGTGTATGGATGTTTATCTTGACTTTCAGAAACCTATGAGTAAGAAATATAATAACTGAATCCTCTGATCTTTCCATCATTAGTCTCCTAAGATTCTAATTTTATTTTATAGCACGTTGGAAAGATCATACCTGGTAATTAGAAGGGGGATAGCAGTCACATATTAAATTAAGTTACTGGTCATACATTGAAAGTAGTATTGACTATAATCAGGCAGACTTAACTCTTTGCATTCCTGAGGAGCCAACTCTGAACTTAAAACACTAAATGTGCAGCTGGAAAGTGTTCTGCCTGCTAAAAAAATATATCAGGATTCTAAAATTGTCTAAATGTTTTCTAATGAGGCCATAAAGAGATGATGTTTTTAAGAAGTAATCTTATCACTTAGAGGTACGTTTGAAGTGTACATTCTCCAGAAATCTTAATTTTTAATAATCATAGTGCTTGGCTATAAATAATTATCAGACAGGGATCTGTCGTTTTTTGCCCTTCTTAAATTTAAATAAATGTAGGTGCAAGAAACCATCCATCCATCCAACACACACAAGTTGAGACAGTGAGGAAGGAAATCTTTATAAGTAGAAGTTAGTTTTTTGTTAAGTGAAGTTGTGCTCTCACACTGCTCTTTTATTTGATATTACATTCCTTAGGTAATTTCAGTAAGTCCTTTTAGAAAGGCAGGTTGAAAACAAACATTGACGTTTTGCTCTAATACCGTAGAAGGAAAGTTAGTATAATAAAATTTGAGAAAATCTGCTTTATTCGGTTCTGGAAATTAGAGATTCCAGGGTAAGACTAGGGGGTATGGTTTTGAAATTTTATGAGGAAGAAATACTTTAGAAGCTATTTTAAATCTGTTTGAAAATTTTTTTTTAGAGTCTTGGAAATTCACAGAGAGAATATGAAAAGCAGGTTGTCCTGTACAGTATCCGCAATCAGTTACGGTACAGAAATAACTTAGGTAAGTAGAGACATTTTTACATCGAGGTGGAAATGACTTGCTGAATTAGCATTTTTGTAAATCTATCTTTTCAACACTTGTTTCATAGTGCTGAAATTATTCTGTGTACAGATTTTAAGAAACTCTATACAGACCCATTCCTACCTAATAACAATTGCATTAGCAAGTAGATTTTTCTTTCTAATTCTGATGAAAATTATTTTTTAGAGTATTGCTTATAGATTTGTTTTACCTATAGAATATTAAGCTTGATTCAAATGTCCTCTTTTTTCTTTGGGTGAGAAAATATACCAAAAACAAGTACATTAGTTCTAAACAATTTTTGCCTTTGAGTTTTGTTCTTGTCTCCATAAATTTTCCCAATAATATAACTTTAATAAAAACTCTTTCTATAATAATTGGAACAGATTTTAAACATAGTTGGTTCCATTTTTTTTTTTTTTCCTTTTTATAGCCTAGACTCTTAATTAATAGGCTTTCACATCTGAGAGCTTTTTTTTTTCCCCCAAAGGTATGCTTTTTGGTAAGGAGGCTTGGCCCTGAGCTAACATCTGTTGCCAATCTTCCTCTTTTTCTCCCCAAAGCCCCAGTACATAGTTGTATATTCTAGTTGTAAGTCCTTCTTGTTCTTCCATGTGGCATGCTGCCACAGCATGGCTTTTTGAGCGGTGTGTAGGTCTGTGCCCAGCATCTGAGCTGGTGAACCCTGGGCTTCTGCAGTGGAGCATGTGAACTTAACTGCTATGCCACCAGGCTGGCCGCTAACTCCTTTTTTAATGTTTGCTTTTTATTTGTCAGATTCCTTTGATTAGTTTGTTCTCTTGCCCTGCTGGTCTTTCCTCCCATGTGTTACCCTTTAAGCATATTCCTTCAGATGTTGGTTTTCTGTTTAAATGTATTCCATTAAAGTCAGAGGTCTTTTTACATTTAAAACACAAGTCCAGCAGATAATTTTTAAAAATATACTTGATTTCATAGAAAACTGCCGTTCTGGTTGGCTCTCTTGTAAAGTAACATAGTAAGAGGCTGTGAGTGAGTTATAGCTTACGTTTTGTACCTTTTGGGGAGACATTCTGTGCTTTCTTTGCTTTTTGATTTGGTAAGAGTTATTTCTCTGCTTGTCTGTCCTATTACACGTTTTGCTTATATACTCTGAAGTCTGTTTTCTTGTGGTATAATTGTTTTTTTGTTCCAACTTCAATTATTTTATTCATTCTCTTTCAACTTACATACTTTTCTTTTTAATTAATATTGGTTTGTAAAGAATTTCTCGTTGCATTTATAATTATATGTAAGTATAAGACATCTGAAAAAAACTGGAGAATTTCCATCTTTCTCCCAGTTAAACATGTCAAGAAAGATGAACGCAAATACTATGAGGAACTACTTAAGTACAGTCGAGATCATCTCATGCTGTACCCTTACCATTTGTCGGATATTATGGTAAAGGGCCTGAGGATAACACCATTTTCATATTATACTGGGATTATGGAGGTGAGTTTACAGGGCGCGTGAACCATTAGAAATGGGGTGGGACTGCATGTCAGGGACGCTTTGCAGATCATGACCAGCTCTGCATTGTAAGCCACAGTGGACATTGTTTCTGGGTTTATAGTGTAAGAAGGACTCTTGGTTACAAGTTAGCTGTTTTAGCCACAATTGTGCAAGTAGTTATCATTATCAGAGTTTTCACAGTGGAAAATATTTTTATTCTGTGTTCTTGAAGGAGTTGTTGACTCTGTACTATTGTAGCATTAGTCGGTCATTTGTATTAGCAGAGTCTGTATAAAATTTATTGCTTTTAATACATCATTAAGATTGAAAATGTGGATGACAGACTTGAACATTAGGCTCAGAGAAACTTAATGTATTTAGCTTCTCAGTGACTGTAGAAAGAATAAATGATGACGTAGACCCAACGCTATGTAGTACATGTGTCTGAAAAGGAGAAATCTGTTAGTAGCTCTGGCTGCTAATCTTTCTGTAATTATTAACTTGTACTTTTTAGCTGTTTTCCAAAGGCAGTCCATAGGCTTGTGTTGAATAACTTTAAATACCAGTTATATGCTATTTTAAAGTGAGCTTTATGTAAAGATTGGCAATATTTATCTAGTATTCATTTGCTACTTAATTATATTTGAATGCTATGATTTGGGCTCACTAGCCGCTTTAAGGGCAGAGAGAAGCTTAGAACTGAAGGAGTCGGGGACCTGTAGTAACAGTGAGCTCAGCCCCCTTTGTGATGTGGCTTCCCTTCCAGGAGCTCCTTTTGCTTATCTCCTTAAGCCCCTTCTTCACGGGCACTTCTCCAGTCCCGTGTCTCCTGTGTCCCTGTTTTGGAGGAGATACAAAGGAAAGCTCGAGGGCCGACAGCCCAGGTTTCTGTCAGTCCCTTTCCCTAGAACCAGAGTAGCATAATGAAGGTGGCCGCTAATTAGAAGATAGAAGGGTTGTTGCTGTCTTCATGATTACATGATTAATTTTCTGCTGTTGTCCACAGATTGAGGGGAGATAACAGGGAGGTTTTGTCCCATTTACCAGCTTTCAATTACGTCCATGTGCGTGGGGCTCTCTGGTTTCTGTCCTTACACCATTGGGTATAGCTTATAGGTTGAAAATGGGTCTTATCTCCATAGTAAACGGTTGGTTTATTGTTGGAGAAGCGGATGGGGCTTGAAAGAAGCTGGATACTGAGTTGAGCTGATTGGGACTTCTAGGGGCAAAGATGACTAAGGGGTTAAAATCTTTATTGGTAGTGTGTGTCGTAGATGCATGTTGATGTGGCTGTGACACATTATTTGGCCTTTTCTCAGGGTAGGAGTCTAGGATCAGATACGAAGTGTGGAGAGGCTGGAACCCTGAGCTCTAATAGAGGTATTCCTTGCGTAGCTTCCACAGGGCAGAGGTTACAGGGCAACTGTCTGGGATTCATAGAGAGTGCTGGGAGAAACCCAGACCTGAAAGTCTGATCTTCAGTTTCTAGGTTGAGACCACGTGGTAAGTGCCACAATGTGGCATGAATGCTTTAGGTTGCCAAACTCTCATCTCAGTGCTTCATGTAATCATCGTTATTCTGTTTGGCTATAGTAGTATGTATTTATATACATGTTTTCATCTAAGAACGTTTTGCATTTAAAGTTCTTAATTTTTTTCTTTTTAAAAGGACATTATGAACAGCGAGAAAAGTTATGATTCATTGCCCAATTTTACTGCTGCTGACTGTGAGTATTTAATTATGCTGAAGGAGGTAATCTTTAGAGTGTGTCTTTGTGCATGCATGCTATTGTGTCAGCATCGTAATGTCTGTGTTTAACCTGAAACACTTGAAAAATGAGAACAGAGAGCAACATTATTGATGGAAATTTTATGAGGTGAAGAAGTCAAGTGTGAAATTTAGCCTAAAGTCTAATAGAAATATTTTGGAGTGGTAAAATCAGAAAAGTGGGACTAGTCTGTATACTTCCAGAGAATGAAGTTCTTTCTGATACCCGGGCTGTGTTGTGTACCAAAAGAGGGAGGAAAACTTGTGTACAGTGTTTTTGCAGCATGATACACAGTTGTTACTAAAGTAATTTGCTCTTGTTTTATTATGCTTGTTTTAGTGAAGTGTATATTTAAAACGTGATAAAGTTCTGTCATGTAAGGGGAAACTTTTGCTGAGAAGTGTACTTTGACTTCCTGAAATTGGGAGGACTTCTGCTTTTTAAAAATATCCTCATTTAGCATTGTCAGAGTGTCAGCTTAAATTCATCTCTCCCAGTTTTGTTTTCAATTATATTTTGTTTGAAGAATTCCTTTTAATTTGTTATTGATTGCAAACCAATAATCAAAAGGTGAACAAAAGCCCAGGGTTTTTTTCCTAAAAAGCCTTGTGAGTGTACTGACATTTCAAGATGTGTTAAATGTCTTTAAAGGAGAGGTTCTTTCTTTCAGGTCTAAGGCTTCTTGGCATAGGAAGAAACCAGTACATTGATCTGATGAATCAGTGTAGATCATCAAAAGTGAGTTGGTCCTTTCCCTTTCTTTCTCATTTCTTGTCCTCCTTATCACACAGTCTGATTAAATTTTTTAAGTGGCAGGAATAATGAATTGTAATTTCTTTGATCAAATAAAAATATGCTTAATATAGAAACAATACAAAAACAACAACTCAGTATTCTCTTACTTAGGGTTATGGCTTAAGTGATTGTTGAATTAAAAATATTTAACGCATAAAACATTTAGTTTGCTTGTTTTTTCGAGGAAGATTAGTCCTGAGCTAATATCTGCCGCCATTCCTCCTCTTTTTGCTGAGGAAGTCTGGCCCTGAGCTAACATCTGTACCCATCTTCCTCTACTTTATATGTGGGACACCTGCCACAGCATGGCTTGATGCATGGTGCGCTTGTCCACACCTGGGATCCGAACTGGCGAACCATGGGCTGCTGAAGCAGAACATACGAACTTAACCACTACGCCACTGGACCGGCCCCCATTTAGTTTATTTTTAAAGATTACTTTTGCTCCGCTGGTCTTCCACTCCCAGGGTTCACCTAACAGGTGAAATTCATTCACATTTTCCAAATTTCCCTTTCACCTCCTGGGTTTCATTTTAGTTTCTGGATTTGGATCCAGATTTAATGATTAGTATTTTGAGGTAATTTATTTTGAAATAAGTTGAGAATGGCTTTCTCCGTGCACTATATCTAGAATGCTTCAGATTTTCAAACATGAGAATTTAAAAGGTATTTATTTAAACTGTTAGAAACAGTCTTATTATATGGTCAATAAACAAGAAAGTAGTAATTTTAGGTTGATTGCAAATTCTCAGATGTTTGTACCATTGCAGAAATTTTTCAGAAGGAAAACGGCCCGCGATCTTCTACCCGTAAAGCCGGTGGAAATTTCCATCGAGGCGTGGTGGGTGGTGCAGGCTGGATATATCACAGAAGATGACATAAAGGTAGATGTCTTTAAAAGTTACACACAGGGTTTTTATTTTTTAAATTATTTTATAATTTATAGTTCTATAATTTTTTTAAAAATGTAGACTGTTATTTTGAAGAAAATTAAACTTAAATTCAAAGTTTAAAATTGTCTTCATAGGCTAGAATATTGGTGGATTTCCACGCTACTCTTTAGTAATGAGGGAGACTTGACTTGGTTCAGGCACAGTGATCTGGGGATTTCAGTTAAACAGAAGTTTCATGTAAAGTGACGTGATGCTCAGCTACCAACAGTAATCTTGGCTGACTCTTCTTGAGCACGTGCTGTGTGCTGGTTGTGTCAGGCACTATTCCAGACTCCTTTTATATTGTCTCATTTGATTCTCATAACAACCCCAGAGGAGTGTATTATTTGTATCCCATTTCACATACGAGGAAAGTGAGCACAGAGAAGTGAAGTCATGGCTCGAGTCCTAGTGGTAGTAAAGGTCCAGGGTTTGAACCTGGGCAGTTTGCCGTGGACCCTGTGCTCTTAATCACTGCTAAACTGCTGTGCTGACGTGGGGGCTGCTTTGAGAGGGCAGTAGGGTCAAGATGAAGGGAAATGATATACCCAGTGGTCAGAGCACAGTGGATACAAGCTTCATACATTTTAGAAGAGATGTTGATTTAGAGGAAGGGGGTGGGGCGATGGATGAAGGGACTGGAGACCAGGTCATACGTATCTCTGTGGTTGCAGGAGTGTAAACTTTTTTTTGGTTTGTGTTTTATTTTACTATAGAGGACAGGTCAAGTCCAGTGAGTAGAAGGCTTATAAATTTTGCTTCAGTCTAAGTACTTCCTAAGGGCTGTCAAACTGTGTCATACGATAGTGGACTTACCACTGGTAATAATCTCGTAGAGTTTGAATAAACTGATTTGAGAGATTCAGAAAGCAAATGGATCTGATTCCAATTCAAAGACGACGAGTAAATATTGGTATCTTTTAGTGAACACTTACTCCTTACCAGCAAGTATTGGTATTTAGAGTCACTTTGTTCTCCAAGTTCTGTTGATGGCATGTTTTGGCACTTTAATTTTGATGGTTATGTGCGTAGCTTTTTAAAAAGTTCTGGAATGATAAATGAAAAAAACTATGTAGTCATTCAATTAATGACATATAATCATTGGTTTAAACATGACTGGAGTTGAAGAGACTTATAAATTACTTAATTTGACAGAACTTAATTGAAAATATTTTGCTTTTCTTAGATATGCACTTTACCTGAGAAATGCGCCGTTGATAAGATCATCGACGCAGGCCCTCAGCTCTCTGGATCGCTGGATTACAATGTAGTACATAGTAAGTGGTTAGTAGAAATGGTCTTTTGTCAACACAAAAACTTGTTTTAAGCCATCAACAATTAATAGCAACTATATTTATCAATTAGATAAGAATAGGAATGTTTCCTAAAGGCATGTTATTGTTTGAAATGCCACCTTAGTCCATTGTTTTCCTGTGTGGCTATAATTGGTCACATACAGGAGTAATTTATACAAATGAATCGTGAGAAAAATTTTGTAGTTCTGAGCATATGAGGGAAATGGAGATTTGAAAACTTTAATAGAATTCTTTTCTTCTATTTTACTTTTTTTCTTTTTCATGCAGCATTCAGTTGCAAGAATATAGAAAATCAGGAATCATTCTTTTTAAAAAAATCACTGCTGTTTAGTATTCCATCTAAAGCAAGATGCTTTTGCTTCTCTAGGTTTATATAACAAAGGCTTTATTTATCTGGATGTACCAATATCTGATGACAGTTGTATAGCAGGTAAGTACGTGCTGATATTTTTCAGTGTGTTTTGAATGGCTGCCAGGTGCTGGGCACTGTATGTCACCTTGGTAAGTTAGACACGAGTCATTCTAGGATCTTCAGTGTTAGAAATTTTCAAAGAAAAGCATTTCTTCTGAGTTATAGTGGTTTTACTTAAATTCCTTATTTTCATTTTTTTGTTATTTTGGTGTGCACTATGTTAAAATAATAGAAATCTGAGAGAAATTTCTCACAATCCTAAATCAAATCAATGTTTTTATAAATTTATGTCACCTTTTAGTCCTTGTTCAGTGCATAAAAATTTTTCTGTATATTTAGTATTACCATAGAATTGTATGTTCTTCGTTTCCACTTAACATATCTGTCTTATTTTTTTCATGTCACTCCTGTCTTTTTTCTCTTTATTTGCTCCTCCCTTCCTCCTTCACCCACCTTCGCAAGTTAAATCATTATTAAGACCCTTATGTGTTTCCTTCTAAGATTATGGATTTATGTTTGTTAAAGCATTCTCCTGTTGCTGATTACTTAGGTTATTCCCAGTTTTTTGCTGCACTAGTGATATGGTTAACATCCTTGAGCACAGAGTGGAGCTTTTTGTCTGCAGGTTAGATTTCTTAACCAATTTATAGAAGCACTTATATTTAGGTTATGGGTTACAAGTATGTTTTCCATCAGATCTTTTAGCTGTTGTTCTTGTTTGTGATATCTTTTACCATACCTAAGGTATTTATTTAATATTTGTGTAATCAAATAAAAAGTGTCAACAAATTCCAGGGAATGACCTTACTGGTAACACTTGAGAGGTGATGGGACTTATTGCAAAAACACTCCCTCACCTCAGTGTTGAACCTTGACGGGTTTTCATCTCTACTGGATCCTGACCTTTATTTGTGTTAGCATGGTTATGATTGTTTAATAATGCATTTTGGACCAAGTACAGACGTGAATTCTTTTTTAAGCTTGGAAAGACAGCTAAAAAAGTAAATGAAATACTAATTGTGTTTTGTATGGTGGGTGCTGTAACAAATAAAATACTAGTTTTAAAATTTGAAGGATTTTGACAAGGAAGTGATTTTGGGAAGACAGAGATAATAGTGGTTTCCTGTCACCACTGGAAAATATGAAAGCATTACTCGAGTCTCTACTCTCATCTGATAAGCTGATGTTGACTCACTTGAGATGGACCTGAGAAGATTGGTCTTTGATCAGTTCATTTCCGTCCATTTTGACTGACAGCTGGAACATTGACTCACGCAAGCACTAAGTTCATTTGGAAGAAGCTGCCAGAGAAGGGCTGAATGGATGGCTTCTACCTTACAGTGTCGTGTTCTGCCACGCTTCACTTAGTATCTGATCATTTTTGTTGGCACAGGCAGACCCATGACATGGTATTACAGCTGCTGAGTGTGCCTTCCTTGTCACCATGTTTGCTCTGGCTGTTCCCCAAATTGGAATAACTCATGAAAGGAAAGCAGTTTGATAACATGGAAGCCATCAGATTCAGCACAAAAGACACCTGAGGGTGATTTCAAGGGAAGCATTCCAGATATGTTTCAATTAAAAGCAAGTACTCTGAGTGGTGGAACAAATAAACGTGGGAGAGAGTAATGCTTTGAAGGGAATAATTATGAAAGAGTCTGTTGCTAAATAAAATATATTTATTCCATCATTCATCAGACTTTTTACTTGCACATTTTATGTCTCCCCTTTCCCTTATGGCTCCTAGATTTGTTATGCTTGAATAGAATACTTTAAGGTATAAATAATCTAAAAATGCTTAAAAAATAGAATACTTCTAGGATATGTAAATAATCTGAAAATGCTTAAAAACTTTTGTGATATATAGTCAGACCTGTAGTCTGGAACTTATTTTTGTATTTGATGTGAAATAAAGGTCCAACTTGGTTTTCTTCTCCTTGGGTCACCAATAGCATTTGGATAAATGCCAGCACTGTTTTCTTGGTAACTGAATACCACTGAATCAAGTTTAACGTTTGTCATACATTAAATTCGCCTCCATATTGGATCTAATTCTGATACAGTAGTCCCCCTTATCTGTGGGGGATATCTTCCAGAATCCCCAGTGGATGCCTGAAACTGCAAATAATACTGTACTCTATATATACTGTTTTTTCCTATGCATATGTACCTAAGATAAAGTTTAATTTATAAATTAGGCACAGTAAGAGATTAACAACAATAACTAGAAATAAAATAGAATAGTAATAACAGTATGAAAGTTACGTGAATGTGTTCTCTCTCTCTCTCAAAATACCTTACTGCACTGTACTCACCCTTCTAGTGAGATGATACAGTGCCTACATGATGAGATGAAGTGAGGTAATGATGTAGCAAATTTCCCATTTAATATTTTCAGACTTCAGTTGACTGAAACCACAGAAAGGAAAACTGGATGGGGGGGACTACTGTATTCTTCTTTTTTCACTGATTTATTTTTGTTCTTTTTTTTTCTTCCTTTTCCCCACTAAAGCCCCAGTACTTAGTTGTGTATAGTTGTAAGTTCTGCTGGTTCTTCTGTGTGAGCTGCCGCCACATTGCGGCTACTGACAGTTAAGTGGTGTGGTTCCATGCCTGGAAACTGAACCTGGGCTGCCGAAGCAGAGAGCACTGAACTTAACCACTAGGCCATTAGGGCTAGCTCTTATTTTTATTTTTATACCATATTGGGGTTTTTTTGTTTTGTTTTGTTTTTTTGAGGAAGATTAGCCCTGAGCTAACTGCTGCCAATCCTCCTCTTTTTGCTGAGGGAGACTGGCCCTGAGCTGACATCCATGCCCATCTTCCTCTACTTTATATATGGGACGCCTACCACAGCATGACTTTTGCCAAGCGGTGCCGTGTTTGCACCCGGGATCTGAACTGGTGAACCCCAGGCCACCAAGAAGCGGAACGTGCAAACTTAACCGCTGCGCCACTGGACCAGCCCCTACCATATTGTTTTGATACAGTGATTTAGAGTAACCTTTAATGTTCATCATGGCCAGGCCTTCCTTGTGAGTCTTTTTTTATAATTTTCTTGGCTATTCTCAGGTATTTTTTCTTTATGTTTGTTTATTTTTATTAACAGTTTTTGAGTAGGTAGTAATTAAGATAGACAGTTCTAAATTTAGGGACCAGCCCCGTGGCTGAGTGGTTAAGTTCATGTGCTCTGCTTCGGTGGCCTGGGGTTCACCAGTTCAGATACTGGGCGCAGACATATGCACTGCTCATCAAGGCACGCTGTGGCGGCATCCCACATAGAAGAACTAGAAGGACTTACAGCTAGGATATACAACTATGTACCGGGGCTTTGTGGAGGGAAAAAAAGAGGAAGATTGGTAACAGATGTTAGCTCAGGGCCAACCTAAAAAAAAAACATTCTAAATTTACAAGAGCATAAAAATGTCTGCCTCCCACACCATCTCTAGCCACGCAATTTGTCTCTCAGCAGCCACTTTTAAGTTTCTTGTGTATCCTTCCAAAAGTATACTGTGCACATAGGCACGTATGTGTATATCCTTTTTTTTGTAGTTTTGTTTTTACGCAGATGGTGTACTCTAGTTCATACTTTGTTTTTTTAACTTAATAGATATCGGAGACTATTCCATATTTCTTCCTCTGAAGTTGCTTCATTCTTTTTGCCTAAATGTCAATTGTGTAGTATTTCTAACCTCTTAGTGCTTTGGTTTCTTCATCTGTAAGATAGGGATATGTATTGAACAACTCATGGGGTTAAGAGGATTGAGTGAAATTGTGTGTGTAAGTGCCAGTAGTCTGGCACTTCGTAAGCATTCAGTGCATTTGCTCTTATTATTCACACAGCAGATAGTGTAGGAAAAGAAGTAATGATGTCAAATATGGGATTTCTAAAAGGAACCTTTAATCTTTAAAAGTACTTGGATGACTGGAAATATGGATAGCACTAAATTAGAAAATACCATGAGTCAGATCTGTAAAGTGAGTAACCTGTCCTAAATGTACTTTGTGGTTTTTCATAGTGTCGTCATTTTGACCATTTGGGTTTTGTCTTATTCCTGTCTCTTGGGAATGATTTAGGTTTTGGGCGCAATTAGCTGGAATTAGGGCTGGGCGACCCGAATCTTGCTATGGCCTAGGTACTCCTCCTTCCTGGGATATTTTCAAGGGAAACGTGCACGGGGAGGATGACAAAGGAAAAGCAAAGTGCCTCTCTATGATCATCTGGGCAGAGCTCTCTCTCTAGGAAATTGGCTTAGAGCATCTGGTCCAGAGAGATGGAGAGAAGTGAGTAGGAATGAAGTTTCAGGTGCAGAGCAGTGATTGGGCTGCCTCCTGTGCTAAAGAAGGCCTTGACCTCCTCCTGCCGAGGAGGATATGGAATAGAAAGCCCCAAAGAGCAGATTGTACCCGTGATTGCTGGTAAACATGGCAGTCACGCAGAGGAATTTCCTCTCTTCTCAGGATGGAACAGGGATAATGGGAGAAAGGCAGAGAGCCAATCCTTTCCATCCGAGTGGTTTTTGTATTGCATAGCACCTCGCAGTCCTTTACTTTTCTGCTGTAGACCAGTCACCCCTGCTGCCTCCGAGACATCAAAAACACACCCATTGCAGGCTTCCGCATTCTGTAGTCCTCTAGGCCACTGGCCTTTCTACCAAATCCGCGTCCTCTGGCGCTTCCTCTGCCTCAGTAACGCTGGGAGGTCCATGGGGATTAAATTACTCATTGTAGGATTTGTGCTTTTCCATCAAGAGTTCTCTATGTAGACAGGGTTGTACATGGCCTTAGGGAGTTCTAGAAAACGTGCTGTGGAGTGGATAAAATAAATCAGAAGTTGAATTCTGTCCCTAAGTTAGACATTTCTCTTTTTGAATAGATATTTGAATTATACTTTGTTTTTTAAAATTGTATCACCAAGAAAAGTTTGTTTTGTTTGTTTTAGTTCCTCCTCTTGAAGGTTTTGTAATGAATCGAGTGCAGGGTGATTATTTTGAAACTCTACTCTATAAGATATTTGTTTCAATAGATGAGCATACTAATGTTGCGGAGGTAAGTGTGACAATGTCTTATGACAGCATTTAACCTCAAGGGTATAAAATAAGTTTGTGTGAAGTAGGTAAAGTTATTTAATGATATGGTTAAAATGTTTTCAAAATCTATATGTGGGTAGACCATAGACCATTAATATACTAAGTCCCTATTCTTAAGCTACTTCCTGCATATGCATTTTAATTTATTTTAGTTAGTAGCTTATAATTTGGTTAAATAACTTTTTATATAACTTCATAGTAAAAGGATTATAGACTACTGATTGATCTGGACATTTTCTTATCTTAAATGAGACAGAATTAAAGAGGAAGGAATCTTAAATTGTTATGGTCACTACCTGCATTCATACTACTCTATGCGTCTTAGAGAAGTGGGAAGAAGAGAGTTCTCATTTCAAAATTTGTTTAATCTTTCAATTATTCATAATTTAAATTTTGCTGATTATGGTTAAATTGTCTGTTACAACTGTGTGATATTGCTAATTCTAAGAATGTGAAATAATTTTTTATTTTATTTTCCAGCTTGCAAATGTCCTTGAGATAGACTTGTCCCTGGTAAAGGTAGGTAATTTTTATACTTTTTACTTATTAACGTAAATACCAAATGGCTTTTCTTGTAGATTTTTGTCTTGGTAAGTTACTGAGAAAGGGAAGCAGTGGGTTTCTTGTTAGCTCTCAGAGGGAGTGTCCACAGTAAAGGGGCGCTTACAAGGATAGAAAAGGGCGAGATTAAGGGTCCTGGGTCAGTAGTCCACCCCACAGAGTGAAAGCCAGCGCTCAGACTTCTGTGCACAGCAGGCAGCAGCCTGACCTGTGTCTTGTAGTGGGGCTGTTAAGGCAGCAACTCCCGCTTCGCTGGGCTGGATCTAGGGAGGACCAGGCGGGGAACAGGCAGCTTTCCCTCCTACCTGTGTGAAGACTTTAGGGGAACCATAGGCCTCCTGAAAATTGCTTTTTCTAGCTAGGACATAAAAGTGTTAGAGAATCACTAGAAGCATAGTCTATGACAGTATTTTATGTCTACAGATACTCTGATGTCTAGTTTATTTTAAATGCTCATTTCCTTTCTCTCCCTTTCAGAATGCTGTTTCAATGTATTGTCGCTTGGGCTTTGCCCATAAGAAGGGACAAGTAATAAATTTGGATCAACTTCATTCATCCTGGAGGAATGTTCCGTCTGTAAACAGATTAAAGTAATTCATTTATTCAGTATAAGATATTAGAGTTTCCTTTTGAAGGAAACATTCAATTTTCCATACAAACATTTTGCTTATTCAACCTGTCAACTGTGGTGAACCCTATATATTAGTGGTTTTTAATCTTTTGTGTGTGATGAATCTTTTTTTAGAATCTGATGAAAACTTTCCCCACAGAAAAGCACATATAGTATTTTACGTCTCATTTTAAAGGTTCTCGAATTCCCTGCAGCCTAGCCGTGGGTCTTAGTTAAGAACTCTTGCTGGATATGAGTAGAGCATGTTTGGGCTCCATCTCAGTTTTGGGCTGAATATAAATAAGACTGGATTTATATGGATGTTCATAATTTAAGTAGTGACTTCAGTAGCTTTTTTTATATAAGATCACCTATATGATTTTTAAAAAGTGAATGTTTTCTTCGTTAATAGGAGTACTTTAGATCCACAAAAGATGCTCCTATCTTGGGATGGCGGGGAAAGTAGGAGTCCTGTACAAGAAGCTTCTTCGGCTACTGACACTGATACAAATAGTCAAGAAGATCCAGGTTAGCAGTAACTCAGTTTAATGTAGAGCCTGTCTATAGATGCGGAATGTGTCTGCACATACGCTCACAGAGTGAACTCTCTAGACTTACAGTTATGTTAGTTTTGTTGTAGATTTCACTCATTCTATATGCAGTCTTTGAGTACTTACCCATATGTTGGGCACTGTGCTAGGTCTTAAGGGTATAAAATTGACAAGAATATAATACCTTCCTTCTGAGGCTTAAGTCTAGGGAGAGAGAAGGCAGTGTAACCACAAAAACCACAACGTGAGAAGTGTTTTGGTGCTTGTGGGGAGCAAAGAGGAAGAACCCCTTTACTGCCTAGAATGGTTCGGGAGGTCTTCTTGGAGATGATACTTAGGCTAGGAGTGAATAGAGCTTGCCAGCTGGTGAGTGAGGGAAGGCCGAAGCATGGGCTACACACAGAGGGCAAAACATGGTAGACGAGGGGGCTGCACATGATTTTATCTTGAGTAGGTAGAGGAGCAAAGCATGGGCTCCCATTGCTACCTCAGGGAGCTCTGTTACCTGAGCCCGGTGACTTGTCTGAAGAGGTTGGGCTGGTTAGTCTTACTGATCTGACAGTTAATCAAGTCTTGGTTTATTGGTTGTCAAGAAATTTACTACAAAAGTGAGTGCCTTTAAAAATTGTTTTTTAACTTTATGTTAGAGATAGGACTGGGACCTCTTATGTTGACAGTATTGCTTATATTTAATTATGTACTTTCCAGTTATTAAATAAAGCTGAAATGAAATACTTTCTCATTCCATTGATAAGCAAAGAATAATTTTCATTTACTTGATTTTAAATTATGATTTTTTTTTTTTCTAGCCGACACAGCCAGCATAAGCAGCTTGAGTTTGTCTACAGGATATACAAAACGTATTGCATTCCTATTTGACTCAACTCTCACTGCCTTTTTAATGATGGGAAATCTTTCACCAGTGAGTCCAGTTCTTGTTTAAATATGAAAATGTTTAAAATAAAGATTAGATATAAAATAGTTTGTTGCTTTTATATCTTTTTGTAAGTACTAGATTTATTCTTGAAAACACAGCTGCCTCTGTTTTATATTCCTTAGAGTGGTGTAGTAACTTTTTAGCAAGGGCTGCTTTTGTAATTGGAAGACTCAGCCCTCACCTCACCCACCCTTCAGTTTAAATATATTGGAAAGCATAATGTAAATATGAAACGTTATGCTTAACAAAAAGGGGAAAACTAGAACTTTATAATAACTTGTATAAGATGCTAAGGTACATTTTCATTTTTCTGTTTTTCTTTCTTTCTTGCAGAACTTGAAAAGCCACGCAGTCACAATGTTCGAAGTTGGCAAACTCTCAGATGAGTCTCTGGACAGCTTTCTTATAGAGCTAGAAAAGGTAAATCTAGATTGCTTATTATGGGATGTCAGGGCATATGGAACTTTTCCTGTTTGATAAAACATCAGGGGTTGATTATGTAGATTTTTAGTGTATTCTTGCTCTTTCCTACCTTGTTCCCCACCTTAATACTGTGGCAGTCATTTAGGCTTAACCATATCGAGTGGATGAATGAATTTTATGATTTTTAAAAGTGATTTCTCTACCTCATCTAACTCTTAGCCTAGTTTGATATAATGAAGAAATAGAGTATAGAAATCTTAGTCTGTGTAATTTTTCAAATTGCATTTTGCTAAAGTAACCTTTAATTTTTTTTTGTTATGACTCTCTGAGCCCTCCTCTCAAGTAGTTTTGAATTTTTTTTTTGGTGAGGAAGATGGTCCCTGAGCTAGCATCTGTGCCAGTCTTCCTCTATTTTGTATGTGGGGTGCTGCCACAGCATGGCTTGATGAGTGGTGTGTGTAGGTCTGCACCCTGGATCTGAACCTATGAACTAGCTTTTTATTATAGCACTAAAGACCAAAATCCTGGTGTCAGTTGTGCTCAGTGCTTCTAGGCCGTTTCAGCAGGCCATATGTGTTTTTAGATTCATCCTTCTTCATAGGCTTTTTACTTTTTTAGTGCAGAAATGTATGACATGATCCTTGTTATTAATTGCTCTCTTTTACCTTTATATTTCCATTATTCTCTCTGGACTTTCAGTATCTTGTTAACTCCATTTCTTACTGTGTATCATCTTTTCCAGTAAATTTTTAATTATGTTCTAGCACATTTTAAGTTCTGTTTTCCTGATTTTTATTTTTCTCACCTCAGCTAGTCTTTTATCAAGTGTAGCAAATTGGAAGGTTACTTTTACTCTTTATATATCTACATTGTTTTTTACCATATAGTTATTCTTGGGAAAGCCTTCTAGTCTGAAGTTTAGTTCTTAAAAAGAGTTTCTTAGCTGTTTTTTAAGAAGCCTCATCTTGATTAAACGTAATTGGTTGGTCTTATTAATTTAATGCAAATATAATTTGGTTATTTCCCCCTGTAGATCTGTCCTTCCATTTTCTGTGTTGTTTCTGGGGTGTATGTGTTTTGACATATTAAATAGGTGACTGACTCAGTGTCACAAGAGCGTGCGTTAAAGTGTAAGCCCAGTGAAGGCAAGAGTTTTGTCTACTACTCTATACATCCTAGACAGGTCAGAACACGTGATAAGGCCTCAGTGAATCCTTGTTGAATGAATTTAAGCTGTATGTTCAGCAATGTTGAACAGCTGTGTTGAATCACATACTCCATTATCCCTTGCAACCAGTGATGCAAATTGTGAACAAGGTGATGAGAATGAGAGGCATTGTTGGTGGCCATTGATTGGAGTTCTTTCTGGATGAAGCAGAATGTATACATCTTACGGTTTTTCAAATAAGCACCCTATTTGAATCATATATGGGACATATAATTTATATAATGATATAATTGAGCATTATTTGGTTGCTAACATTGTTTTATTTATTGGGGTAATTTCTATCATTGTCAAAGATGTAGTGAAGTGGAAACTCAACTGAGATTGAGGCTAATACTTGTTTCAGTATTGGCTGAGCAAATTTTTGATTTATTGATTTTTAATCATGTCTTAATATCTTTTCTATATGGTTATATGTTAGAACGAATGGTGTGAGAGTGGTATTTGTTGCAAAATTTATTTTCTCTTGGTTTAGGTTCAGAGCACTGGTGAAGGAGAAGCACAGAGATATTTTGATCATGCACTTACTCTGAGAAACACAATACTGTTTCTGCGTCATAATAAAGATCTAGTTGCACAAACTGCACAGCCAGACCAACCCAATTATGGTATGATAAATACACTTGATTTTGAAGACATGGTCCTATGGAACTTCTGTCTAAGAAATTGAACAGGTCATGCTCACTTATTTAATCATCACTTATTTAGTACATTTTGTGTAGACAGCATATTGAATTTATAACTAGAGGCTTGTTTTGTGAATTTCTTTGCTTGTCAACTATTTCTTAACCTTAATTGCTTTTTCTCGTCTCTTATGTGCTACTGACATTTGTATTATTTAAGTCTGTTTGGTACCTACAAAAAAGGTTAGAGTGTTAATTTGTTTAAGTAGCGGGATGGAATTTAGAACAGGCATCAGTTCTGAGGGGTGAACAAATGCCAAAATGTAGTTAATTTAGGAAGCATAAAATTTCAAGAATGAAAGATTCCATTGTATAAAAATAATAAATAAGCGCTTCCCATTCAAATGTTGCTGTAATATTTACTAAAGTGTTTTACTTTAAAAAATAAAAAAGGGAACAAATAACCTCTTTTTAAAAGAAAGAAATAGTAGCAATTTTAATCTATCAGTGAACTCTAATGTGGCTGCTGACCTAGTGTGCACTCTCAGCTTTTGTGATAGACGGGGCGTCCCAAACTTTAGTGGAACTGGCGGCATCAGAATCTCTGATTCATTAGGTCCTGAGTCGGGGAATGGCACCCAGGAATCTGTGTTTTTACAAAGGTGCAACGGCCTGGGCACCAGTGTAAGAGTATCTCGCTCAAGTCCTCGGGCATTCACAAGAGTTGCATCTTGGGACTTCCTGCATTCTTAGCACTACCATAACATTTAATTTCACTCATTCTTTCATTTATCTAAAAGTTCTGTTTTCTGGCCCAAACCCATCAGTTTCGTAGTCATATCCATCTTCATTCCATTTCTTTCACTAGCATCTGGCTTTCTTTTTAGCACAATTAAAGAAATTAAGGACAAAGCAAATTAAGGGTGGAATCCATTGTCACGTCACGAGTGTTGTTGCATAGGTGGGAACAAAGATGCTGAGTAGTTTAGCTGAGTCAGGCTAGACACACTCCGTATCTACTCCCACTCCTGCAACCTCAGCGCAGCTGCTTCAGAATTAAGCATTAGCAGAATTATGAGTGACTTTATGCTGGGCTCTTTGGATTAGTCATAAATAGTTAGAACAGAGTATTAAATTACCAAATAGCAAGAGTCTAAAGCACTTATTAATAAGCATTTGTTGATAGTAACCATTTTTTGACTACCAAATATTAGATCTTGTGATCTGATAGTGTGAGTGGCACAGTCTTGAACATGTGTTTGAATGTAAAAATCCTGGAATCTTGGGGACTTTTTAGTGACTTATAGAGATAATGGGTTAGAATATTTGAAATACCGTATTATAGCTGTCTTGAAGTATATCGTCCTTTCCTGCCCATCGCAGAATCTGAGAGTGTTAGAGAGTGCTAGTGACGAGTCAAGTGTAACTCACTTTGTAGATGAAGGAGTGGAAGCTTAGCTTGGTTTAATCCCCTGCCCATCTAGTCATTAAAGCCCATAGGACTAGTCAGTGGAAGAGCTGGGACTTGAATCCATATCTCTCAAATGTTTCCCTTTGCTCTGTCCCTTGTATTATTTTCTCTTGAACACTAAGCTCCTTGTTGATTTATTCATAAACAATCTGTTGCTTAGAAGTCTGGACTAAACTTTGTTTTTCACCATGAATAGTCTGTGTACCACTGAGTAAGTTAAATGGTAAACCTAAATCTATTCTGTATGAAAGCAGTTAAGTATAATTCCAGCCTTTAAGGTAGGTTTAATAGTTGGCTGTTCTGTCACCAGTTGGATCTTTAATTGCTTGGAATAATTGACATGGCTCCAACGTTAAATTGTGATTAACTCCTTCCTCCCCGTGAGACCAGATCTGCGGTTATTTCTGACATTTCATTCTTTTAACCAGCGCTTCTTGACTGAGGCTCTTCATTGGAACCACAGAACACAGGAATAAAAGTGACTGTTTCTCAATTTTTCTAATAAGGGTGCATGGCTGGTGCCATTCTAGATGCACAGAAAAGAAGGTCCATTTGTTCCATACAAAGAATCACTCAGGGCATTAGGGCTTATACTCTCCATGTGGAGTAAGGTTGCTTTCTGTAGGTGCTGGACGTGATGACTTAATTTTACTCTTTTTAAAAAAAGGAAATCTGTAGTATTGGTGTTTTAAGCATCTTTTTTGAGTAGAAACAATCTTCTTTTTAGGTCACTAATTTGTAGTTTGAGTGTCCATGTAGTGCTTGGTATTCACTGTATAGCAAAAGCTTTGTGATACTGTCTTGGAAGCAAACCTCTGAGATAGGTGAGAAGGACTAGCTTCTTAGGAATCTCTTGGTTTCAGACAGCGTGAGGCCCTGCTTAAACAATAAAAACAATGCGTCGTCTAATTTTTTTTCATTTTAGAAGCGTGATTTTTTTCAGATATTTGTCTTTAAAAAGACATCTTTCTGCTAGGATCAGTACAAGTCAGACATAAAAGCTGCTGTTTGTAATTTGGCAGTCAGTACTGTGGAAATGTTGATAAATCAAATCACATTTGTAGAAAAGCAATCACCGTTGTAAAAATCTTGTTCTAACCACCATCAACCCTTTAGGGTTCCCTCCTTCCTTATCTTAGTATTCATTAAACGTTTTCTCTACCTGACATTGACAATGTTGAGTTTTACCTGAAGGTTAAGAAATATCCTCACTCTAGTGTGTTTTGGAAAAGGGCTCACTGCAAGGACCCACCCTTTCCCCATGTAACTTAGGGTTCATGGGTGCCCCCTTATTTACCTTTGAGAGGCCAGACACAGACTCTCCCACTTCCCTTTGCCTCATAAGCAGTTAGCTGAACTGCTTGTCCCCACTGATCAAGCAGAACAAAATGCTTGTTAACTAAACTTCGGTTAAGCTTCTCTCCTTGTGATGTTAATTTTGGTCACCAGTTATTGTGTTTCCTTATTTCTCCACTGTATACATAAACTATTTTCCCCCCCTCAACGAATAAGCGATCTGTGGGGAGGCATTCTAAGACCCTGCAAATATCCTACTTCTCATCAGTGTTTTCTCCTAGATTTAGCATCCATTGACGATTCTTGCATGAGCCATTCTTTACTCTGGTCGTTGCAAATTGATCATTTTTTTCCGACTCCAGCACTTCTTCCTCATTTGACAGTTGGGACTAGGCTTTCTTTAATATTCTCAGTATAGACTTACAAATTTCTCTTTTCTCAGTGGTTGATAATTAGTCATCACTGTCTCTTAATTATCTCTGTGCTACGATTGTCTTAGATTTTGTCAATGGGCTCCTCTCCCCTGGTGCCGTACCTTCATCTTTTAAAAAAAATTTATTTTGAGGAGTAATTCCTTACTTTCTGGCAAAACTAATCTCATCTCATCTCTTCTCTTCACAACACATCTCATTTTATATTATCTTCTACTTCTGCTCCAGCTCTGGAGTCAGTCTTTTCTCCTAGGAGCCTGGTTTGTTTTACTGGTGAAAAGCACTAAAGACCAAGATCCTGGTGTCAGTTGTGTTCAGTGCTTCTAGGCCGTTTCAGCAGGCCATATGTGTTTTTAGATTCATTCTTGCTTAGAGGGAGAGAAGGGCTAACTTGATCTTCTGAAGTTTCAAATATCTCTTTTTAGACAGCAATAGGAATGGTATTTTCAAAAGGATTAAGAATGGGAACACTTAAAATCTGTTGCATGCTGAGTGAGTTCATGCTTGATGGACCACCAGTCTGTGGCACGTATTTCTAAGTGAGGAATGCCCCTGTGGCAACTTCAGAACTGGACCGTGACGTTCTTTGTAGAGATTGGGAATTAGGGGAGGGAAGGACACAGCTTTCCCGAGGCACTTAATGTGCCACTGCCATGTTGTGGCTGGGGATGGAGAAGGGAGGAAGGTAAAGCAGCGCCATGTTCCTAGAGAAAAAGGTAGCCTGAAGAAGCCCTAGGAGACAGTTCTCTTTCTGGACCGGAGAGTAAAGACTTCTAGCATTAAATCTTAAAGTGTCTTAGTGGTCTCCTAGGAAATTTGGCACTTTTTAGTAGAGATATTCTACCTTACAAAAATGTTTTAAATCTCAAGGCAGTTGTCATTATCTCATCTTAGACATTTTATTTCATGTTGTCAGTCTTTCATTCTGTGTGTATGGTTGATCATAATTCAGGTTTTCCTCTGGATCTCTTACGCTGTGAAAGCCTTCTTGGTCTGGACCCTGCAACTTGCAGCAGAGTTCTAAACAAAAATTACACACTGCTCGTTTCCATGGCTCCTCTCACCAACGAAATCCGGCCCGTCAGCAGCTGCGCCCCTCAGGTAAGGACCCGCTCGAAGATCGCCCATGTTGCCATTCATCCCTCTCTTGGCAACTGGAAGAAGAGCTCTAGCAGTGTAATTGTGTTAATGCTCATTTGCAGATACCAAATATTAAAATCATCGACTCAGAAAGCGGTTTTGTATTTTATGCTGTTGTAAGATGTTCGATCTGTGAGATATAATTGGTGTATTTAATTTCTATATCATCTAGTGACTTGTGACATATTAGATTAAAATTTTCCTCATGAATACAGGGTATTAAAGAGATCGTCCTTGGGTGCTCTAAGAAGGAAGCCTGGATCGCCTTCAGGGATAAGATAAATTTAATTAGGAAAAATGAAATGCTTTAGAAGTGGAGCCATGATGCTAAATAAGCTGAAAAGATTATGCTTGAAAGCTAGAACTCTTGTTATCTTTAAAATTTACTTGTGAGAATGACTTCTGGTCTTTTACTTTTTAAAGCTAAACCAGTTGCATTTATTTGGATACTTAGCAAGGATGCTATGGCCTCCACGATTTTCAAAGAGTGGGGATTGTGTTAACTGTTCTTCAGTGCTGCGTCCTGCCAGGTTTCCTAGATGTGCAAGGTTTAGTGGTGTAGAAGAGAGGAAGAGATTCTTGTGCAAGGTTGATTCTATTGCCTGTGCTGACCTTGCTGCCTCAGTGAGCGTACCCTCCTCACCCGATTTCGTCCTCTGTTCAACAGGACTGGACAGGATTTGCACTTACCAACTTTTTCCTTATAATTCTTTGTGCCCCGCCTCCCTTCCTCTTTAACACAACCTCTAGGCATAGTAGGAATCCTTGAACTGTCTAAATGAATGGTGAGATGGATGGAAGGTTGGATAGTCCCTTTTGTGAAAAATGGCATATGATTAATGAGGATAATAGCTAACACTTTGATATAGAGCTCAATATACCAGGTGCTGTGTTTAACCTTTTGAACAACCTTAAAAATATCCTCCTGAGGTAAGTATTTTGTTGTCATATTACAAATGAGCAAAATGAGGCACAAGAGAGCTGAAGTAACCTTAAGGTGATGTGGCTGAGGGGGTAAAGCTAAGATTCACCTCTCAGTAATCTTCTCCAGAGTCCATGCTCTTAATTGCAGTGGTAAGACGTGCTTTCTCAATTCCAGTGTAAAACTGAAACTGTTTGAATGGAGCGTTTAAAATTTATTTTTGTAAGGATAATAGCAGTTAACATTTATATGAAGCATTAGCTGTTTATAAGACTATACTTGGTCACTTGTGAAATTTGGCTTCTTTAGATAAGTGTTAGCAACCTTATCTTACCTGTTTTATGATTATAGCATATTGGACCAGCTATCCCGGAAGTCAGTTCTGTCTGGTTTAAACTGTACATTTACCACGTCACCAGGCAAGGACCACCATCTCTTTTACTGTCCAAAGGTACAAGGCTTCGAAAACTGCCAGATATATTCCAGGTATGTTGTGCAAGGGCTTTTCGTTTTCTTAAATTATTTTTGAGGAGGGTAGAAATTGGTAAGCAGTATTATAGATAACCTTCTTAATTTGTTTCTTATTTCTAAATGCTGTGTTGTCTTATATTCATTTCTTTCTCATAGGGTTATGATCGGTTATTAATAACATCTTGGGGTCATGATCCTGGGGTAGTTCCTACGTCAAATGTGCTCACGATGTTGAATGATGCTTTAACGCATTCGGCGGTTTTAATTCAGGTAAGTACCTTCTTTGAAACAATCAGTTTTAGATTTTTAAAGATAATAATTTGTCTAACTTTCTGCTGAGTTGCAATCAGATGTCTGTAATTTGAAATTTGTAAAGCTGAAACGTAAGGAATCAGAGATCTGGGTTTAGTCCTGGCCTTTGCCTGGCACTGTGGGAGTAGTAGAAACAACATGGACTTGGAAGGTAGACCTAGCTTGAATTCCAGCCTGCTGCCTAGGTGGCCCTATTTTATTTTTAGTAGTAGCTTTATTGAGGTATAATTCACATACCATACAGTTCACCAGTTTAAATTGTATAGTTCACTGGTTTTTAGTGTATTCATAGATATCTACAGCCATCACCACACTCAGTTTTACAATGTTTTCCTGTATCTTTCGTTCTAACTCCTCTATTCTACTATTCCCCGCCTCTCCCCAGCCCAGCAACACTAGTGTGCTTGCTGTCTCTCTAGAATGCCTGTTCTGGGCGTTTCATATACACGGAATCATGTATGTGGTCTTTTTGTCACTGGCTTCTTTCACTTAGCAGAATGTTTTCAAGGTTCATCATGTAGCATGTATCAGTTCTGCATTCCTTTTTATGGCCACATAATATTCCCTCGTGGATATACCACATTTTGTTTATCCATTCATGGGTTGATGGACATGTGGGTTGCTTCCACTTTTCAGCTGTTGTAAATAGTAATAATCACTGTGAGAAGTGTTCATGTACAGGTTTTTGTGTGGACATCTTTTCATTTCTTTTGGGTATATGTCTAGGACCAGCAAATGCTGGGTCATGAGGCAACTCTATGTTTAAATTCTTGAAGGAACTGCCAGACTGTTTTCCCAAATTGCTGTACCATTTTATGTTCCCTCCAGCACTTACTATTATCTCTTTTTATTATAACCACCCCAGCGAGTGTGAAGTGGTGTGTGACATTTTGAAGGTACTTCTCTTATACTTAGTTTTCCATGTGTAAGATGGAGATGGTAATATCTATTGTATAACAACAACAACAAAATAATAGTAACAGCTAATGGTGAGGTAAGTCGTTTATAGTCATAGGATTGTTGAGAGAATGAAATGATAAGGCGTGTGTGAAGTGTGCTGCGCACTTTCTGGTACATAATAGGTTCTCAGTAAAGATTTCATTAATTTCATTCAACTCTCAATTGTATGTGCCATATTTTGTGCTAATTAGCGTGCTTATATAAATAAGACATGATCCCTGTCTTCAAGGAACTTAAGTCTGGTGGGAAAAGTTGCATGAGCAGTTAGTTTCAGCTTTTTGCTGAGTGTTGAATAGAATTAAACAGTGGAAGCATTAAGGAGAAGTACCAAGTCCAGCCTTGGGGCAAGGAGAAGGGCTTCAGGGAAGCTCCTTAGAGAAGATGAGACCCAGGCTGAGTATAAAAGGATGATTTAGAAGAGAGCAAGGCCAGGAGAGAGGTCAGCATGAATAACTCTCTTGGCAGAGATTTTTTTCTCTTTCTTTGTGGCTATTTCCCTGGTGCCTAAAACAGAGCCTGGCTCATAGTAGCTGCTCATTGAGTGAGTGTTGAATAATGAATAGGAATGTGAAGTGGGAGCACATGCTGGGCCTGTAAGCTGCTAGGTGTTTTTGAGGGGTGAGTTGCACTGTGATGGGATGGTGGTTGGAGATGAGTCTGAAGAAATAGGCAGTCCTTGGCGTGTGGTCTTCCTTAACTGTCCTGCTGTAGTGCTTAGACTTCTCCCTAGAGATGGATGGCACCCAGTAAAGGGTGCTGAGCAGGGGATTAACATGGTCAGTTGTGTTTTTGGAAGATCAACCTGGAGACTGTTGAGAATGGTTAGGTGGGGAGAGATACCTGAAGCAAGAAGAACAATTAGGATTCAGTGTAGGAGTCAGGATAAGAGATGAAGACAGCCCAGATCAGGGAATGGTCATAAGAACTGAAAGGAAGAAACAGACTTAAGAATTATTACAAGTATAAAATTAATAGAATCGATCCCATGTCTGAGAAAGCTGTGAGAAGAGGAAGAGAATGGTTCCTGGGGCGTTTGGCTTGTGAAGGTGGAAGAATGGTGATATCACTACGTGAGAGAATACAGGAGGAAGAGCCAGTTTATGGGGGCAGATGATGTGTTGTGTTTTGGGCTTGTTGAGGATAAGGTACCTGTGGGACATTTGGGTGGAGGAGATATCTAGTAGGTAATTGAAAATATTCTGAAATTCAAATGAGAGATTGAACAGGAGAGATTGACTTGTGTGTCAGCGTCAGCACAGAGATGGTAGTTGAAACCATGAGAGAGGATGCATTAAAGAGGAAAATGTGCAGTAGGGGTGGTGGTGGGAGAGAGCGTAATAGAGTGGGTCAGACATCGGCTGAAATCAGAC
The DNA here is from genome assembly GCF_021613505.1 of Equus quagga. Taxonomy (NCBI): domain Eukaryota; kingdom Metazoa; phylum Chordata; class Mammalia; order Perissodactyla; family Equidae; genus Equus; species Equus quagga. The sequence continues at coordinate 17,461,240 of NC_060282.1, read as the reverse complement.
TGCTTAAATTCAGATCTTGATCCCACCACTTGTAGTAAATTGGGCAAGTCATATATCCTCCTTCAACTTCAGGGACTTCTCCTGAAAACTGGAGGTAATAAAATTTTCTATCTTTATAAAGTTGTTGAAAAGAATGACTGAGAAGATAATCCACGTGAAATGCATAGTTCTGTGTTTAGCACATAGGAAGATCTCAAAAAATCCTAGCTGTGCGGCAGTGGTGGTAATAGAGTGAAAGGAGTCTTTAAGTGTTTGTTAAGGAGTTTTACTTTTGCTTAAAAAAAATGCCTCCTTTATTATATTTTATGGGAAAAATTCACTTTGTTGGAACTTAAAACAAGATTTTGATTAAAATCATGCTTTTATTATAACTATCTTGTTTAGCGTTTAAATCATAAACGTATCAATGGAATAGAAGTGAGCTGTCAGAAACATATTCAAGTTGTCATATGAACCAACTAAATGAGTGTAATTTTTCTCTGAAATTATTTTTTTCTTTTATGTCACAGTATCTTGAATTTGAATAATGTCTCTTTTAAAGGGGAAAAAATGTGTAGATCCCCAGTGTTAATTTAAATTTTCTATTATAATGATACTAAACGCATATGAACATAAGATTAAATTGTTCATGCTTATTATTCTTACACACCTGTAAAACCAAAAGATTTAGGGCTTTAAATACAAAAATCTTTAACAAAATTGGGATGAATGACGTTAATTGTGGTGGATCAAACTAAATTATTTGTAACATTCTTGTGGGGTGGTTAGCCTCGTAGATTTTTTTTTAATTTAATTTTTAAATTGATAGTACATTCACGTGATTTGAAATAAAACACTTCGAAGATGCACAGAGAAAAGTATCATGCCCTTCCCACACTGTCTACCCAGCTCCCACTCCCCGTCTTTCCTGCATGTCAGATAACCACATTTTTTAGTTTCTCCTGTGCTTTCTAGAGTTTGCTTATCCATATACAAGCAGTCACACACTGATATGCCGAGGCTTTTTCCGCTTAGCAGTTGGAGGTCTTTCCATTTCAGTTTGTAGAGAACTTCCTCTTCCTTTTTTGCAGCTGCATTCACAGTGCGCAGCTTAATTTATTTAACCAGTCCCCTGCTGATGGACATTCTGGTTGTTTCCAGTTACACATAATGATAATGTTAGAGCAGGTAATTTTGCATCTATGTCCTCCAGTGCAGGTCTTTGAGTCTTGCGCTCCTAGTCCATGGTATGCTGGGTGATGAACTACAGCCAACCCTTGGGCGAGTGCACTTGATCTCATTCAGTCTTCGCATGGCTAACACCTGAGTTACCTGTTAAATCAGACTCCTTTCTTTTCGTTCGTTCATGCACTCAGTTTGAAACACATTGCCTTATAGGTTAGTATGCACTTAAGATTGTCTTTGCTTGCTGGAGAAAACTAGAGAATTGTTGAAAGCATTTTGATGGAGTATTAATGTAGAATATACCATCACATGGCACAATATTTATTGTTTGAGTATCTGTTACTGGAAATACAGGTTTTTCATATACCTTTCAACTTGTGTTTCTTCCTGTTTAGGGCCATGGTTTGCATGGGATAGGAGAAACTGTCCACATACCATTCCCATTTGATGAAACAGAACTACAAGGAGGTACCTTACTTTTGAATTGTATCCTTTCGACCTCCCTATCTTAATCTTTGTCAACAATTTGGTGGAAACATAGCAGGAAGTGAATTCTAAAATTTCTAGGGTCTTACCATTCTGCTTTTAAAGAGTTTTGGCAAAAGGTAGTTACCTATTGTGCCTTTTCCCATACAGAGCAGATAGAATAAGACTCATTTAGGATGTTTGAAGAAATACTAGTCTGCCTGGGAGATGAAGAGGATAAGTAGCTATCTGCCTAGATGGAAGACTGGGTCTCTATATGTTTAGCCTTTTAGTTTCCTTTTACTGTTGATTTATTTGGAGGTTGGAACAGAAGGCAAGTCACAAGGAAGATTTTATTCTTAGAAAGTTGATTTTTCTCCCAATGTTACATACTGTTTTTTTCAGGAGCTTTTTTAGGTAATTTAGAAATGGATGTGAATGAGCATTGTATTACTTTACAGTTACAGAGCACTTACATGTATTTCCTGTTTGAGCATTTGTTTTTGCTGTTAAATTTTATTTTTGCTATTAGGATTTGAGTGGATTGCAGAGTTTAAGCTAAATTAAGCTAGTTAGAATCAAGGGGGAACGCCCTGTTTAATGTTCTGTCTTTCTAGAATTTGATGTGAGCCGTGTACAGTTGATGAAAGATGCTCAAAGAATTTCTATAAAAGCCAATTCATTCTTCCTTTTGTCTAATATAGAAGATACCTTTTCTCTGTTGAATATTAAGAAGGTGTATGTAATCAAAAGGAAAAGACTGTGCAATTAAAACTTACATCTATTTATGTACTACTTGCGCTTCCCGCTCCATGCCACCTGCTGTTGTGTAATCTATTTTTCTGGTTCTTAGAGCCATGTTGCTTGGGTTTTTAGAGAGAGCAGTGAATGGTTCAAGTAATTTAACTTAGGTTAATTCATAGAAGAGCTTACTGTTCTTCCAAAGCGTTAGTCAATACTGTCCCCTCCCCCCTCTCCCTTTCCCTCTTCCTTTTATAAAAAGGAAAATTTTTATAAATATCTTTCTCCTTTTCACATGGCTAGACTGCAAAAGCCTCGTTTGAAATTAAGTGCTCTTTTGGCTATTGTGAATAAATGTGTACAAAATTTGGAGAAGAGAGTTTTCTCTTCTGAAAAACAGCCCCTATTCAGAAATAAGTACTTCTTTGCAACTAAACTTTGCTGTTTCATCCTCTCATACTCTATACATTCTATGGAAAAAATGTTCACCTGAAGATATAGGATAGTGACAACAGGATCTTAAAATTTATAAAATCTCAACAACAGATTGATAGATCTCCTGCCTTGGGAGATGATTGTGTGAATTATGAAGAAGAGGAGTCTTCGTATTTGTGTATAGAGCATCTTTCTCTTTTATAAGATCACATATTTATGAGAACTTGAGCTAATGTTTAAATAGTTTATTAGGGATATATTTTCAAGTACATTGTTAGCTTTAGTTTTAATAAGAATAATTTTACTTTTCTTAAATTTTTAAAAACTTTACTGTGTATTTAGTACATTTCCTGGTAGAAACCCACCAACTAAGCATTTGAGGCAGAAGAGAACCACAAAGAGAAGTCTAGAGAATTTGCCACTGACTGGCTCTGTTTGCTTACTTAGCAGGTAATTTGTTCTGATAAGCAGATGCCTCCTGAAGGCTGTAAATATGTTACAGTGTACTCCATCCTTTTACATTCACAGATCTTTCTTCACTGGAATCAGTCTTGATAGATTAAAGTATAAAAGTAGTTCTAAGAATTGTTTAATAAAAGAAAAGGATGTTTAAGCTTTTGGTGTTGTGTTATTTTATAGAACTTTTTACTCATAATGTGATGTCAACTCTTTCTTCTTAGAGTTTACGCGTGTCAATATGGGTGTTCATCAGGCGCTGCAAATATTAAGGAACAAAGTGGACTTGCAGCATTTTTGTGGATATGTCACCATGCTGAATGCTTCTAGCCAGCTTGCAAACAGAACACTCAGCGATGCTTCCGATGAGAGAGGTTAGCCGATAGTTGGGTTCTTTTAATTAATCGGTCATTTGTCTGCTCTTGTCCATAATGGGCCTTTTAATAAGTATTTTCTAGGGAACATTTTTATATATTTAGAATAATAATTAAAGTATCGAGTGTATCACAATCTTAACATTTAAAAAGCAGAGAGACCTTTGTGAAGATGTCAAATTATTTAATACTTTAATGTTTTTTCCACTGGAGGATGAGAAAATATTCTGTGACATGAGTTGGACAAATAGCAGTTGTTCAAATGGAGAAAATACCAAGTGCATGACTAAAGAAGTGACCTGGGACTGGAATACAGAACGGTTATTGGTTTTAGCCCTTTCCTGTCGTGTCTATATTTATAGGCTTTAATTCAAAAATCACCCTTTGTGGGGTGATGGTTTCAAAACTTTAGATTCTTTGTAAAAATGTTTCTAAAATAGAATGAACAGTTTTTCCCTTTCAGACTTCCTTTTTCTGTCAAAGGCCCCGTTGTCTCAGTTGTGCAGGCCGAAAATTGTATCTTTGTCTCGTCCTCCTCCTTTTCCACTCTGTCCAGTTAGTTTCCAAGTTCTGTGAATTAGACTTTAGAAATACCTCTCGTATCCATTTCTTCCCTTCTCTCTTCTTTTTTAATTCCCTAGAACTGCCCTTCTAGTCTGAGTCTTGATACTTTGAAGGTGTATTATTACAACCATTTCCTGCCTAGCCTTCCTGGCCTCATTCTTCTTCTGTCTCCACCCTATCTTGCTTATTGACAACAGCTGATTTTCTTTGCGTACCTTTTTCATTCTTTTTAATTAAAAAATTCATTTTCAAATCACCTTCTCATGCTTACAGATTGTTTCTGCTCTGGCAGTTTTGGCTTGTGTGTAGCTTTGGTTGCCATGGTGCCAGCTCTGGTCTGTGACTCTAGGAAACCTTTCAATTCAAGTGTCTGTCATTGCTTGATATGTTGCTTCTGCCTCTTCGTTTGAAGTCCGGAGACACTGTGATTGATCACTGGCCATCCAGTGGGTTGGATTGGCTCCCTTTGGGTTAGGTATCCACTCCTGGTCCATTTGCCTTTGGCCAGGGAGTGGGGTAGCTTTCAACAGTGACTGCCAGGTATCACGGACCTTTTCCAGAGGAGAGGAGTATAGGTTAGGCAGTCATTTCCATGCATGTCTGCTACAGCTGTCATGTTTTATTTCATTCCTTCCACAAACATTTATGGAATACCTGCTGAGGTGCTGGAGATACTTAAATTAGTAAGACCTAAGGAATAAAACCCTACAACAAGAGACAAGCAAGTAAATCAGCCTACTGTGTAGTGTTAAAAGACTGCATGCAGTAGGAGAGAGAAGGCATATCTCAGCCCAGTTGAGCTATCAGAGAAGGCCTCTTAGAGAAGGTAAAGTTTGAACTGAATTTTGAAAAATGAGGAGTTAACTACACAGAGATGATTGTTGTTTATTTGGAGGGTAGCAGCCTTTCTGGCAGAGGGAATCAGGCAATAGAGTAGCTCATCTTGGCCCCAAGAAAGGATTTGTTGAGCAGTAGTAGATGAGAATAGTGAAGTTGGTAGATCCAGCAGATCTTGGAGGATCTTATATGCTGAAAGATACAGGGAGTCAAACGAATTATGAAGAGGAATGACGTAATCAGACTGCATATTTCCATGGGGGTAGAAATGACTTGAGTAATCATCTTAGTGAAAGTCTAAACTTGTGTTCTGCCTTTGAATCCTTGTTTCTTTAGGCCAGGGTTTCACAACCTCAGCACTGTTTATCTTCTGAGCTGAATAATTCTTTTGGTGTGGGGGCTGCCCTATGTATTGTAGGGTGTTCAGCATCCCTAGATACCAGTAGCACCCCTCTCCCCGTTCATGACACCCGAACATGTCTCCAAACGTTGCCAGTGTCCCTTGGGGGACAAAATTGCCCCCCAGTTGAAAACCACTGCTTTAGGCTAAAGACTAGTCATTGTTTTCCAGTGTCATTTCTGTTGCCTGACGTCTTTTATGTTAGGACTGATTTATTGACAACTTATGCCAACTGCTACAATTCTAATACTGTGTCTGTCCTTTAATTATCAGGAGAACCTGATTTGGCCTCTGGCTCGGATGTGAATGGGAGTACAGAGTCATTTGAAATGGTCATTGAAGAAGCAACTATAGATTCAGCAACAAAGCAAAACTCTGGTCAAGTTTTAGAAATTATTTGCAACCTTAGACTAATTTTTGAGTTTTAATTCTTTTGTTCGGTCATTTGTCTACTCTTGTCCATAATGGGCCTTTTAATAAGTATTTTCTAGGGAACATTTTTATATATTTAGAATAATAATTAAAGTATTATAAAAATATTACCTGAGAATAGTGACAAGTTTCAGGTTTCCTGTGTTAAATATTTTGGCTACATAATTCTCTAATCTTATAGCTGTCTTGCAATACCTTTTTTTGGGTAAGAGACCACTTTGAGCATCTGATGACAGCTATGTACCTTCTCCCCAGAAGCGTGTACGTACTCAGAAAACAGTCTTTCCTGTTTCAGAGATTCACTGACCCCCTCTGAGGCCTCTCCCCTGCTAACCCCTTGATGGATGTCAGTGGGGCTGGGAGGAAACTGTGAGATTATCTGGACCACAGTTAAGAAACTCTGGTCAGTTGTAATATATATGAATATATGTACTTAATGACTCTGTATATCCTTTTGTAGTTGCCACAACAGAAGCAGATTGGGTTCCTCTTGAGCTGTGCTTTGGAATTCCACTGTTTAGTTCTGAATTAAACCGGAAAGTTTGTAGAAAAATTGCTACACATGGTCTTTGCAGAAAAGAGAGGTAAGGGTTTATATTCATTGTTATCTTTTCATCTGTGAGATTTTTAAGCTCTCAGTAATAGTTGCTATATCTTACTTTCTTTTATTCCACACATGAACATGGTAATTGCCTTGCGTATATTAGTTGATTGAGTGATGATTGCTAGTTTAAGGGTTTTGCTATATTTTTCAGAATTAAACTTTAGTTCCTCAGAAATTAGGCACATGCAGATATTTGGGGCACATTTTGGTTAATCATAATTTTATTTACTTAGTTACCCAGATTTGGTGAGGGTATGGTAAAATGGGCATGCTTATGAGAATATGAACCTCGTTTTTTTAATATGTAAATGTCTATAGAAAATTTCTCCTGTGTACTTCTCTTAACATGCTGAATTATGTTATGTTAATAGTGATTATCTCTGTGGTAGAATTATGGCTGACTTTCTAAATTTTCTTCAATTTCCACGTTTCCTAAAATGAGCATGTATTACATATCAGAGATGATGTGTAGGTTTCATCTCATATGCCAACTCTGATCCATTGAGGGCAGCTGATAAATGGCAGGGTTGTAAAGATTCTGAGACTCTTGGTTAGCAGAAAAGACTATCATTGAATGTGATTGTCATGGTGGCTGCCTTGGAGAGAGAATATTCTCAGGTCTTCTTGACTTTAGAAAAACAAAGTTGAATAATAAGTAATTCATTTAATTGGCTTAATGTAACGTATATCAGGAGATTAAAAGTCCTTAATTGACAAATAATTTTAACAACTATCCTCTGAAAATAAAATAACAAACCTTAATAAAAAGTAAAAATACTACATACACTTTAAAGATTGCTGCTATAATTGTTACCAATTTACTATTTCAAAAATATTTAATTTAGGTGGGTTGATGAATGTTAAATCTTTCAGACTTTTTATCAGGATGTATTTTAAACTTAATTTGGGTATTTGAAGTTTGTATTATAATTGCCATCCCTCAAAGTGCCCACATTTTCATTTTACAAGTTTTCTTTCACTTAACATTTATATTTGCTAATAGTTTAAACTTTTTTTAAATGGTAACTTTTTGATTTTGGTTATATGTGATATTTTATTTCAAAATGGTCTTTTTGTGCACTGTTAGCCTGTATTATTAAAACAGGCAGAAATTTCATTGATGAGAACACTGAAATTGTTTAAAAATTTTTTTGTGATTAATCAGGGTATATATACATATATAAATTCATTTAAATTGCTAAAATTAAACTTCTGTAAAATATTAGTTCTTGTCTATATGTTTGTTTTAAACTTTTCCTCTCTTTTTTTCAGCCTTCAAAACCTCTTACATTCCAGTAGAAAACTCTCTCTACAAGTCCTTAACTTTGTTCACTCATTCCAGGTAACAAAGCCCACAATATCCAGTGGTGTTTGTCTAGAGCTTATAGTATGTAGAATGCGTCCATGTTTGTTCTGAGTCTCCACAGCAGTAAGACATGAAATAAGCATTCGTTTTAATTTATAAATGAAGATGCTGAGATGCAGGAAGTTAATTGCACACGATTTCGCTAGCCGGGTCTTCAGGGTCTAGAGCTTGCACTCTTTGTTTTGTGCCAGGGCTTCATTCAACAGAGATGTGTTAAGCATCTGCTGTGGGCCATGCACCATGCTGGGTGCTGATTCTTGGGTCTGATACACTTCCATTAATAACTGCAGTGTTGGGGCCGGCCCGGTGGCGCAGCAAAGTTCACACGTTCCGCTTCTCGGCAGCCCGGGGTTCACCAGTTCGGATCCCGGGTGCGGACGTGGCCCCGCTTGGCAAAAGCCATGCTGTGGTAGGCGTCCCACATATAAAGTGGAGGAATATGGGCACGGATGTTAGCTCAGGGCCAGTCTTCCTCAGCAAAAAGGGGAGGATTGGCAGTAGTTAGCTCAGGGCTAATCTTCCTCAAAAAAATAAATAAATAAAATAACCGCAGTGCTTCTCCATTGCTGAGAGGGGCGTGTCGGTTGTGGTAGTGAAAGCCAGTGCTCTGGACATTTTGTTTTCCCCCCAAGCAAGGAAAGGATATTCTAGACTTGATTTGTAGATGAACTTTTAGAATGAAATATTTCTATTCAAAATATCTAATCCAACATTATGAAATCAATATTTTAGAGTTTTGTTTCATTCATTCTTTGAATAAATACTTGAGTGTACTCTATGCCAACTCTTTATGGGGTGCTGGGGAAATGATGATATCTAAGACACTAATGGAGTTTATGGTGCTGTGTGAGATGATTGTCAAGTGAACATTAAACTATGTAAGTAATTAGAGATTTCAGTAAGTGCTGTGAAGGAACCAAACTCCTTCAAACCTGATGGAATCCAAAGATGGACCTAATTTAAATAGATAGAGATGCTCTATAAGCTGAAACCTAAAGGATGGAAAAGAGTATTCCAGGCAGAGCTTAGTACGTGTCAGGAGAGCACTTGGTGTCCAAGGAAACAGAAGAAGGCCGGTGTGGCTGAAGCCCCCTGAGAGGGGCAGTGGCAAGAGGCGAGGCTGAAAAGGAGGGCAGGGCATATTGAAGTGTATATACATCAAAGGGTAGTGAAGAATTTGTATTTTATGCTGAGTGCAAAGAGAAGCTATAAAGACAGGGAATGACATTACTTCTGATTGTTTTAAAGGATTGGTTACTATTTAGAGAACAGATTAAAGAGAGACGAGCATAGAAGCAAGATCAGTTTGGAGGCTATTATAATAGCCCAAGTGAGAGACGTTGATAGCTGAGCACCCTTTTTCATTAAAAAAAAAATTGCATGCATCTATAAGAACGGTATGTTTATTACACGTATATGCTGCTATATCAATAAATTATATATAGTATAAAACATATCCCCAAATAGAGGTTTTATAAGGCTGCAATAAGTGGGTATAGAATTTCTAAAATTCCCTCAGTACTGTACCCTACTTCGGAGTGAGTACCCCACTTTGGAGACCACTGGCATAGACTATGGTGAATGACTAAAGTGAAGTAATTTGGGTGTTGGGGTAGATTGATAGAACTTGGTGATGAATTAAATATGAAGAAAAGATTGAGGGTGTGGTGAGGAAAAGAAGAATCACAAATGGTCCTCATATTTCTTGACTAGCTTGATGTGTGGCGTGGAGTAGGGAAGGCTGGACGGGAGCAGCTGGGGGACACTGAGAGTTCGCTATGGACGTGCTGAGTGTGGAGTGCAGGGAGAGACCCCAAGAGCAGCCGTCAGATGGGTGGATGTTTGAGCCTGGAGTTCTGGGGAGAGGACTGTGCTGAATGTGTGAATCTGAGAGCCTTGGCAGTGCATGGTGCCTGTTGTTGTGAGGGTTTTTGGAGATTATCTAAAAATTAACTTTTCTTATCCCCTAGTCTCTTAGCCTGTCATTTCTATCTGTTTCATAGTCCGACTTGTATGAGTCATTTTTGCGTCGGTTAATACCTGTCATTAATTATTTGGGTGTGTGAGGTAGGTCTTTGCATCTCCTGTGGTGCTCTGCGTTCCGTGAGTGTTGCTCAGTGTGGGTCTGTTTCTCATTAGCTCTGTTAAGTCGTTTGGTGAAATGCTGAATACAGAATTTTTCTCGTTTCTTGATTTTTTAGGAAGGTGCTTCAACACTGGATATTCACGCAGAGGCCAGTTTTTCAAGTTTGCTTTCACAGTCGTCTTACGCCGACATGGGGGTCCCACTTCCTGCCAAAAACTTAATATTTAAAGATGGCGTCTTATCAGAATGGAGTGGACGGTCGCCTTCCGCGCTTCTCACTGCTAATCTCCATTTGCAATAATTTGGTTACACCATTTGTTGTTCACACTTCCTGCCTTTTTTCTTTCTTAACGTTAGCTTTATAGTGCCAGCCACTAAAAAGCATCCTGCTGCTGCAGTGCAATTCCTGCTTCACTGATGTTCAGAGTTTGGGAAACTTGTCATGTTTTCTGAAGTTTTCCTCATGATTGCACCTCCAATGCAACAAAGAGCTTTTTAGCAGCCTGCACTGTATTTTTTACCTTGAGACAATCTGCATTTCTTTTGTAAAACTGAGGGTATACTTTATAGGCTTTATGATGACTGTTATGTTTATAAGCAGTCACTATGAATATTGCAATGGTAATTTTATATGTTAGTTTATCAAACATAAATCTTGTTTAATTTTATATTTTGTTACCTACTCTTTAGGGGATCATGGGAAGAGATGGAACTCTTCCTCTGAAAAGGCTTCTTGATACTTAAAGTAGCAAAACTATAAAACAGTAAACATCCAGTATTGAGAGATGCTATGATGGGGCATTAAAAATTCCTGTGGATGTCTGTAAATTATGTATATCAGTTGAACATTGTTGAAGCTATAGTTACGTATAACAACCTTGATTTATAATGTCTTAACTCAGACTATGACGATACATTGACATCTCATAAGAAGCTTTGGAAAACATTCTATTTTTAAACAACGTTTATATGTGGACTTCTGTTGTCACTCACTTTGGGCTTTATATTTTCATAGAGTCTTTATGGAAAAATAGAATTTATTTTCCACTCTCGTAGCTGTGGCTGCTGCACGTTTTCACCCCGATTTATTTTTTGTTTAGTAGCTTTATCAATGAATTGTTACAAAATTGAATTTGATGTTTTCAAACCAAGGATTGTGATTTTTAGGTTAGAATTACATATTAGAGGCATTAAGGCTGTGTCTTCTGATCAAAACACTTTAGTCATAAACCTACTTTGAAGACATATTCTTAGGCAATCTGGATCTCAAATTCATGTGAATGGTTTTGGAGGAAATGATAAAGAAAAATTGAGTAATTTCAAAATGTTTCTTGAGCCATTGATGATTTTAGTATCTCAAATGTTAATTAGAATAATTGGAATTTTTAGAATTTTCAAGTTACCTTTCTCTGAAAGTTTGTGAGGTGTTATAGGTTAGTTTAGCTCTTCTCATAGGATAATGGTTTGCTAGTTTAAAACTATAACCAAACTAACTGGTCAGAGAACATGTATCTAAAACACTTAGAAAGCATTAGAAAATTTGGGAATATTATAACCTGAACATTTTTGCTGATAATTTTTGTTACTTATAGAACTGATATTTGTGTATTTAACATACTTCTGGAAGTATATGCCTTTCTTAAAACTGTTAACATAACCATGCATTCAGTACCATACTATAGAATTGAATATTTTGGAGCAGGTTGCCTGTGGCACAGTCAGTGCTGTGTTTGGGGTAAATGCAGTAACGTTTAGTTTTCTACTTTGTCTTGTATGAAGTAGAAACCAAGTGTATGTTATACGTGTTTGTCTATAAAAGGAAAAATATATGCTAATATTAAATTTCTTATGACTGTGAATCACTCATTTATTTTTCCAATAATTGGTATTGTACATTCCTAGTGCTATTAGGTATGTATGTAACTTTTACAGTTTTTCAACTGAAAGTTGTAAGGATTTCCTTTGATCAAGGCTCTTCAATCTCATTTTCCTTTGCTTTGTTTGAATTAACTGTAGTTATTTTATTTATTCCTGTCTTAACAATCTAAGCTTACTGTAATGACATGTACACTAATAAAGAATCAAATATTTGTAGCTGTTGGCGGTGAGCCCAGTTGTTGGTGAATTTAAAACTTGAAATTTGGGAGTGATTTGCTGCTGTGTTCCCTTTGAGAGATAATGGAGGAAGGAATAGAACCTAATAATGATCCTGAGTTTTAGGGAAAGTACTGAGAAAACATGTGGTCAACTCTGGTTTCTCATGCGAACGAGGAAAGATTCTGATTCCCAGCTGCAGACCTCTCATACTTTGAAGGAGGGAGAATCTGCGTTTTCGAGCTGTTAACAAAGTGTGAAAGCTGCTTTTGTGCTTTGCTTTATGAATTTGGCTTTGTTTCATTCATACGTTAACTCATGTAAAGATGCATCTCTTAAATCTTGTACGTGTTGATCCAGTTCAACAAAAAGGTAAATTTAAAACATAGATTTTATTAATTGCCAAAGAAGATTTGCTTATAAAAGAATTTTTATCCAATTTTTTGCTGATGTTTCAAGTAATTTCATTTGGCTTTGTGCTACCTCCCCTCTCTTTTAGCCCCTTAATGTAACTTAAACCATAGCAAACATTCTTTAGAAACCAAGGGAAAAAAATATCAAAAAGGACACAGAATTTAGCATGGTACAATTTCACTTCTCAAGTGGGTCTAAAGAAATGCAGCTTTATGTCATTAAAAAAAATTTGATCATCTGATTTCCTTGATTTCTTTCATACTTTTTAAATATGTAATCAGATGATTTTGTATTTGGGGGGAGGAATCTTGGTTTCTTTTACTTAATGTTTTCAATTTTCTCTGCCATTCATGTTTCTCTTTTATGTTCAGTGTTTCAAATACAGTTTGTATTTAAAGATTTTAAAGTACCAAAACTGTCACTGAGTACAGTGGATTGTTTTCTGGTATGTTAATATTATACAATGAAATGTATAAAGTGTTGTCAATTTGATTATTGGCACATATAATATGTTTACAAATAAACTGTGGTGTTGATCAAGTTACTGCGAAAATGTATATAATCTTCTGTAAGTCGCTTTCTTAATTTTAGGTACAGCCATGCTTTCAGTGCTGTGGCTTTGCTATATGTTTTTTCAAAACAGCCTTTTTGTTTTATAATAATTTCAGATTTGTAGAAAAGTTACAAAGATAGTCTAGAGATATTCCCTGTACCCTTCCCTGGGCGTGCCCTAATGTTAACATCTTACGTTAACTGTGGTACATTCGTCAAAACTTAGAAAAAGTACAGACTTTATTTGGTTTCTCCAGGATCCAGTCAAGGGTACCACATTGCATTTACTTAGTTGTTAGTGCCTCCTTAGTCTGCTGCAATCTCTGATGGTTTCTCAGTCTTTCATGACCGTGACTCTATGAGGAGTGACTGGTTGGTTATTTTGTAGGGTGTCCCTCAGCGTGGGTTTGTCTGATGTTTTCTCGTGATTAGATTTGAGGGTGTGCTTTCCCAGGAACGATAGCACAGAGGCGATGTGCCCTTCCACACCATAGCATATTGTGGGTATGGTGCATGATGTCAATAGGCATTACCGGTGTGATGTTCCTTCATTGTTTGAGGGGTCTGTAAAGTCACTGTAAAGTTACCATTTTTCCAATTTCCATACTCTTTTTTTTTTTTAAATGAATCACTAAGTCTAGCCCCACACTCAAGGGGAGGGGGCAGTATCTATATATATTGTTCAGTTTTTCTTTTTTTGTGAGGAAGATTGTTGCCGAGCTAACGTCTGTGCCAGTCTTCCTCTGTTTTTTCTATGTGGGACGCTGCCGCAGCATGGCTGGCCGCCGAAGCAGAGCCTGCGAACTTAACCACTGTGCCACCATGCTGGCCCTCAGAGTTTTTCTTAAACGTTTGTTCCTTTCTCCTACTTATTTATATTAGTTGGTGATCATGGCTACTTATTTTATCCTTTGGGTTAAAATCCACTACTGTTCTTATTTATTTTGTTGTGCAAGTTGTCTCAGCTTTGGCTGTTGGGAGCTCTTTGAGGTTGATTCCTAAATCCTTTTGACATGCCCTCATCTTTTTTTTAAAGACCATATTCTTCCTTTCTAACGCTACAAGTATTATGTGGACACCAACCCTACAATGAGCTATTTCTCCAAGGAGCCCTGGTTCCTTTTCTTGGAAAACAGTATTTAGAAACCAAGATCCGGGTGTTGGGTATGCTTGCTGCTACTGCTTCTGTGCCTTTTCAGTGAAACAGGCTTGGAGATAGAAATATGTATACTAGCCAACATACAGGTACACATCTCTGTAATTATTTCTAGATCTATCTATCTGTATATAGTTAAATTGACTCTCCTCCAGCACCGCAAGGTTCTAGTTCTACCTCTGCTTGTTTGTAACTTCTGTCTCAGAGAGAAACCTGGCTCCTTTTATCTAGAATTTATTTGCTTATTTGTTTAACCCTAGAATACTTACAGAGTAGCTTCAGAGTTAAGGTGCACCCCTGGGAGAAACAAATTGACCAACTAGAGTATAGTGTTTAAGTATTTTTTTTTGTCATTAGCCTTAGGGTATCCACTCAAAACACTATTTTCCAAAGTAACTTCGTTCACCTCCGTTTATTCCCCACTCCCTTCATTGAGATTATGTCATACATTTGTAAACAGATTCATCTGTCACACTCTGCATTCCATCTGGGATCTCTTGACATCCCACTTGATTTTTTCATAGAGTAACTTTTGCTCTATCTGGACTTTGACAAAAGTATAGTCATGTGTCTGCCATCTCAGGAGCATACAGAACGACAGTTCCATCACCCTGAACATTCCCTTTTGTGCTCAACCCCCCACCCCACCCCTCGAAATCACTTATCTGTTTTCCCTTTTTTTTTTGAGGAAGATTAGCCCTGAGCTGACATCCACTGCCAATCCTCTTGTTGCTGAGGAAGATTGGCCCTGAGCTAACATCTGTGCCCATCTTCCTCTATTTTGTATGTGGGATGCTGCCACAGCATGGCTCAATAAGTGGTGTGTACGTCCATGCCCCGGATCCAAACAGAGCACACGAACTTAACCCCTATACCACCAGGCCAGCCTCACTAATCTGTTTTCCATTCCTCTAATTTTGCTTTTTCCATCATGTCATAGAAGTAGTGGAATTGTACAGTTTGTGGTCTTTTGAGTCTGGCCTCTTGCATAGCAAACTGCGTTTTAAATTCATCCATGTTGTATGAAACAATAGCTCATTGCTTTCTATTGCTGAGTACTTCATTATATGGCTGTATCAAGGTTTATTATTTAACGCTGATGAACAGGTTTTTAATATAATGCATTTTGCTTGGGTAAATACCTAGGAGTCAGATTGCTGAGTCATTTGGTAAATGTGTATTTAACTTTATAAGAAACTGCCAAACTGTCTTCCAGAGGTCCTGTGCCGTTTTGCATTCCCCCCGGCGATGGAGAAGAGTTCCTGTGGCAGTGGTATCTCGTGTGGTTGAGAGAGTCATTTCCCGAATGAAAAGTGATTGAGCATTTTGCATATGCTTATTTGCCATCCATATATCTTCTTTGGTCAAGTGTGTTTTCGACACTTGCCCATATTTCAAAAATTGGGTTTTATTGTTGCATTTTAAGAGTTCAGTATATATTCTGAATACCAGTCTTTTATCGGATATGTGTTTTGCAAATATTTTCTCCCAGTCTGGCTTGTCTTTTTGTAAAAGACTATTTTTTCTTCGTTGAATTGTCATTGCACCTTTATCAGAAATCAGTTGATGAATCTTCAGAGACAAAGTAGATTGGTGGTTGGCTGCGGGGGAAATGGGGAGTGTCTGCAAGTGGCCATATAACATCTTTTTGGAGTCCTGGAAATGTTCTGAAATTGGATTGTGGGGATGGTTGTACAACTCTTAAGTCTACCAAAAAAATCGTTGTATGGCACACTTAAGTGAACTTTATCATATGTAAAATTATACTTCAATAAAGCTGTTTTAAAAAACTACTTTTATATGCATACATGTATGTAGACAAAAAGAGACTGCTTCCCCCGCCACTGGATTATTTAAGGCGAAATGTGGATAGTATATAATTTATTCCATAAATAATTCAAACTCATTCTTAACTCTGAACTCCTGGAAGCAATGGTCTCCCTAAGTCAGAAACAGCACAAATGTCCCCACCAAACCATCGCTACTGACACGTGACACTGGAATTAGGGGCAGAGGAAATTAGGCAAGAGAACGAAACGTAAGAAGTAGTCACATTTAGAAGGATGGGGAATATGATTTTTCAGATGATATGTTTGAATACCAGGAGAGTGCAAAGGAGTCAACTGAAATGTTAGAAACAAAAAGAAACTTCAGTAAGTGGCTTTCTTATCTATAATCAACAGCCAGTTATGTTGTTGATATGATGAAAGAGCTTTATTAATAGCAAAATAATATATATATATAATGGAAAAAATCTTTCTTAATCCAAAAGCCTCAGTAGGTAACTAGGTGTATACAATCACCCATCCATCCATAAATACAAGTCAATAAAGTGAGAGGATCTGGTAAGAAGCTTAATGGGAAATCTGCAAGATAGTCTTGAAAACTTTAAATCCCTTGTGAAGGACAGAAAAACTTGAAGATCCTACGTTTTGTACATCCTACAAAAACAGAAAATCCTCCATTGTTCTTGGATAGCCTCCCTCAACACTGTCAAGTCTCCCTAAATCAGTTATGAATTAAGTGCAATTTTCTTTAGAATGCCAACAAGTTTTTATTTTTTCCTTGAAACTTTGGAACTTGACAAAATGATTGTAAAGCTCAGCCTGGAAGAAGAAACAGTGAAAAACCGAGGGGAAAAAAAATCCTAGAAAAACTCTCCTTAGCAGGTATATTCAAACATACTGTAACGTAGTGTAGTGAACAGTGTGGTACTAATTAGATGCAGACAGCTCAGGAGGGAGGAAAATGTCAAGCACGATTTCACTGCTCAGGGATGAACACTGGGAGCATTGTGGTGTGTTTCTTTGTAGCATTTTTTCGCACTTATTCCATACACACGTACTTATAAAAACAAACAGGGACACAAACAGCTGCAACAATTTGGCACCATACTCTACAAGAAGCTTGGTCTCTTGCTTTTTCCACTTAACGTCACCTAGTTAGAACTTTTTCACCTATAAATTCTCTGAAAATGTACTTTTAATGTCAGTAAGAATTTCCTCATTGATATATCATCGATATACCAATAAATTGTCTTAAAAAGTCGTGGGAAAAAAAAACTGGTGGTTTCTTAATGCCAATTGAATAAAATGAAAGTTATACTTTTAAAATAAAGTCCACGAATGAGGGGCCCATTTTCTCAAGCCAAAAATCTCCCAGTGGAAGTATGATGAATGAACTTCAGTCCTAAATAAGTCGCAAGAGGCCCACTCAGGTTCAGTTCATCAGGTGCATGATTTTTCTCAGTGTGTGAGAAAAAGGACAAGAGCTTTGCAAACTACCAAATCTACTTTAAACTACTTTGTTGTTTTGTCTGTTTTGCGCATGAGAAAAAACAATGAATAGTTTTCGTTTTCCAGACAGGCATCTACTTACTCCCAAGCAGGATTATCAAGTTGAAATTTATTTTTCAACCACTCCTGCTGTATTTTGAACACCAACATTGAATTCCAGAAGACCAAAAGGGGCACGGTTGCCTAATCAAACGTTTCTGTTTTGTTTTGTTTTGTTTTTGTGAGAAAGATTAGCTCTGAGCTAGCATCCACTCCCAATCCTCCTCTTTTTTTTTTTTTTTTTTGCTGAGGAAGATTGTCCCTGAGCTAATATCCATGCTCATCTTCCTCTATTTTATGTGGGATGCTGCCACAGCATGGCTTGATAAGCAGTGCTAGGTCCGTGCCTGGGGTCCAAACCTGTGAACCCGGGGCTGCCAAAACAAAGCATGCGAACTTAACCACCGTGCCACAGGGCCGGCCTCTAAACATTCTTTTTTTAACTTTATCTCTCAGTGTTGTTATTGCTGGTATTTAAAAAGTCACAGTCCAGTCCCTGGAGGGTTGGCATCAGGAGGTGGACACAGTGCTAGTGTTTGTGTTTAAAGCTCGGGTTGGGCTGTTGAGGGCCTGAGTGGCTTGGGTAGCTTCCATTTCTTCTGCAGGCTTCTCTCTTCCGGGAGGTGGCAGTATTTCACTTTTTAATCCTCCTTTCTCCTAGGAAACCTCAACTTGCGTGAGGAGAGCACAGGTGTTTGTTCAGAAGGTGAGCAGACTTTGTTTCCAGTTCTCCATCTTCACGCACCGCCCCCAGGCTTAACCGGTGGTTGCGTTCACCTGGACAACCACTCGGAACAGAACATCAGGACTTACTATGGTAGGTTGATTACGAATAAATGTCCAGGGGAAAGGGTCTCATGCTGGGAGTGCCTGTGTGTAGGATAACACAGAAACATTCTCAGAAAGCCCCTTGTTGAATGTATTTGGGTGGCAATGGTTGACGTGGGCCGTTTTCCTGGTCTGCCTGGCGCTCCTGGCCCCTTCTTCCTACCTGCTTGCCCAGAAATCAGCAAACAGGTGCACGTTAAGCCTTGCTCGCTGGACACTGCAAATTACTATCTTTCCCCCAGAGAGAGACTTAGAAGAATAAAAGGATTTTAGCAAGTCATGAACAATGTATGAAAACAGCGGAGCAAAGAGGCTTTAAACTTCATTCTGCACCCTGTCCTCGCGAAGCCCACAGGCTCTCCCAATATGCCCACAGTGGCCCTGGGCTCAGCGTCACACACTGAGGGCTGCTGCTTCGTTTTGTATTTGAACTTAGGTATCTGTGTGAGGTGAAGTGGTAGTGACATCTCTGTTTGACGTCTTGGTTTTTTTTTTTCCTTCAATTTTTTTTTTTAAAGATTTTATTTATTTTTTTCCTTCTTCTCCCCAAAGCCCCCCAATACATAGTGGTATATTCTTCGTTGTGGGTCCTTCTAGTTGTGGCATGTGGGACGCTGCCTCAGCGTGGTTTGATGAGCAGTGCCATGTCCGCGCCCAGGATTCGAACCAAGGAAACACTGGGCCACCTGCAGCGGAGCACGCAAACTTAACCACTCGGCCAGGGGGCCAGGCCCTGATGTCTTGTTTTTAAGGTACAACTTAAAGGTTTGGTTTTCAGGAGGAGTTAAGTCAAAATGAGACATGGAGACAAGGGTTTTGGTGCAAAAAGCTTATTTGAGAGGTGACCCCAGGAAGCACATTGCAGGTGGGGAGAAGGAGAGAGAAAGGCTATTAAGGGGTAGGTTAATGACAGGGTTAATGCTGTGGGCAATCGCAGCTCCTTTCCAAAGAGGACCCTCTGGGAGACTGTAGGACCCTCCTGAGTGATGTCCCACTGATGGATGGGGAAGCTGGGGATTGTTTCTGACCCCCGTCCCTCACTGGTTGTGGGTTGCTCCTGTGGGTGTTAACTTCCTGGCCCTTTGCTCTGTCTTGCCAGTGAGCACACTCCCAGGGCAGACGAGACGTTCAGGTGGAGAGACACCGTGCTTGGGGCAGGAAGGCAGCAGCATACAGGAGCTGAAGCTGCAGGTGACCTGTGGGGTGGACCAAGGGAATACCGAGGGGCTCATGGCTCTGAGTGTGTCGCTGGAGAAAGGCATGTGTGGTTTTTACTTGGCCCTTGCACAGAGCCCCTCGGTTGGGAGCTTCACGAGAGGGAGATGTCCCGGGCTATGGCTGCAAGTTGGCTCTCTTCTTGGCCTGCCCGAAGGAGGGGTCAACTGGCCCCCACACCCAGAGCCTAGCACAGGGGAACTGGGAACTTCCTGCAAAAGTGACGGAAATCCAGCTCCTTCTCCCTCCTCTGCTTCACTCTTCATGTCTCTGTCGTTCTCTCCTTCCAAAGGCAAAATCTGGTTTTCCCCTAAGCTTGAGCAGAAGTCAGGAGGAGAAAGCGCTTGGCTCAGTTTGAGTCACCGCACGCAGCACCGCGGCCAGAGGAATGGGGCAATCTGATTGGCTACCCTGGGTCATGAGGTCCTGTGATTGACAGCCTCACCAGGCCACCGGAATCACTGAAGGGTCGTTATGAGCAAGCAAAAAACTATGCCCACTGCAACGTCAATTTGCATGGTGCTTTAAGAAGCGCCTTTATAGGGACCTGTGAGATGGTGTGATATCTGAGGAGGAAAGTGAGGCTCAGGCGACTGGGCAGAGGTCATACAAACTTCAGTGATGGAGGAAGTTTACAAGAGTGACCGGTGATGTCAGGAGCTTGTGGGGAACTGTGAAGCATAACAGGGAGTGCTTTTCTGCAGACGTGAGATTCTGGCTCGCTCCGGTAGCTATCCTGCAGAAATAGTTCCCTCTGATCTACCCAGAGATGGTAGGCGTATCCATGGCATCCTGGACCCTGGTCCAGGCAGAGAAGCCCCTGCAGAAGCTTGGCTCTCTAGAGACGCTGGGGGACTGCTCCTCTTAAGGCCTGACTCCAGGTACCCGCCATATGTCTTTTTCTCCTCTGGGGTGCTGCCAAGGCCCAGGCCTGGTGGTAGCCAACGATTCATGGAGGTAGAGGTAGGGGAGGGGGCGTCTGGCTCTGCTGGTGCTAAGTTGCCCTGTAAGCTGTCCATAAACTGTGTGGTGTGCAGGTGGGGTTGCCTGGTTTACTTTCCACTCCTGCCATTTCAGTTTTCCTCATTCAAGGCTGTCCTGGAGGATGAGGTTAATTAACTTGATTCCTCCTGGATAGCCACAAGAAAAATAAAAAACAATTGCCACCATTTGCTGGGCTTCTACAAGGGGTCTGGTCACAATTCCAATGTTACCAGCAAGCCATCCTCGGGACACTAGCTGAGTATCTTATAATTCAACTCAATTCTGACACTGTCTACCCCGAGATAGTGTCAGATCCCACAGATTAAGGGCTCAGTCCGGCAAGTCTTCCCCACACCCCACCCCACTTCAGACACCAACAGTAAGTCCAGGTTATCCCCTGTGCTTCTGACCAACAGGCTATAGATCGGAGGTTCCAATGACCCCCCTCCTTGGGTTCGATTAATTTGCTAGAGCAGCATACAGAACTCAGAGAAACATTTTACTCACTAGATTGCTGGTTTATTATAAAAGGCTATAACTCAGGAACAGCCAGACGGAAGAGAAGCACAGGGCAAGGTATGGGGAAAGGGCACGGGGCTTCCACGCCCTCTCCAGTCATGTCACTCTCCCCAAATCACCACGTGTCCTCCAACCTGGAAGCTCTCTAAACCCCATCCTTTTGGGTTTTTATGGAGGCTTCCTTACCCAGGCACAATTGATTAAATCATTGGCCGTTGGTGATTGACTCCATCCCCAGCCCCCTCCCCTCCCAGGAGGTCTGAGGGCGAGACTGGAAGTTCCAACTCTCTAAACACGTGGTGGTTTCCTCTGGTGGCCAGCCTCCATCCTTAGCTAATGTAGGAACATTCCAAAAGACACAACGATCACTCTCATCACTTAGGAAATTCCAAGGGCCTTTCAGAGCTCTGTGCAAGAAACATGGATAAAGACCAAATACATATTTCTTATTACAAATCACAATATCGCCGCCAGGCACTGTTCTACTCACAAATGTTACTTTATTAATGGGGGTTGGGTGTGTTTACGGGAGACGGAAGAGGCCCGCAGTGGGATCTGCACCTGGTGCTTCAGCCAAGTTATTCTACAAAAGGCTGGGAAAAAATAAGTCACAGTTAGGTTCAAAGAGAGAGATTCATTCTCCAGTCAGACAGTTCAATACAATCTTCTGTGTTCTCTTAAGACCCTTTCCAAGTGATTGCTGAGGAGATGCATAGGAGGAGATTTTGAAATGCTTTGGAGCATTAAGCAGAAGAGAGGGGGCTGTGCCATGCTGATGGGGTCACCCAGGATGAGCCCACAAGTGCAGGAGGCGCTGAAGATGGACATCAAACAGCTCTTGGAGTGTCATCCCTGTCTATCTCGTGTCCCTCAGGCAGCCTAACCATCATCAACACTTGACTCAGCCATGCAGATTATCACAAGGATGGGAGTCATTTATGGGCCCTGTCATCTTGGGCAGCTGACTTGCCCTCTTTGAGCCTTAATTTCTACATCAACAAAGTGTAAAATACTACTTATCTCACACACAGATGTGAAAACATAAAGCTGTCAAGTATTTTTCGTAACATTTAAAAAATGAAGCCCATTCTTCACTTTCTCCATCCTCCCAGGTCTAGATGCTGACCCTGGAGCATCAAGTTTTCTCACAGGAGACCAAGGCCAGCTCACCCTCGTCTTTCTGGGTCACCAGAGGCGTGTATTCTATGTCACTACACCGGCTCACTTTTCTCTTAATATGTTGGCTCCTCAATATACTGATCTTATGTTTTATGGGATTATAGAAACACAGCTTAGATCTAGAAATGTCCCAAGGGTCCATTAGACACCTGGACTGTCTCCCCTGGAGATCTCAACTGCTGCTGGGGTTTCAGAGTTGCAGGGGATTCTGTCTCTAGGACCTTCTGGCAGAGACAGGGGTGACTGCGCATGTCAGAGATGATGCTAGGAACCTCTGGTCACAGAGGAGGTTGGAGCTCACAGTCCAGCAAGACTCGGGCTGACACGGAAAGGATGTTGGGTGTCCTGGGGCCTTGCCAGGAGAAAGGACCACTGACTCAAGACTATTCCTCAAAACTTACAGATAAGGGGCCTGAGACCCAGAGAGTGAGTGTGAAGCCAAGCAGAGCAGAGAAAGGAAATGGAGAGGGGAGAGCAGAGGAAAGCAGAGGAGAGGAGAAGGGGGAGAGGAAAGGGGAGATGGGAGAGAGAGAGAGATTTTGCATCCTGACATCCTGACGATGGTTCCTGTCGGTGAGGTCACCGGACTTGCTCTCGTGGTTCCTGCAGCTCTTCTGCAATTCTCTGAGATAACTCCAGCATCCTTCCAGTGAAGCCTCATTTTGGTGTAAGCTTCTGATTAGGTCTAAGTCTCTTGTAACTGAGAGGATCCTGCTTAACACCCTAGAGGTGTGGAAGGGAGACTCTCCTAGAACACCAGCCCCTGTCCCGATCACTACCCTAATTCAGTGTACTTTCCTTTGAACCTAGATGTGTTGTCATCAGAATCCTTCTTAACACAGTGCTCCAAATAATTGGAGTTGGCAATAACTGAAACATATTTGTCATCCCTGACGTAGGGACCATACTTAAGTTATCAATTTTTTTCTTTGCAACAACCCTGTGACAGTTGCATCCTTACTCCACAAAGGGGAAAACTGATGTCAAAGTGGGTCTGTGAGTTGCCCAAGGTGACACAGCTGGTACGTGCCCAACCTGACCTGTGTGGTCATCAAACACAGGTTGTTCCGCCATGCCCCACTGAAGGTCTGTGGAATGTCACAGAAGCAGGGCTTCAAGCTTCATGAAGCGTCAAAGCTTCAAGCTGGAGCTTCAGCACCATGACCTAGTGGGACTCCATTTCCTGCTCAGTGAAAGAGATTATTCCAAGGACAGTAGCTTTGGAAATGCTGCTGTCACGAAGCCCCAGGCGGAAGATGGCCAAGGAAGACAGTTTGGTGACCGGTCCACAAGAAATGTAAATGTGTCATAGGAGCCGTAGTCACAAATACAACCTGTCTGTCTGAAATATCTTTGCCTGGAGAAGAGGGTTCTTAAATTCTTAATTCCCTGCAGGAGCACGGAGAGACCAATGTATAGCCCCGTACTTGTTTATCTCTTATACATCTTTAACTAACGTTTCGTTATTTTTGTTGTTAAAATTAAGGTGTTCTTCTCTCACCCCCTCCACAAAATAGCACTATCCTGTAAGGACTTAAGCAGATGATTTTGTTTTCCTTGGGAACAAATGTACCCAATAAATATATTCTGTGCTTTTTAAAATCCAAGTGAAAATCCAAAGGAATGAACATTTTCAAAGCTAAAATGACTTTATATGTTTTGGTGGATTTTATGAGTCATTTTATGAAGACATGCAGTGTATCCCATAAGGGTTGGTTTTGGAAAACAGACTGCATTCGAATGAGAATTTGAGTGACAGTCAGATATTCGGGGCAATGTATTAATGATCCTCACGTTGGTCTAAGAAAAAATTTGAAAGACATTTAGTTGGGCTGATTTGCATGTAGTCTGGAATGGAGGACCCAAAGCATAGAATCTTCCTTTTCTCTGCTTTTTTTTTTTTTTTTTCCAGTGTCCAAAATGACTAATTGACAAAGAGAAGGAGAGAGTAAGAGCAGAGAGCGTGGACTGCGGAGTCAGAATGCCTGGTTCAAATTGTGGATCCAGCAAGGTAGGAGCCATCAGGGCTACCCCCAGTGTCCCATTTCTCCTCTTCTGGCACGCGCACGGCCAGCTGTACTTCCCATCTCCTTAAGGTTAGATGCGGCCACGCGACTTGCTTTGGCCAGTGAGATGTGAGCAGAAGTGATGCATGTCATGTCTGGGGAGAAGTTTCTAAGAGCCAGTGCACAATTTGCTCATTCCATTCTCTCTGTCGCAGTCACAGATGAGGCCGCCATGGCAGAGGAACTATCAGCCTGGATCCCAGGGCAGAGGCCCCTGGCAACTTGTGCCGGATGGAATATAGCATGAGTGAGAAACCTTTGTTGTTTTAACCACTGAGATTTTGGAAATGTTTGTTACCACCGCATAAGCTAGCCTACACTGAATGACTCTCCATGTGGCGAAGTGCATAACATCTCATTTGTCAGTTTCTCCTTTTGGCAAATGGAGATCCCGAGACCTCTAGATTGTTTTCAGAATTAAATAGGGTAATACCTTGAAAGAATGTGCCTAGTATACAGCAAGTGCTCAATAAATATTAGCTCTTACTATTTTATATGCAGACAGGTAGAAAGAATACTTCTCTATGTATAAAAGCATCCTTTCATATTACTGTGTGGGTGTGTTTATGCATTAATATTTGTCCCCAGCCTGAGTCGTGGTGGAAGCTGATAAAGATATGAGGGGACCTGTTCTCCTCTTGCTTACTTTCCTGAGGTAGCTGCTTGGTGAGGGTGGATGTGCCGAGAGCGTGGCACAGAATATGGCAGTCAGTGCTCAGTTGACGAGCCCCTGAACCCAAACCACTCATGCATTCTAATCGCCAGGTTGCCTCACCCTCACCTTCCATTTCTGGGGCCTTCTGCAGCTGTTGCCATGGAAACTTATGGGTTGAGGCTGTGTATCCATCTGTATTTGTTATCTCTAAGAAGCAGAAAGCAAGTTTGGCTAAATTAAGCAGCAAAGAGACTTAGGAAAAAAATATTGCAAAGCTCACTGAACTTCAGGAAAAAATATTGCAGAGCTCAATGAACTTCCAGGAAGGAGAGAGCCAAGCTTGAAGGCCGGAAGGTGAGGGACCCCATCCTAAAACATGCTGCAGACCTGTTCTAGAGAAACGTCACTGCCGGGCGCAGACTCTTCTGATGGACCCATGAATGCCAGCAGCGGGACTGGTAGACCCACTGCCATGATTGCTGCTGGAACGCAGATGCGGCTCCTGCCTCTGCCCCACCCTTACCAAAGGCAGCCCGTGTGGTCCCTGTGCTTTCCTGTCGCCAGTTTCTATAGAGAGAGGGGGCTCTGCTTCATGTGGTGGGCAATTCCTTCATTCCCTCTCACTCTTTCCCTCTCTTCTCCCTTCCTCCCTCCTTTCCTTCCAAACTTCTTAACCCAATTTACAAGGCCCCTCCTTTGCCAGGGGCCACATCTAGCCACTGGTATTCCACCACCTTCAAATTCCTGCAGATGTGTCCTGCAGGTGTGCTGAGCATGCTGTGGTGACCCGTGCACCGTGATCCCTCATTTCCATACCTTTGCAAGTGCGCTTTGTACCCTCGTCCTCCCATCGCCCGGCTCACTCCTCCAGGTTGCCCACATCTGGAGCAGGAACTCTACCTTTAGGCCCTCGTAACACGTACCACACTGTGGTGCATTTGCCTCTTTCCCTGTCTGGTCTCCTCCCCAGACCGTGAGTCCTTGAAGCTAGGCCATGTGTCTTGTTTGCCCCCATGTCCCAAGCCCTAGCAGAGTTCCTGGTGTGTCGTAAGTCTCAATAAATACTCGGGGAATAAATGCACACCGTTGAGGAAATGGAGAGGGTGCAGGTGGGCTTCCGACCTCACACTCTTGGGAAAACCCATCCAGGAGTGTGACTTTGCTTCTGGTGGGAGCACAATGGGACAGTTTGGGAGTGAGGAGTCTCCTTTGTCTTCCTTGACATCCCTCTCCTGTGTCTGGGCCACCAGCACATCACCAAGCTTTTCCTGCATCACTGGCTTTGTATGTGTGATGACTGGTCAGAATCAGAGGTCTTCCTAGAAACTATCATTCCAGTTCAAATTGCCTCTTGGAGAACATGGTCCTTGCGTTAGTTTCCTGGGGCGGCTATAACAAATTGGCACAAACTGGTTTGTTTGAAGCAACAGAAATTTATTCTCTCGTAGTTTAGGAGGCTGAAAGTCTGGAATCAAGGTGTTGGCAGGGCCGCACTCCCTCCGAAGTCTCTAAGGCAGAATCCTTCCTCCTTCTAGTAGCTCCTGGTGACTCCAGATGTTCTTTGGTTTGTGGTTGAGTCATCTAATCTCTGTCTCCATCTTCACATCGACTTCTCCTCTGTGTTCGCCTTTATCTCCTCTTATCAGGATACTTATCATTAAATTTAGGGCCCATCCTCATCCAGGATGATCTCATCTGAGGTTTTTAATTACATCTGCAAAGACTTTTTCCAAATAAGGTCAAATTCACAGGTTCTGAGTGGACGTATATTTTGGGGGGGCCACCATTCAAGCCACTACACTCCTCATGGTCCTCTCTAATGGGTGACCTAGAAAGGTTTGGGATGTGTCCAAAAGCCTCCCTTCAAGCAATGTGGGTAGAAGGTCCACCAGAGTGGGGCTTGTCCTCCCTCGCTGTGCTCTGGGGATTTGCGAGGCCCTGAGCACACCGCCTCTGTCCTCATGTACGTGTGCAAACTAAGCAGGCTCGCTCACCCTGCAGACTGCCACCACGTGACTTCCCTGTTCCCAGAGCAGCTCTGGAGCCTCTCTGGCCTGTCCCAGATCAGGTGATCAGGTCTCTGCACAGTATTCCTAGCCCAGAGCCTTGGATTAAACCAACCCACGCCTGGAGCAGCAGACCCTGTCCACAGCCCATGATCTATGCCTCCAGCAGATCCCCTTCTTAGAAGACACAATGCCGGTGTGTTTGTGGGGACTCGTGGGGAAAGGATCTCAGTGTGAGTTGGCCCCTCCTCCAGCCCCAAGGAGTCAATGATGACTGATCTAAATTGGTGAGGTAGTTGCATCCTCTTGTCCTTTAATTGGCCTAAGAGTGGCCATGTGATCCAGTTCTGACTGATGAGAGATAAGGGGGAGTCTTCTGGGGAGGGCTTCCCTTCCCAAAGAAAAGACAAGGCCTTATGAACAAGAGGATTTTTGTCCCTCCCCCTTCTTCCTACCTGGAACTTGGGTGTAATGTCTGGAGAGGCAGCAGCCATCCCATGATCATGAATGAATGTCAAGCACACAACAGAAGCCAACAACTAAGGGTGGTGGTGCAGAAAATAGAGCCAGGGTCCCTGACATGATCGTCAAGCAGCTGAACCAGTGTCAGCCTCTCTGAATTCCTTGTTATGAGACGAAAATGTGAGTCATTCTAAATTAGGCTGTCTGTTATTTGCAGCGGAAAGTATTTCTAAAAAATACAGATTAGGAAATAAAGGATTAGAACACATAAACTCTTAAAACTAAAACAGTTTAACTGAGGTCTGTCATTTAATTTAACGAATATAGTATAATTTAAACTAGAAATATATAATTTTAAATTATAATTATTTATATTATTATAATCTAATTTAGCTTAAATTAAACTTAGGTTCATCATTATTCAAGGAACTAGGCCAGCCCATTTTATTACCTATTTTCTACCTAGACGTCAGCCACTGGTAGAGCATTTCCAGGCTTGGACGTGGCTCCAGCTAAGTCGCATTTCTAACATCTGACAGCAGAAGTGGTATGTGGTGGGACACCCAATAATGACAGTAGCAAACAGGAATGGAGCACTTACTGTGTATAAGGCGAGTCCCAGGGGCTTTGCAGGCATTGTCTCAGTGCGTCCTCATAACAATCATATGATTGGTACCATTACCATCTCTATTTTGTAGAAGGCACGTCTAAGTTCAGGAGGGTTAAGTTATAGAGACTAAGAGGTGAGCTGGACGGGACTCCAGGTACCTCTTAGATACCTGGCCAGGCTTCTCTTGTTTCTTAGGTTTCGTACCATTTGAAGTGTTACGGTTGTTTGGGATGATGGAAGCACAGCTATAATGCAACAAATGGCTCTTGTTTGTAGATGAAAGCCCAGATTCTGTAGCCTGGCATTTGAAGCCTTGTGCAAGCTTCTACCAGCTTACCTCTGCCAGGCCGTCTGCCTCTGGCCTCCTTGACACAGCCTCTGCTCCCACCGAGTGGAACTCCGCATGGATCCCTGCCCAGGCTCCTGATAATCCTTTCACCTGCGAGTCCAGGCTCCTCCTCTCAGGCCCTTCATGTCCAAATCAGACCCGTTCATCAAGGCCCATCTCTTCCAGGAAGCCCTCCTAGGTTCTTCACCTGGCGGGCGTGGCAGTGTCCACATCTTTACATGATTGTGGCTTGTGGACACGTCACATTTCCCTCCACTGCACAGTCAGAGCCTCTTGGGTGGGTTGTAGTCTGTTCCATCTCGGTGTCCCCTGGCAGTGCCCAGCACAGAACACAGCCTCATCAAATGTTTGTGGAACAGAGAAAAAAAATCTCTCTGAACATCTTAGAGGAAAAAAAAAACTAAGTGAAGGTGTTAAAACTTTTTAAAAACAGCTCTATTGAGATATAATTTACATACCATTACAATTTATCCATTTAAAGTGTACAATACCTTTTAGTATTTTCACAGAGTTATGCAACTATCACCACAATCAATATTAGGACATTTTCATCACCCTAAAAAGAAACTGGATATGCATTAGCCATCATTCCAAGCAACTCACATACTCCCACAGCCCTAGATAACTGCTAATTTACTCTCTGTCTCTGTTAATTTGCCTGTTACGGACGTTTCATTTAAGTGGAATCATGCAATATGGTCCTTTGTTACTGGCTTCTTTGACTTGGCATAATGTTTTGAAGGTTCCTCCACGTTACAGCCTGTGTCAGCCCTTCATTCCTTTTTATTGCTGAATTATGTACTGGAAGGCTAACTTCTGTAAAAGGCAGACTTTAGCTAGACATTTTAGCTTCCTGACTAACTGTTCAGATAGGGATCTACTGCTCTGCTTAATCACTAATATTGTAAGAGCAGATCTCAGTCCTCCTCACAGTGAAGGAGCGCCTTGGACATCCTCTGTGCTGAGCAAGGAGGAAGGGAGCCCGCTGGTTTCCCTGGCTTGTTCCCTCTGTCTTGGTCCCCTGTTCAGCCTGGAACCTAAGGAACAATTCTATTTAAAAGTTCAAGGCCCTGGGACCCAGACCAGCTGAGAATTGGTAGCTTCTAAGACACACTGAGCTGGGTGGCAGGGCCACAGGGGTGTGTGTGTGTGTGTGTGTGTCTGTGTGTGTGTGTGTGTGTGTGTCTGTGTGTGTGAGTTAATGGGAGAGCAGGAAGCTCAGAGTTCCTGAGCTAGAAGCACCTCTCCTTGGGCAGGCTCTTCTCTGCATATGCAGCCTCAGGTCCTGTTGGCCCAGAAAAAAGATCCAGATGGCAAGAGAGCCAGACAGGGCACAGGAGGGAGGAAACAGATGCACACAGGTAGTCATCTCTGGACCACCAGGGCTGGCCCAGAGGAGGCCACTTGCTGTCTCCCTCTCACCCTCCCCTCCCTTTACAAATATGGACTGAGCATCTGTTAGGTGAGGCAACTGAGAAAAGCACAATGAACAAGACAGACAGGGCTCTGCCCTCACAGAGCTTACAGTTTCAGGGTGGAGACACACACAATGAATTATGAGTTGTAGAGGTACAGGAAGTCATGGGAACATATGCTAAGAGCATCTAACACAGTACTGGGGTGTTTGCGTTAGGTGGGACCCAGTGTATAATACCTTGGTTTTCTTTTTTGATTTCTGAGTGAAAGAGAGCTAAAAAATAACTCAGAGATGATTGCTACGTATAAATTACAGCAATTAGCCTACCTTCACCAAATATACCCTCCCATGGGATCCCCCTGCTTCCCTTCCCAAGAGCAACCTGCTTTGAGTCACTCTCACTCTTGTTTATTTTTTTTTTTTTGCTGAGGAAGATTTTCCCTGAGCTAACATCCACTGCCAATCTTCCTCTTTTTGTATGCTGTAGGTCCGTGCCCGGGAACTCAACCTGAGCTGCCAAAGTGGAGCATGCCGCACTTCACCTCTAGGCCACCGGGGCTGGCCCTCACTCTTATTTATTTATTATTTACTGCTGGAGGAATATGCATATCTATATTCTCTTGACTTATGCATCATTTTGGGGACGTTGGAGAACTGTAGACAGTTCTACATGGACCTACATGGTTCTGACAGTGAAACGTTGGCCCATCTTTTGTTCATCTTGTTCTACAGAGCTCGGCTGGTTTTACATCTAATCCTCATCCTGGTGCTTTTGCTGGGCTGCTTCAGCCCAAACCAGCTGGGCTCCAGGGCAGAGAGCAGTAACTCAATGGACTACGGCTGTGGTTGCACTGATGGATGACCTGTGGGCCTGAGCTGGGCCCTCTGAGAGGAGCCCGCAGGGTGGCCTCCTGGGGCCAACGTGCATTTTTATTTCTCTGCTCTTACAGTTCATGCCTTTACTCAATGCTTGTGATAATCCCTACAGTTATGGTCAAACATCAATTTTTTTCTCCTTCTTTCCACCAACATTTATTGGGCCCCTCTTGAACCCTAATTTCTACAGTGACAAGAATGAAGGCTTTTATTCGTCACTGAGTCCCAGTACCCAGCTTGGTACTTGGCACATAGTAGATGCTTAATATATGTAGGTTGAATAGAATTGGGTATATGCTCGAACTGTGTTAGGTGCTGAGGATGCAGAAATGAAAAAAAGGCAAAATTCCTGCCTTTTTGCAACTCACAGTCAAACTGTAAAGACTCTTTGGGAAGTAGTAGTGATAATAACAACCATAGCTACCACTTGGAGGATGATCGCTATGTTCCTGAACCATAGCTACCACTTGGAGGATGATCGCTATGTTCCTGAACCATAGCTACCACTTGGAGGATGATCGCTATGTTCCTGGTACAGATTTATGTCTGACTCGTGTTTTGAAAGCAGGGAGTGGGGAGCATGGCACCAGGTGTCTTCATCCCGGCTGACGTGGTCGCCCCAGCGGTGCGGAGGCCTGGTGCAGGTGCCATGACTGTCAGGCAGATCTGAGTTGTGAGAGAAGGGCTGTGCTCAAAGCGCTTCAGAGATCCCCAAGTGAGTTCACACCCGCCAGAGCTGCGCTCAATAAGAACATGGGACCCTGTCCTCCCGAGTTTTTCTAGACCCCGTGACAAATCCAAAGAGAACCAGACATTTCCTGACCTGAGTCTGAGACTCCAGAACTCTTCTGCCTGCCTCTGAGGACTGTGGAACTCTCCTGCATCAAAGGACAAGCCTGAGATTATATAGCATTTTGGATTGTCCAGTGCAAGGGACATTTTGACATGGCCTAAAAACAAAACATGATACTTTCTGTTTTTAAAAAAATGACTGAGTCGTGTGTAATAGAGTCTCTCACCCGGTAGTCCTGACCTCAGAAGGATAGTGTGCTTGTGCTGGGCAGGGAGAACACGTGTCCTCCAAATTCCTCGAGAAAAATGGTGCCCCAGGAGTTAAAGACGCTTCAGGGTCACGCGCTCTGAGACGGGTGTCCTTTCCACACTTTTCAGTTGCCGTGCGCTTAATCTCCTCCGTCCTGATCCCTGCTCCTGTGGCAGAGACTATTTGTCCATCGATGGCCGCTCTTCCCTGCTTCCATAGTTATTTGTTTTTAGCTAGGCACATGGCTGAATAAAGATGACGTTTTCTCCAGCCTCCCCTGAGTCAGATGTGGGCAAGTGACTAAATTCTGGCGGGATTTATCTGTGCAGCTTGTGGGTTATGCCCTCAAAGGAGGCAAATGCCTACTCTTCTCCTTTTCCTCTTCCCACAAGCTGGAACCAGAATGGCAGGGCGAGCCAGTCTGGACCACATGGCTGGGGGAGCGTGGAGCAAGAAGGTGGTAGGAATGCGGACCCCCAGTAGCTGTTTGCCAGTCCTGGATTGCTCTCACCTAGATAGTTACATAAAACAGAGAAAGCAAAAAGGACCTTCTGTCTGGTTTAAGCCACTATTATTTGGGGTTTCTGTTACAGCAGCTGAACCCAGACATTAGCTGATATACTCACCCGGACGCCGTGCTGGGTGGAGAGAGGCTGGAGACAAGGTGAAAGAGGGGACGGGCGTCAGGGATGGGCTGAGGTTCAAACATGTCTGCTGCAAACTTTACTTGGCAACAGAAAGCCATTATCCCTTTTTCTGTGCAGCGTCGTCATGATTGCTTCTCTTCAGAAACAGTCAGCGGTTCTGCTGCAGGGCAGTCTGCAGCCAAGTTGATGAAGGGCCTTGGAGAGAAAACTGTCTTACGGAAAAGTAAGACACTCTCTGTGTGAGCGATCATCATGTCACCCTCCTGCTGGTCTGGATGAGAAACCCAAGAAATCAGAACTGTCAAGTCAATCAGACTCATTGAAATTCCTCCTTCCCTTTTCAAATGAATCATTCTTTCACTTCTTGCAATATAGGAAATAATAATAATAATAATAACAACAGCAGTAGCAACAATCGGAACATAGAAACGGTAATAATCGCTATAATCTGTCGAGCATACAATGTGCAGAGTTCTTTGTCTAATTGAAGCTTCATAACAGCCCTATATGCACTATCTCCATTTTAGAGTAGATTCAGAGACGTTAAGAGTCTTGGCCAAGGTCACACAGTTAGAAAGTTAGCAGGGCTGGAATTTGAATCCAGGATGATCTGGCTTCAAAGCTTAACCTCTTTCCACAGTGTTGTGTTGCTTTGCTGATTGTTATATTATCACTTGTTATAATAGTTAATAATTAATTGAATGTTAGAGACAGTAGGATCCTAGAGATCAAGTGGCGCAGAGGGCTAATGTTTAAGGAGAGCACACCAAGAACCAGAGGGGTGAGGTAATTTGCTTAAGATCACACAGTGGCCCGGTGAGGACTCGAACCCAGGACTCCTGGCTTTTGACCCTGGTTGTTCTTTCCTCCTAACCTGCATTTGGGATTGACTCTGTTCGGATTGCTGGGAAGGAATTCTACAGTCTATTTAAAGAGGGGATTGTGTAGTTAAGGCACATATATTAGAATCACGTGGGCTGAGTCCAAAATACCTATGCCCGGACCACATCCCAGAAGAACTGAATTAGAATCCTTGATTTTAGGGCTCAGGCATCTACCGTTTTGAAAAGCTCCCCAGGTAATTCAGATGAGCAGCCAGAGTTGAAAACTACCAAGTTAAGTTTTTGGCTGAGTCTATTCAAGTATTTATTACTCCTTCCTTGGGCTGCTTTTGTCTAAGACAAAGGAGAAAATGGAAAATTCAGTGTTTTTTCCTAGTGTTGTGCAGTATCGCCTACTTTTTCTGACTCAAACTGCTTTCACAATAACATATCATCTCAAGAACTACTTTATGAATTAAAAATCATTGCCCTTCTTTGCATATAATGTATGGAGTATGAATATTTCATATTCATTTCAATAAATGAAAAGCCAAGTTAAATGATGACCATTGTGTTTTGTCTTTTTAAATATTGGTTCTTAAAGTTCTAGAGAGGGTTAAAATAAAAATGCTGATGAAATGATCGTGAGTCAGAGCTTTTGTGCTGATCGTTTTGAGAGTGATATGCAAAACTATGATCATTTTATGCTCCTTATTAACTTCTTGGATTCCAACATTAGTGTCCCTTGTGCTTCTTGTCTGTAATCATCAATCCATTAGGGCATAAATGAAACAATATTTGATGAAGAACAAAACAATTTAAAACTGTGTGATGATCAAAACC
The DNA here is from genome assembly GCF_021613505.1 of Equus quagga. Taxonomy (NCBI): domain Eukaryota; kingdom Metazoa; phylum Chordata; class Mammalia; order Perissodactyla; family Equidae; genus Equus; species Equus quagga. The sequence goes on along the minus strand of NC_060282.1, from coordinate 17,427,246 downwards.
ATATGGTGGCCAGCAGTGTTCAGCTGAGTGCACTGAGTCACAAGCATCTCATCTCGATTTATTGCCTGGTTGACTTACTTGATTCACTTAGAGATGCACTCCAATATTTTCTGTATTAAAAGGAAAGTTTTGTTCTTTTTTTGTTTTTGTGTATTATTTTTTTTTTGGTGAGGAAGATTGGCCCTGAGCTAACATTCATAGCCAATCTTCTTCTTTTTGCTGAGGAAGATTGTCCCTGAGCTAACATCTGTGCCACTCTTCCTCTATCTTGTACATGGGATGCTGCCACAGCATGGCTTGATGAGCGCTGTGTAGGTCTGCACCCAGGATCCCAACCTGTGACCCCTGGACCACCCAAGCAGAGCACATGAACTTAACCACTATGCCACCAGGCTGGCCCCCAAAAGGAAAGTTTTTTGATAATTATTTTATGGATTAAAATTAGAAACAAAAAGGTGGTGTTATTGCCTTCACCAACCCCTTGGAGAAACTTTGGGAATCTTGGGGAATCCTCAAACAGATGGTGGTATAGTGAGCAGAAATAAAAGCTTGAACGCTAGATTCAAACAGACCTGCGGTCAAATTCTGGCTCTACTACTCCCTGAATGTGTGAACTAAATTAGCTGATTCTCTGAGCTTCAGTTTTCTCATCTTAAAAATGGGTGATGATTGCAGAGAGGATGAGAATTAAGGCAAGACACCGCTCATTCCTTAGGGCCCGGTGCTGGATTTCATACTTTGCAACAGATGAAACTGGGATCAGATCGCAAAGTTATAAAAATGTTGCAAGCTCTGCTGTGACTCCTTGATGACAGATAGAAGGATCAAAGATTAAGGTTTACTTAGGAAAGTTTTGCTGTGACAGACATGGGTATTTCTGCCAAGTTCCGTGTTAGAATGAGGCACCTCATATTTCCATAGAATAGACTGCACTGATATTTCTCGCCTGGGAGCACCATTGCTGCGTCATCTAGGCTGGGATAACTTCTGGTCAGGTTACACCAGAACAATCTGGGTCAACATCCCTTGGAGGCATTTTTCCAAGAGCAGAAATAAATTTTCTTAGATCTACCTACTTTGTGCCCTGGTTCATTTATACTTGTGAAATTTTAGAGATGGAAAAAACAAGCTCTCTTATTTTGCATTCATTTAATCAACAAATATTTATTGTGCATCTACTCTGTTATAGGAATTAGGTCAGGCACCGGGAGATGTAGTGGTGAGAAAGACCCAGACTTCCCTCAGTGGGCATACAGCACAGTGGGGAAAACATATATTGATCAGTGATTACACAAATAAAAGTAAAATTGAAATTATGTAAAGAGCTATGAACAGGAAGTATGCAGTATTATGTGAGCTCATGATGGGGGGGTCAACTGACTGAAAGATGAGCGATCGAGGCCCAGAAGGTGGAAGTGATAGGTCAAGTCATGCAGAACTCCACACCAATCAGCCAAGTGTTAACTGAATTTATGTTTGCTACCAAGATCTTTTAAACAAAACAAAACAAACAAACCAACCCCAAGTCTCAAATAGAAAAATGAAGTAAAATGAGAAAGTTTACCTGGGAATAAATCTAATGAAAGATGTAGTATGAAAACTACAAAATAACTACAAAATAATTATTATTGGGTAAGATTAAAGAAGAGCTATATAATGGAGGTATATACCATGCTCGTGGATTGGAAGGGTTAATATTGTAAGTAAGTGGTCTCCTTAAATTGTTCTATGTATGTGATTCTAATCAGGGTCCAGGAGTTTTGCTTCTTTTTTTTTAAGGGAGTGGTAGTGGAAACTTCCGAGATGAATCTAAAAATTTATATGAATTAATAAAAGACCCCAAATAGGAAAGATAATACTTAAAAAAAGCAAAGTTGGAGGACTTAAATTACCAGAGAGCAAGACTTCTAGAAGTGAAGTTTTGGATAGTGATGCAAAGATAGAAAGATCAACAGAAAAGAATAGAAAGAACAGAAAAAGCCCCACTGGCCACTTGGGACATGATGAAGGAAATTGGAACCCATAGTCACAGTAGTGATAATTTAACTACTGTGGTCAAGTCAAAGCCACCTCATGTCTCTGAACCTCAGTTTATTGACTTCTAAATAAATTAATTAAATATTTAAGTGGACTCTTCTAGGCACTAGAGACGTGGTGAACAACTCAGACAAAATCCTCTGCCTGTGGTGAGAAGGAGACTAGATCAGAGTAGTGTTTTCCCATAGACCAGGATATGAAATTATCTTAGGTGTGGTATTGATAACCAGTTTTTAAAGTTTAAAACATTTAAGAGTTATATCTTTATTTTTGGAAAACTATAACTAGCACACAAAACAAGTGTTTTATTTGTGTTTATTTTATTTAATGGGTGTTAAATTGAAAGATTTATTTAAATTAAGAAGTGGGCCACATGGAAGAAAAAGATGAAATGAGTTAAAGGCAGGTGGGGCATGGATATCATGTATAGAACAAGTGTTTGGAAACCTGGGATTAGAGGGAGGGACAAAGAGAGAGAGGGATAAGTAGATCAGAGCTAACACACGTTGGGCAGGAACTTGGAGATATGCATGTGCTCTCTCACTGAATTCCCATGACACCCTGCAAAACAAGCATCAATGTGTCTATTGTCCAGATGCCAAAGTTGAGAGCTGAGTTCCCTAATTTTCAAACCAGACCTGTCTGTCTCCAAAGTCCATACTCTAGTTTTTCCAAAAAAGCCATTTCTTGAATACAAGTCTGCCAGTGATGAACTAGCCTAGTTTTCATTGATCTGAAAATATCTTTGTTTCTTCCTTCATTCTTGAAGGATATTTTTGCTAAATATAGAATTCCGAGTTGACATGTCTTTCTTTCAGAACCTTAAAAGCATTGCCCTATTGGCTTCTGATGAGAAGTTCATGGTCAAATTGTTTTTCTCTTGTATGTGATTTTTTTTTTTTTTTGAGGAAGATTAGCGCTGAGCTAACATCTGCTGCCAACCCTCCTCTTTTTGCTGAGGAAGACTGGCCCTGAGCTAACAACCATACCCATCTTCCTCTACTTTATATGTGGGATGCCTGCCACAGCATGGCTTGTCAAGTGATGCATAGGTCTGCACCTGGGATCTGAACCGGTGAACTCCTGGCCGCCGAAGTGGAGTGTGCGAACTTAACCACTGTGCCACCAGACCAGCCCCGTTGTATGTGATTTTTATTTCAGATATTACATATTTTAGTTCTACAATTTCCATTTTAAAATTTTTCTATAGTTTCATTTCCTATATTTTTCACTCATATTCAGGCATATTTTCCTCAAATCTCATCTAAGATCTTTGTCTGGGTCACCTCAGGGATGGCCTCCATAGGTTGTCTCTTCTGTTGATATGAATGACTTTTTCCTCTTTCTTCGAATGTTGAGTAGTTTTGGACCGTAACCTGTGCGTCCTTAAGTGGTGAGTTGTAAAGACTCTGGATTTTGTATCTTTATCTGAAGAGTATTGATTTTGTTTCTTTTAGCAGTCAGTTCACTTGCAAAACTCAAACTGCAGACTCTCTGTGGTGGGGTAGCTGAAATTTCAGTTCAGATGGTTTGGCTTTGGCTGGATGGTTGGCGTCTGTCCCCCACCTATATTGGTCGGTGGTGAGCTGGAGATTGGGCAGCATTTATGCACGGATTTTAGGGCATTCCCTCTCTGGCGCTCTTCTTTTTGAGAATTCCTCTCTCCCTTTCCATTAATCGTTGTTGTTCTGAAGTCTCTCCTCTGGTTCTCAAGCCAGTAGAACTGAGCTTTCTGTCTGAATTGTAACTGTCCTCCATAGAGCTTAATAGGGGCATGTCCTCTGGTAAAAAGCCATGAAAATTCATCTGGTGCTTTCCTTTTTCCTGAGTTTCAACTCCCCTCCACTTTCTGCCTGTTTTTGGTCACTTATCAGCACTCCAAGGTAGTTTTTTAAAATATTTTGTCCTGGATTGATATATGGCCTAGGTTTTAGGAGCTACTGGGCAATTACTGGAAGGAGAACATCATCCATGCTCTTTGAATCCAATCCCACTGCTTCTCTGAGATCTTCCAGCTCTAAAATTTACATCTAGCTCTAACGTCCTTAGATTAGCTTAGCATGGTTGATAAAACTGAGACTTTGTAAGAGTTTTAGAAAATGGGATCAAAGCGATGAGAAGAATTCAGTGAAGTGTGGAAGACAGTGTGAGAGAAGCCACTGAGCTGGGTGCAAGAGAAGAAATGGTGAGGCAGCCACAGAAAAGCCTATGCTCCTGGAGGCAGGAATAAGGAGGGAAGATGATAATGAGCTGTTAGCCTCTAGTACGCAAGTATGAGTGGATTAGATCGGAGCCAGGGGACATCTGACACTGAGGGTTGTGAAAATGGGAACAATGCTAATTATTGCATTGTCAAGTGTCAGGAATAGCAATTACTATTCCTATTGTACAGGTGCAGTTTCTAATTCTTTTTGTGCCCTCTCATTCGTAGACACGGTGAAGGAACTCAAAGAATTCTTGTTAAATGAATTATCCTCTTATCAGCCCTGCAAAACTAAGGTCTTTTCCTGAGGATAGATAGAAATGCAGATTTAGTTTTTCCAGAAGTTGAGCAATTGTCCTTCAACGTGGTGTTCAATATTGAACAAGACCCAGTTCTTAAATTTCAAGAGATATCGAATTACATAAACTCAATGCCCTGTGGGGACCTGAGGTTGGCCACCCCAAGATATGTCTCTTTGGCATCAGGATTATTTGAGGCTGATTGCTTTTGATAAACTGGGACAGGGAAGGAGGAATGGAACTTGCCCTTTGTTAGGACACATTTACGTTTGTAAGGTAAATCTCTATCTGTAAAGGTGCCTCCCTCTCTGTACCAGGAAGAAGAAAGGCAAGGCGATGACCTTCTCTCTAAAAACTCTTAATCAATACCAAAGGCAAGGACTTAAAATCTGCATTTTATTGTGCTAGTCTGGTAACCTCCTGTAACTGACTTCCCTCCCCCTCCCAACGTTGGCATTTCTTTAAGGATTAAGCATCTTTCTTTAGGCTAGGAACTGATTGCTGAGCTCACCTATGACCGCCCAGCTCCAGACAATCGACTTGCCTCCGGCTACGCCCACCGAGATAGCAGACCACTACCTGCTGTGTCCATCAAGCGCTGTGCTGACAGGGCAATCTTGTGACTATTGTGGGAGGGACATTTCAATCACATGTGAAACACCCTGTTTGGGGGTATATAACCACTATGTGTACCCCACTTCTTCGGTGCCCTTTCTTCCTTCGGGAAGAAAAGCCCCGGGCCATGGTTCCTCATAAAGCTTTGTTTAATTTTCTCTTGCTATTCTGTCTCATGTGAATTTAATTCATTCTCCAGCCAGACGAACCCCCATTTGGGAAGAGGAAATGTCTTCCTCCCCTACAGCCCCCAACAAAAAGTAAGCTGTTTGTGGCATGTGCTGAGAATACTAAGATGAATGGGACTCTTTGTTCCCAAAGGTGTTCCACCAAGCAGGGAAATCACAAACAAATGACCATAATACAAAGAGAAGGGTAGTATTATAGAGGTACTTACAAGGAGGTATGGAATACAGAGGAGGGAATTGTGCTAGAAGGAAGTGAGAAGAGAGTTGGGGAAGGGTTTCTGACAGCTGGGCTGGTGTTAAAAATGAATAGGAGTTTGCCAGATGGAGCATGCAGGAGTGTGTATCCTGTGCAGGGTGATTAGCGTGAACAGACACATGGCGGCATGGTAGAGTTCAGCATTTAAGGTAATGGCAGGTTATCTGGACTTGCAGAGCATAATCGTGGCTGATTCTATCACAAAAAGAAAAAGAAAATACTGCTTTCTGCAATTAGGAAGCTGAATGCCTCTGGTCTTCTTATCTATGAAAAATAGGACGAGTCCCTTAAATATTCGGAATGTCTGTAGAACCTTTGTTGCTCTTGTGTTCATGGCATCTGTATAAGTAGATGGAAAACTTTAAGAGCAGGACCTGTGCCTTATAAATCTTAACATCGCGTGGGATAGCCAGAAACAGCGTGGGCATATTGTCTTTTGAGTTCTTTGAGGGTAAGAGTGGATCTCACTCATTCTAATCTTGCATAGTCTCGCCGAGGGGCTGACTCATGGTTGGCGGTCAAAAGGCACTTGTTGAGTTCATTCGAACGCTACAGAGTGTTGTGAAAGCAAAAAAGATCATAAGCCTCATCTTTGAAAAGGGAAAATGTGAAATCAGAAGTATGACTGTCTTGAAGGGAATCGCCTTCAATTATGGGGAAAACAGTAAATCACTTGGGTCTAAAATTCCTTTGTTTCTGGATTTTCTGTGTTGTATGTCCTTTCTCCGGGCTTTGAAGATCACCAAAGGGATGGTGGGAGCTAAACAAAGAAACTACTTGATAAATTAATCAGGTTGAGACAAAGTTCTTAAAATTAAACTCAACCCTGGTCTATTTATCATCATTTTCTCTTTTATGTTTCCTGACATTTAGAATAAAGAGATAAGAATTCTCTTGTCAAATTGTTTTCCTTCAGAGACCATCTCTTATCCCTCTAAATGTAAACGTCCATGCTTGATGGATGTCTAGGTTTGTGGAGGATAATTCAGATGTTGAAAGTCATAAAACATGGCGAGGGGAAGAGATACTGATAGCAAATATATTCTACCCATTGTTAATCACTTCAGCTGTACTTAACAATAAACTAATTTTCTTCTTTTGCATTTCTTCCTGTTTAGAGTTGTCATTTGTTTTGTATGCTTAAGGTAACCTCTGGTGTTTAAGAGAGATATCTACAATTGGTATCTCATGCTGCAAAGATTGTCAACAAATTTAAGTTATATAAAAGTGTTTGGACAGTTTCTAAGTTTAAACATATTGCCAATTGTCATTCACCTACAGGACTGAAGAAATTCTTGCTTCTGTTTTATTTGTCTGGATTCCATCACAGGAGTTGTGAGAAAGACAATAAAAATCCTGATGCTTGTGGTTCAGCCACGGAAGAGGCTGACCAGGATGACACACAGCAGCCAATGAAAAAGAAAGGCAGGCATTCTCTGTTTTCCTAAGCCTTGGCTTTTCTCATAAAGCAAACAAAGCAGAAATACCAGTACTGACTCTCGTTGTCATGGTGATGATCTTGACAATTTTTTCAAATCTAAAACATATAGAAGCATAAGAAATGTTTCACCAGACACGTGATCCCAGGACTCCAGACTCTCTGAGGCAGTGAAGTTCATGTTTAGGAACTTTGGTTCAGGTGAGACAAGTCTCCTTTCTGTGTGAACCATTCTCTCTGAATCTCCAAGTCACCCGCCGGAAGCCAGTTGTTTCCGGTTTTTAATGGAGGCTACATTACACAGGTGTGATTGATGAACTCATTGGCCACTGCTGATTGAACTCAATCTTCAGTACCTCTCCCCTCCTGGAGGTGGTGGTGGGGAGATGGTGGGACTGAAAGTTCCAATCCCCTAATCACAGGGTTGATTTTCTTGGCAACCAGCTCCCCTCCTTACGTGACCCAGGGGCTTTCCAACAGTCACCTTGATGAGGATTTTTAGGCTGCTTAATTTTAAAACGGTTTATGACGAGGATTTTTAGGCTGGTTACTTTTAAAACTACGCATGAGAAGCAGGCTCCAAGGAGTGGAATTTGCTTGTTCCTTTGTTGGGAAAGATTTACATTTCTAAGGAAAACCTCTATCTGTGAAGATGCCTCCCTTCTGTGCCAGGAAGAAGGGGGATGGCCTTATCTCTAGAGGCTCCTGATCAATACCAGAGGCAAGAACTTGAGTTCTTTACTGTCTGGCAACCTCATGTAACTGACTCCCCACCCCCCAAATCCTCCTTTGTCTTTAGCTGAGGATAATATTCAAGCGGTGACTTCTGCCATTTACTCAATCCGGTTTGATTCTTATCTAAAAGTTGTGGGACCGCCAAATGGCCAGACCCTACAGGCACTGACATCATTTTAACGTTTTTACATATTCTTTGTCTTGTAAAGAGATAACTCACATACCTATGCCTTAAATTTAGCCTTACTCTCCACCCAACTTTGCAGCAGAGGCAGCAGCTCTGCCTGCCCATGGGTCCTGTCCCCATGCCAGCGGCGGCAGCAGCAGCTCCCCATGCCAGCAGCATCTCTGACTGCCCGTGGGTCCTGTCCCCACGCAGCAGCTCTGCCTGCCCATGGGTCCTGTCCCCATGCCAGCAGCAGAAACTCTGACTGCCCATGGGTCCTGTCCCCATGCTATTCTACTCTCTAAATAAAAGAGCACTACTGCCAGAATCTTAAGAGTCTAAGAAATCTTTCTTTTGACTCCTCTGCTCACCGACCCAGCATCAACCTCATTAGCATAACAAAAGACATCTTGATCGCTCTCATCACCTAGGAAATTCCAAGGGTTTTAGGAGCTCTGTGCTAGAAACAGGACAAAGACCAAAAATACATTTCTTTTTATAAATCACCATATCACAAGCCTAAACTGATATTTAAACATGTCAGGACGTGTTTGGTGAGCTGGAAGACCAGGTACTGGTGAGTTGAAGCACATGCTGGGGAGGGGTTTTTTGGCAGGAAGTGGATAGAGCAGGTTTTGGGGCTGGCACTGGTGGGCAGAGATGTGGAGTGGAGACTGGCAGCTTGCGGGCTTTGGTGGAACAGCACCCTTGGCATGAGCATCCTCAGAATGAATGCAAGAGAAGTAGAGATGTGATATTTTGGGGGCTGAGTCCATTGAAGACGGGTGCTGGAGAGGAGAAGGAGAGTATGGTGGACTTTGAGAGGTGACTGTATATCTTAGTTTAGGCTGTTATAACAAAGTAATAATACTTTGGCTTAGCAACAACAGAAATTTGTTCCTCACAGTTCGGGAGGCTGAAGTCTGAGATCAGGGTGCCAGCGTAGTTGGGTTCTGGTGAGGACCCTTTTCTGGGTTGCAGGCAGCCATCTTCTTGTATCCTCACATGAGGGGAAAGAGAGTACTCTAGGGTTTCTTTTATAAGGGCACTAATCCCATTCACGAGGGCACCACCCTCATGAACCTAATCACCTCCTGAAGGCCCCACCTCCTAATACCATCACATTGGAGATTAGGATTTCAACACATGAATTCAAACATTCAATCCATTGCAATGCAGTTGGTAGACTGGTTCAAGAGCACATGCAAAATATCCCTAGGATATGACCTTTGTTTGAGAAAATTACTGTACTTTTTGATGAGGATTTTTAGGCTGCTTAATTTTAAAACAGTTTATGATGAGGATTTTTAGGCTGGTTAATTTTAAAACTGCAGATGAGAATCAGGCTCCGAGGAGTGGAATTTGCTTGCCCTTTGATCAGAGACAATTGCATTTGTGAAGGAAATCTCCATGCCTCCCTCTCTGAGCCAGGAGGAAGGGGGGATGGCCTTATCTCTGGAAACTCTTAATGGGGAAGGCAGGAACTTAAGTCGCTTACTGTCTGGCAACCTCATGTAACTGACCCCCCACCCCAAAATCCTCCTTTGTCTTTAGTTGAAGATAATATTTGAGCGGTGACTTCTGCCATTTACTCAATCCGGTTTGATTCTTATCTAAAAGTTGTGGGACCGCCCAATGTCCGGACCCTACCGGCACCGGTACCATTTTAACTTTTTTTCCTTTGTCTTGTAAAGAGATGACTCACATACCCATGCCTTAAATTTAGCCCTAACCCTCAACTCAGAGCAGCAGCAGGAGCTCTGCCTGCCCATGGGTCCTGTCCCCATGCTATTCTATACTATTCTCTAAATAAAAGAGCACTACTGCCAGATCTTGAGAGTCTAAGAAATCTTTCGACTCCTCGGTTCACCGACCCCGCATCACTTTTGACTAGCTTGAAAGAATTATAACACATGTAATATTTTAATTTCTTTTCTGCTTGCTTCAAGCTTAATTTGTTTTTATTTCTTTAGTTCCCTAAGGTGTGAGAGCATAGATTATTGACTTTAAGTCTTTCTTTTATAAAATAGCACTCAATGCTATAAATTAGTCTCTTTCACTGTATCCAATTTTGATAAGCTGCATTTTCATTTCATTTACTTCAAAATATTTAAAAAAATTTTTCTTGAGACCTGTTCTTTGACCCATGAGTTATTTAGCAGTGTGTTGATTTCCAAATATTTGGGATTTTCCAGCTGTCTTTCTGTTATTGATTTCTAGCTCAATTCCATTGTGGTCTGAGAATACACTTTGTAAAATTTATATTAAAATTTTTTTGAAGATGTGTTTTCTGGCCCAGAGTGTGGTCGATCTTAGTGAATGTTCCATGTGAGCTTGAGAAGAATGTGCACTCTGCTGTTGTTTGATGGAGTAATCTTTAAGTGTTATTTAGACCAAGTTGATTGATAGAGCTGTTCAGGTCATCTGTATCCTTACTGGTTTCCTGCCTGCTTGATCTATGAGTTACTGAAAGATGAGTGTAGAAGTCTCGAAGTGTGACAGTGGATACGTCTACTCCTCCTTTCAGTTCTATAAGTTTTTGCTGATGGAACTCTCATGTAGTTTGATGCTCCTTTGTTAGGTGCATACATACATATTTAGGATTGTTATGTCTTCTTGGAGGATTAACTCTTTCAGCACTGTGTAATGTCACTCTTTTTGTCCTGGATAATTTCTATTGTTCTGAAATTTTCTTAATCTGAAATTAATATATTACACTTTCTTTTGATTGGTGTTAACCTGGTGTATCTTTGTCCATCTCTTTACTTCTAACCTATCTGAGTCTTTATATTTAAAGTGGGTTTCTTGTAGGCAACATATAGTTAGGTCTTTTTATAATCTACTCTGACAATCTCTTTTAATTTGTGTATTTAGACCATGCACCCATGCACATTTAACATGATTATTGTTATAGCTGGATTAATATATACCATATTTTCCACTTGAAACTATTTTCTATTCATTGCATTTGTTTTTTTTTTCTTTTTCTCATTTTGTTCAGCTTTCTCTGGAGCATTTTATATGACTCCATTTTATCTCCTCTCTTAACACATCAATTGTATTTCTTTAAAAAATTTTTTTTGGTAGTTGCAATGTACATTTTTAACTAGTATAAATGTACTTTCAAATAAAACTAGACCACTTCACGTGTAGTTCAGTGCCTTATAACAGAGCATTCCTGATTCCTCTCTGTCATATTTGGTGACATTTTTGACATTTAGTTCACATATCCATATACGATAATCACCCAATACTTTATTTCTTTGATTTTTTTAAACAGTTATCTTTTTGATCAATTAAGAATAAAGAAAAACAAAATATTTTATTTTACACATAATATTTTGAAAGAATTGCAAACTTGGCTATTATTCTTTAAAATGACTTGTTTCAAGTGAAATATCTGAATTCATTCCAAAGAAAAGCTATTACTGTTGGTGCAATGAAGAAGTTTTTCTTTGAATTGAGATCAGAAGGAAGAACAAAGATAACAATCTATAAAAGACACCAGTTGTGCATTAGTCCTGCTCCACACCCCAACATTTTTGCTTTGGGTTTTTGTAAAAGCCCTGTCAGCCTCTCACCAGATTTAAACAAACACCTAGGCTCACTTTCGGAAGGTGAAGTTTTACTCCCAGCACGTTCGTCTCCTCTTTGGTCTTGTTGGTAACTCTAGAAGTAGGTTTGCCAGATTTAGAAAATAAAAATATAAGATGTCCAGTTAAATTTGAATTTTAGGTAAATAACAAATAATTTTTTTTGTGTGTAAGTATATATTTCATTTACCTGAAACTCAAATTTAACTGGATGTCTTGTATTTTACCTGGCAAGCCTATCTAGAAGACACTCGTGTTACCCTACCCAATAGACTCCTTCTATGCTGGGAGTGCATGACCTGATTTTGTTTTGGAATCAACCCTTCCCTATGTGATTTACTTCTAAAGTAAATCCTGACTGGTCCAAGTGAACCATAGTAACCCCATTCTTCTTGACAGTGATTGGTTTAGACAAGGGTATGTGACTCAATTCTTGACAATGGAGTTTGAGAACAAATCTACTGGTGTAGGGATTCTGGGAAAGGCTACTTTGCTAATTGAAAGAAACACATAAGAATAGTTGGCCTCTCGCATTTCTCTGGATATTGTTCTGTCTGAATGTGACACCTGGAACAGTGGCAGCCATCTTGGGTTCATGAGGACAGCTAGACTGTGGGACAAAGCTGACTTTTTTAGGATGGCAGAGCAGAGAATTGGGAAGAACCTGGATCTCTAATGATGTCATTGATCCACAGAATTAATTAAGCCTGAAGATACCTGACCTTGGAAATTCTTAGTGAGATAGTAAAGTTTCCTTATTGTTTGAGGCATTTTGATTTAAGTTTTCTATCACATGTAACCCAAAGCATCCTAAATGATAAATTACTTATTGGGCCAGAAAATGGAAGCTTAAGTAGGTAAAATAACTTATCCAATGTCACCTAACAAGGAATTACTGGGGATGAATTTGCCATCAGGGCTGTCTGACTTCAATGCTCTCTCCGTTATACCAATTCAACCATTTCTTTACAGTGTGGCTTTGGGCAAATTCTGCCGCTTCTCTGAACTTTGACTTCCTTATCTGTAGAGTGGGGAAGGACCTCTTCCCTCACCATGATGTAGTCAAGATTTAAACAAATAGCGTGAACAGGAAGGTCAGCATGAAGATGCCTAGCAAGTTTCTACCTTTCTTGCTCTCTGTGCTTTTATTCTTAGGAATATTCATTTACTCCTCATTGTGAGAGGAGATGAATAATCCTCTCAACTTAAAAAGGGCAGGCATATTATTGGGTCTTATAAAAGACACAGTTTCCTGTTCTGTGGAATTACTTAGACCCTCGAGTGTCTCAGTGTTCATCTGACTTAATGAAGCTCATCAATTCAATGAGTTCTTCAGACTATGGGGATCACTCACAATTATATCTACATGCCGGAGCATTTCCTTCCATCTTATTACAATTCTTCAGTCCAGCCATCATCCACCCCTAGTTTTCACGCCTTGGATGACAATCACAGTGGGGAACAGTGTGCACCAGCCATGTGGGTGTAACAGGTCTCAGAGCCATGCTTTCTAAAAGTGAAGGCGGGGACTTCAGTTTTGAGGATATTGGTTAAGAGACCTTGAACAGGTTGCTTAATCATTCTGAGCTTCACTTTCCTTTTCAGGAAAATAGGGACAATAAGACGTAACTCACAGATTGATGCAAGGATTAAATAAGGTAAAGAGAGAGCATCTGATGCATGTGAGGCGTACAGGACATCATCGCCTTCAGTGAGTCCTGCCAAATACGCACAGCTCAACATCCTGTTAATATCACCTCTGCAGCTGCAGAGTCACCTACCAAAATGTTCCCTTTTATGAAAAAAAATATAGATTCATGAAGAAGGGTTTCAGCCTTTCAGTCACACATCATTTCTTCTTAGAGACTGAGCAGTAATCAAATTTCCATACCCAGTGTGTCCTGCGGGGATATGAATTGGTCACAGCCCAATCAGAACAGCTAGCAGGTTGTTGGCACCCCACCAGCATCTCCAGGTTGAATGCAAACAGGAAAACCTGTGGGCCTCTCGGAAGGCCCATGTTTGGAGTTTGAGTAACTTGAAACCTGGGCAGATAATTAGGTTCCCTCTGATACAGCCCTCTAAATAAACCTGTGCCAGATGAGATCGCTCAACCCGTTTCAAAGGTTAAGAACACTGATGAAATAAATTAAGTATTTCTTAGAATCAAGTAAAATGTGTTTCTAATGAGAAGTTACAGAGAAGATACACTAAAAGGATCCTGGTTAGTCACTGGGTTTATATTCTCCCACCTTTAAATCATTGCTCCAGCTGGGCTGTGTTCAGGCAACAACCCTCAACCCTTCCTTCTCTCTGACCTCTTCGTGAAATTGGAAGACTCAAATACGGGTGTGTGTGTGTGTGTGTGTGTGTGTGTGTGTGTGTGTGTGCGCGCGCGCGCGCATGCTTACAGTTATCTGAAATGAACATTTCCAACACCCCAGGAAACACTCTTGTGCTCCTTCCTGACTAATGCCCCATCTAGAGGGAACTACTATTCTGACCTCTAGCACTTGCTTTTGTGTATCTTTGAACTTCATATACATGGAATCATATGGTTTGTGCTCCTTTGTGTCTGGCTCCTTTTGCTCAGCTATATGTCTGTTAGACTGATCCATATTGTTGCTCGTAGTCATAGCTTTTTTTTTTAATGGAATTTCTTTTTTAGAGCAGTTTTAGGCTCACAGCAAAATTGAATAGATGGTACAGAGATATACCATAAACCTTCTGCCCCTACAATGCATAACTGTTACTGAACCTCAAGTGAGTTTGCTCACCCGTTGCGCAGCAAGCCAATCTCTGACACCGGGTGTGGTGGAACAAAGTAGGAATTTTAGTTTTGCACAGCGCTGAGCAAGGAGAGAGGGCAGCTAACGCTGAAATCCCAAACTCCCCGAAAAGCTGAAAGGAAGGGTTTTTATTTGGGGCTTTAGGTAGGGGAGGGGGAGCATATGGCCTTGCTGGTCAGCAGCTTTCCCACCAGCCTGTATCTCTTTGTGGGGAGGAGATAATCCAGGTGCTTGTCCTTGACGGTGTCTGTCTTCATGGAGGAGAGTGGATTCTGGAGCCAGGAAGCCAGAGAGTAAGCAGGGAATGAGTGTTTTGGTTTTAACCCCAAGTATGCTGGGTTTAATGTGGGGAAACTGATATCAGGGTCCATATCATAACCTCCCCCATTATCACCATCCCCACCAGACTGGTACATTTGTTACAATTGATGAACCCACATGGACACATCATAAGCACCCAAAGTCCAAAGTTTGCGTTAGAGTTCACTCTTGGTGTTGTACCTTCTATGGGTTTGGACAAATGGATAATGACAAGTGTCCACCATTATACTATCATCCAGAGTATTTTCACTGCCCTAGAAATCCTCTGTGCTCCGAATGTTCATCTTTCTCTCCCCTCAACCCCTGGGAACCACTGCTCTTTTACTGACTCCATAGTTTGCCTTCCCAGGATGTCATATAGTTGGAATCCTACAGTGTGCAGCCTTTTCAGATTGGCTTCTTTCACTTAGTAATATGCATTTACATTTCCTCCATGTCTCTTCATGACTTGATAGCCCATTTCTTTTTAGTGCTGAATAATATTCCATTGTCTGGATGGACCGTATTTTAATTTTCCATTCACCTACTGAAGGACATCTTGATTTCTTCCAAGTTTTGGAAATTACAAATAAAGCTGCCTTAAACATCTATCTGCAGGCTTCTGTGTGAACATGTGTTCAGCTCCTTTGAGTAAATATCAAAGAGCACAATTGTGTGGTTTACTTTTTATTTTTGTATAGTATTCTGTTGTATGAACATACCACAGTGCAGTTATCCTTTCTATTGCTGATCAATATTTAGGTTGTTTCCAATTTTCACAGATTATGAATATAGCTACTATGAACATTCTTGTATTATCATCTGGTCCTGGAATTTATATCTATTTCTTTGCTAATGATGATGTGCTGTCCACAGGATGGTGGAATGCCTGCCAAATCTGTGAATTTCTGGAGTCATGAAATGCCCCATGTGAGGCAATGTGTATATACACACACAAACATGGTCATAACAAAATAAGGAAGAAATTCTCATGACAATTACAGTCCTCATTTCTGTAACTGATCACGTGGTCATAGCAGGTATTTATAACTATTTTCTTATGCTATCCATTCTGTATTCGCTTTACCCTCAGCAAGCACCTCAGCTGGTTGTGGTTCTTTACCTGGTGCCGTGACCTGAATCTTCATTCCTGAAGAGTCTGGGCCATTAGTAGCCCACCTGAATTAAGTTGGTGTGCTTTTCCATTGATATGGAAATGCTAAGAGACACACTAAGGGATCTCCTGTATTCCACTCGTACTCTTCCTCACTCCATTGTGGGGTAGTATTCCATTTTCCCCTTGTAGTCACCATCAATCACCATAGCCAGCCTGTTGATTCAGAGGCATGAAGAGCCCAAAGTGGCCAACTCAACCTTCAGTTCAATGGAATCATCATTGTGTCTCTTGGTGGATTCATTCTTCCCTTTAGAAACAAAACCGCTAGGCCAGCAGAGCATAAGGTCACAGCAACAGGGAGCAAAATTTTGCTAGTAGATCACTAGGGTAATAGTGAGTGGTGCCACTCCCGTTTCTGTCCCTTGATTCCTGACCTGTAAATCTTGGCTATAGGAGAAACAGCACCATATGTTGGATGCTGATTCAGAGCATATACTGCCCCCTGAAGAACGTTGCCCCAGCCCTGCAAGGTATTCCCATCCAGTCGATGCTGTAACTTAGTCTTCAAAGGGCTATTCCACCATTCTATAGATAAAGCCAGCTGCTTCAGGATGATGGTAAGACCAGTGAATTCCACGATCATGAGCCCATTGCTTGTACATCACTTGCTGTGTTCCTTAGAGCAGTGTTAGCTACTGTAACAGATCCACCCTGAAATCTCAGTGGCTTAACATGCCAGATCCTTGTTTCTCGCTGACTTACAGTTCAGTCACCAGTGGAGCGAGGGTGGGTCCTTGATTGATGAGGACTGTGCCATCTTCAATACCTGCTGGCGGATGAGAAACAAGAGAGAGAAAGTGGGGGATCAAGAGTGAGGTTTTCATGGTGCAGGCACAGAGCTGGCGTATGTCACTTCTCTTCACATACTTTGGCCACAACTCAGTTATATGAGCATAACCAACTGTGGAAAGGATGGGAACTACAACCCAGTGCACACCCAGGGACAGGGGAAATGGGCTGAGAAACAGCTGATCCGTCTCTGCCACAGGAGAGTTCCATGATAAACCTTCAGAGTTGAGATAGCAGAATGCCAGCTCTAGAAGGGGTTGTAGAGGTCATGTAGCCCAGTGGTTTTCAACCAGGGCTGTACCGCCCGCTTAGGGACCACACAATTGGAAATGCATGGTGCTGTATTAATTGTGATAATCACTGGGTCACTACTGGTGTGCAGTGGCCAGGGGCCAGGAATGGTAAATGTCCTGCAGTGTGTGGTGCCGTCCCCTGCAGAGAAAACTGGCTCAACCTGTTCCTTTTACAGGGAGTTAAAGCCCAGGGTGGAGAGATGCTTGCCTGTGGTCACACAGTACCACCTGGGACAGGAATCCAAGTGCCCCATTCTGGATCCAGCGTCCTCACTCCTCCAACACAACGTGTGTGTAGGGGTTAAGAGTGTGGGCTCTGAAGTCAGAGAACCTGGGTTCAAATCCCGACCCTCATATGTTCTACCTGTGTGACGCTGGGCAAATTACTTACCTAAGCTCCAGTTTCTTCATCTTTAAAATGGGGATAACCTTAGGACTTACCTCACCATGTAATTTGGAGAATAAAAATGAGTTAATTTACCTGCAAAGTGCTCAGAACAGTCCCTGGTACATGGGAAGAGCTCTTTAAACGTTGGGTGTTACTATTTCCCTGTGGTTGTTTTCATGAAGGTGGATGGTACTTTTCCTTATTTTTTTTTTTTAAGTTTTAATGAAGTATAACGTATTTATAGAAAAGTTCACTTATCACAAGTGTGCAGATTAATGAATTTCCACCAACTGGACCGACTCTTATAACCAGCACCTAGATCAATATGTGGGACATTGCTAGTGCCACAAAGTCTCCTTCTGCTCCCTACCGGTCACTCTGTCCCGCTAAAAAGTAAACCATTACATATTCTGGACTCTAACAGCATAGATTCTTTTATGCCCGTTATTGTCCTTTATATGCATGAATCATATAACACGCACTTTCGTGTGTAGATCTGGCTTCTTGCACTCAACATTGTATTTGTGAGTTCCGTCTCTATCCTCTCCTCCTCCTCCCCCCTCCCTTGTTTACTGGAAGGGAATAAAGTGCCAGCACTGAGGGAGAATTTCTGAGTGGGTGACTTAATAGGAATTTTCTTAAAAGAAAATATGCTACTTAGATTAATTAAGGGGACTTGGTGAACCTTTGCTGCCTTGTTAAAATCCTGACACTTAAGAATCCCAAGTGTGGTAGGAAGTTTTGAATTAGTGATTTGGGCTTTGAGGAAGGGATCAAAGAAAGAGAGTCACGATAAATAAAAACCGTATTTAGCATCTTTTCTAGGGCAACCACTCAAAGCAGGCCTGTTGCTAGATGGGGTGGCAGTTCAACAGAGCTCTTTCATCTCCCTCTATGATTGTTTTTTCCTGATGATTTTATTTATTATAACTGAGGGTCATTCCTTTATGTAGTGAAAACACACTAAGTACAAGATGTTTTCCATTCCCAGAAATATGATCTGCTTGCACACGTTCTGTGAGGTGACCCAAAGTGACCGCACTGCTTTGTTCCCCGAGTATACCTCCCTGCAGACCTGTGGGTGTGTTGGTGGGAAAAATAAATAAAAGTCTGTGGACTTGAATTGGCATTCCTCTTCATTGTTATACTCCAGTAGGAGTCATTATCTGCATAATTTCGGGACATAGAGGTAATAATTTTTATCTATCTTTCACCATAGCTGCAAAATGAGTTCTGAGCTAATGGTTCCGCAAGGCAGGAAGTCACCA
This sequence comes from Equus quagga, assembly GCF_021613505.1. Lineage (NCBI taxonomy): Eukaryota > Metazoa > Chordata > Mammalia > Perissodactyla > Equidae > Equus > Equus quagga. Next base: position 17,408,712 of record NC_060282.1, on the reverse strand, counting down.
AAGAGTTGCCAGACATTTCAAGCGAGGTATAATATAAGGAAAATAAAGAGTGTAACCCCACAGGGAGATTCACAAATGATTTAATCAACAAGTCAGCCCGAGAAGGAGAGATGCGGGCTGTAACTTGTCAGATTAGCTTGAGTTAGGCAGCTCCAAGTGGATCCAATTGGTGGCTGAATTGGGGATTGTTGCTAGGTGAGACTGACTGGTCACTCAAGGTGACTAAGAGTGATAGGGAGGAATATAAAATGAAGGAAGTTGCTGTTGGATAAAGTCTTAAAGTAAGTAGATAAAGCAAAAGATTAGACTAGTTTCTTTTTCCTCTTTGCGAGAATTAACTTTTTACTGTGGTATCTCATTGTAGAGTTTGATGTTTTTAGATTCCTAATAATTGCGCATATGTGATCTTCCTTGTTTCCTTGTACACATCCATGGCTTCAACATCACCTTGCATAGGTGACTCCCAAATCTGTATCTCGAGCATATCTCATCCCCTGTGCTCTGTATCTCCATATCCAAATGCTTTCTGGCATCTCCATCTGGATGTCCTTCCATCATCTCATAGGTAACAAGTCCAAAGGTGAGCTCATCATTTCTACCCCTTTTCTGTCAAATGTGTTTCATTCTGTGTTATCTGACTTGATAAATGGCACTTCCCACTTTCTCAAATTCAAGCTAAAGATCTGGATGTCGACTTGCTCTCTTCTCTCTCTTTCTTCTCATTTATTCCATTATTGCCAAGCCCTGCTACTTCTACCTTCTAAATTCCTCTTATGTCCAACCCTTCATCCTTTCAATTCTCATTTTCCTTAGAGAATTTTGATTCCTTTCTATTTCTAAATGAAATTACTCCAACAGTCTTCCAAGTAGCCATGTGGTCTCTGATCTCCCATCTTGTCAGTCTACCCTGAACACAGATGCCATAATGACAAGTATCCAAAGTATATTGAGTCTAACAATGTGTAAAGAAAATTATATGCAATGACCAAGTGGCATTTATTCCAAGTATTCAAAACTGGTTCATGAATCAAACATCAACCAATGTAATCTACCATATCAACAGGTTAAAGAAGATCATACATTCATATCAAATTGACGCAGAAAAAGAATTTGAAAAAATCCAATAGCCATTCATGATAAAAACTCCCAGAAAACTAGGAATAAAGGGGAACATCCTCAACTTGGTATAGAACACCTACAAAAAGCCCACCTCTAACATCATGCTCAATGGCGAGAGCTGGACGCTTGCCCCTAGGATTGGCAGCTAGACAACAGTGTCCTCTCCCAGCACTCCTCGTCAACATCCTCCCGGAACTCCTAGCTAGTGGAATACAAGAAAAAGAAATAAAAAGTACACAGTTTAGAAAGTATTACTTCATGTAAAATGCAAAACTCTAAAGCTTCTAGAAGAAAATATAAAAGAAAATCTACGGGACGTTGGTTTTGGTGATGAGTTTTTAGATACAACAGTGAAAACGTGAGCTGCAAAAGAAAACTTGATGGGGTGAATTGATTAAAATTAAAAACTTACGCCCTGGAAAGATACTGTTAAGAAAACAAAAATACAAGCCATAGACTGGGGAAAATATTTGCAGAACACATACCTGATAGAAGCCTTACGTCCAAATTATGCAAAGAACTTTAAAACTTGATGATAAGAAAACAGCTCGGTTAAAAAACTGGGCAAAAGATCTGCACAGCATCTCACCAAACAGGATATGTGGATGTCAAATAAGCATATGAAAAGATGCTCAAAGTCATTTTTCATTAGCGAAATGGAAAGTTAAAGAAAAAGAGATTCCAGTGGACATCTATTAGAATGACTAAAATCTGAAAAACTGACAAAGACGTGGAGCGACAGAGACTCATTCATTGCTGGTGGGAAGGCAAAATGTTCCAGCCACTTGGGAAGACAGTTTGGGGATTTCTCACAAAGCTACGCATAGTCTTAACATTGAATTCAGTAATTGTGCTTCTAAGTATTTACTCAACTGACTTGGAAACTGATGTCCACACAATTACCTAGCACCTGAATGTTTATAGCATTTTTACTCATAATTACCAAAAACTATAAGCAATCAATATGTCCTTATGTAGGTGAATGGATAAACAAGGTGTGGTTCATTCATATAATGGAATATTATTCAGCAATAAAAAAAGAATGAGCTATTAAGCCATGTAAAGACATAGATAAATCTTAAATGAATTTTTCTTTCTTTTTGTTTTTTTAAAGATTGGTGCCTGAGCTGACAACTGTTGCCAATCTTCTTCCTCTTCTTCTTTTTTTCCTTCTTCCTCTCCCCCAAGGCCCCCAGTACATAGTTGTATATTTCAGCTGTAGGTCCTTCTGGTTGTGCTATGTGGGACGCCACCTCAGCATGGCTTGATGAGTGGTGCCATGTCTGTGCCCGGGATCTGAACTGGTGAAACCCTGGGCCGCCGAAGCAGAGAGCACGAACTTAACCACCCAGCCACGGGGCCGGCCCCTTAAATGCATTTTTTTAAGTGAAAGAAAACAGTCTGAAAAAACTGCATACTGTATGATTCCATTTATGTGACATTCTGGAAAAGGAAAAAACTATAGAAATGGTAAACCTATCAGAGTTCCCAGGGGTTTGGGTAGGAGTTAGGTTAAATAGATGAAACACAGGAGTTTTTTTAGGAATACATGGAAACTATTCTGCATATTACTGCATTGGTAAATCCATAACACTACATATTTGTCAAAACCCATAGAACTTTAAGCAGAAAGAGTGGACCTTAATATATACAAGTTAAAAAATTTTTTTAAGATGTTGGAGGATCCCGGGATGGAATGCAGAATTTGAAAAAATAATCTAATTGTGTTAAAATGTATGAAACAACCTTACTGAAGTGGTACGGGGAGAGGTGCTGGCCTACGTAACTTTGGAAATGAGCGGAGCCTGTAAGACCAAAGACAAAAGAAACTGTACGTGAACAACGTGCTTTAGTTGCTAATGTTGTTTCCCACAGAGCGTGCGTTGGCAGTTCTAAAGCCACTATGCACGTATTTGGGAATTTAACAATTAAGTAAATGGACGCCTGATGCTGGGAGCCATTTTCTCACTTTTGAAGTAAGCCTTGGTCATTGGGACTTCTTTCAGTTGGATCTTTTTTCCTATTGACAAACCCTTCAATATCGTGGGTATTTTTTTTTTTTTTTTTTAGTGCTTCCCAACTTTCCGGCACTACAGAGTGTTTCAAGCTCATCTTGTACATTTTCTGCACCAGTCCTAGAATCTGCCATTTCCCCAAAGAGCTCTCTCTCTCTGGTTCCTTTTGTTGGAGAATGGTATTGGAAACCAAGGTCTGAGTGCTAGATGTGTTTGTTACTTCTGGGATGGGTCACATCATCACTTTCCTTTTTGTCAATTTCCATTCTGCAGACCATCTTATAGTTGCTACCTGGCACATACCCTTGGTTCTTTTGCTTTTAGTTCTGTTTATTGTATTCACTTGGACAAATTCCAGCTATGACGAATTACAGCTTTCCATCTTTCTTGTATACCATATCCAACCTATGAGCAAATCCTGCAGCCTCTACCTTCAGAATATGTCCAGAAGCTAATCATATTCACTACCTGGCTCAAGCCACTATTGTCTCTTGTCTGTATTAATAGGTCTCACTGCTGTCTCCACACTTTCTCCTCTGTACACTATTCTCCATTCAGAATCCAGAATGGAAAATATAGGTCAAATCTGTCACTCAGTTTCTCAAAGCCTTCCAGTGGCTTTCTATTTCACTCAGAGTAAAAACCAAAGTCTGTTCAATGTTCTACAAGGCCCTCCACAATCTGGGCCCTGTCAGCTCACTGATTCCATGTCATGCCACCTTCCCTCTCTCTCTACATTCCAGCCACACTCCCCTCCTTGCTCTTTATCGAACATACCAAGTAAGCTCCCACCTCAGGGCCTTTGCACTTGCTAGTTCCTCTTCCTGAGGTATCTTCATCTCTATTTCCTAGCTATCTGTATGGCTTGCTTTCTCCTTTCCTCAGGTTTATTCAAATATCGTTTTTTCAGATAGTCTTTCCTTCACCACCTTACAGAAAATAGCAATCCCTTCTACACTTTCACTCTATTCCCTTCACCCTGATTTTTTCTGATAGTGCTTATCAGCACCTGACAGATAATATAGGCATGTGTTTTTGATATCTCTCCCCCAACTAGAATATAAGCTGCATGAGGGCAGGGACTTTGTTTTATTCACTGATGCAGTCTTAGAATCTAGAATAGTCCTTGCCAATATTTGTATGGACAAAAGTTCTGTGTATCTATCAAGGCTCAGAGTACATATTACTCACTTCCTAAGGGAAGCCTTTCCTGACCCTGTGTCTTCTAGGGCCCTGGGACGGGTTGGCCATTCCCTCCTCTCTGCTCCCCAGCACTCTGTGCTCATAACTTTGTAACTGCATGCTTGTCTCTGTCCCAGCCCCTCCCAAATCCCACCCCCGCACTGGTTTGTGAGACTTTCTCAGGCAGGGATTGGTCTTCCTCCTCTTCCTCCTCGTAGCCCTGGTACCTATCCAACACCTGGCACCTAGAAATGCTTACTGATGGGACAAAATGGTCTAATTTATGTGAAAGCACTTGGCAAACATCCACCCAAGACTCATTTTTTCATTTAGTTTTTCATTATAGTTGATTTATTGGACTCGACTGGAATTGCTAGCCTTCTTTTTGCTCACTGCCTTGGTTTTGTCCAACCCTTGTTTGCTTAACATCTTTTCTCATGTCTCATTTCCCCCATGCTCCCAAAATGGCAATATAATTTTCTCTGATTGATGCTGTTTCTCTCTGTAAAATGATTAAGGTCCCAGGTTCACACACCTGAGTTCTCTGGGCTCAGGTGGGGTTCAGAAGGACACGGGGGTTCGGCTGCCAGCAGATGGATGTGCTTGGCATCAAAGGAGATGAAGTGGGGGGAGATGGCAAAACCCTGTAGAACAGCCAACATGGTAAGAGCCATTGTCGCTCTACTGATGAGATAGGCGGTTCTGGACCTGTTCTGTGAGTATTCTCACTGGGGGCCTTATCTTGTTTGAACCTACATCCGGCAGGATTTGAATTAGCATTTTCATAAGATTGTTTCAATGACAGGCAACTCCGTAACATATTATGCAAAAGATCCGCTAGAATCTGGGTGTGAAATAAGCTTCCTTTAACTTTGTCTTCTCTACCTGCTCCTGCAAAGGAAATGAAATTATTATCTCCAATGAGATGGATTCTTTCCTAAAAAGCTTTACCATTATGAAAAAGAATTACCAGCTATAGTAGAGGATGACAGATTATTTTGGTTCTTTGCTTAAGCAGATTTATCAGTCTAAGTACAATAAAGGAAGAGAGAAAGAGAGCGAGAGAGCGAGAGAGCTCTGCAGAAATCTTCTTGGTGTTGTGAAGAATCTAATGTTGTTTTAAAGTATTTTATTACTATTATTTTTTAAATGGAGGATCTATTTTAAGAAATCAGGCTTAAAATTGTTGAGCTGTCTTTTGTCACTCTCCCAGACAAAACAAGTCTTAGAGAGGATTAAAAACAGCTGGGAGAGGGGAGAAGGCAATACAGTGACATTCTATGTTCCAGCACAGGAAAGAGACAGAAAGACGCTGGCTGTGCTGGCAGACTGCTGGAAATTAAAGCAGGAAACTTAGGGAACCCACTGGAAGCATTTTGCTCCCAAATGTGCTTTTTAACTGTTTAATGGCCAAGGGTAAGCTGGTGTTCATGGGGTCAAAGTTGTAAGGAGAGCCTGGAGCAGTCTTTGGATGGGAGCAAATTAAATACAGGGCAATTGATCAAGATGTGGATTTCATCGTTACAGCCCAGGCCTCTATCCCCAACCTCCCCGTTACCTCCCAGAGAGCCATCGTCCTCCCCTGCCGTGTTTCCTGACTTCGGTCACTGGGACAGTGCTCCTGTGAGAGGCAGGGGGTGGGAGCCATTTCTCAGGAGCCTGCCCCTGAGTGCTCCATCCCAGGCCCCGCCCCGCACTAACGAGGTGACCTTGAGTAAGTTTCCTCATCCGTCAGGCTTATTGTGAGAATAAACGAGTTAATATTTGTGAAGTGTTTGGAATAGTGCTTGGCACATAGCAAGAACTATGAGTACATTAAATAAAATACTTTTTTTTTTTTTTTTTTGGCAACTGCTCCACTCTACGTTTTAGAGAGACGCTTTCCCTCTCGACCTAGGAGTGCTTGATCCACATCTCTCTCCTGAACATGGCTCTTCCAAGTAGTTACTTCCCCAGGGTTCCACTCACCCTCATCATATTGGAAGGGGCTTCAGGGGTGGGAGCTCATGGGTGTGCAGTGTAACTGGATTTGCTATGGATTATGGACCAAGCTAGTGTTAAGTGTTTCCCAGCTCACCTATGGACTCAAGCAAGAAGACACTTTCCCTGGGACGCATACACATGGAATTTATTAAAGAATGCACAAATGCCTCCGTCATTCAGGATCCTGCATGCTGTGCGGGCATAGCGAGACTCACATTCCCAAATCTCCTCTCTTACACAATCACATCGTTCCCGCCCTCAGGACAGTACTTAACACATTTACTACCCTACGTTCTTGAAACCAAAGGTGATGGGTTCAGTGCCTTAAAGTTTGCTGTGTTATCGCTGCCCACATCAAAGGCCGCAGCTCTGGAGTGTGGGGAGAGTCTGAGTGGCAGAAGCACTTAGGTAGGAGAAAGCATAAGTTAATTAAGTTGTCAAATCCTTCCGCTCAGAGAACTCGAGATTCTTGCATAACTGTCATTTCCCAACGGTGCCCGGAATCCCGTCTTACTCATCTTTGTGCTATCGTTTGCTGTTCCAAGGGCACTTGCTGATCAGTGCAATATTACCAACAGCAGCATGAGGCTCCCACGGAACATTTTGCAATATGAAACAATCCATAATGCCTTTAAAATTGTATATATCTATGTGCTGACTCAATATGCTTCATATATTATGCTGATTCTTTGCATTGGCAACTAGATGGGCGTTGAATGCTCAAATTGCCAAGAGTTTCCTTTTTGTACAATATTTAGTAATAAGGTAAAATTACATTTTCAAAGTACTCAATTAAAATTTTCAGCTTTATTTAAATAATTTTGACAAAATTTGGATAGTCATTAATTACACTTGTATTCTGCCTTTTAATAGTTTTGAATATTTTATAAGAAAAATCACTGCTGAAAACATAGTTTTTAAACTTTTACACTTACTTTAAATTACGTTTGGATTAAAATGTATTCACATTTGTATATTTTGAATACAATTGCATCCTATTTTTTAATTCTTTACATCGGGCATCCACAAACTATGGCCCACAGGCCAAATCCAGACACCACCTGTTTCGTAAATAAAGTTTCAGTAGAGGAGTGTCAACCCACTTGTTTATGCTCTGTCTATGGCTCCTTTACTGCTCCAGCAGCAGAGCTGAGCAGCTGAGACAGAGGAAATGGCTCATAAAACCTAAAATATTTATTAACTGACCCTTTACAGAAAGTTTGCCAGCTCCAGGTTTACTGTCAATAGAACACAAATTATGTGAAAATCTGGACTATAACAATAAAGCTGGTGAGTTTGCCGACATGAAGTCAAGAAAACTAAATGTTCTTGAGTAAATAAATAGCTTGCTAGAGTTACATATTCTTATGTTGATTATTTAGCCAAACGTGGCTGGCCTGTCAACAGAACACCTGGGCTTGCAAACTCCTCATTAAATTCAGCTGTCCTTGATACTGTGCCAACTTCGTTCCTACAGAAACAATTGCTTTACTCATATATTTTGCTGTTGTCCTAATGAAATCAAATGTGTCAAAGTAGGAAGATAGAACATATTTTTACTGAACAGTTTGTGGCTTGATTTATAACAAATCTTTAGACACTTGGGATGCAGGTCTTCATTTGTCACCTGAATATATGTTACTGGTAGGTGTAGTCCTTTCTGTACATTGTCTCACTTCATCAGTAGACCTGCGAGCTGGCCAAGATTGGTCCCATTTTACAGGGAAAATGGGAAAACTCAAAAGTCTGGAACAGAGAAGAGATATTGGGGGGTTTAGAATAAGAAGTGATGTGATTCGAATCATATTTTGAATGGAACATTCTGGTTGGTATTTGGAGAGGGCAAGGACAGAACAAAGGACTGGGAGGGAGGCTACCGCATTATTCCCGGTAAGAGATGAAAGTCACCTAGACTGTGGTGACAAGAGTGAAGATGATGAGAAGGAGCTGGGATACACGATGATGGAAGAACCTCTGGAATTTGTTAACGGATCATGTGTGAGATGTACAAGAAAGAGGAGTCAAGGATGATGAGGTAGAGATTTTTGGTGTAATTGACTGAAATGGAGATGCCGCCTTCAAGATGGACAACACCTTGGTCTACAGAGTCCGGTTCAGGGCCTGGATGGGAGTGGAGCCAAGATGAGGTTGGACAAGTTAAGTTCTAGAAGCCTATTAGACACGACAGTGGAGCTGTTGGGTAACCAGTTTGATGTATGAAGCTGGAGTTCTCAGAGAGGCTGAGATTGCGAGTCATCAGCATATAGATGGTGTTTAAAGCCCTTATTTTCTATCTAGTACAAACATATTTTTACACAGTGAGAACCATGAACACAGTTTATGTGTCTTTAAGAAGGAAAAACAAACAAATCAGGGCAATACTCAAAAGCAAAATTGGGGGGGGCATTAAGATGAAAGAGAAAAAATAGAAATTTTAAAATGAGAGATTCATGATTTTTCAAGCAAAAAGAAAAGCAAATCACTGCCAAGACACATCCTTACAAAAATCTTTCCAGACTCAAAGCAGAAAGGCGAATTTTTGCAAAAGAATCAAACCAGCACAGAGTTCTCGTGAATAACACGACATGTAAGCACCATAATGAAAAAAATTCCTCGTGTTCAGCCTGATTTTGCTGTGCTGGAGAGCAGACAGAAGGAAGGAGCCAGGCTTTCTCAGATGTACAAATTAGCAGCAAATGCAACACCTGGGTACCTTTCCCCAAAAAGGACTTAAAATTCTACTTGGAATGAATGACACATAAAGATGAGTGTATTGTTGGAACTGGTGCCTGGATGCCTTTGAACTGAGTGTGCGCTCCTCCGTCACCCACAGCCCCACAGCTCTCTGTCCTACCCATGGTTGGCTTCACTCATTTGCCACTTGCCGGGAAGATGCCATGTGCCCACCTTGTCTTCTTCCTCCCAGAACAGCACTTATTCTTTCTAGAGTTGCTGCCTCTGGAACAAACCCTTTATGTATTTGGCCCAGGAATCCTGACTGTAAAGTGCCCTCTCAGGCAGCCTGGGCAGGGCATGGTGTCTTCCTGCCCTCACTGTGAACCAAGCATCCAAAAGGCTGAGAATCCATCGTTATTCTCCATCCTGTGTGTCCTTCTCACTTCTATTTTCCAGCACCAAACACCGATACTGTTCTTTGTAAGTTTGACTCTGCCTATCTTATAACATTGAGCTAAGCAATGGGCAAGGCTGGGCCTAATAAATCCTGTAATTTTTCTGAGGTCAAATTCCTGAGGGTGATGAATGCTTTTTCAAGGCTCCTCCCTCAGCCCCTTCAATTCTCTGCTCAGATCCTCGAGTGCTCAGTTAGGTTGTCCCTGACCACTTCATTTCAATGGAAACCTGGTGCCTCCTGACCCCCAGCAGAAGAGTGCAGGAACCTGGAAGAAGCCCACTAGAGTGGTTAAGTGATCTGGCTTTATGCACAGACAGATCTGGTACTAACCAGCTGTGTGGCCTTGGACGAATCACTTGGCCTCTTTAAGCTTTGTTTCTTCATCTATAAAATGGGGCTAATAATAGTCCTTCACAGAATTGTTGTGAGAATTACATGTGATGATTCATGAACAGTGATTAACATGGTTCCTGGCACATGATAATCTCTAAATAAATGTAGGTATTACAATTATTTTTCTAAGTTGCTCAATTTTTTTTTTTTTTTTTTGAGGAAGATCAGCCCTGAGCTAACTACTGCCAATCCTCTTTTTGCTGAGGAAGACTGGCCCTGAGCTAACATCCATGCCCATCTTCCTCTGCTTTATCTGTGGGACGCCTACCATAGCATGGCTTTTGCCAAGCAGTGCCATGTCTTCACCCTGGATCCGAACTGGTGAACCCTGGGCCTGCCGAGAAGCAGAACCTGCGCACTTAACTGCTGGACCACCAGGCTGGCCCCTCACATTGCTTTTTAAAAATTTAATTTAATTAATTTATTTTTATTGAGGTAAGATTGATTTATAACACTATATAAATTTTAGGTGTACATGACTATATTTCTACTTCTGTATAGACTACGTCATGTTCACCAACAAAAGTCAAGTTTCCATCTGTCACCATACACATGTGCCCTCTTAACCCTCTTGTCCTCCCCCTGCCCCCTTTGACCACCAATCTATTCTCTGTATCTATGTGTTTGTTTGTTGTTATTGTTGTCATTGTTTTATCATCCACATATGAGTGAAATCATACAGTATTTGCCTTTCTTTATCTGACATTTCATTTAGCATAATACCCTCAAGTTCTGTCCATGTTGTCACAAATGGCAAGATTTCATCTTTTTTATGTCTAAGGAGTATTCCATTGTATGCATATACCACATCTTCTTTATCCACTCATCCATCTATGGACACTTAGGTTGTTTCCAAGTCTTGGCTATTGTGAATAATGCTGTGGTGACCATAGGGGTCCAAATGTCTTTTTGAGTTAGCATTTTGTGTCTTTGGATAAATACCCAGAAGTGGAATAGCTGGATAATAGGGCACTTCCGTTTTAAATTTTTTAAGGAATCTCTATACTGTTTTCCCTGGGGCTGCACCACTTTGCATTCCCACCAGCAATGTATGAGAGTTCCCTTTTCTCCACATCCTCTCCACACTTGTTATTTCTTGTCTTTTTATTGATAGCCATTCTGATGGATGGGAGGGGATATTTCATTGTGGTTTTGATTTGCATTTCCCTAATAATGAGCGATGCTGAATATCTTTTCATGTGCCTGTTGTTGTACGTTGTTGTAAGCAGCAGAGTCTTGGGTTTAAATAACAGAAACTATTTGTGTTTACATGAAGCAATGAGTTTATTGAGAGGATATTTCATGGCTAGTAGGGTCGATGGGAATGCAGAGAACCAGGATCAGAGAATAGGCAGGAACCAAGAGAAGCAACGGGGCCAGGAACTCAGGCAGAATCATGCCACAGGGACAGTCCTGGGTGACTGGCCTTGCCGCTGGCCTTGTGGCTAGCAAATTTGGGTGGTTCTGCTGCCCCCAGGCCCAACCATAGGAATGAATCATCTGTCACTGTCTCTTTGCCCTCCAAGCTTCAGATTGAAAGCCATGGGCAGACATGTCCAGCTGGCCAATCCCGGTCAGGTGCCAGGACCTTAATTTCCAGGAGTGTTGGGTAAAAGCAAGCAGCTGATGTTTTCAGGCTCTGTTCCAAAAGATGAGCTCCATGTCCCACCAAAATCTGAATTATGAATCATTTCCAAACATAGGAAAAATCTGGGCAAGTGACACATGTCCAATATCATTTATCCATTTAGACGTCCTGCGTCCTTTCTCCCCATATTTAGTGTTTAAAAATAACAACAAAACAAAAACAGATATAAAAACATGTTCCTATTTAATATAATGAGACGATTCTTCACGCATCTGAAAACACTTTAACCCTCTCTCCAAAGAGACACCAACGAGTCTCCTGAGTTAACGTCCAGTTCCAGGTCTTGGAGCTCTGATTCATGCTAATTCTTCCTTTGGCTTTTGGGGATCCCTGTGCGCCAGATCAGGTTTTGGCAAACTTTTCTGTAAAGGACCATATGATAAATACTTAGCTTCGTAATTGTGATACTGTGATTTATAATAAGGAATACGTATTTGGTCTTTTGCCCTGGTCCTGGCACAGAGTTTCTAAAACCCTTGGAATTTCACAAGTGTAGAGAACCATAAAGGTTTCCTTTGTTATGTTAATGAGGCGACTTTGGGGAAGCCCTTAGATCATCTAAGGATGGGGGCTGGTTGCCAGGGGGAACCAACGTGTGATTAGGGGGTTGGAACTTTTAGTCCCATCCCCCTTCCCATCTCTGAGGATGGGAGACAAGCTGGAGATTGAGTTCAGTCACCAATGGCCAATGATTTAATCGATCATGCCTGTGTGATGAAAACCATAAAACCCTGAAAGGATGGGGTTCCGAGAGCTTCTAGATTGGTGGACATGTGGAGATTCAGGAAGAGCAGAGGGCTTGGAGAGGACAAGGAAGCTCCGTGTCCCTTCCCACATGCTTGCCCACATCTCTTCCATCTGGGTGTTCATCTGTATCTTTTATCATATCCGTTTATAATAAAATGATAAACAATAAGTAAACCATTCTCCTGAGTCCTATGAGCCACTCTGTCAAATTAATCAAACCCAAGGAGAGGGTCACAGGAATCCCACCCTGTAGATAACATCTCTGACACTTGGGTCACCATGGTAACAGGTGGGATGCTTAAGTTTTTCAGGAACTGAGAGTCAATTCCTGGTCCATTTTTGGCTGGTTAAGACCACTGACTCATCAACTGGGCCTGTGCATGCTCGATAGGTGACCATATGGTGTCAGGGGGCCAAAAACTCCACCCTCAGATCATATTAAAGCCACCATTTATTGAACATGCATCCTATGAAGAGCCATGAAGCTTGACTGTGCTTGGGCAGATCATCAATTACCTCCCTTCTCCTTACCTCCAATCACCTCTTCCCTCAATTCAGACCACCCTGCCCCTCTATCCTATAAATATCCCTGATCCCAACTTTCAAGGAGGCAGATTGGCGACTTATTCTCCTGTCTCCTTGCTTGGCTGCCTTGTGAATAAAACCATTTTTCTGCTGCAGACTTGTTGCCTTGGTGATTGGCATATTGTGCAGCAGGCAAAATGAGCCTGGTTTGGTAACACTACCACCAGGACACCCTGTGTATCATAATCAGGCAACAAAAAGGGAAAGAGGGATGCTATTGGGTATGCACACTCACACACACTAATACACAGAAAGGAAGGAGATACAGGCATAGGAAGGGACTATGGCCTCATCTCATTGATAGACCACAAGGTCAGAGCTGCTGATATCCTTGCCCTCTTTTAGGGCCCGTGCTGTGTTCCCTTTTTGTCAGTCAGCAACTCAACTGGTTGTGTCTCATTATGTAATAGAGTGGCCCCAGCCTTCCTTGTGTCTGAACTTCTGGTAATTCTGCCTGAATGGGGTTGGAGTGGTCATCCAATAACTTTCTCACAAAGCATGATTGTATGAGAGGCACCAGGGGAGTCCCTGAGTCTTAACCACATTCTTCCTACTCTCTCTGGGGAGTAGCAACCCCTATTTCTCCTTATGCTCAGAGCATAGGAAAGAAGTTCAGAGAGTGGGCAGAGAAATAGGTCACAAACGCCCATCACGTAAGCTGGATGTCAGAGCCTCAGTCCACACATGGAGACTGCATCACTGCACACATGTGGCATACACAACAAATGTGGCAGTGAGGACCTGCTTTGTTTACGTGTAGCATTTGACAAAACGCACCTAAATGATTTGTTTTGTTCCCAGGGGTTAGGCTTGGAGCCTCCCAGGAGTTGAGGATAAAACATATTTGTTTTTGCCAGAGCAAAACGTATCTGCTTTGCCCAGAACCAAGCACAGTGCCTGATAAACTGTGAGATGCTTGAAAAGTGCATGTTACATTAAATTAAAGGGAAGTGTTATAAGTCAACATCCAAAAATATGAGGAAGTAACTCATAAAAATGTAATTTGCATGGAATAGGAGGACAATAGACAAATGGACAAATAATATATGTAAGAAGCATGCACTATTTGAGGAAACTGAAGTTTGTGTGTGAATAGACCAGGATGCTGGGTGATTGTAATCCTCACCTGAGGGTGGAGAGTGTGTGTTTCTCTGTCTTTTCTTGTGAGGTTCTTGCAAAATACTTTGTAGTCGGGAGTAATATTGGCTCAGAGCCACAGCAAATGTACTGCTCTTATTCTCTTTGGAAGATGACTTATTTAAGAGCTTAAACTTTTAAATCAATACAACTTTGGAAAATAGTTTGTTTCCTCACTCAATAAGGCCGTTGGTGAGAAGCAGGTGCCATCAGCACTAAGAAGATCTCAAGTCTAGATGAGGAAGGAGCAAGTAATATCACAGATGAGTTGGCTTCTCTTGGCAAGTTTAACTGCTGATTGAATTAAATTAAAGGAAGTTCCAGTCAACAGATTTTTTTTTTTTAACATTTTACAAAGTATGGTATTAGGTAATGTGGGGGCACAACATGAATAAGAATTAGTCCTTGCCCTCAAATCGCTTATAATCCAGGGAAGTCCTTTAGTTCTATAGAAAGAGGCATCAAATAACATGTTTAAAGGACAGAGGAGGAAAAGATGAATTCCAACTCGGAGAATCAATATAAACTTCATGGAGGGGGGATTTTTTGAGAGATGGCTATGATTTTGAAAGAAGAGTTTGGGGAAGTACATTTCTGGTGGGGAGAACATAAAGCAAAGATTCAAATTCAAATGTCTAAGGGGTCAAGCACATCACAACCATGAGTGAAGCCAGTTGGATGTAAGACAATAGGGAATAGTGGGGATTGGGGCCAATTGGAGAGGGTGTGTCCCATTTAAAGGGATCAGCCACTTCTCGGGTTCAGGTTCAGTTGACTATTACATTCCTTGATCTATTACTTTTTCAAAAAAAGCTGGAAATCTTTTTTTTTTTAAAGATTGTTTTTTTATTTTTCCTTTTTCTCCCAAAGCCCCCCAGTACATAGTTGTGTATTTTTAGTTGTGGGTCCTTCTGGTTGTGCCATGTGGGATGTCACTTCAGCATGGCTTGATGAGCTGTGCCATGTCCTTGCCCAGGATTTGAACCTGCAAAACCCTGGGCCACCGAAGCAAAGCGCACAAACTCAACCACTTGGCCACAGAGCTGGCCCCTGGAAATCTTTTTTGTTGCCAATGGATTAGATAAAACAACAACCACTGTGACATTATGTGATCCAAATCCATGTAAATCCAGTCTGCAGACAGAGATTTATATAAAGATGCAGAGGGAGAAAGATGCAAGCCATGCTTGGGGAACAAGTACGGCTGGAGGGTATGTGGACATGAGGAGTCGTGAGTAGGGGCAGTGAGACAAAGACACGGGCAGAGCTGCATCTCCCAGGACCGAATACACTCTGAAGGAGTTCAGACCTTATTCTGTGGGCAATGAGGAGCCCGTGATCATGGAGATGACTTGTTGAAAACTCTGTTTTAGAAAAGACTTCTCTGGCTGCTTCCAGAGGAAGGAATGAAAAGGGCTGTTGAATGAGGGCAGGGAGGTGAGTTAGGAGGAAGCTGCAGCAATCCCCTCCAGGGTGGGAACTGACCAGGGTCTGAACCCACCTACTGAGGGAGACTGGTGAGATGTATTAACAGTCAAAAAATACTCATCATAAGCTAAAAATAGAGGTTGCTTTCTATTCTTCAGAGGTTGAGGAAGCTGAGGTCTGAGTCCCAGACAGACCGCTAACTAGTTTTGTGGCCTAGGGCCAATTGTTTCTTTTAAACTTTAACTTTTCTTCTGTCACATGGTGACAATGATAACTGTCCTGTCAACTCAGGATGCTGTGGCAATCGGGAGAAGCAGAGAACATGAAAGAGCAGCCACCACTAGAAAGGGCTGTATCCGTGGGGGTGATTTTTATTGGTGTTGCTATAGTCAGCTCTGGGATTCACATCATCAAGGACTTTGTAGACGTAGGGAGTCATGAAAAATTATTATGCAAAATGACATCTTTTCTTTTTAGATTTATATGAAACAATAGTAGCATCTGTAGAAGAAAATTTTACGCTTGTTGATATTAGCAGTGACAATCACGACACTTGCTGTGGCTTACAGCCCCTTCTAAGTAAAATGGACCCACCCACCCTTGCCACCATGGCTCAGTTCAAGGCAGCCACATTTGACACCTCAAGCCACGTCTGACCCAGCAGCAGTAGGCTCCTCTGCTGATCAGTGGTCTAAGATGTGCCCTCATGTTGAAAAGACTCTTTCAAATAGAAATAATGGTAATTAACTGAGCCAGGGATGTAACTTTTCTAGGGGATTTGAGTGGGGTACTAAACTAAGGCATCTAGTCTACGGCGTGAGGACAATGGGACATGTGAGTCACATGGCAGACCACTAGGGGAAGTTGGTCAGGTGGAAGGTGGTAAGATGGCAAGATGGTAGACCACTAGGGACAAGATCTAGGACCTTTTGCATCCAGCATTGCTGGGGTTGCTTTAGGTCGAGAACCGCCCTGCAGTGCCGTCCTCCATGAGGCCAGGACAACTTTTGTTATTTTGTTCAATATAATTCCATCAGTGGGAATCCTTAAAATAACCTTCATCCCTCACTAGAGTTAGCTCTTTCCTGTAGCCAAAAGACTCTATGAAAATATTGTCCCTGTTTACCTGAAATAAGAATGACCTTTTCTGAGGTGTTCGAATTTAAAAACAGAGGTCCTCTAAAATTTGCTCAAATGTCTTCTAGTGGGGAAAAAAGTGGTTAAATTAGATGGCATGTGACCGGATAGATGTAGGAGTTAGTGCTAAACACTTGAGAAATACCGTCTGTCAAATTCCACATTTACAGGAGCGTTGCTTTAAAAAAGGGAGATGTTTTAAGACTGATCAAGGCAACGACAGTGAGGAAAAAGTTGACTTAATTCATGAAATTGATGGTGGAGTGGAATAATCATGGGCTTCAGAGTCAGAAGCCTTAACTTGAAGCCCAGGCCCTGTGACTTCTCGGTTGGATGGGCATTGAGGTGTCGGGTAAATTGCTCAGCCCTTCAAAACCCCAGGTGTTAAAAAATGGTGAAGGCGACGATGATGACGACGATGATGATGATGGCTCAGAAGTCCGTGAAATAATGTATGTGAAATTCCTCATAAGCTAATCTATATTGTTTGTTATTATTAAAGAATTAAAGTGTCAGAAATTAAAAGGTTTAAGGTGAAAAAGTTGAAAAGCAATAGCACTATACACAAGAGGAAAGTTGACTCATTTCAGACAAATTATTAGCGAAGAGTGATATTTCTATTGGATTTCACAGGACAGTTATGCAGTAAACTGCTTTTGGACCTTAACTTTTTATTTATTTATTTATTTACTTGAGAAAGATTAGCCCTGAGCTAACATCTGCTGCCAATCCTCCTCTTTTTGCTGAGGAAGACTGGCCCTGAGCTAACATCCATGCCCATCTTCCTCTACTTCATATGTGGGACGCCTACCACAGCATGGCGTGCCAAACGGTGCCATGTCTGCACCCGGGATCCAGACGGGCGAACCCTAGACTGCCGAAGCGGAACGTGCACACTTAAACACTGTGCCACTGGGCTGGCCCCTGGGCCTTAACTGTTTTTTAAAGAAAGGTGATAATAATGATGATGATGACAATGATAATGATGCTAATAATAATCACAACAGCCACCACTTACTAAACATCTCCGATGGCTCAGGCACAGTGCAGTACTTGACAGTCACTATCTCAAATCCTCCAACAGCCATGTTATTATTCCCATTTTACGCATAAGAAAACAAAGTCTCAGAGAGTTTAAGAAGCTTGATCAAAGTCAAGCAGCTAGGGAGTCGAACCCAGCTCTTTCTGGCTCTGCATTCTGTGCCCATCTTCCTGTTGGCCTAAATAGCTCATCCTAGGATGCTGAAAGAGAGGGGCTGCAATGATCCTTGGAGAAGGCCTAGTCTAGGCCCTCTTTTAACAGAAAAGGAAACTGAGGCCCAGAGCAGTGAAATGGTCTGCTCAAGGGCACACAGCTGGTTACTAAAGAGATCTAATTCTCAAACTCAGGGCTCCCAACTCTGGGAGCAGTAGCCTGTCATTTATGCTAGGTTGTATCTCTGGCATGCAGCTATTTTGAATTTCCATGCACTTCTGCAAACAGGCTGTTGGTTTCTTTCCAATGAATTACAGGGCAAATTTACCCCTCCTGTGGGGCAACAGCTGGTATGTGCGCAGTGACATCTGTTATTGTAGCACACCCTGGGTTTATGGTCACTTGTCTCTGGCTTCTATTGGCTGTGGGGAAGCTGTTTGGCATGGAGTGAACAAATAAGGGAGTTCACTGAAAATCAGTCCCTAGATTCTTGTTTATTAGCTATTTCTAGCTTGAATGTTACATGGCACTTCACCTGGGAGGGAGCTGGAATGATACATGAATATGCTCACAGCAGGCAGCCTTTATGGCATGCTCGTCATGTACCAAGATCCTTTAATTCTTATAATTAAGCCACAGGTAATGGATTAAACCCACTTAACAGATGAGGAAACTGAGACCCAGAGACATCAAACTTGTCAATGTTAAAAAAAAGCTTAGTAAGCACTGGAGCCAGGTTATAGCCTTCATCCTCTGGTTTGTTTGATGCTAAAGCTGACATTTGTAACCACCACGTGCACCTGCACTGCACCTATAGAGCTTTGCACCTATGGGGGTGCAGGGTGGGAAACAAAGGCAAAGTCTCTGCCCTCAGGAAATGTATGGTCTAACCTGGGACACACACATGTGCACAATTAATTATAATAGTTACTGTCTCAGAGAGAGCATTGCCTTTCTTCTAGGAGATTTATGAGAATCATCTTTAATTTCTCAACGTGCCTGTGCAGTGAATTTTTATCACCATTTTACAGATGAAGAAACTGAGGCTCAGAGAGCTGAAGCAAATTGCTCAGCTTTCGGCAGTTAGTAAGTATTAGAGTCTTGATTCAGTCCAGGGTCATAGTCACTGTGGTCAAGCTAAAAAAAGAAAAAATCAAATGCTGTGGGAATCCAAAGGGAGCAACACGTAGAGCTGAAAGTCTGAGTACATCAGATCCTCAGAACTGACTTCAACTGGTTTTCCTGCTAACCTCAGTGATCTAGCAGAACAGGGCAGTGCGCCATATTGGAGGAGGTGTTGGGTAATCAAATTGGAGGAGAATGGGCGTCAGAGCTCCAAACTTGAGAGCCATCTCTTCCTTGGGTGAACTTGGTGGCCGTTGTAACTGAAGAGAACACCTTGGCTCTTTCTTCTGTGTCCTGCTTGCTGTCACTGAAAGGAGCTCATAAACCTGGTTTATTTTTGAGAGATGATTTTTGTTTTACTGCCTGTCTCTGGAAGGATGCCCGTAGATGCTAAGAAACCCTACAAAGACAGGGAAAGTTATAAAAGCTTCAGAAAAACTCAAAGTTATTGAATTTCACTGAAATACAAATAGGACCAGTTCTATTTTTCTCACAGTCCTTTTGCAGGCCTATTTATGTAATTATTTATTCATCAGTAAATTTATTTTTGTTATTACAAAACTCTGCTCCTTTAATTCCTCAAAATTCCCAAGAAAAGGAAAGGGAGAGAGGTATTTTAAATGTAGCCAGCCCTATCTCCTTGTGTTTCCAGCTCTGTCTCACATCTTTGCACTTTGTGGCACGGTGAAGAGAGAATTGGTCTGGCTGCCCGGTCGAGCCCACTGTTGACTAGCTGTGTGATTCAGGCAGGTCTCCTCTGTTTCTGGGCTCCATTTTCTGTCTTTCTCTAAACCCAGCGCTTGCACTGGACTGTTGGTTTCCGTTGAGCTGTGCACTCTCCGAGATGGCGATCTCGGGCTGTGGAGTTAATGGAGTTCTGGGAATGCGTAGGTTGCACAAGTCTGAAGGCTGAACACACGTCTATCATGTACGTGTATGAGGATGCTGTTGTAAGTAATAAAATGCAGCGAGGAGTGTCATTGAATTTTGACTAATTTCAGTCATGCTTTTCTTAAGTAAAATGCAATTAAAACTGTTATTGAATTTTTACCAATTTTGATCATGATGATTTTCTTAATTAAAATGTAACTTAAAATGTTATTGAATTTTTGCTAATTTTGGTCATTGTGGTGTTCTTAATCAACAGATACCAAATATTCTGTTAATACTGGGAAAGTCTGAACATATCTCACCATCGCAAAGATTGAGAATCCCAGATCCAGATGATTTATTGGGTTCTTTCTAGGTCTAATATTTTGTGATTCTAAACTACAATGTCCAAAATAGCAGCTATTAGCCACATGTGACTATTTAAATTTGAATTATTTTTTAAAAATTCATTCCGTTGCTCTAGTCTCATTTCAAAGACTCAGTAGTCACATGGGTAAGTGACTACCACGTTGGTCAGTGTGGGTGATAGAACATTTCATCATTGCAGAAAGTTTTGCTAGACAGCCCTGTTCTAGGAGAGCTGAATGATCTTATTGGTGTGTTTTCCTTGAGATGAGATGATCTTTTCAAAGAATTTTCAGCAGATTCTGAATTTGAGGCTTGAAGGCATTTAGCCTTTCGTGCTGTCATTGAAGGGAGTGAAGACAAATGCCACCAGGTGGGAGGGGTTAAGAACCCTGACAGAATGATCCAGTCTTGGTGGGACAGTTTGCTTTTGTGCCTTTGATTGCACTGGGTGACATGATGCTCGAGAACAGCCACACACACCAATGAGTGTTGATTCAGCCACACCCCCGAAATAGCCTCACCCACCAGATAGCTCTGAAACTCAGAAGCCTCTGCCCAGGATCTGGATAAAGCCAGACACCAGGATTTTGCTGGTTCCTACCCAGAGAGGCCACCAAGAAGAGGAAGAATGGACAAGCCATCCAAAGCCAAGTAACGTATTTCCTTCTAATGGGAAGGCTTTTGGGTGGGGCCAGAGCCAACAGGCTGGGACCTGGGGGCGAGGGTCTCCCTTCAAAAATCCTCAAGGATTAACTAAGACTCAAGGCTTAGTAAGCAATGGTTAAGGACCAGGGAGGGACAATTAGGCCTGATCATGCAGTTAAGAGAGACGTTCCCCCTTCTGTTGAGAAAATAGATAATATACATTGTAAAAAAACTTAGAAAATGTAGAAGCTATGAGGATTTTAAAAAATCACTCATAATATCACTGGAGATAACCATTGTTAACATTTTGAACATTAAAAAATTTTTTCTTTACTTTCTTGAACCAGACTATAAAGGGTTAATATTAAGTGCTTTTGTTTTCTGACACTAAGGCCTTTCCTTATTTAGCTGCACTAACGGATAAAGGCAACTTAAGCCTGTAGTTTCTCTTCTCTCTTTGGCCCTCTCCTCCCACTACGAAGTCTCCTCTCTCAGTTTGTAAATGACAGGTGAAGTCTTTCCAGTCCTTTTGCGAGAACGATGTCCACTGGCCTCCCTGGTAGACTTGCGGAGGGAGCTCCGCTGGGGCTCCACCTGTACCTCGCGACCATGATGGCCCTGGGGGCGGTCGGTCAGTAGCGTGGTTCAGAGCTGGCCTTGGCTTTTCACGTTGTTTGGTGCTAGATAAAAGGGGTCTTGACACATTTGTATCTTTTCACCTGCAAAGCGATTTGGTAGAATGACATGGGTACGTCATCAGCTCAGATTGGGACAGGTTTGGGGTTCTGGTACAAGATGGAGCTACTGAATCACTTAAAAAAATTCAATCATTTATTCAATATTTCTGTTGTGAGTACTGAGTCCATAAGGATGAATCAGAACAGATTCTACTCTCAGAGTGCTTACAGAGAAGTGGCATTGGTCCATAACACAATAGGTGCTTATGATTTGGCTGTAAGTATTATGAAGGGGTATGCTCAGGGTACTGTGGGAGCCCAGCTCAGGGGAGACATTTCATCCACTTTTGGAGATTAAGGAAGGCTTTTCAGAAGAAGTGCATCTAAGCTGAGACGTGAAAAATGACTAGGAAATAACGTTCTTGAATGCGGAAGTGGAAGTGAAGGTGAGGGAGAATGTTCCAGACAGAAGGTAAAGCATAAGTAAAGGTGAGGAGGTGAGAAAACATGTAATTGGAAATGACAAGTTGAGTAGAGTACATACAGTATCTATTTTGCATATTTTGCTGGCAAATGCCAGGGACAATAATGTTTGCTTTAGGACCGGCCCATGTTGATCTCTGACAGCACATTTCCCTTCCTTCCCAAGTGTAAGTGCCACTGTTTCCAAAGAAGACCTGGTCAAGGCCACCTTCCTCAGGCAGCCTTCCTAGGTTTCCTCTGGTGGAAATAAACTCTCCCTCCTCTGAATTCCCATAGTGTACTTGTCCTCTCTGAACTTTATACTTCATACAACAGTTACTTACAGATGTCTCTCCTTCTGCCTTCCTGGACCACGAGCAGATTGAGGTCAGGGCCACTCTTACGGCCTCCCAGAACCTTACCTGGCGCCAAGAACAATGATGAGCTTAAACAGCTGCGTGTGTTCAGAGAACGCTGCTTATGACCAGGACGGGTCTTTGGTGCTGCTGTCTCGTGTTTTTTCAGATTTTAGGTATCCTCTCCCTCACTGCCATCATTCTTTCCTCCCTGTGCCTGCCCTGACCCCCTGCCACAGTCAGGCTCAGGGTAATTTTCTGGAGAGGTTGATGGCATTTGATTTTATTGATTCATGCAAATTGGATTCATCAGGATGAAGGTTTTAAGTGGCATAATAAGCAGTGCCTGGAATAAGGGCTCTGCTATGAGTGGAGAGGGAGCAGAATTTCTCACGTTGGTAGTCACCCTTTTAGTGTTGTGGAGGGTTTTTAGCAGGGCTTGTAGCCAACCATGATGCACTCGTATGGCTGCATTAGTTGTTAAAGTAACGAAATAGTTCCATACCAGTAGTAGCTGAGTGGTTCCTAGCTTGAGCCCCCAGAGCCATTCTGACACCCAGGACCCAATTACATCCAGCAATTAATGGGTTAATGCCTGGCATAGCAGGAGGTCTCCAGGATCCTGCACTTGGGCCATGGTTGGTGGCATTTTGATAGTGACTTTGCTATTTTGACTATCACCCCTGATTATCAAGCATATGTCTGTCAGTGATATTAAAGTATTTCCTCCGGGAGAAAACAGATTTTGGGGTGCATTTTGGATAAAAGAGAGCTGATTAGGAAATCATATACAGTAATGATTCCAACCGTTGATTTTATCATTTAATAACTCTATCACTTTAGGCTTGCAGCTTCATCTCTTCTCCTCTGTTTTTCTTGTCTGTAAAAGAGAGAAAAGAATTCATTCCTTCAATCCATCCATCCTTCTATCCATCCATCCGCCCATCCATCCATCCATCCATTCATCCATCCATCCGTCCGTCTATCCAGCTATCCGCCCATCCATTTATCCGTTCAACAAACAACCGTGCCAACACTAACCTGGAAATGTTGCCTAATGATGACCAGACAGACATTTAGGTAATGCAGTTTGGGGACTAGTTTTGAATCTAGTTTTGCAGCTTAAATGAGATGTTGAAAGCAAAAGCCTTTTCAAACTCTAAAGGACTTCACTACTCTTGGGGTCATTGCCACACCAACAGCAGCATCTGTTCCTCGGTATTTACTCAGGGAACAGGCTGGGGCATTTTGTGCCATACAACATTCTGTAAGGCCCTTCAGCTCTTCATTTATTTATGACATTTGCATAAGTCCTGCATAGTGCCCAAAGGGTTATGAGTCAGTCTCCATTTAACTAGTACTTGATGAGAATCTCGTTTTTCCAGATGCTATTGTTTTTCTAAAACAAAAAAAGGTTTAAATTTTTACTGAATGTAAAAATAATATATAGCCTTTATAAAAATGTAAAACAATACAGAAAAATGTACAAATGAAAGTGAAATTAATCCCAAATTTCACCCCCCAGAGATTAACACGTCTTTTTGATGAAAAATCCCTTCAGGCATCTTTCTGTGCAGTTTTTACATAAACTGCATCATATTGTACACACTGTTTTGTAACCTACTTTTCCTCTAACGATTATCAACATACACTGAAAGTTCTATTATCTATCGGGTGGATGATTGAAAAGAAGTGCTTAATGTTAAAAAGTGCTATGATCTCTATGATTTCTTTTATTATAGCATTTGAGGATTCTATGAGTGTTGAATCCTTTTCTTGCATTTTCTCCTTGAACTAACAGAGTTTGTGTTTAGGTCTTGTATGGTGGCACTTTTCAGTTGAATAAATACATGCTTGCATTGCCATTGTTCATGACTACGTGGTATTCCATTGTATGTACAAAATTCATTTATTTAATTAGTCCCCAGTCAACGGATATTTATTTCTCATTTTTGGCTAATGTAGTGTAATTCCATAATAAACATCCTTGTGTATTCAACTTTACCCATTTGCAAAATTGTACAATCACACCCTCAGGATAAATTCATAGGAATGAGAAGCCCGAGGTGAAAGGTTTTTAAATTTTAAATCGTATTTGAATCAGGGGCTATTAAGGGACAAGAGAAGTGTACGTTGTGGAAGCTTGAGGTTTAGTTGGGACGATGGGACTTGAAACTCATGGCCTACTCATAGAACAGTGGGAAGGTGTTTAGCTGAGACTGAAGACGAATGTTGTTGGGTGAAAAGGGTCATTGAATGCCAGAAGAAGTTTTAGAGAAGGTGGATGAAGTGACCTCGCTTTGGAGTCCTTAGAAATACCTGGACCCTCATCAATGAGGGTGTCTCTTAGAGAGTCTCACCTGCAGGCAGAGGGAGCGACGAGATTCTTTGAAGTGAAACAGATATTTTGTGAGTGCCCTGTCAGTGCCAGGCATGGGACACGGAGGTAAATACACCTGGCCCAAGGTGGGAGGACCCACAGTGGTCAACAGGAGTTGTGATTCAAAGGGGACATGCCCTAGTGGAACCTCTCTCAAGGGGCAGACAGCACAGTGGCTCTGGGTGGACGGAGGGGGCAAGCAGGTGGAGAGAACACTTGTCACCAGAGGTGGGGGCTAAAGGATGAGCAGGAACTCCTCAGGCAGGTCCCAAAAATCTCAGCCACACAAAGGCGGAAGGCTAGGAGAGTGTGTGGAGCACTGTGGTCCGTCCAGTCTGGAGCACAAATCAGAGAAAGCAAGGTTGGTCCTTAGAGGAGGCTGTTTCCCACACCTGGGATCATCTGCCTCGTCTCTTCCTTGGACTTCCTTCTTTCCTTTAGTGGTCCAGGCTGGGCTTCCCTGCAGAGAGGACTTGCTTTGCACCTACTCTTCATGTAGAGTAGAAATGTCCAGGAGGCGTATGACAATTGTCAATTGTAGAACCTGGTCTCTGCTTCAAGAGCAGTTGCACAGGGTCTCTACTTGCAAAGCTTCCTGTGGGTATAGCCTATGTCCCACAGCTGTCATGAAGGTGCTCGCCCTCGAGGGGACCTGCCATAGCAAGGCAGTGGCTGGAGGAGCTGCCTCTGCTCGAGGTCCAGAGCCTGGGGAACGCTAAACCCCATGTCTTTGGGCAGGGCTGGCTGCATAATTTGCAGGGCCCAATGCAAAGTGAAAATGCAAGGCCCTCGTTCAAAAATCAGAAAATAAGTCCTTTCTGTCTTTCATACTCTCTCTTTCAACCTGTCATGGTGTTTTTTTATTTATTATAATGCCATGTTGTCTCATGCACAGGGATAATCATGGGGTGGGTGTAGACCCTCACAAACGCCCGGGGCTTTGTCTGCCCTGGGGATGGTGAGCATGTGGACGAAAATCTGTCCTGGGGAGGCAGGGACTCAGCGGGAGGGACACACATGAGTAGAGGCTCTAAGACCTGGCACATGTGACATTGTCCCATTGAACCTCATTTACAAAACATAGATTCAAAGACAAAATTATGAAGAATATCAAGACAGTGACCTCAGAGCACCAAATCCTACCTGCAGGTCCGTGTCTGAGCCTGGGCCTCTGTGTAACTGTGCTGGTTGCAGTTCTCCTTCGTGGGGTCCATGGATGTCATTTTTACTCACTACCCAGCCCTGGGGCTCACCCCAATTCCACCAGAGTAAGGCCCCATCAGGACTCTTGCAAGGCAGTACAGCGAGTGACAGGCCAGGCAACTGAGGAGATGGTGCTGGTATTGATCGACTTGTGATTGACCTCGGGCCAGTCCTTGAATCCTCCTATGACTCTGCTGCTTCCTATAAATTGATGGCTGTGCCCTCTAGCCCCAGGGGGTTGTAGTTCAGATCAACTGAGAAATCAAGTATTCTGAGAGTTATGCTGGGCTGTTATGAAGAAACAAGATTAGACTGGCTCTGTGGCCCCAAGTGTTGGGACAAGAGATAGTGACATGGTGGCTTTGTTGGGGAGTCAGAGTTGGGCAAGGAGACTTCATGGTGAGCCTGGGCAACCACTTAGCAGGGCTCCGTTGTGTAGAGAATATTCAAGCTTTGTAAAGGAAGATATCCTGATTGACTTTTGGGGTCTTTTCCTACTCCGGGATTTTGTGATTTCATAATACAGCTTTACACAAGGTAATCTTCATTCATTTACTCATTCAGCAAACTCAAATGTCAGGTACTCTTCCAGGGACTGGGGACAAAAGACAGATTGGGCAAGGTGCCCGCTGCTAAGGGATTGTACTCTTTTTTTCAAAAATTTTTAATCGTTGTAGAAAACACATACAATTTACCAACTGAGCCATTTGTAAGTGTGCAGTTCAGCAGTGTTAAGTATATGCACGTTGTTGTGCAGTAGATCTCCAGAACTTTCTCATCGTGTGAAACTGAAACTCTGTACCCGTTAAAAAATAGCTCCCCATTTCCCACTCCCCCTAGAACTGGCAACCACCCTTCTGCTTTCTCTTTCTAGGAGTTTGACTGCTTTGGCTACCTCATATGAGTGAAATTATGTAGTATGTGCTTTCTGTGACCGGCTAATCTCACTTAGCATAATGTCCTGAAGTTTCATCCACGTTGTAGCATGTGACAGGATTTCCTTCTTTCGTAAGGCTGAATAATATTACATTGTTTGTATATACCACGTTTTGTTTATCCGTTATCCATCGATCGACATTTGGGTTGCTTCCACCTCTTGGCTATTGTAAATAGTGCTGCTACTAACGTGGGTGTACAAATACCTCTTTGAGACCCTGCTTTCAATTTTTTTGGATACATCCCCAGAAGTGGTATTCCTGGATCATATGCTAATTCTATTTTTAATTTTTTGAGGAAGATCCATACTGTTCTCTGCAGTGGTTTGTCCTTTTACATTCTTGCCAATAGCAGACAAGGGTTCTAATTTCATCGTATCCTTGCCAACACTTTTTATTTTCTAGTTTTTGTTTTGTTTTGTTTTTATAGTAGCCATCCTAATGGGTACGAGGATTATCCTCTTGTAGAGGGCCAGGCATGTCAACAAATGCAAGCAGTGGGGTGGATCTGGAGTGGGGTAGAGGGCAGGAGAAGGCCTTATGGAATACGCAGGGGCAGAGGTCAGATCTCCTGATGCTGCTGCTACCAGGAATGGCTTCACTTGACCCTTGGGCTGAGACTTGAAAGATCAAGCCCCTTGCTGGATGCCATTGATTTGCTGTGAGGCCTTGGGCAAGTCAATTCATCCCTTTGGGGCTCCATTTCCCCATGTCTGACAAGATGCGCTGGGCCAGGCAGCAGAAGAAAGAAGGCGTGGGGTTGTGAAACAGCCTGACCAGTTTGTTTACCTCCCTGTGCCTCAGGTCCTATGACTTCTGGGTAAAGTCAGGGTGTTTCCAGAACTGAGGGCTCCAGGTCGCCCTGTGGAGGCTTTTTCATGGCTGATCTGAAATAAGCCAGCCGCTTCCTGCCCCTTTGTGTGCACCCTGCCACCTCACTGGCCCCTGCTCCCGGCAGCTGCCACCTGTGCACAATGCCTGGTGGCTCATATTACCTCGCTTGTAGGTGTGGGAAGCTATGGGATCTTGGCTCTCGGGGCTGGCTGCTAACTGCAGGCAGGGGACATTTGTGCCACATGGCAGAAGGCAACATTTGTGGCTGGGGAGAGAAGCAGCATTTCTGTCTGAGTCCTTGGAGGGTAGATGGGCTTGCAGGAAACAGGAAAAAGAGGAAAACTTCTGACCGAGGAAAGACTCTTCAGGTTGCAGCAAGAGCTGCTGGTCCTTCTCCCTAAGCCCTTCTCTCACCTCCCACCCCCCATAGCCAACAGAAATTGCCATGTTTTTAGATTCTAAGGTTCATGTTTTGGTCCACATGTTGGACTTGGGTTGTATCTTATAACCGAGGTGTATGATTAATGTGGTACTGTCCTCCTGCAATTCCCCCCACCCCCACAAACTGCTTATAAATTGATGGTACACCTTGCTATTTTTCTACTCAGTCACATTGACTCTCACAGCAGCCCAGTGAGGTGGATATCAAGGGAGGTTGGTGAAGACTCTATAGCTAATAAGCAATGGAGCCAGGATTTGAACCCGGATGGGCTCATCCAATGCCCTCCTTTCTCCTCTTCCACTAAATCCCACTGCCTAGTCTTGGTCTCTGAAATCACAGCAGCTGATGTTTCTAAAGCCCCACCTCCCCGCCATCCTGCCCTGCCTTCTCTGTTCTCAGTCTGGCCGCATCTTTTCCTGTTCCGTGGGGGGCATTGCTGCTCAGGCAGTCCTGCCCTATGAGCCCATATGCAGAATGGTGATGGAGGAAAAGCCATCTGAGCTAGAGGCCTAAGCAGATGTTTTTTGTCCCCAGGACTCCACAGCTGGAGAGAAAATGTCTGAATCGACAAGCACAAGCCACCAGCACGTTTTGTGTAGTCCTTGATGATGATGAGTTTTCACAGCAAGGATCCCGAAGGGAAAGGAAACCAATCCCATTTTCTAGCTGACAAAACTGAGACAGAGAGAGGTGAAGCAACTTACTCATTGTCCTTTGTCACACACGGAATGGGCATACAACACAGAGCAATCTGGCTTTGACGCTGTCTTAGTCCACTGGGGCTTTTACAACGAAATGCCCTAACCTGGGTGGTTTTAGCCACAAACATTTATTCCTCAAGCTCTAGAGGCTAGAAGTCCCACATCAGGGTACTAGCATGGTGGAGTGATTGTGAGGGCCCCCTTCCAGGTTGCAGACTGTCAGCTTCTCATATCTTCACATGGCAGAAAGAGCATGACAGAGCTCTCTGAGGCCTCTTTTAGAAGGGCGCTAATCCCATTCATAAGGGCTCTACCCTCATGACCTGATTATTTCCCAAAGGCCCCACCTCATAATGCTATCACGTTGGGGGTTAGGATTTCAACATATGAATTTTAGGGGGATGCAACATTCTGTCCGTAACAAATGCCCATGCTTTTTTCATTTATTCAGATGAACCACATGAAATTGCCATCTGAATAGGCCAAATACAATTGAATATATATAGTTTTATATATTTCAACTTAATACCGTGCTGCTTCCACAAGGTATGGCAAAATTCTAGAAGAATTCCTGAGTGCTCAGAAACAGGTGAATAATGATTATGAGCAGCCTTATCTGCTATTATATATATATATATATGTATTTTTTTTTCTTCTCCCCAAAGCCCCGCGTACACTGTTGTATATTCTAGCTGTGAGTGCCTCTCGTTGTGCTCTATGGGACGCCACCTCAACACGACCTGACGAGTGGTGCCATGTGCATGCCCAGGATCCAAACCAGAGAAGCCCCGGGCCGCTGAAGCAGAGTGCATGAACTTAACCACTCGGCCATGGGGCCGGCCCCTATTTTATATTCTTTTTAAAATCAGTAATCTAGGCATGATAATGATGATGGTGATGTCAACACAAAGAATCAATAGCCAATCTATAGATAAGAAAGATAGAGTGGTATTTATTGAGCTGAGGACTAGCCCAGATGCGCTATCTCCACCAGGGAAGAAAGCACCTCAGAGAAGTGTGGTCTGCAGCGTGGTTGTATACTGTTTCAGAACAAAGAATGTGCATCAAGCATGACAGGAATACAGTTTTCCCCCTCAAAGTCACAAGATGTTTTGCTGCAGTTTAGTGCATACATAGCGGTCAACTTGACCTTGGTTCTCTGAGAAAAAAACCTTATCTTCAGAAAAGTACTGGTGTTGGCATCAGAGAAGGGGAGACATTCCTCCCTGTCTTTAAGGAGTGCACTCTCTGCTCTGCGAAAATGTTTGAAGCAGATGTGCAATGCATGTTCAGTGGGCCATACGTCAGGCTGCTCTAGGAAAAACAAGTTTTAGGCTGAATCAGATTCAAACCAGAATGGCTTCTCCATGTACCTCAATATGTGAAAACGTTATTCTTATTATTTTCATCAGTGGTGACGATACTAAAGATAGCAGTGGGCTCTTATGGAACACTTAGCACACGCCAGGCCCTGTGCTAAGCATTGCCCACGCATTGTTTCATTTAACCCTCCCAACTATAAGGTGGGTACTGTTATTGTCCGTGTTTTTTACAAATGAGGAAACTTAAATTTAAGATTAAGAAAGTGAAAACATTCAGTTAATTAGAATATTCAATTAATCAAGACACTCCCTGCCTTTCTCAGCCAGGCTTCCATGACAGGATTAAGTATTGTCTCTGCTATGCGTTGTGAATGGTACTAGTTAGGCACCTCCCCGGGAGAATTGAGAAAGAGTTGCACAAATTGCTTTCTGTGTTCCATGGTTCTGATGAGGAAGATTGGACAGGAAAGGCTGCTAGAAGGTGCGAGCCCTGTTTCTCCTCTTTACTTAGTTCGGTGTCCCGTTCTCCTCCCTGTCCTCTCATGGTCACTGTTAAAACTAAATGGACTGTGTGACATGGTGCTTTTTAGGTTGTTCCAGTTCACCTATTTGTTTATATAAGATAAACTTTTGACTTTGATCTAAAATTCAATACCCTAGAAGTGAAATCTCTAAGTTTTTAAAAGTTATATACCGCATTACTATTGTTATTGATAAGTTATATTCCTGTATTAAGGTATTCATATATTAGTTATGATGTTGGTTTGGCTGCATGTAATAGACACTAAAAACAGTGGCTTAAACAGATCGAAATGGACATTTCTCTCGTGGAATAGGAGGAAGGCAGGCCAGGGTGGAAATGGCAGCTCTGCTCCAAGAGGGTACCCAGCACCCAGCTTCTGTCTCCCTTGTGGCTCTGACATTCCGACAGCGTTTCACTCATCTGCGTGGTCTGAGATGATGTGTTGAATTATCCATGTCGCAAGTATCAGGATGGAGGAAAAGGCAGGGTGCAGCATGACCCTTTTCTTTAAGGATGGAACTGGAAGTTACAACATCACATTCCTCAACCTCCTATTGGCTAAAAGTTACTGCATAGCCACATTCAGCTGCAAGGCACCAGGCTGCAAAGGATTTTGGGAAATGTAATTTTGTAATTTTTGTGGCTATGTGCCCAGTTAAAAATTGGCCGTTCTATTACTATGAGACAGAAAGAAAAAAGGATAGCAGAGGACAACATTCAAAAACAGAGATGAACAATGATGAGATTAAATATACATAAATAGAAGTTTTAGTGTTTCCTTCCTGCACTGCAGTGGACGGTCTTGCCCAGGCCCCAGAGTGTATCTACCCTTCTTTGGAAACCATTGCCTTGCAGGGTTGTCTGGCCTTTCCCAGGCACATTTGAATGGCCCTCTGAAAATAAGAGAAAGCTTTCCTTGGAAATCAGCTCCAGGACCAGGTACATTATTTGTGGGGTCCAGTGCAAAAGAAAATACAGGATCCCTTGTTCAACAATTATTAAGAATTCCAAGATGACAAAGGCAGAGCAATTAAGCAAGCATGGGGCTTGTCTAAGCATGAGGCCCAGTGCGACTACATAAGTCTTGTATCTGTGATGAAGCCAGCCCCACTCAGCTCTCACGGGGCGGTGACAGATAAGGTGTTAAAGTTCCTACTGACTTCTTTTTTTTGTGTGTGAGGAAGAGTGTCCCTGAGCTAACATCTGTGCCAATCTTCCTCTATTTTATGTGGGATACTGCCACAGCGTGGCTTGACAAGTAGCGTAGGTCTGTGCCTAGGATCTGAACCCATGAACCCCCGGGCAGCCTAAGCAGAGCATGTGAACTTAACCACTATGCCACCGGGCCAGTCCCTGCACTGACTTCTTATGATCACCACGTAAGTTTTGGCAGCCGATGCTTATAAAATAATAATGTGTAAATCAACACCCAGAGTAAGACTTCAAGAGCTAAGCATTAGAGTTTGGTGGCGTGGTGGGAGTGATCCACTGGTGGATGCTTCAGGAATGTTTCTCAGACCTGGGATGCTAGTCACACATTTGTAGAAGTTAGAGAGAATCTGTCTTGTGACTTCATTAAGTGTTCTTTGCATGACTGCCCCCTGAAAGCAGGTTAGCACTATGGTTATTAATCTAGATGACTTGCTTTCTTCTGGATTCTGGGGCAAAGGCTGTGTCCATTTGCCCTGGAAATAGTTGGCCCATTCACTTTGCCTGGCCAAATCGTCTGGTTCTGTGCGTGGTGACCAGAGCGTACACTGGAGGAATGTTGAGCTGGGGCCAGCTCTGGGGGGTCATCACAGAGAGGGCTAGACCGGGCAGGATGTTAGCCAGGTTATGGCTGAGGAGGAAAGTCTTTTCAATTATTAGGCCACGGCTGTAAAAAGGCAATATGGTGATGGATCAGAAACCCAGGACATCTGGAAGACCACTGGGAGCAGAATAGATACGGAATGAGGCAAACAGTACAGAATCTAAACTGTGAATAGCCATAACCTGGACCACCATCCCTATTTACAACTCCTAAGTCCATACAGCTCGAAAACTGAAAGTTTTCTCTAGGTTTGGAACAGAGTCTTTCGTTGTAGAACCTGACGTGAGGCTACTTATTGTCTTTATCCCAGTTAATGTAAATGTCCACGTTTTGCTATGGAAATATTAATGCATTTGATTATGGAATGCTGGGCTAGACTCTAACGGTCAATTTTTTAATACTCTCCCTCTCTTTCTAAAATCAGAAAGATTTTGAATTTTATAACACACTGGGCTCCAAAGATTTTGAGCTTGTAATATATAACATACATTGAATATTTCTTATGTGCCAGGCAATATTCTAAGCGCTTTACATGTATCAATTTCTTTAATATTCACGGTACTCTATGAGATAGGTACCAACATTGGCCCCGCTTGACTGGTAAGAAATCTGGAGCCCAGAGGAGTTTTGTAATTTGCCTGGGGTCGTAGATAATCAGCCAATGGCAGGCAGTGAACAAAGAGAGTGTCTTGGGGGCCTAGTTTTCTATCACAGAAGTGAGTCAGACAGCTCAAGAAGCACCAACAACCAACTTCATTTCGGGGTAAAAAAATTATTAAAACTCACGGCTTGGCTGAAGTGATTGGGCAAATAAGTCATAATAGTGAATCCATTTCTTGGGCGAGGTAAGAGGCTCAAAGAAAAAAGTTTTCCTTCTACTGTCTAGGTCTGTAGTGAAACTGTTCAGCAACAGTCGAGTCTGTACCAATTCTTCGGGAAAACCAAGCGAGCTTTGAGTGGTAAGGATTGACTGAGAGAAGTCAGATCTTTTCATTTAAATATCCGAGGGGCAACTCAATTTTTGTTCAACTGGATTTTTGGCTTTGATTATAGTAAATATACTATATTTTGAAAATCTTTACATTGGCTTTTGTGAAAGCGCTATTTGTCTTAGTAGAAAGCTTACTTCAATGCTTTTCTCAGAAGTTGTACTTTTGGTTAATAGATGGGTGGGCTGGCTGAGAGTATCTTATTCTATTGATACCTGCATTATTCAAGGCAGAATCTCAAACTCTGACAAAATAAAAATAGATTACATTTATTGCTGCTTCTCAATGTTCTACGCTTGTCTCTGTTAGAGAACTGAATTAGATTAGTTTGACAGGATTTGTTCTTTATGAAGCTTTACTGACTGCTATCTTACACTTCTGTACATCACTCTGTTTCTAAAGTTATTGTCTGATGATTTCTTTTCACTTTTTTTCTTTATGGAGATGATGCAATATGCATATCATGAATAATGCATAGTTTTATTTACATAATCGCTATGAATGATAAGGGTTAGACAGGAGTATTAATTTTGCTATTGGTGCTTGAATATGAATCAAGGATTTTGCTGATTTGTAAATTACCTTTTAATGAAATTTGGAAAAAAGGTTTCTCATCATAGTTTCTCTACAAATTCTTAATAAATGCTTACCTTGGCATACAAAAGTATCCCAGATGAATATTCCAACATATTCAATTTTTGGAGCAAAAATGATACTTAGATTAACTAATCCCACAGCAGCCTGGTGGTGATTTACTGAAGTTGTTTATTGCTGGTGGAATGGACCTTTGTTTTTCCTTTTGATTGCCCTGCACCTTTCAACTTCCTTTCCCATTTGTAAATTCTCCCAAGTAAAAGCCATAAACATGCTAGGATGCAGGCATGTGACCCAGGCTCCACCAATCCGACGCTTGCATTTGAGATTTTGAATTGAAAGCTAGTGATACAATAAGCAGGTGCAGCAGGGAACCATTCTGCTGAGGGAAAGGGCAAACAAGCCCCTTTTCTAAGAGAGGGCAGTTCAGAGGTCCTGGCAGTACCCTTGTTTCCAGTGTGGTGGATGAACGGAAGTATCTGTGTCCAGAGGTGGTGGTCTACCCAGGGCCCGTCTGTGGGGTGAGCTAGGCATCGCGCCTGGCTTTTTAATCTTCAAGCCTGGTTCTCTGGGCCTCCCCGAAAATGTGAACACTATCATTCCTTTTCTATTTAATCTAACCAGGGAGGGTTTCTGTAGTTTGCAACTAAGAAATCCAATTGGTACAACTTAGATATGAGGATAATGACATTATCCTCCTTTTGGCTGGTGAAAGATATAAGTAGAACAAGGCTATTTGCCAAGGCATGCTTATAGAAGTCATCATTTACTTAAGCTAATTCACAATTGAGAAGCACACTCTAGAGAAGATGAGGCATACCCAGGCAGGGTGCTGCAAAGGGAAGTGGAGGATCACTGAATACTGGTGCAATGACTGGCCATGCATTTGGAGTTTACCAGTGGTCTTAGGAAAAGGAGTTAAAAGATGAACCATGAAGAGGTCCTGGAGAGAGATCTTCTGGAAGGTTCCAGGGTCTTGGCTTGAGAGCTTTTAAGAGCTGGTTGGAACAAAGAATACAGTTTCACTACAGGCCCACGATTTAATTCTTCCACCCACTCATCCAACACATATTTATTAAATGCCCATTCTGCACATACAAAGTATCAAAGAGATAGCGGTGAACAAGGCAGGGCCACACACATCTTTGTTTGGTGTTCTGGGGTTTCAAAGTATTTCCAGGTAGACACGAAGGAAGGATTCATAGCTGTTTGTAACTGAAGACACTGAACACTGGAGAGTTGAGATGCTTTATTCACCATCACATAGCCAGTGAGTAGTAGAACTGAAAATGGAATTCAATTCTTCTGGTTCCAGAATCCTACATTCTTTCGAGGACGCCAGCCTCTCTTACCTGCCACAGCTCATATTAACCCAGACAGGTGCCAAAATATGACTATTTCTTCCCTTTTCTAGGAAGGGAGCCTGGGTTAAGGAAGGATTAAATTGGTAAGTATAGAGGTGGTCTCTACTTTCTGAGGTTGTGGTCTTTTTACTACCCTGCATTTCTGCTACCCCAGGCTGCCTCTATCACTTATGTCTTGATTGGAAACATGGTATTGAGAGCTGTCCTTGATGGATGATATGCAGGGAAGAGAAAATACATTAGTGGTGCATTAGACATCTTTGGCTGAAGGTCAGGTACCATAGAATTTAGTCAAGTGTGAGACTTGAGAGAGAGGCAACACAAGAAAGGGAACTCTACCTACTTAGCCATTTTTTCCCTGAGGCTGTGGCATTATGAATATGTGGTCTCCACCCTTACTGATACCAAGATAAGCATGTACCCAACTGAGTCATTCCTGTTATTAGACTGTCCCTCGTATTATGTTTATCCTACTAGATGGCATTGGTTTCTTTCCTTTTTTAATTGAAATTTTTGTTGAGATCATTGCAGATTATTGAGAAATGTGGATAACATGCAGTTGTAAGAAATAATACGGAGTAGTCTTATGTATCGTTTACCCAGTTGCCCCCAAGGGTGACATCTCACAAAGATATGGTATATTATCACAACCAGGATATGGACATTGGTACACTCCACTAATCTTATTCAGATTTCCCAAATTTTACTTGTACTCATTTGTGTGTGTGTTTGTGTGTATTTAGTTCTATGCAGTTTTATCACCTGTGTTAGTTTGTGAATCCAACACTGCAGTCAAGATAGGGAACAGATGGGGCTGGCCCAGTGGTGTAGTGGTTAAGTTCATGTTCTCCACTTTGGCAGCCCAGGTTCATGCATTTGGATCCCAGGCACGGACCTATACGCCACTCATCAAGCCATGCTGTGGTGGCATCCCACATACAAAATAAAGGAAGATTAGCACAGATATTAGCTCAGTGACACTCTTCTTCAAGCAAAAAGAAGAAGATTGGGGGCTGGCCCCGTGGCCGAGGTTAAGTCCGTGCACTCCGCTGCAGGCGGCCCAGTGTTTCGTTGGTTTGAATCCTGGGCATGGACATGGCACTGCTCATCAAACCACGCTGAGGCAGCGTCCCACATGCTACAACTAGAAGGACCCACAACGAAGAATATACAACTATGTACTGGGGGGCTTTGGGGAGAAAAAGGAAAAAATAAAATCTTAAAAAAAAAAAAAGAAGATTGGCAATAGATGTCAGCTCAGGGCCAATCTTTCTTGCCAAAAAAAGAAAAAAAAAAAGGATAGAGAACAGTTCCATCACCACAAGGATCCCATGTGTTGACCTTTTATATTTTTATAACCATACCTCCCTCCCTCCCTGATTTTGTCTTTTTTGTCTCATGTGTCCTTGGTATCTATAACGATATTTAATAAATTTGTATTATATGAATAAATCAACTAATAGGGCCATAAGAGATTGTTTATATTTATCTTTATTTTTGTATTTATATAAATGCCCTCTGGAGGGCAGGGGAAGGAGCCGTTCACTTGAGCTGGGCCTTCCAGATAGAGAAGGAGGAGAGGCAGAGCTTAACAGTGAGTGACCACTCATGACTTGGGCTGGAGAGCACAGTGTCTAATCTTGTGTGCTCCCAGAGGGACTGTCTGGGTTGGAAATCTCTTTCCACCACTTACTGTCTGAATGGTCCCAGGCAAGTGACTTAACCTCTGTAGGCCTCCTCAGTTTTCTCATCTTCAAACAAGGGTGAGACAAGTACCCACCTCAGGGGATGCCTTGGGACGAAATGTGATCGTGCATGTACAAGGCTTGGCAGAGTGCCTGGCACACGGTAAGACTTATCTCGATACATAGATGCTGCTGTGAATAGTCCCGCTTTTAGTTCTTTGAGAAGGGCCTCCAGTGACCCAGAGTGGAGGTCCGGTCTAAATCTGTCTTTGGGAGGAGGCATGGACTGAACCTCTTCCTTGAGGCTGGTGTTGGAGGGGGTCACTCAGCTGGTGCCTAAGCATGGCTGACACTCAGCCCCACCCTGCTGTGGTTCTGTGGTCCTTGCCCTGGTGGTCACTCCCATTAAGGCTCTGCAAACACCGCTTGCATTTTTCACATCTTTTGTTTCATCCTATGGGGAAAGTGGTATGTTAACGGGCAGTTGTGAATCTGGGCATTAGCGAATGTTCTGGGAGGCAGTCCTCCTGAGTAACCAGAGTCTTGTGTAACAAAAGCTCTACCAAAACTTTGCATGGTCAGTGGATGAGTTTTACCCCAGTCTGAGCTCCTTCCTAAGAAAGAGGCTTGTAGAAAATCATTTATGAGAATCAGTTCCCTTTTTCTCCTCTTCATGGGATGGAGGCGGCGTGTTTCCTGCGGGTCTGATCTAGGATTAGTGTGTCTGGACCTCTCTTGGCTACAGTGAAATTCCCTTGCTGTGTACACACCTGCTGTGAGAAAATAAATCCCCTTGGCTTACAAAGGCAGTTTGTAGATCAGGATCCAGGTTAAGAAACCCTCACGAATTCTCCTGCTGGCTGCCAAGCCCACTGCAAAAAACCACCACAGGAAAGGCCAGTCCAGAGAGCTGCAGAGACCATTTTTTCTCTTTTTTAAGATTGAGATTGAACAGAGCTTAGGAAGGTTCCTTCCATACAGAAATTTCCCTGCTAGTGGCATTATCAGCAATTCATTGTTTGACATCAAACACTACTGCCCATGTCTCTCTTTGGAGCTTCTTACAATCTCAACAGACCAGGGACTTAGCACAGTAAGCATGGGCAGTAGCGATGGGAGGTGGTGTATAGTGAGCTGTTTCCCAGTTATAGACACAGACACATACGCTGGTGGTACAAGCAATGATTTTAGCAGGTTCAAGGACATGACATTAAATAATATTGACTCACGATGAAAGCTCTTCTTTTTAAAATTATCTAGAGCCAGCCCTGATGGCCTAGTGGTTAAAGTTCGGTGTGCTCTGCTTCGGAGGCCCAGGGTTCAGTTCTCAGACACTGAACCGCACCACTCGTCTGTTAGTAGCCATGCTGTGGTGGCAGCTCACATGCAACTAGAAGGACTTACAAACAGAATATACAACTATGTACTGGGGCTTTGGGGAGGGAAAAAAATAAAAAGAGGAAGATTGGAAACAGTTGTTAGCTCAGGGCAAATCTTTCCCAGCAAAAGAAAAAAATAAAAGTAGCTAGTTCAGCTCATAGCTCAAAACAAAAAATGCATGTGTTAAAAATTTTTGTTCTTTTTATCTTTCAATTCTGTTTCTGTCAAAGAAAATATCTTGTCTTTAACAGCTCTCTAAAATTTGCCAATTCTTTTTTAAGTTAAAAAAATTGTTTTTTTAAAGATTGGCACCTGAGCTAACGTCTGCTGCAAATCTTCTTTTTTCTTCTTCTTCTCCTTCTCCTTCTTCTTCTTTTTCTCCCCGGAGCCCTCCAGTACATAGTCGTATATTCTGGTTGTAGGTTCTTCTGGTTGTGCTATGTGGGATGCTGCCTCAGCATGGCCTGATGAGCGGTGCTAGGTCTGAGACCAGGATCTGAACCAGAGAAACCCTGGGCCACCGAAGTGGAGCATGTGAACTTAACCACTCAGCTATGGGGCCAGCCCCCAGTTCTTTTTTTTAATTGAAAGAGAATAGGCCTTATACTCAGAACCATCTCAGGCAACAGTTTCAACTACAATTTAGCAAAAGTGTTTTCTCTCCCCCGTTTATTTTTAAAGTTACTTTTCTTCTAAGGCTTATGTTAACCACAATGCAACCACTACACTCGGGAAACTCATCAGTACTATTGAGTCTAGCAATATCATCCTGTTGTCTAATACGGCACACGTTTGGATACCTCCAATTGTTCCAACAGTGCCCTTTATATCTATTAAAAGTATTTTTTTTGGAGAGTCTAAACAAGGATCACCCATTGCACTTAATTATGAGTTTCTAGTCTGCTTTAACATATGGCTGTTTCCTGACCTTTTTGTTTCGTCTTCATTAAACTGGCATTTTTTAAAGCGTCAAGGCCAATTCTTTTGCACATTTTTCTCGGTTTATACTTATTTGATTGCTTCTTCGTGACTCAATGGAGGTTGAATTGTTTTCCCAGAAAAGCTCATGGATGATGTGCCCTCAGTGCGTCACTGCAGGGGGCACGCGACATCAATTGCCTCATTATTGTTGCTAAGTGTGATCATTTGACGAAGTGGTGTCCACCAGATTCCTCCCAACAGCCTTTCACCCAGGATTTTAGCCTCCGACGATGATTCTTAGCTAATTGATGATCCTTATAGGGATGGTAAAATGGTGACTTAGAACCTTTTTTCTATTATTACCTCTATGTATGAAAAGAGATTTCTCCTCTCTTTTCTTCTCCCAATCCTCTCCCTCTTTTTAGTAATAGTATGGGTTAAATAATGGTATTTAATGTGTTATTATCCATTCCTATCATTTTATTTTGATACTTAAATCGTGCCATATTTTGCCAGAGGGAGCTCCTTCTGGTTGGCTCCCGTGTCTTTTGACGTGTCTCCATCAGTTTTTGAACACATTCTTACTTTTCTGGCATAATAAGATTTTCCAGGTTCATTATTAGAGAGGAATTGAACTGTGTATCTAACCACTTATGATGAAAATGTTAGAAAGAACAACAAGTTTAAAATCAATGCCCAACTTCAACACTTGCAAACATATCCCAGAACTTTGGCAAAAACAGCAGGTTCTGGTCTGGGCTGATTGATCACTGAAGCTCCAGAAACGGGTCACGGGAATGTCACTGTCGTCTGTGAAAGCCTGCTGGGTGCAGATCCTGTTGGTAATGGGCAGACGCATGGGCTCAGCCAAGTGCAGGCACATGAACACCTGGTTGACACAACTCCTAGACGCCTCCCTGACAATGGAAGATAGGAAGCATACGGTAATTAAAACCATAAGTAAAATGATTTCACCCAGTGATTTTAGCTCTTGCCTTATGAATAGTATGATGAGAGCAGCAAACTAATTATAAAATTATCTGTTTGCTTTGCACCAATTTTAATTTCTTCTGCCCTGACGTCTGTAGAGATGAGGAAAGGGAGTAATAAGGAAAGGAGGCCAATAAAAGGAAAATGGAGAAGATGATGAAGTTAAAAATCCCTCAGACTGGCTGATGCAAGGAAAAAAAGTCAAATGCAAAAATGCTTCTCCGAAGCAGAGACACTGAGGGTCAGGGAATTCTAGATGGTTTACATTTCACTTGGCAAGTGTCTCTCCAACAACTGTGCAACGCCAGCTGAGTGTGTGGAAAGAGGTAAATATACCTGTCTATTGGGATGGGAAGGAAAAGAACCTCTTGGTCAGAGGCGGCCACTGGCCGTGCCACTGGGGACCTGACGTTACCTAGGATGGATGCCGATAGGGACGTCCCAAGTGAACTGTCCACATGCTTTAAAATTACTCTGAGCCCTCGCAGCTGTTTCAAGCACAGAACCTCAGAAGACGCCCGCACTCCTGGGGGCATGTTCGACGGGAAGGCTGGATCCTGGGGAAGAGCTGCAGAGTAGCTGACTCCTGGCCCACAGTGTGTTGCGCTACTTTTCCCCATAGATTTTCAAGGCCCTTTAGTATTATCCACGGAGTTAATTAAAACATTGTCTTCTGAGTTTAGAAAGTGCATTGATATTTTTAGATAAAAGATGATTTCAGCCTGATCTTTTAAATAAACAGTAGTGAATTTTCTAAGACATAGTAAGGGCACTGTGATATCTCATCCACTTGGACCCAACCACCTGGCATTTTCTGGTCTTCTGGTTGTTAAGAGAAGAGGATGACTATTAATAAAACAGAATGTCGTGTTCAAGCTTTTAAAAAGTCAGCTTCCAGGGGGTATTCAAGAATTGAGCCAGCAAATACACCACTGTTCTCCCCTCCTTGCTCACTGCAGGCATAGACAATCTATCACAGCTTTAAAACTTTCTGAACCTGTTCTCCAGGGAACCACTGACAATCAATGAGAGCTTACATTTATTATAACCCAGATCAGAGATTAGCCCATTCAATTCTTATACCTGCCCATCGTTGGTTAATAGGATGACCCTGATGCAAGATTCTTAACAGTCAAAGAACATTTGATAGTGTTTCCTCTGCCCTCACCCACTGAACCAGGGAATAGACTAATTCAATCAACAATTTTGTCTAAACACTGTTCCATTCAAGAAGAAAGCCCAGACGCTAAAATAGAAGCAGTAGAGATTGAGACGCAGAGGTCCTGGGTTCCATGTCAAGTGTGATCCAAGTGTGACCTGAGTGACTTGGGGCTGATCTGGCCCTCAGCTTTTCTGCAGAGGGAAGGTGTTGGACTGAATTGCTACGCTTTCTCCCTTGTACATTCTGCATTTTTAAAATTTTTGAGCACTTGCTGTACAATATTAATTGGATGCCCACACTGGATGGGATGCTCGGTCAAGAAAAGTAAAATACCTTGTCTCTGTCACTCGAGAGCTTTCAGTCTGCTTGGGAAGAAATGAAAGGTGATGGTGATGGTAATCGTTTTCAAATGCACTCTCAGTCTATCAGAATGTTGCAGTCACATCGAATCCAAATCATCCACTTTTGACTGTACAACAATAGTTGAATGAGTGATGATTTCCTGTGTTGTGCAGTAAGTGTGATTTGGGTTGTTTTAGATGCACAGAACAAAATAACACACAGGTTACCCCCAATAACATGTTCGTTCTATGGATATACTGAATATGAGATAATAAAGCATTGAAGTGTGGAAGTTAAGAACAAAGGTGTTGGAGTCAATCTTGG
This sequence comes from Equus quagga, assembly GCF_021613505.1. Classification (NCBI taxonomy): domain Eukaryota; kingdom Metazoa; phylum Chordata; class Mammalia; order Perissodactyla; family Equidae; genus Equus; species Equus quagga. The sequence continues at coordinate 17,366,602 of NC_060282.1, read as the reverse complement.
CTCCATCATCTGCAGGCTGGGTGATCCTGGGCAAATCGCTTGCCCTGTTTGTGTATCTGTTTCCTTATTTGTAAAATAGGGAAGTAGCTACCTTATAGAGTTGTTTTGAGGATGAAATGAGATAAGAATATAAAAGTGCCACAGTTCCCAGCATAGCATAAGCACTCAAATTAATAATTACCATTATTATTAGGTGTGGAATCTATCCCAACAGACAGCCTTGTGGATGAGCAGACACCTCAGCACAGCTCCCCTTTCAGAAATGGGAGCATTGCTCGGGAACTGACATGCCATTCAGGATTCACATCAGATGAGGAGGTCTGATTTTCCCAGGATGCCCCTGGCCTCGTGCATCCTCTGGCTCTTTTTTTTTTTTTTTTTCCTTTTTCTTCTTCTCCCCAAAGCCCTCCGGTACCTAGTTGTATACTCTAGTTGTGAGTGCCTCTGGCTGTGCCATATGGGACGCCACCTCAACGTGACTGGATGAGTGGTGCCATGTCCATGCCCAGGATCCCAGCCAGTGAAACCCTGGGCTGCCGAAGCAGAGCCGAACTTAACCACTCGGCCACGGGGCGACCCCCCTCTGGTTCTTTATTGCTTGATTGTTATGAAGACTCAGCTACTCTGCGTCTGCTTTGACTGTTGCTATCACCACCAACTAACTTCTTCCTACTCCTTCTCTACCTCGTGACTTCTGTTGACTCATAGCTTCTGAGTCCTATTGCTATTTCCTCCTCACGGCCTCAGCAGGCTGCCTTTGCCTGTGTGAATTTTGGGCTTCTGCCGCTGCTACCAGTGTCTCAACTCTGTCTGACCTGAATTTGAATCCTTTCATCCACCGCTTTTATGACAAGTCATCTCCCAGACTGCTGATCAACCAACGGGGTGAGGTCACCTGGTACGAGAATGGCCTGACCCCTGAGAAGAGGTCTACGAGGGTCACAGGCAGCCTCAGCCTGGGCTTTCCAATCCAGGGAAAGCACAGGGAAGAGCAGAGGCCACCAAATGCTCACAGTGTCCTTGACACTCAAGTTGGGAAAAGATGGGAGGCAGTTAAAATCTATTATAATTATTTAAATAATTATAATAAATGCATATAAATTTTATAGAGAGATCATGTAGATTTATTAAGGCTTTTAATTTTCCCACCGAGAATATTAGCAGCTTTAGGAAAGGAGCTTAATCCTTCCTGATTCTTTTGTGTGCACTCATGTCTAATACAGATAACTGGTCAGTAGTACAAGACTGATATATCTGCTTTTCAACAAATATTTAGTAATAATAAAGTTGCTCACTTCTTTCCCTATTTTAGAAAAAACATTCTTTTTTCTAATTTCAAAGAAATTCTTGGATCTTGTTGAAAAGTTGCAATACAGAGAGAAGTATAGGGAAGGAAAAAAACCCAAGAGATTGCAGACGTCAGAACCAAACATAATACTAAGGGATGTCAATAAATGTCACTTGCAACCTCTATGATCTTGTGCCAGTAACTGTACTTCTCGAGGCCTCTATTTCTTCACCTAAAATGAAACCGGGATGGTAGTCCTACCTACCTCCAAGATTGTGAAGCCTAAATGATGATGCATTTACAAAGCGCCTGCTGCGGTGTGTGCTTATTACCTAGTGGGTGATGAAAGACAATTAGTTGCCCCTTCCGTCTTACCAAGAACATCTTCTTTTCGTTGCTGTACTTCTCAAGGAGAGAGAAGGAACACCTGTGGCGTTCAAGAAGACTGACTCCCATGTAGACTCTTTAGGTTTCTTGTCCCTAAAGTGACCCTTGTTTGCTCCTCAGGTGACTCACCTGTTGACACAAGGAACGCCTCCTTGGTACATAGAAATGCATTTTCTCACTGAGCGTCAAATATGCTGAGCTTTTGCATCTCCAGGAAATTTACAGAAAAGCTGTGGGACAATTTACGTCACTACATTTATTCCTTTTCATTCCGGTGTTGAATCACGAAGAGGAGTTGAGGTCCAGGCACTGACTTTTGTCATTGATTGGAACCGAGTAATGCCCAAGATAACGGGTCTGGTCTTAAAACCTGCAGACAATTTAGAATCTATTGCTTATGTTTAAAAGTTTATTCAGTTTACCTGTTTCTTGAAGATGAACCTATTTTAAATATTCAAAATAAAACCATTTTCTAAAAATAGGAACAAAGTTTTAATGTAAAAGGTAATTAGTGTCCTTTTCTTTCAGGGAAGATGACATTGTTGGAAGGTTGCCTGGGTCCCTTGCATTTTGGGCCTGCTTTTTGGCAATATTATTGCACAGCCATTGAGCCTAGTAAGAGAAGGGAGTATCAAATCATCACTTTGAGGCTCTTTAGCAACACCAAGGACAGGATGGGTGTGTACCTGTTGGAGAGTGGGGCTTAGCATTGTTTCTCAAATTGTGGTCTGAGAAAAACCAGTGTTCCAATGTTCCAGTCTCCTATTCAGGGGACTAAAAGCAAGTTTTTGCTTCCAAATCAGTTTGGGAACCACTAGATTCTGTGGTGCTTTTGTACTTTTGAGGAGTCTTATTATGTGTTAGAATATTGTTGAATCTAAGAAATCCTGTGAAATTGAGTTTACCCCAGCATTTTCCAAATGTATTTCAAAATGGAATCTCTTTGTTGGTGGAAGGCCCATTTGTAAATGACAAAGATCTGGATTAGAGTTCTGTTAGGGTGGCTCCTCCAAGAAGCAGATTCCAAGATGGCAGTGGCATGCTCGAGATTTATTTGGGGAAACACCTGGGAAGGATAAATGGGAAGGAGCAGGAGAAGGCAAGGAGAATCTTTAGATCCTGATGCAGAGCTGACACCCATGAGGGAGAGCAGGAAAGAAGAGGAAATGGGTGGGAAGGATCTTCTAGAAATTTTCCTCGGGTTGATAGGGAGTCTTGTGGCCCAAGTCACCCACTGAAGGAGCCCCTTGTCTTGCAGGAAGCGGCCTGAATTAGTTCACTTTCTGTGCTCACTCATTAGGAGGGAGCAGCCCATGGGCAGCGTGGCCTCAGTGTGACACAGTGGTGGATGGAGAGGTCTGGCAGCTGGGGCTGTCAGTTAACTGTGCTTCCTGCAGCTGGAGATCTCAGTGGCACATTTTCACAACCACCACAATTCCCCCTTGTGCCCCTTGTAGGCCACACAACCTGGAATAAGTCGTTCCAGGCTTCTGGAACCCAAACAGTAACCTATCAAATGGGAGGGCAACCTTTTAATCTCACATAGCTGCTGTGACACATAGCCGCATGTGAAAGCTCTTTATAATTTCTGAAGCATTCTAGAAATAGAGAAGATTATTATTATGGGGTGGCTGAAGCCTTTTCAGATGTATTAGCCGCTAGAATGCCATTATGCTCCTTGACCAAAGCACAACTTCTTTTCCATTGCTTCCCTGAATTTCCAACAGGCCTATCAGGTTTGCTGGACACCTAATAAGTACAGAGTAAATGTTTGTTGAATCATGATAACAACTGTTGTGAGTTTTCCAAGGAAACACTCCATGACTAAGACTGTAGGTGGGGTAATGATTGCAGACACGGAAATGTATTCCTTTCGGCAGGAGGCGCATGGCGGGAGGCAAAGCATGGGGGAGGGTGCGGATGATTTCCGTTGACGTGATCTGCACTTGTATCTGGAACCAAGGTACGAGCTTCATGGTGAGGCTATTATTCTTCCCAGGCTGGGGAGGGCTGGAGGAGAGTTTCACAACCTTCTTGCTTTTCAATATATTCTCATTTTTGCATTTCTAAAATAATTCTGAAGCTAATTGTAAAGACAATTCCCAAACTTCATTCTAGATCATTGTTCAGCAGCACTAGCCTGAAGTTCATTTTCCGGAGCTGTTTACCGGTTACGTTATTGACCGCTTTGAGTTTTACCAACTCATCCTTTCCTTCTTTGGGGGAAAATATCAGTCAGGAATAAAATGGTTAAGGGGCAAGCCCAGGAAAGAGGGAGAGTGAAGTAGTGAAGGTGATTTGTAACTGGGTAATTTGATAAAGAGTTAACTGTACCTCATCTATTTGGCTCTACTCTCCTGAGGCGCGGCGGTTTTGTCATTTCATTCTCTGTACATTTCTTTGCCCCAGCTCAGCATTTTGTTCAATAAATGCTTGTGGAATGAATTACATGTGTCTACTATGTGCTGGGTGCTGGGGAGACAGTGATGAATCAATTAGACAGAGTTCTTCCCCAATGGAAATTTTTGTCTAATGATGGAGGTGAACACTAATGAAAAAAATCTCATAAATATCAAATTGCAAACTATGATAAGTGATGAAAAGAAAAAGCACTAAACACCTGGAGAGCTTCGAGACTGGGGGGTCAGGAAAGGCCTTTCTGAAAATGTGATGTGACCCCTGAAGGATGGGATAGTATTAACCAGGCAAAGAGGTGTGTGAAGTCATGTGGATTCCAGGAACAGAGAAGAGCGTGTGCAGAGACCCAGAGGGAGGGGAATGTTCCGGTGAAGTCACTAAAGGAAGGTGGCATGGCCAGAGCAGAGAGAGTGAGAAGCTTGAGATACGGCAGAGAGGTAAGGCTGCAGGGTTATCCATTAGGTATTTCCTCTTGATGAGCAATCAACAAACGTTTATTATAGAATGTCTGTGTAGCCAGATGATTTCTGTTGTTATGTTGTGTTCTTGTATCAGCCTTATGGTAAGGGCATCACTCTGCAGACAAGGAGAAATAAACTTCAATTCTGGGAGGAGGGATTTAAGCTTTTAGCTAGAATCAGCTTTGGGTCCCTGGGCGGTGGAGCTCTGATAAGAGTTGCCACAGGATTTTCTTTTGTGCAGGACAGATCAGACAAGGGGAGGAGGTCTGCTTCCCTCGAAAGGGCTGAATTAGGTGTCAGGAGGAGAGGTTCCAGCTCTAACATGCTGTGACTAGCTGAGCCACCTCGGACCGCTTCACCTTCTTAGTAATTAGTTTCCCCATCTGCAACATGTGAGGTTGGGACTCAGTGATCTCTGATGATCTTTGATTCTGATCAGGATGAAATCTTCCACGACCAAAAATGGGAGGAGGGATGCACTAGGAGACCTGCTCTCTGTCTGTGAACCCCTGCGCCCAGGCCCCCTTCTCTGGGGACGATCATGGCTCAGGTGGGGATCTTGAATGAGGCTGCCGCATGAGCTACTATTTAACCTGCTCTGCCCTCACCTAGAAAACCTTCTCTCCAACCCCTACCCAACACTGGGAGACTGCCTTCCTCCCTCAGTGTGCTGCACCCCAGCGGCTCTTACACCACCGCGTGGTCCTTAGCTGTTAACTTCCCAGCCTTCTCCAGGAGGCGGAGTCTCATCTCAGTCCTCTTTCAGTGCCCAGCGTCTTGTCTGAAATATCAAGGCGCTCAGTGGAGTGAACCCAATGTTCTTTCCTATGATGCCGTCAAGAAGTGCAGGAGGAAGCAATGAAGGGCAGTGTGTTAGTTTCCTGGGGCTGCCATGACAAATTACCACAAACTTGGCAGCTTAAAACAACAGAAATTCCTCCTCTCACAGTTTTGGAGGCCAGAAGCCTGGAATCAGGGTGCCGACAGGACCACGCTCCTGCTGAAGGCCCTAGGGCAGAATCCTTCCTTGCCTCTTCCAGCTTCTGGCGGCTCCAGGCCTTCCTCAGCTTGTGACCACAGCACTCCAATCTCCGCCTCTGACTTCACATGGCCTCCTCTGTGTGTCTCCTTTTCTCTTTCTTGTAAGGACACTTGTCATTGAATTTAGGGCCCACTTGGGTAATCCAGAATGATCTCATCCTCAGATCTTTAATTACATCTGCAAAGCCACTTTTTGCAAATAAGGGCATGTTCACAGCTTCCAGAACATGGATGTATCTTTTGGGGGGCCACGAATCAACCTACTATAGTGACTTCTGAGGCATTTGACCCACCAAGATGCCTTCTTTTTATTTTATTCATTTTTCTCCTTTATAAACTTGACTTCTTTGAAGTGGTATCAGGACATAGGTCCCATTGAAATGCCACTGAGTGGAGGCAGCAGGCTCTGAGGTCAAGTGGCCTTGGTTTAATTCCCAGCACCTACCACCCCCTCCGGGGCTCAGTTTTGCCATCTGTCCATTGGGCACAATAACGGTACCTACTTCTGAGGCTGTTGTGGGGCTTAAATAGGATAATATTTGTAAAGACACTTAGAACTGGCCTCAAGTAAAGTGGAAACATATTATAAATGAGTAGGGGATGGTCAAAATGATTAAAAGTTCAGGTTCGATGGCTGGATGATGGCTGGATGGCATCCCGGGCTTTGATGCTGTCTGGAGCCAGGGTTTCTTTGAGTCTGGATCTGTCTGTGGCCGCCTGACTTGGCATAGCACACGTTGGCGGCCCCTCCTCTCAGGACCTGCTCTGAGCTGCTGTGTTTGCTGATCAGAGTCTTGGGCTCTGGTGGCCAAGCCTAGCAGAGGGCACTGTGTTTCAAACTGAGATAGGGAGCCGCTGGGCAGACACAAGCAGAAAGGGCATTTCCTGGGAGGCACCCGCCCCTCGGGATGGGGCAGCCCTGTGCCTGATACCCACTCTGCTGGGCCGCTGTGGTCTAGAGAGGAGCATTCCTCTCAAGACTAGTGCTGGATGCTGTGCCTCCTGCCCTGCTGACCTGGCTCGGGTCCGAGAAGTTAGTGAGTGCCAGTGCTTCTGGGCACGGTCAGGAGCCCTCGCTGGTCAAGGTGAGGCTGTTGCTCTCTTTCTTATTACTGAGCTCCACCTGCACCCTCTGCTGCAGTCTGGGCCGCTGGAAGCCCTCAGGGACGCTCCTCCGCTCTTCCTTAGAGACCTGGGCCATCATGAGGGAGGTCGCGAACAGAGCACAAAGAGGCTGGGCTCCAGCAACAGACTGCTGTGTGTCTGTAGACAAGTTCCCGTAGCTCTCTGAGCTGTGGAGTCCAGGATCCGGGAAATGAGGATTGCACACTACCTGACTCGGATCAGTGCTTGAAAACCTGAGGCTCTGGTTGATATTTGGGAGGCAGCACAGAGTGGAGGTCTGACAGGCCAGAGTCTGATGGCAGCCTCTGGCTATGGGGCCTCAGGCAGGTGACTTAACCTTTTAGACTTCAATTTCCATATCTGTAAAAGAGATTGAATACTTCCCTCAGATGGTTGTGGAGACAATTAAATGAAAAAAATGGATGTAGAACCTTAACCGAATGCCTGGCTCATCCTACATGCCCAATGACCAGTGGCTACTATGACTGCCCCAGAGCACTTTGAATGGCAATAATAAATGGATGAATGTATTGAGTAAACTGTACATTGTACAATGGATAACTGTGTACTGGCCCCATCCCAGTTTGGTCTAGAAGGAAAAGCATTCAGCTAGCCATGAGGAGACCCGGCTCTGTCCCCAGCTTGGCCAATTTGTAGCTGGGTGACTTTGAGCAATTTGCCTAACCTCTCTGAGCTTCAATTTTCTTGTCTTGAAATAAGGGTAATAGTAGCTATTTTCTTTTATTTGCCAGGAACTGTTCTAAGCACCTTACATAGATAAACTCATTTAATGTTTGACACTCTATGAAGTAGGTATTATCTGATACCCATTTTACAGGTGAGGGAATGGAGGCAGTTTGCTCCAGGTCACATAGATTATAAGTGGTAGAGGCCAAAGTTGTATGTGAGCCTGTGTCTTACTCAGTAGGCTGTGGAAATACTACCCGTCTCCATCCCTCGTAGGGCTTCGGGTAGGGTCCCGTGCATGTGCTTGGGGGAGGGTAAGGCATTGTACAGATGGGACCTGTAGTCCTTATTTCCCTCCTTGGGTCTTGGCTCCATGCCTGTCTTTGTTTCATGTGTGTGGCATTTGTCACTGTGTGAATTAGGATTTTAAGCAGGTATAGAACGATGCATTGTGTTTATAGGTAAATCCAACACGTGGGCTTCTCCGGTTCTGATTTTGCTCCTCTAAGTGAGTTAGGGAATCAAGGAGGCCTTCCTCCTGGACTGTGTGGAACGACGTTTACCGAGAATCTCCTGAGGTCGAGGCCCTGGACTAGGCGTGACCTAGACCCCTTCTCTTTGGTGTCTCCAAGCTGGGACTGGAAGGGACAGGACTAGGATGCCTCTGCATGTTGGAGACTCAACACATTTGGACCCAGAGCTGAGGGTGAAACTCCAAGGACAGTTACTCCTGGAGAAGCCGACAGGACTGAGAGAGCCTCCCCTCCCGTCCGAGAGGCTCAAAATCCAGCTTTTTCAAAAGTCATGGCAAAGGAAACTGAGCGGAGCCCTCAAGAACGTCTTGGCTGAGTGAGGAAGAGACAGTTGCATGGGATTTTTGTTTCCGAGACCCTGTAAATCTCCCACAAAAGGCTCCCTGGAGATAAGCTGTTCTGTAGAAAGTCTCTTCAGAGTGCCTTCAGAGTTCTGTTTGATTTCACAGGTTCATAGATGAGCCTTGCGGTTCATTTCCTTCTACGCAGGACACGAGCGAAAACAGAAGCAATGAATTTCTGGTGTGGATTTTTTCTCTCTGAGAGTGTGTCTCGGGTGTAGCGGACTGGAAGCTGTTTGTGTGTAATAGCATTGAGTTGCCTCATTACATTTCAGGTTTCAACTGCGCTAATTAAAGTTCTTACTCTTGGAACTAATCAGCCTGAGTGAAGTAGATATTCCCCCCTCTTGGTTGCAGAAACTGTTGACCTCAAAGATGTGAAGGAGACAAGATCTTGGCAGGTCATCCTTGAAATACTGCAGTCTTTCATTTTCAGCATTGAACTGCTTTTGTTTTTAACAGATGTGAATTTCGTTTCCTTTTCCTTTTTTGAGTATACAGAAGAAAGGAACTAGGCTATCATATTTCATCCCTTGGAACATTTTATGTAATCCACAGGAGTTCAGAAGGAAAGCTCTGTTGAAGGAAAAAGTCTATTTTTGAATGACTTGGATTCAAGGTGTGTTGTTAGCAGAGTTAGCCTGGCCTGGGTTTGGAGGGGAGGTGTGTGGGGTCCATGCTTGCCGAGCTCTTAGAATTCCTGGAGGGTAAGCACAGGATAGATGGACGTCTAGAAGTCCTAGCAATTTCAATCAGCAGATATATGATCTTGATCTGGTTCCTACTTTTTTTCTGGGTCTCAGTTTCCCTATTTGTTGAATGAGTAGGTTGGTCTTGATTAGTGATCTTCAAACTTTAAAACTTAAGTTTATTCATACATTATCTGAACTCCTCAATATATAAAACAGATAAAAATGGATTCCCTCACACTGAAAGGGTCGGGGTGGGGGAGAAGTTGGGGACACTTTGGGCCACCTCGTCACCTATGTGACCTTCCCTAACTTCCTTCCACCCCTGAATCCTTGGGCCAACACACGGGCTTGAGATCAACAGTCCCTCCCACCGAATATCTAGAATTCTTTTTCTAACCCTTCCTTTAGCTCAACTGCTTTTCTCTAGTCATTCTGCCCAAAGATAGATGTGGAAATGACTTTATTATTTCATCTCTTCATTTCCTTTTTTTTGTGAGGAAGATTGGCCCTGAGCTAACATCTGTGCCAATCTTCCTCTATTTTACGTGGGGTGCCGCTGCAGAGTGGCTTGACAAGCAGTGCTAGGTCCATGCCCAGGATCCGAACCTGCAAACCCCCAGCTGCTGAAGCAGAGCATGTGAACTTAAACACTAGGCCACCGGGACGGCCCCTCATCTCTTGTTGACTGAAATCTCATAGTCCTGTTATGATTCACTCTGAACTATCTTATCTTGGAGGAACTAATGTGAATCCTCATTTCCCCCTTATTGTATGTTTGGAGGGTATGCGTGGTCATCGGTCTATGGAGTTGTGAGGTAGTGAGCTCCTCAGCACTGGAGGCTATGAGACAAGGGTTGGCTGGTCAGTTGACAGGGTTTTATTTATTTTGTTAAATAAATACTTCTTGAATACCGAGTATGCACAGAGCATTAAAGTACATTCCACATTTTGCCAAAGGAGGAGAGACATACACGTGAGCAACGTGTGAGGGGATGACCTGCTTCACCAGCTTAGGTTACAGATAAATCACATGGCCCTTTACCATTCCAACTGCTCAAAAAAGTTAGAAGGATGCTCAGCGTGTCTTTCATGAAGGTGTGCCTTCCTACTCTTAAATTTCCCTGGAAGCACAAAGAGCAGTTTTGCTTTTAAATACTAGACGAAGAGATGAGATCAGCCCATCTGTGGTCACAGATTTTCCTCCTGTCACTCTAGATTACATTCCTATTGAAAAAGAGTCTTTCTTTGATAAAGGATGGTCCCAGGCTCCCTTAGGCTACCACACTCTGGTTTGTACTTGGATGCTCAGCCATTTCGGTACCAAGGCCATCCAGTTGGGAGGGCCTTCCAGCCTCAGCCACATCCTGGACTGACTGCTGGCATCCCCACGACCATCTAGTCTTGGCAGTGGGCACTGGTCACCAATCCAGTCTCATTTATGCTCCTGGTGAATTCCCTTCTGCCACCCCCCTGCCCCCCAACCACCCTGGGGTTCTTTGTTTTCTTCCCAGCCAGTGGATCCCAGTCAGAGACAAACGTAATCCATCAAAATCTCTCTAATAACATTGGGCCTCAAAAGGGTCTCCATCCCTTTCCGCCAGGTAATTTCCAGGACCCCTTGCAAATTTGCTCTTTCCTTCCAAGCAGCCTCTGAAATCTAAGTACCCAAGGGCATGTGGAGGCAGAGTCTTAGTCAAGACACAAAAAATAGCCTATCCCCTGAACTAAGAGGCAATGGTCAAGCCGTGGATCCTTGCAGAGGATCTGCTACAAGGGCCCATCTAGTCAAAGAAGCAACTGGCAGCTTATAACTGGGAGCTTAGTAACATTTTACCTGGCTGAGTACCCAGCCACAACTACGAGGGAGCGGTCTAAGGTGTCAGTGTTGGGTGGAAGTGGTAGGATTGTGGAGAGGAGAAGATCAGATGGCCTAGGCAGAGAGAGAATGAGGTACCCCTGTTGAATCCTTTAATGGCTCCCTATTGCTCTTAGGCCTCATTGCTCTCCTCTCCTCCCCTCTGCTCTTTGCTCTAGACATGCAGAGAGGGGCATTTTCTTTTAATAATGCATCCACTTTTACCTCTGGGCCTTCACACTTGCTGTTCCTTCCTTCTAGAACTCTAACAGTGTGGAGAGAGATATTTTAAAATGCCCTCTCAGGGATTGGCCAGTAGAAGGGTATTCTCCAGGGCCTGTGGAGAGGAGAAAAGAGTGGCTGCAGGCCCGTGTGGACCTCCTGCCCGAGCATATTGCTGCGCGGCAGACACCTTCCAGAACAGAGCCAAGTGCCGTTTGGAATGCTGCCAACTCTGAGGTTCACTGAGCCCCTTCCAAGCCTGTCACCTGCTGCTTCAAATCTTCCTGTCCCTCTACTTCCCATTGTCAGCCTTTTGCTGAAAAAACTTCCTCTATTTTATCGTCTTACAACTTCAGGTAGCTGCTAAAGCTCTACAGCTTTCTCTTGGTTGAGTGTCAAACAGCCAACCAAAGTTACACCTGAACCTCTGTACACTATGAAAAAAACTGTGGCTAAAACAGTTGGGTAGTTAGGAAGGTAGTGAATTCCTCATCCCCAGAGATGTTCAAGGAATATAGTGGTTGAAGTTAATGGGGAAGGGTGTAAAGGAATTCACGCATCAGATCAAGGGACAAATGACTTTTAAGAACCCATCCAGCTTTGAGTTGCTATGAATTTCCAGAAGATTAGGCAGAGTGCATGAATTTTTACAATCTAATGTATCTTGTTGTCTTATTTTAGAATCTCAGAGAAACCAGACAGATTAGAAGAGACCACCCACTAGGGTAGGACACCGGGGCATCTACGATTACAGCCAGAGGGGTTATTTTCTCAGATCTGACTTTCTATCTCTTCATAGGAGGTTTGTTGGGATATGTTGATTCTTGGACAGCCTCTTAAGGAAGGTCTTATGTTATGAAGATAGAGAGAAGGGCTAGAGTGCTGGTTTGCAAATGGTTAATAAAACAGAAGGCTTTAGTATGATTTGTGGGCTGGAAATTGTTGGAGGCAAGCATGAGATGCTAGTCTGAGGTGTACAGAGCTGAGGACCAGTCAAGGAACTGAAACAGAGATTGATTAAGAGCCAGCTAAAGGGAAGGGACCTCTCTGATCCTTCTCTTCCTCTTCCTCCTCCTTGTCCTCCTCTTTTTCCTGCTCCTTCTCTTCCTCCTTCTCCAGGTGTTCAGAGGGAGGTTCCTTGAAGCATCTCTATATATACTGCACTCCTTGTCTGGCTTGCCCGGTCTTAACCCTGCCTGTATCCACTATTTACCATGACTTTGGGCAAGTGGCCTGTCTTAGTTGGTTCGGGCTGCTTTAACAAAAAAATACCACAGATTGGATAGTTTAAACAGTAAAAATTTATTGCTCACAGTTCTGGAAGCTGGGAAGTCCAAGGACAAGGTTCTGGAATATCTGCTCTCTGGTAGCGACCCACTTTCTGGCTTGTAGACAGCTGCCTTCTCACAATGTCCTCTCATAGCCAGAGAGAGAGCTCCAATCCTTTCATTTCCTTATAAAGGCACCAGTCCCATTATGGGGGCTCCATCTCCATGACCTCATCCAAATCCAATTACCTCCCTAAGGTCCCACCTCCAAATATCATCACACTGGGCCTAGGACTTCAACATATGGATTTGGGGTCCACAGCATAGCCTAACCTTTTCAAGTTAGTTTCTCCTCTTTAAACTGAGACTAACATTGACTCCTCTCGAGGTTCTTGTGGTTGTTCAATGAATTATCACATGTAAAGGAATCCAACACATAGTAGGTATTCAATACACATTCATTCTTTCCACCCATCTCTTCTCAACTTCCAGGGATCTCATTCCTCTTTTAAGACCAAACTGGAGTGTCACCTGCTCTGGATGCCTTCCTTGACTCTTCTTGGCCCCACGTAAATCATTTTCCAAAAGTACTTGGTATCTACCCACAGCAGCCTTGCTCATACTGTGCTTATAACAACACAGGTGTCTAACCACACTGTGAAGACCTCTAAGGCAAAGGAGCCTGATGGATTTATCTTTGTATACCAGGGCCTGGCACACTGCTTGGTACACAAAAAGGCTCCATATACTTTTGATGAATCACCACCTAAGGCACTGGTGGTAGGGAAGTAACCAGCCAATAAAAGATGTGTAGACATGATAAAGAGAAAGAAAAAGGAGGATGCACTCAAAAAGGGAGCTATTGTAAGAAATGAATGGAGACAAAGACTGGGTTGCAACCAGAGCTGATGTGCCATTTAACAGAGTACAAATGGTTTACCAGGCCCCAGAGTGAATAATTTCCTTTTTCTCCCCAGCTTCGAGGTGAATAATGGGGCAAGGCTTAGCAACTGACATTTCAGATTCTTCTCTTCTCTGATTACGCTCTCAGTCTTGGAATGGCCTTAACTCCTTTCTGTCTGACATGATACATCTTTGAAGAGAGCCAAACTGCCAGTGAATTCTTGTGGAACTTTCTAGATGTATGTTCTATCTGTTCATCTGCCTATTCATCTATCCAACAGTCATTGAGCTCTGCTATGTGCCAGGCATTGTGCTAGATACTACAGGTACAGACATAAACTAGGCATGGTTACTGCCTTCAAAAGCTCAGCATCTAATAAAGAAGAATGATATTTTTCAAGTAACTGTCATGATCCATGTGACAAATGCTATAATAAAGATAGCAACAAAGTGCCAACAGAATCCAGAGGAGTGAGTGACTTGCTCCTCCTTGCAAAACTGACAAACCCAACCCGTCAAAGGAGATAGCTGAGTTGGGCCTAGAGGACAGACTTGGTTGTTGATAGGCAGAGATGGGAGAAGCTACCTTCAATTGAGGGTCTGGAGTGAGAAATGGTTCATGGGCAAAATAGTGTGATGAATTCAGGAGGAGCTGTCCACTGGGCTGGAGCACAGGGTTTGGAGGTGTCAAGCGCTGGATTGGTGAGTGGGCTGAGGCTACATTGTGGAGAGCTCTAAGGGACTTTCAAAGAACGTTGATCCTATTTTTTAATTTAATTAACATGTGTAGGATATAACACATTAGTGTTGACAAACAGAATGTCGCATCTTATATCTCATTTGATCCTCATGACAGCTCTGTAAAAGAGGCATAACTTACCCTCCATTTTATAGATGAAGACACTGAGGCACAGGAGGGTTAAGGATTTGCTCAGAGTTACACAATTAGTGGGTGACTGAGCTGATACTCAAAGCTAGGACTTTGGATCCCCAAATCTATGCTTTTAAAAAATTAACTGTATTGTTGAAACAAGACATATATACAAAAAAAAAATGCACAAATCACAAATGTATAACTTGAAAACTTTCACAAAGTAGATACAGCAAATAATAATGTCCAAATCAAGTTGGCGAAGTTTGACGTCTTTCCAATATTGCATTTTCCAATCCATAAGCATGAAATATCCCTCAATTTATCTTATTTGGTAATTTCCAGTGTAGAGGTCAATTTCTTATACTGATTCTTCAGTTTTTGAATTTTTGATGCTATTTTAATACCTTTTATTTACAGTTTTAGTTTATCGTTCTTTGTTTTTATATCAAGAGGTACAACTGATTTGACATGTTGACCTTGTTTCTGGATATCCTGCTTGATTCACTTATTAATTCAAATAGTTGAACTTTATTGAAATGGTAAGGTCCTCAAATACAACACTGAACAGATGGAGGAATAGTGAGCATCCTTGTCTCATTTTGGTTAATCTTAGGGAGAAATCTTTCAATATTTACTTTTGGTATGATATTAACCCTAGGGTTTTTGTAGATATTCTTTATCATATTAAGGATGTTCTCTGCTCTTCTAACTTGCAACAGTGGCTGCAGAATGGAGGATAGTTTGCAGGAAGGAGAGAGAATGGGAGCAGAAAGACCACTCGGTACCGAACTAGAACGGGAGTGGGGTGGAGGCAGAGGAGGGAATGTGCGGGAGACGATGTCCTGGCTTCTCTGTTTCTTCAATGGTTCTCACTTGCTCACTGCTCGCCTCATAAAAGTTTTAAAAGAGAAAGAACTCTAAAAGTTGCCAGGGTTCGCTTTCTCTGGGTCACCCAAATGGTCTTCTTTAAGATATTAGGTGTTTTGTGATAAAGGTATAGTCAAATTCATTTAGAAAAATTTGAATACCTTATTACCCTCCCGGAGAGTCACAATGAACATGAGCACATTAAAAACTCTGAGAATCCTACAGCAAATGTAGTTGTTTAATGTAATACAGCACCTCCTGTCTTCAGTGTCCATGATACCAAAAAGTGAGGTTCAGAAGGAATTTCATAGATCCTCTCTTTACTTATTATGGAGTTTAATGAGTGTCACTTGTAACAATACACTGACATATAATAGATATGGTTACAAGTGAGACTCCTTAAGTCAGTGTAGTGGTGTCCCTGAGGTTATGACTATACCCTCTTCTTTTCCTGTTATGCGCAAAGCCCATTGAGAAATAGATCTAGGCATCAACTAATGCTGGTAAAGCTAGTTTGGAGGACGCTGTGTGGATCGGAGTCTAGACTGAATCAGATAGACTTATCCACCCAGCTGCAGGGAGGAGAGGCCCGGGCTCAGTGACTGACTTCCACTTGTCAGCAGGGGCAGAAGGTAGAATCCAATGTTCTGTAGGAAGGTAGAGCCAAAGAAGGGAAGACCACATGAGAATAGGAGCCTTGGCCCTAAACCCTACCCAAGAGAGGAATGTCAACCAATGGATGCCATCCTCTTATCATTCTGCCAACAGATAATCATGGAACATGTGGGAGGAGGAAAGTTTAGGGAATAAAGAAGAGCAGAAAGCTAAAAAGGGTGGGAGTTTGAAGACTCATTTATGCTAGAACATGGGGAGAGAGCTGCTTGTCCCAAATGTTGGGAAGCTGTCTGCAGTCTATTTTTGGCTTAGAGGTTGATTCTCTTGCCTTTAGGAGAACAGGGATCAGGGCTCTGATTAGCCTGAATATAGAGGATGAAATAACAAAATGAACATTTCCTTAAGGCAAGAGAAAGTTTGGGGCTGAGGAGGATCCAGCAGCCATAACTGTATTGAGTCATTGGCATGACCTGCCAATATTTGTTTCTCTGTTTTCCTTGCACTCTGACCAACCCAGTCATGTGCTAATCTTAGATATAGAGGAGCAAGAGCAGGAGAGGATGGAGGCCAGAGGCTTTAAGTTGAAAAAGGCTCCCCTAACCCTTGTAAGATGGCATCAATAGTGGGCACCGTCAGTGTGCTGCAGGGTGGGTGAGATGCACGCAAGGACAAAGCCTCCATTTTCCTGGGGCAGTCCTACAGCAGCACCCTCCTACCACCTTGCCCTTGAACATTTGGCAAAGATCTCTGAAGGGCTGTCGGAGCCTGGCTTAACCCGGGCTGGCTCTACATGATGTGGCTCAGAATTACTCCTGAGTCCTCTTTGATTGAGAAAAATCACAGGAGGAGGGATTCATTAGCATCCTTGGAGCGGCATTTCCTAGACTCAGATGATCTTGCAGGAATTCTTGCAGGTGAAATATCAAGACTCTCAATGAGGGTCTGTTGAGTTGATGACGTTTGAATCTCATTACGATGGCTGATGGGGCTGGAATGTACAGAACGAGGACCTAGCAGAGAAACATCCATTTACCACAATGAGGAGATAGATTCCAAACTGCAGTAGGTAAGAAGAAACTGGTTCCCATGAGATTGAGAGCCAACGCCCCATCCATCCAGGCCATTGCCTGGGATACTGTGGGCCCAATAGAGGACTGATCCTTCTCTCTCAAACTGAAGGACTCTGTTCTTCCAAGATTGGATTGATCCTATGCATAAATAGAGAAGGCAACCAATTCTGTGGGCTAATTTCTGGGATGGGGTTTAGTGGAAGGGCAGCGGAGGTTGAACGACAAAGTCCAGCCTACTCAAATATATCCACCAAACACTCTGAATATCCTAAATTGCATTGTTCCTTTTAGTTAAAAAATTATCTTTTGCACTTCCTTTAAAAAAATGTAAACCTTCTGTCTGAGAGGACAGCTCACTGGCACTGATTTCTTAACCACAGGGGTTTGGAACCCTGCTGCATGTTGGAATCACGTGGGAAACTTCAAAAACTGCTGAGCCTTGGTCCCCCTGCTGAGCAATGAAATCAAACTCGCTGGGTGGGATCCAGACACAGTGTGGGGGACAGTTTTAGAAAGCTCCTCTGTATGAATCTCATGTGCAGCGAAAATTGAGCATCATTGCCCTAGAGAAATAGGATATCGAACAGGTAAGTTGTGATAGGAAGATCACAGGGAGAGAGGAAGAAAAGTTTCGGCGTCTTGACGAGGCCGGATGTCGCATGGGTTTATATTTTAACGCTCTTCTGTCGAAACCCACTTTATAGCTGTTTCTGTGTTTGGTGGTTTGATGTTAATGAACATATCCCAGTCTTAGAAGTAAGATGAGTACACAGATGGGATATTCCCAAGAAGGTATTTCCCAGCAGGCAACTGGGAATTTAACGAAGGCTCTTTGGATAAAGACGGTGGCAAAGCTTCATTTTGTTTTGTTTTTGAGATAGACCTGATTACATGAAATTTATTCTTTGGATAAAGGAATTTTTTGAAATATGTAGCTCTAAAAAATATATTTTTTTAGAGTTTATGAAAGTTTTCATATAAATAAATTCACAAATCAGTTAAAATTGTTGTTTTTTTTCCATACTGGGCGTTATGACTTTGGGTCTGGAGGGTGAGATGCACAGGTAATCTGCAGCCTGTGTCCTTTGGGTGGGGAAGAGAGCAGCAGGAGCCAGGACTGGTCACACCCATTGACACAATTAACTGTGTTTGGCCGCTTGACCTGTGGTGCTTCCATTCCTCACTGAAGGTAGAAAAGGTGATTCCAGAAGGGGAATCTGGTGACACAAGTGGACAACCACATGGAGACCCTGGTTGCGAGCCACTTCCTAATTCTGGCTCCACTGAGCCATGGACATGACATAAAATTAGCTATTTGTAGAGATCTTAACAGTTCAGCATGAGGGCTCTGTGAGGTCATATATACAACACTGTAGTGAGAAGAGCAGAGTTAACCTGATTGACACTTCCTGAGGAAGAGGAGCCTGGAGCTCAGAGGCATCCCATTGCCAGCCCCAGTGACATAGTTAGAAAGCGGTATAGATGAGTCCCAGGATCCAGCTGTCTAGCTCCTCTTTCTGTGTGCCAGGCTGGCTGCTTCCCTGGCAGGGTGGGCCCTGTGGTTCAACAGGGATTGACATCACACGGAACAGAGATGCTGAAGCGAGTCTAACACGTGCACTCTTCACCATTCTTATTGTTTGGATACAGATATCGGAGTCATGGTAGCTTTCACCCTGAGGAGACCAGGTTGGTATGGAGGTCCTTGTATGTCTCTTGACTTATCTTGGGGTAGCCCTGGGAGGAAACTCTATGGATCCTAAACCAAAGAACCCCATCCTTTTTGTGTGGTGGGAGGGTCCCATACTGGAATCCTTGGCAAACTGGGCAGGCCGTGAGATGGCAACCACCTTGGAGACTTACCAGGTAAGTCTTCCTGATTCGCTGGCTGATCTCAATATATTGGCTGGAAACCCTGACAACCTCGGGTTTGTAAAAACGGGTAATAACAGCATCTGCCTCATGGGATGTTGTGGGGATACTAGGAGATAATGAGTGTAAAATGTGTTCCTGGCACATAGTGAGTGTCAATACATGTTTAAAAAACTTTCAGCTCACTCAGGGGAATATTTTAGCACATTTCCTTGTCATCAATGTTGTAAGAATTTGGAGCATGCTCTACACATTAAAAGCATTGTTTCCTATTTTAACGTCACCCTGTCAATTAGGTAGCAAATGTCCTTGTGTCATGTGTGAATGAAACGCACTCATCTGGGTTGAGCATCCAGCCTCCAATGCTAGAGCTAACAAGTGGGTTCAAGCAGGTCCCTGAGCTGAGTCCTGTGTCACAATTCACTCTGTCCTGCGCAGTCTGCCAGTGACACCGTGGTTCTGGGCTGGCAAGGTATGTCTTCTCTCTATGGCAAATGGCACAGGGCTGATGAGGAGAAATCAATTTTCATCAAGGAGGCTTTTCATGCTGAGAGTCATGCTGGGAGTGCCCTTGACTGACTCAGGGTTTCAGGCAAACAACTTTGTGTGTTTGTGAAACAAACATCAACCCACCCAAGAGAGCGGAGCTGGTTGTAAATCCTTTGGACATTACCAGAAGGTCTCTTTGGCGTTCTCTGTAGAGGGGTCTGAGCTGTGCCTACACCTGGGCTTCCCAGTGCTGGTTCTTCCCCAAGTCCATTAAAAATCTCTAAAAGTGGTTGTGGATGTCAGTATCTTTTGGACTTCCTTAGGTGCCTCTAACAGAGAGCAGGGCCAAGAGCCCTTGGTTTCAGAGGAGTGGGGGTGTCTGTCTCTGAGAGGTGGGACATCTCTCTCTCTTCCCCTGCCCGTGGCAGCAACTTTGGGCATGCCCCAGTGCCTTGGTCACCAGCTGCCTTATGGGAGATTCGGAAAGCTGAGGCTGTCGGCGATGAGGATGTTAGTTCCTAAAGGAAACTTACATCTCCCTCTGGTAGATACTATCATTTATTAGTAGCAGCTTCCTATTTGCTGATGCAAGTAACTCAGCCTTTTCAAGTAGTCTGCAGAGGCCATTGGCCAAGTTCCTAGAACACCAGATCCTACCTCCATGAAACGATCATGGCAGTGGGCCCTTGGGGACCACAATGGCAATTTAGGATTTGGAAAGTACTGGCCTTGGACCTTCTGCTTTGTAGCTCTCCTTTGAAAGCAGGATAGCAAGAATTATTTTTGGAAGTTTCCCTTAAGCTTTCAGACAAGGGGAATTTTAATAATGTTAGACAAAGGGAATCCCCTTTGTGTATATTCTCCTGAGATTCCTGGGAGACTAAGAATGGTGTTCTTATCCCAGGGCGGTGGCAAATCAAAAGGGAGAAAGATGCTATCTCTGAGAAGGGTACTTTTTTAGTACTTTCTATACACCAGGCACTGTCCTCAGTGCTTTGCTGACTTCACCTCATTTTATTCTCACAAAAATCCTGTAATGTAGGTACTTTATTGTTATCTCTCTTATACCCACGGGGAAATTGAGGCTCAGAGAGGTACTGTGGCTTGTCCAATCCATCCATGTCTGGCTGGTTCCAGAGCCCATTCTTTCCATTCTACTGTCTCTCAGGGTCTCAAAGGACCTCTGAGGTCTCCTAGGCCAGTCCCCCACTTCTGATGTTTGTCCTCTCTACAACATCCTTTACCAGTGGTCCTCAGGCCTCTGCTTGCACACCTCCAAGAACAGGGAACTCATCCCCACCCAATGCAGTCCATTTCACCATTCAGACAGCACCAGTGTGGGGGGATCTTTAGCTCCTCACGTGGATCAAGGCAGGACATAAACAGAATAAACAAACAAAAAATAAGGAAATTGAG
The DNA here is from genome assembly GCF_021613505.1 of Equus quagga. Taxonomy (NCBI): domain Eukaryota; kingdom Metazoa; phylum Chordata; class Mammalia; order Perissodactyla; family Equidae; genus Equus; species Equus quagga. The sequence continues at coordinate 17,346,178 of NC_060282.1, read as the reverse complement.
CATACATCTGTCTCCTAGTAGCTTCCACTCATTAGTCCTAATCCTATCCCTTAGAATAATAACAACTAATGTTTATTGAGCAACTAGTTGGTTCCAGATGCTTGCTAAATGCTTTGCATTTGTTATCTCATTTTACACATGAGGACCCTGAAGTTGAGAGAGTGACCTGTTCAAGGTCACAAAGATGGTGCTGGGATCAGGACCCAGGCAGTCTGACGGTGGAGTCACTGATCTTAGCCACTGTACTCCACACCCTCCCAAGTCTTCAATATGAAAGCAAATGGAAAACTTCGATGGTTCCGCCTCTTTCCTCGCGTTGCTCCAGGACCGCAGAATGTTCGCTGAGACAGTTTGAGTCTTTCTTGCTCTTTCCTCCCTTCTCCTCCGTTCCTTCCTGGTTCCTCCTCCTGCTTCCCCTAAGGGCCACCCCACCAGGCTGTCTGACTCAGGCCAGGACTTTGAACTGTGCCCTTCTGTCCTTCCACACAGAGCCAGGTGCTCTTCAGTCCCTCAATCCAGAAAGGGATTCTCTCGGGAGCAGTGTCTGGAATGCTCAGCTAGGGATGGCAAACTGAGGCCCTTTCCTGGGATGAGAAGGAGGCCCCCAAATGACTTCCTGCTCATGGCTAATAATAGCAATAATAATAGCAGCTGACGTTTGGGGCTCATACCATGTGTCAGGGACCTCAATAAGTCCCAGGGCCTCTTGCCCTTGGAAATGGTCTGGGAACCTGGCTCTGGAGAGGGTGAACATTCTGCTCAGGGGAACGGGCAGTCTCAGGCTGACCAGTGGTTAGATCCTGGGCTCTGAGTTCAGACAGACCCGTGTCCAGTGGATGCTCTGATGCTCAGATTTGTGTGCTCTTAGAGGCATTACCTACCCTCTCTGGGCCTTGGCTCCTCCTATGTAAAAGGGTAGGAGAGGAAGCTGTGATGATTAAATGGTGTCATTCATTTTGGGTGCCTGGCACGGGTGAGTGAGGAGAAAGGGAGAAATCCTAGCTAGAGCTGTTAGTGTTTGCATCACGCCTCGTTTAAGCACAGCTCTAGGTGGACCTCATGATTTCTGTTCTGGTGCGGTTTCCATGATTTCTGCAAAAGTAGAGCTGTCTGGAGAGCTCATTGGGTCATCCTGACGCTCGTCTTTTGACCGCCATCCTGGGAGGATGAGGAGGCTGGTTGGCTTCCAGGAGAACTCAGTGTGCGCGTGTGTGTGGGTTTATTTTCTCCTAACACGTCTGCCTGACTCAGAGTTACTATGACTGTGTTGTTTATTTTTTCTCCTTTTCAGAAAGGGGATGTTTGGGCTGAAGCTAAAGAAGAAGAAGAAGAATAAAGCAGAGAAGGGGTTGGTGCTAGCCAACAAGGCTGCCCAAGGTGAGGCTTTTGGTGGGGAGCTGACTGCTATGCTGGGGCCTGTGGCCCTCACAGAGTGGACCCCTCCTTGGATGAGAATGGGGTTGACTCTCCATAGGGATGAGGTGGGAAATGTGCTGCCTGCTGAGTCTTCAGACCCCGCTGATCACAGATGTGGACCCAGGGCTGTCTGCCTCAGCCCCGCTGCTCATCTGGTCATCGTGCCAAACAGGGACGTGGTGAACACCTGCCAAGCTATAGAAGGGGACCCCAGAAGGAGGCACTGACAGGGTTCAAGCTCCCATTTCTGTTCTAATTTGCTCTGTGGCCCAGGAGAAGTCACTTGGTAGCTCCGAGTCTCAGTTTCTCCCTTTGTCAAATGGGTGCGATGTGGATTGCTGGGCTGACCTCACACGGCCAGGGGGAGGATCACGTGAGGTTTTGAAAGTAAGAGTGAGGACAGCAGCTGCTCTGAGGGAGGCTCTGCATGTAGTCTCTCATTTACCCCCTCCGTCATCTTCCCGGTAGGTATTGTCATCCCAGCTTTACAAATGAGGTTACAGAGATGCAGAGAGTCAGTAAAGTGAGCGAAGGACCAGCTGCAGAATTTGCAGGGCCCAGTGAGAAAGAAAAATGCAAAGCCATCGTTAGGAAACCATTAAGAATTTCTGATGGTGACAGTGGAGCATTAAGCCAGGTGCCATGAGGTCCTTCTGATCCCAGGACCTTGTGTGTCTGCACAGACTCATGCAGCCGGCCCTAAGTGTGGGAGGCATAGAGCCAGGAAGCAACAGCGTTGGGATGTTAATCCAGGCTGGCTGACTTTCTGCCCTTAGAATGGGCTACTTCCTTCTCCAAAAGAGCAAAGCCCCGAGTTACCGTGTGAATTGTGCCGGTGGAGGCCAGGCCCGGCATTAGGTAGACACTCATGTTTGTTGAATCAAATAGGATCAACTGTTTGCAATGGACGGGTCTAGGGTGGTCGCCTGGAGACTTCTGCTGGGTGGTCCTAACAACAACCAGTTCAAGGCTGGCTTTCTGGACCATTTATAAACCAAAACGGCGCCATAGGTCTGCTTTAATGTCACCCATCTTGTCTCCTTGGGTTGCGGGGGGCGGGCACTCCTTCACTGCAGGTGTCCTGTAGCCTTATGTCCCCCCTAACTCCACTCCTTGCCCACAGGTAAAACCTAATCTTAGAATAGAAGATTATGGAAACTCATTCATATTGAAGTGCTGATAATAGTGATTAAGAGTTAACCTTGGATGGGATGGGAGAGGCATTCCATTTTCAGTGGGGACGAGGCTTAAACCTTAATGGAAGTATTGTCTATTCAGTCGAATTGGAGGTATCAGAGAGTGGGTAGAAAAGGCTTTGGGGTCTTTCCTGGTGTCCTTCACCCTGCAGTAGGTCCTGGGGACACAAGATTGAACAAGACACAGTCCCTTCCCTCAAGGATCTTATGAAAAATAATAATATTTCTGCCACATTTAATAAGCCCCTGCTGCTTTCTACTTGACATACATCATTCATGACTCAGAAATGAAGACTCCTTTGCCTCTGTTTTACAATAGAGGTTCAGAGAGGGTGAGTGGCTTGCCCAAAGTCACACAGCTAATAAGTGGAGAAGCTGGCTCCTGAGCCTAGGTCAGTCTTACCCCAGAGCCTGCCCTTTCCTACCCCATGAGTCAGCCTCCAGTTAGGAGCCCTTATAGACTGTGCAGAGGAGGAAAGAACAAGCTGGTGGAGATTTAAGGCAGTCAACCACAAGAATTTCAGTGGAGCTGGCTCCCATGGCCCATTCTAATTATAGTCTTCAGCCCACAAAGCAAACAGGGTGGAGAGGAATCAGGACCCTCCTAGAAAGTAAACAGCGTCCATCCTGCTGGCCAGGGGCGAGCCCCTCAGGGGACTGGCAAAACAGAGTCTATAGAACTGAGTATACTTCGGTCTTTCCTTCTTGGCTTGGCTTGGGAAGTTAGGGCTTTTATGGATGAAATGTTTGAAGATTCTCAGTCTCTATCTCTTATATCTGTGTATTTTGAGGCATATTAACTATGCTTTAATTTCTTAAAATTCCAATTACCCTAACCCATCCATTAATTATATACCCAACAACAGTTACTGAATACCTCTCATGATCATCCATTCATTCATTTACTCAACAAATAGTAATGGAATGTCCACTGAGTGTTGGGTCCCATGCTGGGTTGTGGGTATACAATGGTGGACGTTGCATAATCTAGAGGGAGATCAGCCCTGTGCAGGATCCTTTCATTTGCCCCTCCAGATCTATTCTCCACCCTTCTCCACGTGTTCTCTGTCCCAGGAGGCTGACCTCTATGGATGCATGACCCAGGTCCCTTCCCCAGTGGGACGCCCCAGCAGGAGGTCTGAGGGAGGGAGGAGAGCGGGGCCAGGCTCCAGGTGGAGGTGTCCTTCAGCTGAAGGATGGTTGTGACTCCTTGTAGGGAAGCGAACTGGACCCGACTTCCTCTCCTTCCAGGTTCTGGTAACTGCTCTTTCTTCTTATTTTGGGGGCCTGTGAGTGGTAACAGCTTGGCTGCTGTGAGCCCCAGATAGCTTCACAACCCTTTGGGATTTTTCTACACCCATACCTTTGTCAAAAGTCCTTAAATACTTCTGTTCCGGATGGGCCATCTGTTATCTACTGGGACCCTGAAGAGGTAACGGCATTACAAGTTGAGAAAAGTGCTATAAAGAAAGAGACAGTTGCTGAAATGGAGACCATTAGGGAAGCTTTTAGGGCAGTTGGAGAGGGGTCTTCTGGGGTGGTAACATTTAAGCTAAAACTTCAAGGAAGAGCGGAAGCCCACCAGGGGAGGGGCCAGGAGGGCAGCTCAGGTGGAGGGGTGCTTGTGAAGGAAAATTCCAAGCTGGAGAAAGTTTGTTTATTTAGGAGTAACTGAAATAGGCCTGAGTGACTAGAAAGCATTAAGTAGGGGGGTGACAGAGGGACAGGTGAGCCAAGAGGAGGAGAGGGAAGCCAGATAGAGCAGGGAGTTAGAGTCATGTGTGGACTTCAGACTTATTCTCACTGCAATGGAAAGCCATCAAGGGGTTTTAAGAGGAGAAACAACATGATCTGTTTTTTTTCCTAAGAAGTTCACCCTGGATGCTCCTTGGTAAGTGGATTGGAGAGAACATAGTAGTAGCTCAATGAAGGAATGAATAGAATAAGCTTTAGCTGACTGCGTTTCTACCTCTGTGACGTAAACCCCTAGAGGGAGAGGTCCACGTTTGGTTAATCCCTCCACCCTTAGCATCTATCCAAGCACAGTTTCGGGCATATGTAAAGAACCTAAGAACGTTCACCAGAAACCCGGATCTGTAACAGTTGCCCCTCATCCTTGAGGTCCTCGTAGTCAGGTAGGGGAGCAAGGCTTCATCTTATCTTGCTGCTTCGAGGGATGAGTCGGGCACCGGCATTCCTTCTGGTGGCTCTGCAGGCTGGCCTGTCTTTTATTTCCTGAGTGAGAGAAGAGTCAGAGCAGACTGCATTCGTTCAGTCATCCTTTCTGTAACTACCGAACACCTACTAAGGCCTGTGTCCATGAGCTCCGGTGACATTATGGGCTGTGTTATTCCATCTGTCTTCTGACTTGGTACTGTTTTGCTTGGTTTGCTGATTAAAATCAGAGAACCAAAATCTATCAAAGCTGGAAGATGTTTAGAGATGGTGAAATTGATAAGTTGAGTCCCATGGACCCCTGGGGTCCTGAGAAATGGCTTCAGGGGTCCCTGAAGAGGATGGCGGTGAGGCCCGGCGGGAGGCCCTCTGCCCCACATTCCGCCCTTTGGCACATAGAACAGCTTGGTATAAATAGACGTGTGTTGCATATTGAGGTTCAGTATAAAATTATGCTTGTGAAAGGGTTATGCTGTTTTAAAATCACTTTTCTTGTCTAAGCCTTTCATTTTATAGGCAAGGGAAAAAAATGCCAAGAAATTCTGAGTGATTCGCCCAAGGCACCCAGCTTGGAATCCGCACAGCTGAACTCCCGCCACGCACCTGGCAGGCACTGTGCTAGGGGTGTATCTACTTTGCTTAATTTCCTAACAGCCCTGTGGGGTAGATACACTACCCTGCCTTGCTTTAGAAAGGAGGAAAACAAGGCTGAGAGAAGTTAAATAACTTGCCCCAAATCCTGGAGCTAGAAAGTGGCAGAGCTGGGATTCGAACCCCAACCTTTTGGATTCAAGCCTTAAACTACACCTTGCAGAGTCTCTTAGTATGTGAGAATGTTCCACCCAATCCTTGGTTTTGCCAAAAACCTGGTTAAGAAGTGGTTCTCAAGCTTTGCTACACGTCAGCATCACCTGGGGGATCAAAAGAACTTGACATCCGGGCAATATCCCAGATAAACTAAATCAGAATCCCTCGGGTTGGGGAGCGGAAGGCCTGAAGATCTGTTTACTATCCATTCATTGAACTTTTCTAAACCCTTGTGTACTAGTTTCCTATGGCTGCTGTGACAAATTACCACAAACTGGGTGACTTGAAACAACCCACATTTATTCTCTCACAGTCCTGGAGGCCACAAGTCCACAATCAGCGTCACTGGACCAAAATCCAGATGTCGCAGGGCCCCACTCCTTCGGGAGAATCCATTTCCTGCCTCCTCCATCTTCTAGTGGCTGTGGCATTCCTTCGTCTGTGGCAGCATCAGTCCAGTCTCTGCCTCGTGGTCACATGGCATTCTTCTTTTCTCCCTCTGCCTCCCTCTTCTAAGGATACATGCGATTGCAATTAGGGCCCATCTGAATAATCAGGATAACCTCTTCATCTCAAAACCCTTAATTTAATCACATCTGCAAAGGCCCTTTTACCAAATAAGGTCACATTTACAGGTTCCAAGGAATAGGACCCATTATCTTTGGGGAATATTATTCAACCCAGGACTCCTTGCTACTCAAAATTGGCCCTTAGGCAGCAGGAATGGCTTCATCTGGGAACTTGCTGTTGGAAATGCAGAATTTGGGGCCCCACCCCAGACTTACTGAATCAGAATCTCATTTTAACAACTTACCAGGTATTCTTATGCACATTGAATTTTGATAATGAGGCTCAGAGAGCATAAAGTACTTGTCTAAAGTTCCATTGCGGCAAGGTCACGCTTGAAAACTTGTCTTTAAATTCATAATCCTGTTTCCTTTCTATGGTACTGTGCATAGAAGCCTACTCTTCTTTGGAAATAGATAGAAGACACATAGTTTTTTAGATAAATTAAGCTATGTGTCTGTCTTTTCTGCCAATAAGACATTAAGTTTCATACTGGCAGGGACTGTCTTAAAGTCACCTTGTACCACTTACGGTGACTGGTACAGTGCTGGACACAGAGTGGGGGATCAGATCGCCACTATGTGTGATACTCAACAACATTTTCTTCCCTTTTTGCTTCTCTAGATGGTCAAAGTGAAGCAGAAGCGGCACAGGAGGGACCTTCTCACCAGGAAGGACCAGGAGGAGATTTGATTTTTGATGATGTGTCTCTCACTCCTGTCCCCTCGGCTCCTCCAAAGAGAAGGTACGGTGTTGATGCCAGCAGTCAAAACACATTTACCGAGCATCTCCCATGGGCCATGTGACCCTGCAGGCTCCAGGAGAACAGAGGAGAATAGCACCTACTCACTGTCTACAAGGAGCCAAAGGTCTAAGGCAGGAATACAGAATTCTGTGTTCCCCAGCTTTTCTGTGGCGGTGCTGGTCTTTTGATACTGCTCAGCCTTCAGTAGGCCAGGGTCCTGGTTCTTCCAGCTTCTAGTCTTAAATTCCCTGGGTTAGGGTCCTCCTGTCCCTCATAGTTCAAAAAGGACAGCAGCAACAGGAGACAGAGCCAGGAGCTGTCCCTCACCCACTCTTTAATTCATCAAGGTGCTAGGTGTCTTAGCTTTGTGTTTGCCCAAATGAGAAGGTGGTTCTTATACTACCCAACAAAAAGTCAGAACAAACTGGCCTTCTGCATGTGATTTGTTGTATCAGTTAGCTGTTGCTATATAACAAATAACTCCAAAACTCAGTGGCTTAATATAATAAGCATTTATTATTGCTCACGAATCTATGGATTAATTGGATGGTTTTACTGGCTCCAGATAGTCACAGATATATCCCTCGTGTGTATCACCAGCTCTGCTTATTTTAGTTTGAGGGTTGGCTGAGGGTAGACTGGTCTAGGATTGCTTCAGCTGGGACCGCTGGGCCCTCCACCGCATGGTATCAGATGCATCCATCAGGCTAGTCGGAGCTTGTTTCAATGGTAGTGATGGCAAAGTTCCAAGAGAAAGAGCAGAAGTACACTCGATTTCTTGAGGCCCACACTTGAAATTGGCAAAAGTCATTTCTATTGCATTCTGTTGGCCAATGCAAGTCACAAGAGCAGCCCACATCACAGTGAAAGGAGATTGCAAATTACAGGGCAAAGAGCACAGACACAAGGAAGTCAACAATTGGAGCTATCTACGCTTCCAGGCTACCATGTTTGTTTATGTCAATTTCTTACTCATGATAATTCTCCATGCCCATCCCTTCTTTTTCCGCTCAGAGTTGTTACTATCAATAAAGCAAATTAGTTGCTTCCCTGTGTGGCAGATTCTGAGTTGTTATTACTGGGCTGTGACAGGATGGCAGTGTATGTGTGTAAGGGGCAGAGGAGAGTGGGAGACAGATGGAAATCAGAGAAGGTGATAGCTCAGAGGTTGATGCTTAAAAGAAGACATGAAACTTGTATGCACATATACACTGCAATATCTTCTTCCCCCCTACACCGCAACATGACAACCCCACTGCTCCCGCAGCCCCTGAATAGGGATTTCAATTGTGTTTTAATATTCTTTCAGGGATCACTTAAAGGATGTTATTTATTTATTTCACCAGGATAATAACGTGGAACGGAGGAAGGCAGGAGAAAAAGTCAGGAGTAGTAGCCTTTTTCTGTCTCCTTGGTCAGTGCATTCTCCAACAGTTGAGATCCTACCCCCAGCTGATGCTCGATTCAGATCCGTCCTCTGCAGTGCAGTCTGTGTTGCTTACCCTCGCTCTAAGGAATTTCTCTCTTCTCTGAACTTCTGTCGCATTTTCTACGACACATTTTGTATTTACTATTTCTCTCTTTATGTGCTTTGGTCCTCCCTCCCTTGGATAGATTTCTGACTCTTCAGGGGCTGGGATGATGGCTTATTCATCTTTGTTTTTCCTCTAAGACTAGCATAGATCTTTCACATAATAAATGATCAGCATGAATTTGCCATTTAATTAATGAACATACGCCTTTTGCTATCTACCCTTTCCTACATGCATTATCTCCTTTAATCCTCAGAGCAACCCTATGTGGTAGGAATTATGATTTCCACTTTCAGATGAGAAATTAAGGCTAATGTCACAAAATTGGGAAAAACAAATATTCTAATTCAGATCAGCCCAACTCCAAAGTCTTGAGGTTTTTACTAGTTTACTCTGGTCTCTGCTGGACTCAATTACAATCAGCAGAAATGGAATGAAGTCAAATGCAAGATGGTATTGTTAGGAGGCAAGAAAATAAAATTCAATAGGAACTCAAGCTCAGTTCGTTTCCCACCCGTTGCGGCTTCCATGACAACAGGGATTCTGCATCTCTTTCTACTGTTATTCAGTCTCTAAATGGCCAGGTGTTGCACATCTGTCTTCAATTACTTATGACAGTCCAGATAAATGAAATCCTCTGGAAGGTGAAATCTCACCGAGATGGCATCTTGGCTGTTCCTTTCAATTTTCTCTTTTACCAATCCTTTCAAAAGCAATCACAAATCTCAGAATTGTTATATCTACCAGCAATGGCAAAGTGGTCCTGTGGGTAGGATCAGACAGGAGACAAGGAGATCCTTGTTTAGACCCAGTTCTGCCACTGACATGCTGGGGAATCTCAGTTTCTCATTCTGTAAAATGAAAAAATAAATAGTACTGATAATCATGCTCACAATAAGAGTTGACGTTTATTCTTGCCAGGCACTGGGTTAAAACTTTGTATGCATTATATCATTTAATTGTAGCAGTCACCTCATGTGCTATTCTTAGCTCCATTTTTAGGATGGGGAAACTGAGTCATAGGGAGGGTAAGTCCCTTGTCCATTTAACTCCCCCAGAGATGTAAAGAGAATATGTGATACAATATAAATAAAAGCACTTAGGAATACATGGGAAAATATGATCATGGCTTATGGATCTAAAGTGTGTTCTAACTTGATGAAACAAATATGTTAAACTTTCTTTTAATAGATCAAAACTGTTGACTAAGATCCATGATGGGGAGATCAGATCCCAAAATTATCAAGTAAGTGATGGACTCTTCCTACCCAGCCTCCCCCAGTTCTTCTTGCGTGGATGAACAGCCAGGTCCAGAGTGCGTACACGCTGCTTTGTGTTGTAGATTGCCATCACCATCATCGAGGCCCGCCAGCTTGTGGGCGAGAACATTGACCCAGTCGTGACCATTGAGATCGGGGATGAGAAGAAGCAAAGTGCAGTGAAAGAAGGAACCAACAGCCCATTTTACAATGAAGTAAGTCACCAACAACCTCTCCCCCAACTCTCTCTTCACCACCGCTCTGCTGTATTCTTCAGCCAAATGGAAAAGCTGTGTCCCTTCGTGACAGCTTCCCATGGCTCATCTAAGCCCACAGCAAACCCTTTGAGGCTTCTTACAAACCGCCCCCTAAAATGATACCTTTTAACAAAAAGATGATGGAAAGGCCAGGCCAGGAACCCATCCTGATTTTACATTCATTGCTACGTTTTCAATAGACCCATTTTCTTATTTCCTATAAGCTCATCTTCATCTATTATGAGCCCTGGGTTTATATTCAATAAGTGTGTAGGTTAGTGAGGAGATGTGTGCTCTTTTGCACAGCAGAGACATTCAAAGCTTAATTACTAATTTTGAAATAGGCATGCTGTGTTGGAAAGTAAAACAGTTGTATTTTTCTAAGCAGTATAAAAATGGTAAAGAAGAACATCAAAGAGAGACATAAAACTTCCAAATGTACACACTACATTCTCTTTTTAAAATAAAAAGTTCACACAGCGTAAAAAAAAAAAAAACAGTAAAAGATACAAAGAGTATAAAATGATAGATGGTGAAAAATATGTGTCCCTCTGATCTTTGATCCCTAATTCCTTATTCTTCCCCCCTGGAGGCAGCCACCTCACCAGGCATTTGTGTACTCTTTCAGAGATAATCCAGGCAGGTGCAAGAATCCAAATAAACATGCAGCCGAATGATAGCATCCTACACACACATTCTATGCATGCTGTCGCGGCCCTTGCTCTTTGCACAAAACAACGTATCTTGGAGATTAGTCTCTATCAGGCCATACGGTTCAGTCTCATTTCCCCCTCATTGCTGTAGAATTTTCCATTGCATTGCTACACTGTAATTTAGTGAATCAACCTCTCATTGATGGATATTAAATTTCTTTTTAGCCTTTGGATACTATTTATAATATTTATATGTCATAACTGGGACAAAGCGTATATGCATTTAAAATTTTGATATCATCAAAATGACCTTCCAAGAGGTAACAATTTATACTCCAATTAACGGTGTACAAGAGTGCTTATTTTCCCATACACACTTAGATGCCATGAATTATCAAAAAAGGCAGTAAACTTTTAATTATTTTCCTAATGGGAGTGGTAATTGAAAAGGATGGCAGAGGGAGCATGGATAATGAAATTAACCTGCAATACCCAAATCCCACTTGAGCTGTTAACTCCTTTGTCTTCGTCCCTCCTGCATCTGAGCCTTTCACCATGAGTGCAAGTGGCAGATTTTTCCTTCCTGTTCCACTCCCCACCCCCATAACATCTTTTGGCATGGATGTGATGTGAAATGATGTTCAGGAAAATGCTTTAAAACTGCAAAGCTCTACAGATTTGTTAGTTGTTATAATTAGTATTTGCTTTATGCATTCAAGTCCTGGATCTAAACGACATTAAATTGGACCCAAGTGTAATTAGTAGGAAATCAAGTAAAAACATAGAAGTTAAAGTAAAAACCTTTGTTACAGGTTTTGACTCTAATTTTCAAGCCCAAAGGTCACCGAGGTTGAAGGAACCAGCTAGTAGGGATGGGGAACATTTCCCAGCTAGGAAAATGTTTGTGGGTTTGGAGATCTAGGGAACCTGGGTGAGGCAGTTGAGTTTGAAACATGTGAAACTCAGCAGAAGGCGATAGACATTGAAACTAATTTATTGATCCAATGGAACCCACAGCATCCTATCTATCAGAGAATCGAGAATTTCGTGTAAGTGAATTTTGCACATAAAAGAAATTCTAAACACCAAAACTCTTAAAAATTTTGCACATATATATGAAAAACTTCCTGAAATGTTATGGATATTTCCCTGTTCTCTTAAACAGAAGACACTTAACATAATGTAACCTTTCCTTGACACCTAAGGACTGCCATTTTGAAGGTCTCTTGTTATAGTATACGATGACATCTTTCAGTTTCCACATTTTGGTTTTCCTATTTTGCCCTCTAAACGCAGGCTGTAGAGGTCACGTCTCCCTTTCTTACTGCTATCATGTTCATCTCTGACATCTTTGTGTCGTTCCTCCACGCTGCAGCTCAAAAACAAAACAAAGAATCCGTGAAACAACCTCCTAGTCCTGCCTTCCATGTCCCCACCAGCCCCCAAAACACACAACCTGCAACAAAACACCACTCCAATTTTTGACATCTGAGGAGCATCCAACCTCACAGTGGGGAGTACTCCATAAAGTTCAGACGGTGAAACATCTGGTACTTGAACCCCTTGTGTGATAACTTCAGGAGAACTCGGCTTTGGTCCCAGGCCCAGCAATCACTACCTGTATGACTCTAGGCATGTCTTTTAAATCCTTTAATCTTCAGCCTTCTTATCTGTAGAAAATAGAGACCAGTCTAGATAATTTCTTCAACTCTAAGATTCAATCACGTTCTTAAAATTAGAAATCTCCCTGTCTGTAATTTCTTTTCATTCTCTGCCTAGTCAACCTTGGGAATTTCACAGGAATGTTTGAAACTGAAAAGTCCTGAGAAAATTAGATTTTAAACAAGTTCAACCCAAATTAAAACCACATTGAGATATGATTTTCATCCATCCTTATATATAGGTAAAAAAATTAAAAGAAATGACATTACCAAGGATTGGCAAGGATATGGAGAAACGGCTATTTTCATATGCTGCCAGTGGGAATGTGAAGTGACTTAGCCCCTTTAGAAAGAAATTTCATGCTATTTACTAAATATTTTCATTCTCATAAGCCATGATTCAACAATTCCACTTCTCAAGTCCGTTTTAGAGGAAAATTCCCGTATATCCTGTGCAAAGATGTGGTTGGTGGCCTTTCTTTTGTATTTGAAAATAACTTCAATGACCTTAAATAGGGGACTGCCATTCAATTGATGGTATATTCATGCCGTTGGGGACCATGCAGCAATTGGTTAGAATATTACAGATCTACATCTACTCCAGAAATAGAATTTGTAGATATAAGCCTGGAATTTATGGTCAGAATGAACTCTATGTTTTACAGTACTTTGTCTTCGACTTCATTGGGCCCCAAGTGCATCTTTTTGACAAGATCATCAAAATCTCAGTAAGTATATCATTGGTGGTGAGAGTAGGGGGAGGTGGGAGGGTTTCTAGGCATTGGGAACTCTTTTTGACATCTCAGCCTGCTTAGAGACAAATAGATTCAGGAGGATGCGTGTGGGTTGGTGAGTTTGAAACCAAAAGGGTAGAACTTGAAATCAGCATGCAGAGGAGTTTGGGAAGGAAAACCTTTTCAGGAAAATCTATGCTTCTTGGAAGCAAGTTACAAGCTAGTATCAAGCCGTCATGAGTTGAATTGTGCAGCTTACTGATGTGAGAACCCGAAACATATGCTTCAAATGACATCTTAATGGATTGCCATTTTGAGTCGGTTTCTTTCTTTTTATGAAGCAAATATTACTGTTTCTCTCTTGGGGTGATATCCTCAGTAATGATAATTAATCACATCCCTTCCCCTGCTAGTTGGTGATAGATGGAGAAACAGGAAAAAGAATCAGTAAGGAACCAAACATATCAGTGATGCTGGATCAGAGAATGTGATGTGGAGCAAGTGCTTGCTATTTGGCTTCTTACTAGTTGCCTCTGAGTGTAGACCACAGGACCTGCCCATAGTGGGCTGGGTCTGCTGCATAGACCCTCCCTCAAGCCCTGCCAGGTGAATTCCTGCCTCCACAGGTCAAGTGTGAAGAGTAGAGACAGAGAGAGCTTCTTGGTCTGGCCAGGTGCCTTATCCAGGTTGGCCTGCCACATGGAGGCCAGGAGTGGGAAGGAAAAGTGCGTTGAGGCTGTGCTAGTCCAGATGAGAGAAAGGCAGGCCAAATGGATCGTAACCCACTTCACACCACTCAGTCAAAGGACGGAGACCAGTGGATGACAGACTGCATCTCTGCCACCAGTCTGAGATATCACTGCTTCTCCAGGGAGAGGGTGGCGAGGGTGTGCGTGCCTGGAGGAGGCAGAGGTCAGGAGCTGAAGGGGAAGGGCTCTCTGCCAAATAGTTCTGAAAGGGCAGCAGTCTTACTTATGTGCCACATAAGATGCCTGGAGAAGGAGGAAAGCTTTTCCTAAACAGTGACATCAACTCTAATTAGAATTGCGAAGATGCGAAACTTGTCTTGGAGACATCCTTGCCTGTCCTTATCACCCACTCATCTCTATTATATACATTATATTATCTTATATTATGTTAGTACGTGTTGTTATGCTAGTACACATTATTATATTAGTACATATTATTATATTGGTACATATCATTACATTAGTACATATTATTATATTGATATAAGTTATTATATTGGTATATATTATATATAAGGCATAGGTAATAGTGCAATTATGATATTATCTTTCTCAGGGGCACTTGAAGAATGTGACCCTTGAAGAATGAAAAATCATCAAGAGCCAAACATTCTTCATGTTTGAATTCCAGGCATGATGACAGGTGGTGCAGCAGCTATTTTGGGACCTGGGGCATTGCCCAGGGCTTTGGGACATTGCACAGTTCGGGCAACCACCTGTTTGGGCGATAGGCTTTAGGGCAGGCTCTTAGGACCACGCAGATTGCAGACACACAGTCAACAGCTAGACTTTTATACTGTATCATAGACAAGGGTCCTGACTCTCTGTGGAGCGAGTGGATTTCTAGACAGAGGATCAAAGCTGCTGTCGCCTGTCTCTCATCCTCTAACTTGGAAGAAGAGAATACTTTGGGCTCCCTAAATGATCCTTAGGGACAGAGACGAAAGATTTTAAAGGGAAAATTCTTCTGGAGAGGGGAGTGTTTAATACAAATTTTCTGGCAGTCTGTGGACTAAAAGTCAGCACGCCCAGAATAAATTCAGCATGGGAAAAGAAGCGGGGAGTGTTGTAAGCACATGCTATGGGGACAGCCAGACTGTGGCAGACCCTGGTGGTGTCAAAGACCACCTTCCCTTGACAGTGGCCCCAGGCACACAGGGCCACCAGCACTGTGTGTGTGAGATGCCGCAGAGTTCCTGTAATCTAGTGCTTGACCACTCCAGGGTGGCCTGGTGCTCACACTGGGTGGATGGTTGGAGGAGGCCTCCTGTGTTATTTAAAGATCCATATGGGGCTCTTGCATCCCATTGTGCCCACAGAGACCCAGATGCTTTCAACCTGGGAAGAGAGCCAGAGTCAGACTTGTGTTCTGGCTCTGGTCTTTGGGAAGCTGCATTAGCAACTGCAAGCATGCGGGGTGGGAGGGTTGAAGTGAGTTTTCTGCGTGTGGCCTTAAATAAGTTCTCTATTCAAGCCAAGCTGTGCTGACTGCCCCTCAGTTCTCTAACTCCTTTGCAAAGTCTGGGCAAGGGAGAAAGAGTGGGAAGGGAGGTGGGGAGGGCTGTCACTTCTTCATTTCTTGAAGTCCATTGAATTTATTGTTTCTTATTGCCTCTGCCAAAAGGAGCTGTTCAGAAGCTCCACAGTCTCCCATTCATCCATCATTCGACTGGTCAATCATTCATTAGTTCACTGAATGTTGATTGAACCCCTAATATGAACAAGGCCTTGTGGTGGGTAGAAGAAAGTAGGAAACCATCGTTGAATCAAGAAACTCATGGAGTTTTATAGTTAGAAGGGAACTCAGAGGCATCTAGTCTAACTTCCAGCTGCTGCGGGAATCCCTCTCTGCCACCTCCGTGACGTGGGGCTCTCGGGCACCACTTGATTATTTCCAGTGATGCTTCTGGAAAAGCACATGCCATTGCTGGGCAGTTCTGTTGTGAAAATTGTCCTTACACTGGGCTGAAACCTCTCTTCTTGTAACTTGGGAACCACACGGGGAGCCTACTCCCTCTTCTAGATGGCGGTGTTTCCAAGATTTGAAGACTCTTCAGTGACCATTGCCCTTCCTTGATTCCATCCAGCTTCCTCTTTTCTGGGGTTCCAGGTTAAACTACTCTCCTGATTCTTCAGCAGTTTCTCACACAATGCAGCTCCTGCACCTGGCACCAGCTCTGTCACCTTCGTCAGAGCCTCCTCATCTTGACATCAGCATTGAAGTGTGCTGCTGTCACCAGCCAGGCACTCTGCTGACTTCTGATCAGACAAAATATTGAGGATGACCACCTCCCTTGTTCTGACTATTGTATGTGTCCAAAACCTCTCAAGGCAACACGTGATGAGTTCTCTGAGAAAGCTGCAAGCCAAGTGTTGTGGGAGTGCAGAGGAGAAAGGGAACACCTTCAGTTGCAGAGGATCATGGAGGGCTGCTGGAGGAGGTGACAATGGCACTAGGCATCAAACAATGGGTAGAGTTTCAACAGGCAGAGATGAGTGTTGAAGGGTGGGCTGCACTAGAGTTCATTTTGGCAGAAAAAAACCCCAACCTTTCAGGTGGTGACATTTGTTCAGTGTCCTTCAGTAGAGGATTAGCTGAGACCCTGCGGTAGGAAGAGGTACAGGTTAGATCCTCCTGGATGACCTCTGAGCCAGCCCTGAGGTTCCAGGACCAAATGTCACTGTGGTTCAGAAGAGAATGAAAGCCAGACAAGAGTCAAGACCTAAAATTCTCTTTGAGATGTTGTGAACGCACTTAACAGATATATCCTCCAAAAACTCCAGTGCTGCTGGACTCACTGCCTCCTTTCTCCTCAGGTCCTTCACCACAAGCTGATAGGGAGTGTACTGATTGGCTCCTTCAAAGTAGACCTGGGGACCGTGTACAATCAACCTGGTAAGAAAGCATCGCCTCCCGGTATCTCTCTCTTACTCATCTCCACTTTGCCACACTTGGAGGTCCAGCTTGTTTATGCACTCATCCATTTCACCCTCCTTTCAATGACCTTGAGCACCAATTGCACGAAGTTGAGCAAGACATGACTCTTCTCCTCAAAGTTTACAATCTACTGTTAAAATTATCTTATATGTCCATACTTCTGAGCAGTTTCTTTTTCCTTACAAATTCTGTCTAATTTAGTGCTGTGAGACCCAAGCAAGAAAGATGGAAGAGTATAGAAGTTAAGCATGTGGACTCTGGAGCCAGAGAGCCAGGTTCAAATTCCCATGTGCTCTTTCCTAGTTGTGCAACCTTGGGTGAATGATTGGACTTCTCTGTGCCTCGGTTTCCTCATCTTTCAAAATGGGGATAAAGTAGTACCTCCTTCAAAGGGTTGCTGGAGGATTAAATTAATAAACATACATAAAGTGCTTAGGACAAAACTCAGCACAGAATAATGACTGTGGCATGCCATAAATGGATTTACTATAATAATTATTATTATCCCTGCTTTATAAGGAAGTGAAACTTAGAGAAGCTAGATTAAGAGCTAATAAGCAACAGAGCCAGCAACATAGATCTTCTCATGAAAGTCCCCTTGTCTTCAGCAGTGATTCCGAATCACATGACCCCAGCGGGGCCAGGCAGTGGGCATAACTGAGGGCAGTGGGCTGAGTTTAATACACCAAGGGGTGTTGGAGGCTGTGGGGAACCAGAGGGCTCACAACCCATATGGAAGGAGTGGTGTCTACTCAGCCCCTTTACCACCTGCTGTTGTGTGGAAATGTGCACTGTGTATTGCCAGATCTAACAAACGTTTTTTAAGATAAGCCAGAAGTCTAGATTTTGAAGTTTGGACTCACAGTGAGGGCCAAACAAAAAGATCCATGAGCCACATTTACAGCCAGTGAAATATGTCCATTAACGTCCTCTGATCTGGTCAAAGCTAGATCCCGCCTATGTGATTTCCACTAGGTTGAAGGCTTCCCCAATACCTGTGGCAGGTTGGAGAAAAGATGACGTGGGTGGGAAGCTATGGAGAGGAGGGAAAGAAGGAGAGGGAGGCAGCAGGAGACTTGGAAATAACTGCCATGAGCTACTCTTTCTTAGGGAGTAGAGTTTGGGAGGCCTTGGGTGTGGCGAGAACTGGGTGGAGCTGCTGGGTCCGTCTGTGCAGGATTTCTGAGCTGTCAGGATGCTTTTACAGGTCATCAGTTCTGCGACAAGTGGGCCCTGCTCACAGACCCTGGCGACATCAGGACCGGCACAAAGGGGTACCTGAAGTGTGACATCAGCGTGACCGGGAAAGGCGATGTCTTAAAGACCAACCCCAAAATCTCTGATGCTGAGGAGCAAATAGAAAAGTGAGACAGGTCCATCCAGGGCCATTCAATGGAAATGACAGGTCCCAATCTCCCTGTCTCTTTCCCCTTCCTCTATCCCTTTCCTTTTGGGTACATGAGAACAGCCAAGATCATGGCTTGTTCACTTGGGATTCTGCTCTATTGGAGGCACCAAGATGTTTCTTATCAAAGGCATGACTATCCTTTGGGAAGTCAGCTTCTAGGACAAGAACAGCCTGTCTTCCTGTAATAAGCCATAATAGATAAGCCGTTCCTGAGCTTATCTGATTTATCTGAATTTAGCTGATTTTTCTTTGAAGGAATTATAATTTCAACCACTGGGTTGTGAAAAGGGAAGACAATGCACCTCTCTAAAGGTGCAGAGTGAGAGACAGTGTTTTTCCTATAATTCCAGCACCTGAATGAGTTGGCATTCACTCTATTCATACCTTTTGCTGTCCTTAACATTAGGAACAAAGCTCATTTTAGCGACGAATCCTAATCTTTTTCAGATTTTTCTCTTATATCAGGATCCTTCTTTCTGCCTCTAAATTGTTTCTACCTTTTCTCTCTATTCTTTCAAGTGAGAGAGCCTTCTCATTTTTTGTTTTTGTTTCCCCACTCAAACCCCAAGGAACCTTTTGATCCCTCAAGGCTTTCCATCAGAGAGACCCTGGGCCAGATTCTATGTGAGACTCTACAAAGCAGAAGGGTTACCCAAGATGAACTCCAGCATCATGGCGAACGTCACCAAAGCATTTGTGGGTGACGGTAAGGACCTTGTGGATCCCTTCGTGGAGGTCTCCTTTGCTGGGCAAACGGTAAGGAACCATTATCAGCAACACTGGCAGGTCTAGGCCAGACCCCTGATCTTTATCCAGGGTATTTTCAGTCCAATGAAATTAAGTTAAAGCCAAGATTAGGAAGTGCCTTGAGAGAGAAAGCTTGTCACGAAAGCCCCTGGATCATGTGATAAGAAAATAGGGGAGGATCACCCACTCACTCTCCATTGGAGATCACGGAGAGGAGCTTTGGGGGGGATCCATGATTTAGGAGCCAGGCAGACAGGTTTCCTTCCTCACCTCTGGCCACTTCCCTGGCCTGTTTCCCAGTCCCCAGACCCTGCAGAATTACCATCTCCCTCCCAATCTTCTCCACAGTTTCCCCAGGTAGTCCTGGTCCTATGTAAGTCTGGACATCTCTGTTCCCTACTGGAGCCACTGGAAGTACCAGGGCCTGGACACGTGGTCAGAGCTTAATCTTGGTTGGCTGGACTTTGAAGCTCCAGCTGACACATTGTTGTCTCTGCACTTAAAATATATGCCTACCCTGACCCCTCCCATGGGCAGGGTGAGCGTTGAGGTGTTTTTGACTTGGACCACCTTGGTGGTCATATTGGATGACACCTCCATTTCATGACAAGGAAACTGAGGTCCCGCCTGGGGAAGTGATTTACACAAGGTCCTACTTTTATGAAACATGAACTCAGGGTCTAACTGTATCTGCTGCGTTTCTGGAGATGCATGGAACAGTTCCTGCCTGTAACGGGTGGTTGTTTCACTCCAAAGCCAGTATGCCGATGAGAACTTCCTGTGGGCAGGACTCGTGACTTACTCACATTTGTTCCTGATGTCCGGCACAGAGTAGGTCATCAGTAATGTTTGCTGGGTATAGCTGATTTTCATGAGTGTTGGGTGTAAGAAGGTTCATTATTTTTAGCAACTTGCTTTATATTTCCAGCTGGTTTGAAGAGTTTTCTTTGGTTGGTCAAAGGCCTCTTTCATTTCCTTGCATGGCTCATATCCTCTGGCTGTGTTTTAGGGACGAACCACTGTGCAGAAGAACTGTGCCAATCCTGTGTGGCACGAACAGGTGGTCTTCAAGGAAATGTTCCCTCCGTTGTGTCGGAGGGTGAAAATCCAGGTGTGGGATGAAGGCAGCATGAATGATGTAGCGCTGGCAACCCATTTCATTGACCTGAAGAAAATCTCCAACGAACAGGATGGAGATAAAGGTACAGCCTCTGGCTTGGAAATAGGGTCTTGAAATGATTGATTTAGAGCTCTCATCTTTAAAACAAGAGGGTCGGAGCAGGCAATGTGTTAGGCACCTTCCATGTTCTGTGTGGTCTGTGGTCAGGGCAGTGGCGGGAGCAAAGCTCTGGACTCCAGGAGGCTCGGTCCTGGTCCCAGGTCTTCCACAAACATTGCTGTGTGTCCTTGAGGCAGTCACTCCCTCTTCCTGGGCTTTAGGTCTCTTAATTGAAAACCGTAGTTTAGATTAGCTCAGAGGTTGGCAAATTATAGTCCATGGGCCACATAGGACCTGCCACACATTTTTGTATGGTTCGCATGCTAAGAATGGTTATTACATGTTTAAATAGTCCAAAAACGCTGTGCCCCCAACTCACTCGTGGGAGCACGAGAACATGAGTATGGCAGGAAGGTGCTTCTGACTGTGCGCTCAGAGAGCCGGGGAGGGAACAGAGAGCCCCAGCTAATCCACTGAGAAGGTTGAAAGAGCCTCCACCCAGTATGATGCTCTTTATTTGCAAAACCTGGGTTAGCAGGTGGTAATTCTCTAAATATCCCAATAAACCCTCCCTCTCTTTAATCCCAAGGCAATCTTTCTCTGCGCTGCAAATTTGTGTTAATTGATGTATATATTTGTGTATATACGTGTGTGTGTCTCTGTGTGTGTATTTATACATATACACATATACCTTGAAGGCGTGGCTTAAGCAGAGAACAAGCTGTACACATTTTTATGCCCTCACAGAGTGACACCATAGAGAGGCCTCATTAAAGATCTAACGTTCGATTCTTCCTGTGTTGGAAGGGTTTGGCACGCAATTGCTTTATGCAGAAAGCACATCCACCCATCCACAGGATTTCTTAACTAGATGTAAACATGTTTTACCCACAACTTTTCAGGAACATCTTGATGACGTTCAAGAGATGTATGACAGTGTTCAAAAAAGTAGACATCAGGGGCCCCAAATTCTTTCTACCCCTGGTTTTTTGTTAAAAATTTTACTTTTTCCTTTTTCTCCCCAAAGCTCCCCAGTACATAGTTGTGTATCTTTAGTTGTGGCATGTGGGATGCCGCCTCAGCATGGCTCAATGAGCAGTGCCATGTCCACGCCCAGGATTTGAACCGGCGAAACCCCAGGCCGCCGAAGTGGAGTGTGCAAATCTAACCACTTGGCCACAGGGCCAGCCCCTCTTTCTACCCTTTTAACACAATATCTCTACTTCTTACAATTTACTCAAAGGAGGGGCTGGCCTCGTGGCATAGTAGTTAAGTTCGGCGTGCTCCACTTCAGTGGCCCAGGTACACGGGTTTGGATCCCAGGCACAGGCCTATTCATCAGCCATGCTGTGGCGCCGACCCGCATATAAAGTGGAGGAAGATTGCACAGATGTTAGCTCAGGGCTAATCTTCCTCAGCAAAACAAAATAAAACCAAAAACTTGTTAGTAAAAAAAAATTTACTCAGAGGAGAAATAGAATTTAGTCTGGGGAGGGGAGGGGAAGTGGAGGAGGAAACATTTAGGCATAAAACTATTGATAGTGCAATATAAGGAAACATCTATTTGTCAACAATGGGGGAATTAAGCAAATTATGATACGTGTATTTATTGAGTAATGGCAGATATTCTTGAGCACTCCCTAAGGCATGTGTGAAGCACTTAATAGATATTATCTCTATTGATCCTGATAGGTGAGATAGGTACTATTAGCATCTCCATTTTACAGATGAGGAAACTGAAGCAGAGGAAAGTTAACTCGCCCTAGGTCCCATAGCTTGAAAACGTCAAGCTGAGAGTTGAGATTTGAGCTTAGGCAGCCAAGCTTCAGGACTGCGGTCCTGTACTGCCTGTCAAAATGAAACATTCTATTGCCAAATCATGTTTGCACAGACACTGTGTTTTCCCAGATGCTACGTATTAAGAAAGGAAAATATCTGTGCTAATTGTAAACTAAAATCATCAGGTCTTTTCAGTTCTACGTTTAGAACATATCTCAGAATACTTACTTCTCTCAATCTCCGCTACCACCACCCTAGTCCAAGCCACTGCTGTCTTCAGTTCTGATGACGAAGTGGTCCTTGAACAACTTTGTCCACATCCATTCTTATAATCCTTCACATAGCAGCCAGAGTGATCTTAAAACACACATCTGGGGGGCCGGCCCCGTGGTGTAGTGGTTAAGATTGGCATGCTCTGCTTCAGCAGCCCAAGTTTGCGGGTTTGGATCCTGGGTGCAGACCTATACTGTGTGTCAGCTATGCTGTGGCGGTGACCCACGTAAAATAGAGGAAGACTGGCACAGATGCTAGCTCAGGGCCAATCTTGCTCAGTCAGGAAAAAAAAAAAACCCCACACATCTGATTATGTTGTATCTTTGCTTAAATCTCTGTAAAATATTCCTGTGATTTCTAGGATAAAGACCAAAATTCTTGTCAAGGCCCCAAGACCCACCCACCTCTCCAAACTTTTCTCACATAGCTCACTCTCTGGATTCCAGCCACACGGGCTTTCTCTTTCAGTTCCTTCTATCTGCTAGCTCCTTTCCAACTGCTGTATGCTGTTCCCTCTGCCCAGAACTCTTTCTTCTCTCTGCTCTCTCTGCCTAACTCCTTTCCATGCCACATCAGCCTGTTATTTGTTCTTGCAGCAGAAGGTGTATCTCCTTCATAGCATTTAGAATGTAAATATTTATTTGTTTAATGTTTGTATCTGCTTTCTTCTCCACTGGGCTCTGCGCTGAGTGTCTAGCATGGTGCTTGGCACATGTTAGGAGTCAATAAACATTTCACGAATGAGTGAACAGGTGAGCATGCACATCAGCATTCATAGTATTATCACAATGAGTGAATGAGTATAAACATATGCATGGAAGAAAGACTAGAAAGAAATATAGCAAAATGGTAATCATGGCTGTCTTTTGGTGACAGGATATCTCATAAATATTTTCTCTTATCTTTTCTGCATTTTCTACACTTCTAAATGAATATGCACAACTTTCATAAAGCAAAAAAATAATCAGCTTGTAAACATAACCAGGCAACTAAAGCTTGGGATCTTTCTAGGCTTTCTACCTACCTTCGGACCTGCCTGGATTAACCTGTACGGCTCACCCAGGAACCACAGCCTGATGGACGACTACCAGGAATTGAACGAAGGCTTCGGAGAAGGCGTGTCATTCCGGGGCAGAATCTTGGTAGAAATTGCTGTGGAAATCCTCTCGGGAGGGGCACAGGAGTCTAAATTTTCCAAAGCACTCAAGGGACTAAAGTTGTCTTCGAAGGACAAAGATTCCAAATCTTCCAAAGGTTCAAGTAAAGACAAGGATGACAAAACCGATGATGGAAAACCCCAGCAGGCTTCGGACAAGACCAACTCAACAGAGGTCGAGGTGGAACCTTTCGATGTACCCCCGGAGGTAGGTCTGAGCACTGCTCCACTGCTCCTGTGAGGTGAGCCCGGAGCAGAGACAGAACCTGCCACAGGCTCCCAAACCTTCTGAAGGCCCACACAGGTCTCACCCCCCTGCAAAGTGTGTCTCGGCTCAGCCCTGTATGCAGGGCTGATCCTCTGCCTCTTCCTGCACACATCACGGCAATCTGCTCGTGATAAATTCCTTCAGCACCCCTCCAAACATGGATTCCCATGGAAACCAGAGTAAAAGAGAAATAAAAGTGCTCTGGGGAAGCTAGTGGGAGTGGGTGGTGAGGTGGTGGACGGAACCACATCTGTGGCCTAATTTTGTTTAGCTTTGTTAGCTTAGAATATGCTTGAGATATGAGATAACGTGGGATGAGGGATGAAGAGGAGGAAGGGTGGGTGACCAGCTGGGATACAAGAAATTGAGAAACCTGTTCTCCTGCCCCAAACCTATGGGGAAATCACAATTCAAGGGAATGCTTATCTTTGCTTATTACTCAACATAAAGCATATTAGCACTTTTCCAGCCTGGTTCTGTATTATGGGAAAGAGATCTGGGGCCCCAAGTTGAATTCAAACAGTGAATATCCTCTCAACTGTTTAGTTTAGCAATAGTACTTTGTAGTTAAGCAACAAAAGAACTTTATGTTTTGTTAGTAGCAGGGGTGGGTGGATTTCAGCTCTCAGCTTGAATGATTCTGTCCCTAGGAGTGTATTTCTCTGGTCAACCAATCATTTCGGGTGCGGAAGAGAGGTGATGGCTGGTTTCCCAGAGCTGTCTATTCCTAGGGGAGACTAGACTGAAGGGTTGTAGCATGAAGGTCACCTTAGCCTTGGAAGAGCCACTTAATTTTACTTCTTGGATCTAATAAATCTTAAGAAACAGTGTGGGGGAGAGGTTGGAACACAGGTTTGCAAATCTTGGGGGTTGATTCTATTCATGTCTCTAGTACTAACTCGTCTCAGTATTTCAGTTTACTCATCAACAGAATGGGGTAGTCATAGTCCCTCTGTCATAGGCATCTCATGGGGATAAGTGAGGGGATGCCTGTAAAATGGTCAGCAGGGTTCTTAGCACAGATGTGGTAAGCAGGCAATCCATTTGCTCTTGTTGTTTTTACCAACGTTACTGTGGTTTGCTCCCACCGCCATGGGCAGCTATTCAGAACTCTCCACCCTGTTGTTTGTGACTTACTTTGGGTTTTTTATGGATGCCCCCGGCTCCCCCTCTGAACTTATATATTGGAGAATATTCTCTGGAAATGCGTACTGTCAGTTTGTTGTGGTTAGAACTGACATCACCTTGACGTGATTACATTTATGTGTGTTTCTTCAGAATATATGCCAGCTTTGGAAACTTAACATTTTTTGGACTTTGCCAGAAATCGTGGGTAGCTTGGTAGCCACCTAGGCCTATGTGCCTTGTATCTGTCCTTGTGACAATCTTTCCTGCTGTTGATACTGGGCATTCTTCTCTAAACAGGGATTGCCAAGTAGAAAGGGGCTAGTAAAGATTTTCTTAACCCAAGTCAATGTCTTCAAGATATTTTTTCTGAGGCCGTCTGAAAAAATAGATCATAGCAGAAAGAAAGGGTGACTGGGAACATGTGGAGTAGAGTGTACATTTTCCTACAAGGCCAGGGGCCATCTTGGCTATTGTGTAGAAGGTAGAAGAGAGGGGGAAAATTCAGTATCATTCAAACCTTTATTTCACCTCTCTCTTCTCTTCATTTTGGCTTCTTGTTTTTCCCGAACAAACAAGAAGTTCAAGAAACATGTCAGTTTCTTGCTGGGTTTATTAGTTATCTATTGCTATGTAACAAATTACCCCCAAATTTAGCAGCTTAAGACAACAAATATTTATTTTGTCTGTGGGTGAGGAATTTGGGAATAACTTGGCTCAGTGGTTCTGGCTCAGAATCTCTCATGAGGTTTCAATCAAGATGTTGGCAGGACTGCAGTCTCATCTGAAAGCTTGACCGGAACTAGAGGATCCACTTCCAAGATGGTGCGCTCACATCTTACTCACTCGCTGGCGGTTGGCAGAAGGACTTGGTTCCTTGTTGGGTGTTGGCATGAGGCCTCAGTTCCTCACTACATGGACCATTCCATAGGCTGCTTGAGTGTCCGCATGGCAGCTGGCTTCGCCCAGAGTGGGTGATCCAAGAGAGAGTAAGGCGGAAACTGCAATGTCTTTTATGACCAAACCCATGGAAGTCACACACTGACATTTGTGTCATGTTGTAATTGTTAGAAATGAGTCACTAAGTCCAGTCCACACTGAAAGGGAGGGGAATTAGGCTTCACCTTTTGAGGAGAGGATTTTTCCAAGAATTTATGGACATATTTTAAAACCACCACACTGGGCTTCTACCTTCCTCAGAGCCTCAATAGCTCAGAGCTCGCCCTCACCAACACGGTGATATCCCTTCTTGCAGCATCTTCCTCTTTTTAGCTCTCCAGGGTTTTCAAGCTCCAATCTGTCTTGCTGCAGCCACGATCTCATTGCCTATCTGGACAAATGAGATCCCATGATGTTGGCCTTTCATCACCACCATCAAAGCTTATCTTCCCTATGCCAAACTTTCACAGAGCATCACTAATCCAATAGATATGTTCATTTCTAAATTCTGTGAACACTTGTTGAGTAGCTTCCTGTTTAAACATCATCCTAAACATTGGTAGGAATAAAAAGAGTCAGACTCCATGGAATTTATGGTTAGAAGGGGAGGTAAGGCATGCAAAATAAATGTACAGAAAGTAGAAAGTGATAAGTGCAATAAAGAGGTACAGATAAAGTGCTATTATTTCCTAGAGTGAGTGAAGTATAACGACTAAAATGTTGGGCTCTCCAGGAAGACAGCCAGATTTAAGATGTGGCAGTGTGGTGTAATGGTTACTGCCTTGCCTCTAGAGAAACAGTGCCACTATCTGAATCTTTGGCCAAGTGACTTAAGCTCCTTATGCTTATTTCCAATAATAACCTCTGCTTTGTAGGCTCATAGTGAAGGTTTAATGAGTTAATACACGCAAGGTGCTTAGAGCAGAGCCTGGAAGGCACATAGTAAGCCCTCAATAAATATTCATCGTGCTTTGTAACTTTGGACAGTTATCTTAATCTTTCACAGGACTGCAGTGTCCTCATCTTTAAATGAGTAGAATCAAAATATCTCCCTCCCAGGGGAGTTGTGAGAATTACATGAGATAATGTGGGTAAAATTCTTTAAACCACATCTGACATGTAACAAGAGCTAAGTAAACATTACCATCAACCTTTTTCCAGCTCAGGGAATCAAGGTATGCTTCCAGAAGGAAGAAGCAGTTGAGTTGTACCTTGAAGGATGGGTAGGATTGAGACATGAATTCTAATCTGTTGAGATCCTCATCCTGACTACCATTTGTGGCATTTATATGTGTAGGCTTTATACCAGGTCCTCCACACGGATGATCTCATTTCTCCCCACTGTAGGCCCTACTATGATGTCTATTTCACAGACAAGGAAAATGATGCCCAGAGTGGACATGACTTGCCTGAAGTCAACCAGCTAGGAAGAAGCAGGGCTGGGATTTGAAGAAATGTTTGTCTGGCTATGGAGCCTGCTGTCCCTCTTCCAGGTTACGTAGCCTACATTCCCTCCAGGTCTCCAAGTGATTTTTAATCTCCTCCCAGAGAGTAAACTCGGCCTCAGGAAGGGAGATAAGTGGCTGGTTTATAGGCAGGGGATACAGGGGCAGCAGGTGGGAGGGGTGTGTGCTCTGTGACTAAGATCCAGCACTTGGCCCCCACCCTGTCTGACACTTTCTGGTCAATAGAAACATTTCCTGCTGATGCACAGCAGGCTCCTGTTTGAAGGAAGGGTCACCTTTTGGGGACCCATTGGCTTTCTGAGGGACAAGGGTCAGGGCTCTTGATTGAATGGGCTCTTAACCTCTGAAGCCACAACTGCTTTATTTCCTTAGAAGAACCTTATTTCTTTTTCCATGGAGTTTAATGAATCCAACTGTAAAACCAGGAAGCTCAGACTGCATGGTTCCGGCTCATTCAGCCTCTTCGCTCAGAAACGTGATGCTGTGTCACGGTGTCCCAGCTGTATCTGCTCCCTGAACCATCAGCCTGTTCCATGTCAATAGGATTCATTTGCAAATAGTTGTGTGTTATCTTGAGATGGCTCCTGTCTTGTGACCTGTCACAGTCCCATCTTCCAGAATGCAGGCTCCTTGAGAAGGCAGCCTCGGTGGAGACCAGGCTTCAAATCTTGACTGACTTTAACTTGCTATGTGATCTTGGGAAGCCCCTTAGTCTCTCTGAGCTTTAGTTTATTTGGATAAAAGGTGGTGGTTAGAGCAGATGAGCTCTAAGGCCCTTTTCAATGTAAAAGCAGTTGTGATTCTGGGACCTGTGCACCCCTCGCAGAAGCAACCACTTATAGCCCATCCTGGACACACTTAATTGGCTGATGCTGATGCAAATGCCCAACCCTGCACCCGCTTTTGTCTGGGCTTGTGTTATTTCAGGAAGTAAAGTCTGTCTTTGAGTTAGCACCAAGGCGTTGGGTTAACACATGTCGAAGTTCAAAGAACACAGGTTCTGTGGTCAGAATACTGGGAAAGTTACTAACCTCAACCTTAGGTTTAGTTTCCTCATCTGTAAAATGGGAACGATCCAAATTTTGACCTGTTAAGGTTGTTAAGAGGAACAAACAGAATGTATGTGACCACGCTGTATGATGCATAAAACTATGCTCAAATGTAAGGGCTTCATCCTGTGAGTCTGTCTTTTTTCTAAACGTCTGCTCACCAGCAGGTGATTCCAAGCCGTGGTTTCACCAATAGCACCTTAGAAAGATCCACATACCTAGCTTAGCCTTTAAAATAAAAGAAGATTTTATCATAAGGAGGTGTGGCTCAGGAGGCTGAGACCACATCATTCTAGATAAATGGCTGAATTCGGATTTGTAGTTTGAAGGTCCTCGTTCCTGCCTGTCTGATTAGTGGGGAAATGATGTGCCAGTTCAGGCTGACACTGAGACTCAAATGCCTAGGAATTACCCTGGACCAGGTTAGCATCACTAATTCAGCTTCCCAATGATTAAAAAAAGAGCCAGCCTTGTCTAATGTTTTTTTTTTTCTTTCTATAGATTGTACCAGAAAAATATGAGGAATTTTTACTCTTTGGAGCATTTTTCGAAGCTACCATGATTGACCGGAAGATTGGAGATAAACCCATTAGTTTTGAAGT
This sequence comes from Equus quagga, assembly GCF_021613505.1. Classification (NCBI taxonomy): domain Eukaryota; kingdom Metazoa; phylum Chordata; class Mammalia; order Perissodactyla; family Equidae; genus Equus; species Equus quagga. The sequence goes on along the minus strand of NC_060282.1, from coordinate 17,317,458 downwards.
TTCTATTGGTAAGTGTAGACAATGTCGACAAAAATAATCCATAACCAATCTATAAATGAAAATTTGGGTGAGTTTATTCTGAGCTTAAATCTGAGTGATGCGGGATCCGTGAGCCGAGGAGTCGAAAGAAAGATTTCTTAGACTCTTAAGATCTGGCAGTAGGGCTCTTTTATTTAGAGAATAGTATAGAATAGCATGGGGACAGGACCCATGGGCAGTCAGAGCTGCTGCGTGGGGACAGGACCCACGGGCAGTCAGAGATGCTGCTGGCATGGGGAGCTGCTGCTGCCGCTGCTGACATGGGGACAGGACCCATGGGCAGGCAGAGCTGCTGCCGGCATGTTCCTGTTCCTGTTGCTGCTGCCGCTTCTGCTGCAAAGTTGGGTGGAGAGTAAGGCTAAATTTAAGGCATAGGTATGTGAGTTGTCTCTTTACAAGACAAAGGAATATGTAAAAAAGTTAAAATGGTGTCAGTGCCTGTAGGGTCCGGCCATTTGGCGGTCCCACAAGCTTTAGATAAGAGTCAAACCGGATTGAGTAAATGGCAGAAGTCACCGCTTGAATTTTATCCTCAGCTAAAGACAAAGGAGGATTTGGGGGGGGGGGGGGGGCGGCGGTCAGTTACATGAGGTTGCCAGACAGTAACCAACTTAAGTTCTTGCCTCTGGCATTAAGAGTTTCTAGAGATAAGGCCATCCCCCTTCTTCCCGGCACAGAGAGGGAGGCGTCTTCACAGATAGAGGTTTCCCTTAGAAATTTAAATATTTCCCAACAAAGGGACGAGCAAATTCCACACCTCAGAGTCTGCTTCTCATCTGTAATTTTAAAATTAACCAGCCTAAAAATCCTCATCATGAGGATTATAACCCGGGGCCTTTCTTCCTGAAGGAAGAAAGGACACCAAAGAAATGGGGTGCACAGAGTGGTTATATACCCCCAGAGAGGATGTTTCTCATAGGATTGGAATGTCCCTTTTACAATAGTCACGAGACTGCTCTGTCGGCACAGCAATTGATGGAAATAGCAGGTAGGTCTTCTGTCTCAGTGAACACAGCAGGGTGGCAGGTCTGTTGTCTCCAGCTGAGTGGTCACAGGTGAGCTGGGTGGTCAAAGGTGAGTGCAGCAATCAGTTCCTAGCCTAAGGAAAGATGCTTATCCCTAAGGAAATGCCAATGTGGGAGGGAGAGTGAAGTTGCACCTTTATCTCAAGGGCCTTTGTTCCGGCCATAGGAAATATCTAAGCAGATATACAATGCGTGCTCAATAGCCACAGTCAGGCCCTTTTGGAAAAAAACAAAGTCAAGCCGAATTAGGTTTATACCAAATGGCTTCCTCATATACTCCAATATATCCTATTGCTTGCCATTTTTATTTGTCAACAAATACAATGTATGGCACATGCATGGGCTTTGGACCTATTCACTGAATAAATGAATTAGTGCCTTGCATGAGATGATGGTGCTCTGGTGGAGGTCGGAACCTCAGAAGGAAATGAATGATTCCTTGTTCACTCTTCTTGTCAATATGTAAGGAATAGATTTGTTTTCATACTTAGAAAAAAGGATTAAGAGTACAGTTTGGATTCAGACAAATTTGGCTTACAAATCCTGGTTCCATTACCCCTAGGCTCACTTAACTTCTCTGGGTCTCAGTCTTTTTATCTATAAAATGGGAATAATGGTAACTCCTCATGGAGCTGTTGTAAGGTTTGATGAGTTAATGCATGCAAAGTGCCATGCATAAGATAGCTATTGATGCTGGGTCGGTGAGCCGAGGAGTCGAAAGAAAGATTTCTTAGACTCTTAAGATCTGGCAGTAGTGCTCTTTTATTTAGAGAGCAGAATAGCATGGGGACAGGACCCATGGGCAGTCAGAGCTGCTGCCGGCATGTTGCTGCTGCCGCTTCTGCTGCTGCCTCAGCTGCTGCTTCTGCTGCCAAGTTGGGTGGAGAGTAAGGCTAAATTTAAGGCATAGGTATGTGAGTTATCTCTTTACAAGACAAAGAATATGTAAAAAGTTAAAACGGTATCAGTGCCTGTATGGTCTGGCCATTTGGTGGTCCCACAAATTTTAGATAAGAATCAAACTGGATGGCAGAAGTCACCACTTGAATTTTATCCTCAGCTAAAGACAAAGGAGGACTTGGGGGGGTGGGGCGGAGTTCAGTTACATGAGGTTGCCAGACAGTAACCAACTTAAGTTCTTGCTTCTGGCATTAAGAGTTTCTAGAGATAAGGCCATCCCCCTTCTTCCCGGCACAGAGAGGGAGGCGTCTTCACAGATAGAGGTTTCCCTTAGAAATTTAAATCTTTCCCAACAAAGGGACAAGCAAATTCCACTCCTTGGAGCCTGAATCTCATCTGTAGTTTTAAAACTAACCAGCCTAAAAATCCTTATCATAAGCCATTTTAAAATTAAGCAGCCTAAAAATCCTCATCAGCTATTATAATAGGTGCTAATAGTAGGGTTGTTATAACTCCCAGCAATCTTCCTGAGCTGGTATACAGCTGGGAAAACTGTTCCAAGAAAGAGCATTCTGTCAGAGATGGTCTTGATTCACGTTTGGGAAGCTCTCCTTCAGCGGAGCGGAAGGAAATGGAGATGGAATCCACTTAATTTGTGACTTAAGTAGTTTTTACCAAACAGAATGCACGATGGATGTAGATGATGGCTCATCATCACTGTCAATCTTATTTCTTTGTTCTGACCATCCCTCTTCCGACCTTCATACTGGCATCTTATTTCTCCGCCCTGGGAGCACATGAACTTGATCCCTTATGTGAAGCAGCCTGATTCTGCTTGTTGACACCTGACCCCTCTTCCCTTGCTGCTGCCTCTACAGGTAATTTTGGGAACTTGACTGATGGAGGGTCTCATCAGGGGAGTAAGAAGTCAGCTGAATCAGCTGAAGAAGACAACGTTCCACTGCTACATGGAGATGAAGGGGACGCGGCCCACAATGTTGCCATCCCTATGGCCTCCACCACTCACCCAGAGAAGCCACTCGTGACAGAAGGGAACAGGTAGGAGACAGCAGGGGAGAGCCAGGGTTCTGAGGGCAGGGACGACACGGTAAGAGCCACTCTACTAAATCCATAGTGACATGTCAACAACTCTCCGAATGACACATCCAGGTAATTCATTTAAGGGCAGAGCGATGATGGTGATTATTCTTAGCACATCTGAAGCCCCCTTTGTGCTATAACTTTGAAGCATAACAACGTAGGAAGGTCAGAATTTAAAATTTCAACCCAAACCCTATTAACAGTTATCAGACTCATCTGAGCTCTGTGCTATTATGTCAAATCCACTTGGTGGGATCATTGAATAGATCATTTCTTCTCTTATTTTTGCCACAAGCTGAAGAACTCAAAAAACGATTGTCAGCCACCAGAAAAGACCATTTCAGAAAAGAGCTCGGGCACCTTCATATACTCTCATTGATCTTTAATCTATATAAAATTTCAACATGCAAAGAGAAGTAAAATTATAGAATTCTGTTTTAAGAAAGTGGTGTCAAGCACCAGCCAAGGGATTTATGAGAAGGGGAAGCCACACATAGTGAGGGTTTTCTGTGGTCTGAGCCACCATTCTCTGCATGACTCCAAGTCACAAATCAGAAAGTTGTCAATTGTTCTCTTTTTCCTTCCTACCCCCATCCAATCAGTGATGAAGTCTGGTCAGGTCTAGTTGTCAAGTATTTCTCATATCTATTGCCATTTCTTTGATTCTGACCATTGACATCTTTGGCCCGGATTATTTAAAAAACATCCTACCTGGCTTGGATCTTCTTCAAGAAATTCACCGAACTATCTATCTGAACCAGTTACTTCCCTGATTGACATAATTGGCTGCCTGTGGCTTTCAGGATTATTTTCAGAGGCCATAGCTTGTTAATTCAATCCCTGTCTACTTCTCTACCATCATCTCCAGTCACTCCTCAAACTCTACCTTTCCTCCAGCCACATAACGACCCGGCAGTTCTCCAAGTGTATCCTGCTGTTTGCTGCTTCTGGGCCTTTGAGCATGCTCTTCCCTCTGCCGGGCAACAAGCCACCTCCTCAGAACTGCTAGCTCCCATTACCCTTCAAGATGAAGGCCAAGTTCCCTTGCCTGAACCCCAAGTCTGATTTGGACTTCTAGTCTCACCTCCGTCAAGCACTAATCACACTGCACTAAGATGTTTTTGTCTGTCTTCCTATCACACTGTGAGCACTCCGAGGGCAGGGCCTGTCCTGACTCACCTGTGTGTCTGCTCCTCTCTGTGCCTGGCGCATGGGAGATGCTCATGGCTGTCTCTGAATGAGTTAAGGAATTGCTGTAACTGGGTTGGGCACAGGGTACCATGGAGCTGAGAGAGCGGGTGGGTGACTTACGCTGCCTGGGGAGGAGGTGAGGAATTGGGAAAGGGCACAGAAAAGGTGATATCCTAAAGGATGAGAAGGCCTTAGGGGATGATGAGAATTCTGTTTTAAGAAGGTGGAGTCAGGCACTTTCTTGGAACAGTGCTTGGGATAAAGTAGGAAGGAGTAAGTGAAAATAATCTTAGCTGCTTGTCTTCTTGTTTTGGGGCGTGTCCTCTATTTTCTAAATCCTCTCCCTTCCATGGCCCACCATCCCCCTCCCACAGCCCACCTTTTTAGGGGCCTTTTTTAGGCTCCCTGACAGTCATACTGTTTGTCCATTCTCCTTTACATGCACCCAAAGACCCCCAAACTTCCCCATCCTTTAACGGCTTCTCTGTCCATTCTCAAAACTGAAGACATTGATAAGTGGATCCTGTAACTGGATCTGCAGCTCCAGGAGACTTTTCTGAGACTACTCAGAGGTACTCTCTCTCCTTTCACTGCGACCGGGTAGTGACAACATCCCTCACCTTCATGAACTGTGCCCTTGTTGACTATTTGTGGGGATATCAGGGAATGTACTATGGGAAGGATTTGGGAGGAGATGCGAGGTTTCAAGGCATCCTCGGATGAACCTCATATTAATGCTGGCCAGCTGGCTCAAGGAAAACAAAATAAGTCCTGCTGGTGCTTGGGGCTTCCTGTATATTCCTCAGTCACTATATGGAGGCTCTGTCCACATAGTGGCAAGCCAGGGTGGCAGCAGCTGAATTCAAGAAGATTCTATGTCTACAATAGACGCCTATGCATGTGTGCACACACATATACATGCATGCACAGTGTCCATATACATGTGCACACACACACACACACAATTTATTTGTCTGTTGCTTCCATTAAAATACTACCTTGTAAGGGGTGGTTTAGCATGGGCCTTAAAATACCACCTTGTGTTTGTTCTGGACTTTCCTGTTTTACAAAGCTGAGCATTCACATATAATTTATGTCTCGTGCTGGAGCTCAGGAATGAGATTGGAGCACAAGTCATCCAATGGCGGAGCATCATTTGATTTCAGGCCTAACCTTGCCCAAAGTCACAAGGCTAGTCATGTATCAGGGCAGCCATTCAAACTGGCATTCTCCTCTTTCCACTGGCAACGCAGTGCCCTCCCATCTGCCGTCCTCCATCTGCACTGCAGTTTGCCTGAGAAACTACAGTATCCTGGTCCATGCAGACCCAGTGAGACTAGGAGGACCCTGGGAGCCAAAGAGACAAAGGCCTTGAACATCATTAGCACAAAATAATCCAAAGCTAAGAAACCTTGGAACAAAGTACAACACTGCATGGGAATTTATCTCGTTGCAGGATTCTCAGTGCAATAATTTTTAAAGAGATAAAAGAAAGAGCAGCTTGGTTTCTAACCTTTTTTATCTTACTTTTTTGTTCTCCTGCTGTAATAACAACCTCAGTTTCTGCCAAGAATTTATTGGCTTCTTTTCTGAATGGAAACCTGCTGGTTTATTTTCTGCAGAACAGACCATGGGGCACCTTTGCTAATTTTATGATCTCCAGAAGAAATTTGGGTTGGAGAGCTAAAAAGAACAACCACACATTCTTTCAGGCTAAAATTCTCTTTAGCTTTTTTTTTTTTTGGTGAGGAAGACTGTCGCTGAGCTAACATCTGTGCCAGTCTTCCTCTATTTTATGTGGGATGCCACCACAGCATGGCTTGACAAGCAGTGTTAGGTCTGTGCATGGGATCTGAACCTGTGAACCCCCAGCTGCCAAAGCAGAGCGTGCGGACTTAACCACTATGTCACCAAGCCAGGCCTCTCTAGTTTTTTGGAATGGAAACAAAGCTTATCTCTCTCTCTCTCCCTCCCTTTCTCCCTCCCACTTTTGGCCTCTTGGCCTCTGTAGGAGTGTGACTCCAAACACTGTCCACATTTATCAAGGCCACCTCTCCCATCATGCCTATTCCAAGAACTTTGCTTTGGCCTTCCTTCTACATTCTTCACACAGTTCCAGGTGTTTGTGGGGAAATTACAGAGGGTTTGGGGAAAACCTAGTCAAGAATACAGCTGTCATTAGGCAAAGAACTTCCCCTTTTTATTACCCCTCTCCCAGCTTACCTGTCTTTGCATCCACCCCTTTCCTCCTTGGGAACCGAAATTGACAAATTAGTTCCTTCTTTTCTGTCTTCTTCTCCTCCTGTTACCCATCTTTTTCTCATCAGCATTTAATCATATCCACCTATCACACTCAAACATTCCCTTTGGCTCCACATCTCTTCTAGCTACTTTGCCATCCCTCTTGTCCTTTCTTAGCCAAACGAGTCACCTACATTATTTGCACCAATGCCTGGCAACAAATATTGGATAGATGGAAGGATGGATGGATGGCAAGCCATGGAATGAATGCTTAAGTTTAGTTTGAGGCACATGGCTTCATCCTCATTAATTATATTATTACCCTCTTGCATTTTTCTAGCAACTTGAGTTGGCGAAATGCATTCACATCTGTAATCTCGGTTGATCCTTACCCAGTGCCGAGCATATAGACAGTAAGGGAAAAATGTTAGTTTTTCTCCCTTTTTTCCTCTCTCAGTTTAAAACTTTCCTCCTTGAAGAAGGCTTCCCTGATAAATCCTGCCCTCTGGTGATCATTTCTAAGCTTTGCCCTCCGTCTGATAGTGGTGGCTGTTAGTAACGTCTCCATTGTAGCCACATAAATGCTCGTCATTTATTGTTCATGAGTCCCCGGTGATAGGCTACGGATGGAATTAATAGTTTGATCATTTTGTCACCACCCCTCTCCCACCCCACCCAGAACATACGAAACATGAACATGTGGCTGGAATTGCCTGAAAAACACCGATTGCCAACTAACTTCCAGACCTAACATGTTTTCACAGGAATTACAACTATTTGCCATTTGACGGCAAGAAGCCCTGTGTCTCCTTCATCAGTTCTTGGGGAGACCAGACGTTTCGGCTGCACTGGTCCAACATGCTGGAGAAAATGGCAGACCTGCTGGTAGGTGACTCTGACAAGTGATGGATTTGCATATCAGGGAGCTGGGGGCAAAAGAGATTTTTTTACCAGCCTCGTAGAGGGCCTTAGTCTAAGTTTAAATACAAACGAATGGAGGCTGCTGCCTTTGGAGGACACGTGGCTCCTACCACATGGATCTGTAGGGGATGAGAATACATTTTGCGAAATCCCTAGACTTTAAACCAAACTATCCAAATTCAAGTCCTTGCTCTATTTCTTACTGTCATAGGACCTAGAGAGAGGCCATTTTCCTACTCTCCAAAGGGCAGGGGATTGACAACTTTCTCACGAAATTGATAGATCCTGGCTTCAACTAATATGAAATCCTAAGTCCTTAACATGGTGGATGGCTGCCTACAGATCAGGCCCTGCCACCTCTCCAGTCGAGGCTCTTGTATGCTCTTCCTCCTGACTTTATTCTAAGCACACTGGTCTCCTCACAGTTTCTCAAAGAAACCAAGTTCCTTTATGCCTCATAATCACCTCCATGCTGTTCCTTCTGCCTGGGCTGCTTTTCCCCTCCATGCTTCTCCTGTGTAACCCCGTCAGCCTCCATGGCTCGGTTCCAAGCACATCCTCGGAAAAGCTTTCTGCTTATCCTCTCCCATTATACCCTGTTCTGTTCCTTCAGAGTTCTCACCAAAATTTATCATTTATTTGCAGGTTTCTTTTTCATTTCCCACTGTTCTATGGCATCTAGCATAATACCTGGCTCCTGAGAGGGGCTAAAGAATTATTCGAGGAACTGAATGTGTGAAAGTATTTAAAACGGTGCCAATAGGCACAGATGCTAGGTTGTTCCACCCAACGCCCAGGGAAGAAAGAGCACCCGGAACTCTGCTTCTTTAGTATGTTGCAGCTTCCCTTTGTGACTCCTCCTGTGCTCACATTTCTCTCACCCCTACACATCTCCTGGGTGCATCGTTTACTCTCTGTCCCCCGATGCCTCACCAGCTGACCCTTGTCTTCTCTCTTTCATTCTGTGAAAACCTGCGGTGAGGAAAGAACAGCCCTCTCTCTCCTTTGCTTTATATTCTCTCTCTAATTGTGTCAGACAAAGTATTGCCTCTGGCCCTGGGGCTTCCAGGCCTTATGGAAGGACAGTCTGAAAGCGGTCATGAAAGCTTAGTCTGGTGTCACGCCATGTGGCGGCCACACACTCTCCTTATAAGGCAGGTCTTGCTGCTCCTTCAGACAAAATATCTATTTTTGTTCAGACAAAATAGCTATTTTATTTCTAAAAGGCTGGATAAAACAAATCAGAGTTTTTTTCCCCTGGAGGTCATAGTAGCCTTTGGCACTTGTTTCTAATTCCTTTCTCAGAGCCAGGATCCCTGCCATGCCGGCATATTGTGGCTAATGGGATGAGTGTTTACTAAGCACCAAGCACTGTTTGAAGAAGTTCTCGCTTCCCTCTGGTGCTCGAGGTGGGCACTATTCTCATCTGATTTACCGATGAGGAAGCTGGGCACCAGGGGTTCGGCACTTGTAAGTGTTAGAGCCTGGATTTGTGTGTAGGTGGTCTGACCCCAAGCCTAGGTCTTTAACCATGCCACCATATTTCCTGTTCTTATAATGAAGGGGGAAAGAGGGAAACGTGTCAGCAGGCATGTGGCAGAGAATGTAGTTTTTGTAAATTCTAGCAAAGCAGTGGCAACGTGTACATTGCCCCTTGGGTGCCATTTTCTTGGAATACTAGAATTTAGGCCCCAAAGGAAAAGCATATAACTGTTGCCATATGTAACCTGTTTCCACCCCACTCCCTGGGCCAAAAACCCCTATAAGCAGAAGAATTGATATCCCTTCAATTTTGGGCATTATTCAATACAATTACATTCCTATATAACAAACTGACTTGAACACTGCTTTAGAAGTTTACGATAATTATATCTAATTTACTTTGTTAGATATTTCCCATGACATCAGGTCTCCCTACACAGTAGACTCTAAATAAATGGTACCCAGTTAGGAAATGGATCTTGCAACAGAAACAATGAGTTTGAGCAGCAGAGGAGAAGACTTGAATCCGGACCAACTCCAGTTAAGAAAAGGAAGTTTCTAAAGTAGTGTTTCCCCGCTCAGGCACGAGAAAGCAAGGGAGATCTTTCTTCATTTCCAAAACAAAAAATTAGCTAAATGTCATTTCTGGGGTGTTACAATCAGTACCTCCACTACGATGTCTAGTTCCCACCTCTCATCCCTCCACCTCTGTGGTTTGTTTCAGGAAGAAAATACAGAAGAAGTGAAAGAACTGGGCAAGATTTCAGAGAAAGCACCGGAGGAGAAAATGAAGACGGTGTTCAGTGACTTCATCAGTCAAAGCAGGTACTAGGAGAGACAGCCGGCACATGGGGAGCTGACTTATATGGAATCAGCTTTTAATTACTTTCACAAATGGTCCATTTTACATGCGTTCAGATGGGCATTTTATAGTATTATATCCATCTTTGTTTTGTTCGGTAATTTAGCTGGCACTTGTCAGGCTGACTACTGCTTCCTGATACTTAAACAACTAAAACATAAAGCAAAGGAGAAAGAAGAGAAGAGAAGAAAGACTTACTGCAGAAACTCTTTATGAAACAAGAAAAATGCTAGGAGGGTTAGTGCCCAGCCTTGTTCTTTGCATTAGGTAGATACTAAAAAACTAGTTGACAATTAGATGGATGTGTTATACCAAATACTATTTAATAGAATTTTTTGTATAACACATTAATAAGAACCAAGTAATGACTCTTATTCCGGGAGGTACACAACACAAGAAAAGATTTTTAAAAATAGGGTGTATTAGTTATCTATTACTGAGTAACAAATAACCTCCAAATTTAGTGGCTTAATACAATGTTTATTGTCTCATGGTTTCTGTGAGTCATGAGCCAAGTGTGGCGTAGCTGGGTCCTTTGCTCAGAGCCTCTCACAGAGTGCAATCAAGGCATGGAGAGAGGTGGCAGTTATCTCAGGGCTCAACTGGGAAGTGTTCCCTTCCAAGATCACTCAAGTGGTTATTTGTAGAATTCAGTTTTCATGGACTATTGAATTGACAACTTCACTTCCCTGCTAGCTGTTGGTCAGAGGTCAACCTCAATTTCTTGTCATGTGGACCTCTCAAAGCTGCTTGTCACAACATGGCAGCTGACTTCATCAGAGTGAGCAAGAAGGAAGAACCAGAGAGAACATGCCAGCAAGATGGAAGTCGCGGTCTATTATGACCCAATCTTAGAAATGACATCCCGTCATTCTTGATGTATTCTATTAGAAGCAAGTCACTAGGTCCAGTGCACATTTAAAGGGATGGAATTACACAATGACAAGTATAGCAGGAGGTGAGGCTCATTGGGCACCATCACAGAGACTTCCTACTATGTAAGGAAAAATCTTTGGACCTGCTCTTGAAATTAATTAGGTCAAGACTCAAGCAAAAATGAGAATTTGTCATAATGGAATTAAACGAAAAGAGATGGAGATTCATTTCATGGAAGGCAAAAACTAGTAGACAGGGACTAGCTAAATTCTGGTGTTCAGCTTTATAAATTCTGTCTCTCCTAATCTCTCAACTACCCAAGCATTTTTACTTTAAAAAAAAAAGGAAAGCAAAGAAATAAATGTGTAGTTTTTCTTTCTATCTTTATTTCTCATTTGTTTTTCACTATAGAAGCAATATATATCAGAGCCATTCCTCCTGTGAGCTAAGTGCCACCTGAGATTCCCTTTAAACATCTTTAAAAAGCTTCATGATTCTGTATTTTTAGAAACGGTGGGCAAATTAATAGCTCAATAACTTTTCTATATTAGGGGGTTACTTGGGGTGATATTCATTCTCCTTTCTCTTCAAGTTTACGACCAACTGAAAAAATATTCCTGAGGGTCAAACAGAGATCAAAATGTTAGTTTTCTATTTGGTGAACCTGGATTAGAGAAAGCAGCTTGGACCTGAGGTCAAGGTGGGCTTCCTGGTCCACCCACCCATTTGTGGTTGAGCAGCTGGACTTCAGGGCTTCCCCCAAGAAGGGACAGAGCATTTGCCATGTCGAGTTGAGGAGGCTACCCACAGCCAGTAGTGGGGCTGGGTCTGAAAGAAGAAGAAGGAACAGAAACATGTTCTGGGGTCATTTACCTTGGTTTTGATGAAGGAATCAATGACTTCTTGTCCTGTGAGGAAGGGAGAGAGATCAGAAGTCAGAAATGTCCACCATCTGGGCTGCTCTATCCTGGGAGTAGAATGGAATTCCTTGTGCCTTTGGGGATGGTAGATGTGTGACAATAAGATGCCTCCTCAAAATACAATATTTTTTATTCTTTTAAAAATTAAGAGAAAATGTAACTTGACTAGGATGCCCAAAGAGAATTTCTGATGAGGTGTCCAAATGCCACAAACAGAGCTCTGGTGTAGGACCCTTCATTGGGGGTGTGGCATCTTAGACTTCCCCTTTTATCACTTTTGTAGTTAATTTTTTATCACAGTATTACATGCTTATCTTGCCAAAAAAATACAGAAATGTATAAAATAACAGTGTTTTCAAGTTTCTCCCCAATCCCACCATTCAGACAGAAGAGTTTGATTTGTCTTCCTGGATTTTCTCCTTTGCATTTTCAAACACACACATTCATAAAAATACTGTATTTCTTCACAAATGATACCACACATTTTGTTCAGTAGGTTTCTTTTTCACTCAACAATATGTCACTGGCATCTTTCTACAGCAGTACGTAATAATCGTCTTCAATATTCAATTGCATGGTGTGTCATATATTTATCTGGTTCCTGATATTTAAGTTGTTCCCATTTATTTTGCTACTATAAACAATGCTACAAGAAATGTTGCTGTGTAAACATATTCTTCCAAAATTTTTCAGTTATAGTTAAAGGATAGAATTCTGGTATAATTTTTAGAAAAAATTATACAGACATTTACATTTTTATAGGTGCTGTCAAATACCCTCTTAAACATTATAAAAATTTATACTTTCCTACAATAATGGAGGAGAGTGACTATTTCTCCACATCTTCACCAACCTTGAATATTATTCATTTTTTCATAGGTGAAAATGGTGTAGATTTTAATTTGCATCTAAGTTGTCGCTAATGAGGACAATATCTTATTTCCTCAAGTTTTAAAACCATTCATATTTCTTCTTCAATTGCATTCATAACCTTTACCGTTTTCCTGTTTTTAACTTCATCCCCCAAAATGTTGCTACTCAGTCCTATGCACGGTTTTAAAAATGTGAAGGCGTATCTCAGTACTGAGTTTAAAATACTTGCTCTACATACAACTTTTCAGGAAGCTTTTGGTGAGTGTTAAATTTCTAAGATGAAGGACAACTGCGTTATTTTGTGTTTGTTGTTATGAACTCGAATAGCAATCACAATAGATATGTACTGAAAGAAACTGGGAAAACAAGCATCTATTTCCCAAGACTAATGTGGGGTCTAGGCATCATTTCCAATTCTCATTTTGTCTCTTAGAAAAGTTAGTGCATCATTGCTTAATCCTAAATGAAAAATCTTGGCTCATTAACTTTCGCATTGCGTGGCGGAAAGTATACTTGCAAATCTCTGGAATTATATAAATGGATTTTCACTAAGTAGGTTTCAAACTTGTTATTCTTCTCTTATAGTGCCTTTATCTCTGAAGCAGAAAAGCAGCCCAAGATGTTGAACCAAACCACTTTAGATAAGAAACGACTCACGCTCTGTTGGCAGGAGCTGGTATGTGAAAAGCTATTTATACTTTGAACAGAATTAAAGCATGTGCTTTAAAAATAAACCTTGTGGATGAGGCATAGGTCACAGACCACATGAGGATAAGGTTCTAAAGGTTATACATTTGCGCGATGCAGAGGCATGAGAAGAACATATGAGAGTGAGTTGGAAAGGAACTAACCTTTATCGGATGTTTACAAGAATGAGCTGGAAACTCACCAGTTCTACATCCTATTCTGATACATTTCCCACTTGTTTATTTTCTTGACATCTGTATTTTGTCAAAGACTTGACATTTCCCCCTTACAAGCTGAGAGATCAAAAGAAATAAGTATTCTTCCTTTCTTTGGGTTCCTCCCATTGAGAATTGTGTTAAAGTCGTAAGCACTTCTTGAGAACAAGGCACGAGCCGATACCTTTCTGTGGCCTGGAGACCCTGCACAGTGCTGGGTGCCTTCTAGATGCTCAGTCCCTGTTGAACGAGTGAAGACTGATAAATGCTGGACCAAGTAGACCCTGGATTATCTCATTCTGAAACGTCACTTCCAGCAATGGCACCAAGGGACATTTTGTATGAGGCCATGATAATTCTGCAAAGAAACACTCCTCTGTGTTTGGTTGGCCAGGGACATTTTAAAGATGTGAGTGGGGCCCAGAGAGATTAAATAATTTTTTAAAGGTCACGGCTAGTTAATCATAGTCTAGAGACTAAAACTCAAGTCTCCAACCTCCTAGTTCATCCTTCTTTCCAGAACAATAAATGAAAGTTTGTGTATTCCTCTTCTATACTCCAAGGGAGGCCAGATTCCCACCATATATAGGATCTTCCTCCCACCCCAATTCTTCATCAGCACCTCTCACTGCCCTTCCCTGTCTCTGCGGTGTCCCTCCACGACATACTGCCCACAGAGTTCTACTGTCCTCTCCATGTCCGACAGTCCTGGGCCTAAACAAGCCCACAATTTCAAAATCTTTGTAATGTCCCAGCTCTACCTCCTTATCTCCAGACCTGTATGTCCAGCCTCCTCATGGACATGTAAGCTGCTTGTGTCAGGGCACCTCAAACTCAATATTGCTCACTCAACCCAGCATCTTCCCACCTAAACTTGTTCCGCATCCCATTTTGGCACCACCAGCTACACTTGTTGCTTCAACCAGAAGCCTACGAATTGACTTTAAATCCTTATCCCTCACCCCGAATAGTCAGTTCCACCCCAGGCCCTGTTGATTCTGCTCCTCAAAGACTCTGGAACTTACTCCACTTCTTCATCCCCAGAACCACTGCCTAAACGAGTGCTTTGGCATCTCCGGCTAGACTATTGCGGTAGTCTCCCTCCAATCCATCTTCTATACTACGACCAGACGGTCTTTCTAAAACACAAACCTGATTAGATCACCATTGCTTCAGAATTCACTGGAGTCTCTCAGTCATTCATAGGACAAAATCTAAATTCCTTTTGCATGATATACAGGGACGCTCATCATCTCACTCCAAACTAGCATCCCAGCCTCACCTCCCCTTAATCCCTTCTTAGATATTTTATGCTCCAACAATTTTGAATTCTCACTGATTATGTGCCTTCACATGTAATTGTTCCGTCTGTCTGGACTGTCCTTTTTCTTCTTGTCACCTGATGAATTGTATTCATTTTTTAAGCCTCAGCTCAAATGTCATATCATCCATAACACCTAGCTTCGCCCCTCTCTGCTCCCATGATGTTCCACACATTTTAGTTATTTGCATGTATTGCTTTCACCTCACCAAACTGTTCAAGTCTCAGAGGAAGGAAGCATGGGTTTTCCCCCGCCCCAGACCTTGGTTCCTAGAATAGTGCCTGGTACAGAGCAGGCATTCAGTTCTTCCAATCAACAGGTACAGAAGGCTTCCAATGTGCCAGGCCCTGTGCTTGGTGCCGGGAAAACAAAGCTGTGAGTACTTGGTGCTTGTCATCAAGAGATTTATTGATTGACTGGTTTATTCATTCCACAAACATTTATTTAACACCTGCTATGTGCCAGGAACTCTGTGAGACACCGAGAATAAAAGGTAAGAACAACAGAGGAGGTTCCTGGCTCGTGAAGTTCACGTTTTAGTGGAGAAAACAGAAGAGAGACAGGTAAACAACAAGTAAATAAAAGTGATTACAGATGATGATTAGGAAGGAAATTTTAAAAGGTCATGGCAATCAGGAAAATGTGGGGGGATGCAAGGCAGTGGTGACATTTAGTTGAGGAAGCCAGCCACGCAGAGTCCAGGAAGAACATTTGAGCAAGAGGAAAGGGAAGCACACCAGTCTTGAGGATGGACCGAGCTTGGTACCTTTTAGGCCCTCCTGAGGAGCCGTGTGCCTGGGGCACAGTGAGGGAAGCACCATGAGATGAGGCAGAGCAGGCAGGGCCAACTCACACAGGGCCTTAGAAAGCACCGCAAAAGGTTTGGGTTTTTTTCCTAAGCGCATAAATGTGAGCTGAATGAGTGAATCAAAATAAACACTTTTGGATCTTCCAAACACGCACACTGAGCCCCCTGGTGGTGTTTCCCACATGATGCCGACTTGGTCTGGAAGCACCCACCATGCCCCTGGGAAGAGGTGGCGAGAGCAGTGATCGAGGACATGGACTCTGGACTCAGCTGGCGGTCACCTCCAGCTCTGCCTCTCGGTAGTTTATTAC
Organism: Equus quagga; assembly: GCF_021613505.1. NCBI lineage: Eukaryota > Metazoa > Chordata > Mammalia > Perissodactyla > Equidae > Equus > Equus quagga. Next base: position 17,301,684 of record NC_060282.1, on the reverse strand, counting down.
TCTGTTTCCTCAACTGTACAACAGGAATAATAACACCTACCCCGTAAGGTTGCTATGAGGAGTTACGAGGATTAATACAGCAGTTAGAACATCGCCTGGACAGAGGAAGAGCTCGTTCCTTTTCAGCTGTTATTATTGTGATTGTTGCTGTTGTTGTTAAGTATTAGAAAGCCTAGATTTAGGTCCTGCCTAACAGAGCTATGGGAGCTTGACAAACCTCTGACTTTTCTGAGCCTCAGCTTCTCATCTGTCAAACAACCATGAGAAGATATTCACCGCCTCCGTATTCCTACGAAATTTCTCTTCAACAGGCAGTGTCCACTGGCAGACCCTGAAGCAGCCCTCATGAGTGGCTCCTTGTGGAACTTAAAAGTACCTGCATGATTCTCCAGCAACAGGACAGTGCTCGTTGTCCAGATTTCTAGAAAGATCTATGCTGACTCTTGTCTTATTTTAGGACGTGATGGTCAAGGAGGCCAAGGAGATCATCCAGCAGCAGAAGAAAAAGTTATCTCTTGATGAAATGATCCAGGAAGCCCAAAAATTTGTGGAAAAAATCCGCTTTCTTGTTGATGAGGTAATCAACTCTCAAGGCAAAACTCAATTTGGAAGATTAGACTGAATGTCTTCCCAGTGAGGTGTGAATGTTTGATAAGGATGAAAGAGGAGCAGTGTTTTCTCCCAAACTCTACTGAGCTGAGCAGACACTATTAGTTTAGGGGTGATAAAGGAGATTTTAAAATTAAGATGCAAATGTACAGATTTGGTTTGCAAAGCCCGAGTATTCAGCAGAAATAAAAAGCATGTTCCCTAATGGACTCAAGAAAAATCAAAATAAGCACGGGAAGATTGGTAAGTTTGCAACTTAAGAAGATTTAAACTCACGTCCAGTAAAAGTCAAAACAGCTTCTCATTTTAAATTTGCTTGTAAACAGCCTCTCTGGTGACTTCTAGAATGATCTAAAACGGCCCTCCTATTTGTTTCTGTCAGAAACCGAGTTTCATGTGGGAAGTTTTCAGAGAGGTACAGATTTACCGCTTCTGTTCTCAAAAGTTGTATTTCTTGTTGCAAATCCATCATTCCCTGAAGGCCTAATAAAGAATGAGACAAGCAGTCACTTTAGTAGACGCAAGAGTTTCAATAAGCACCCAGAAGGTTCAGACCAGGAACTGGGGCCTCAGGTCTGTGACTGACCAGCTCTGTGGTCCGGAAAACCTCCACATGATATCTCTGTTTCCATATCAAGGGAGAAGGGATGCCCTCTTTGGGTACCAATTTCACCAGAGGGTTATGGGGTTAGAAAGACAGAAATCTGCTTCCAGCCTGGGAATGTCAAAGCCTAGTTTATAACAATATACCTCCCTTTTGTTTTGGTGGCTGTGTTGGCTCAGAAATGTGCATTTCAAACACTCACAACATAATGGGCTTCCTGGCAGGAGATTCTGCAATTCCTGTCTTGATTAGCTCAACTTTAAAGTCTAATTTTCTGAGCAATTTAGTCGTTTCTCCTGAATAACCACCTAAAATGGAGCTAAAATACTTGGCAATCATATTTTAGGTATAAAGTCCCTTGCAGAATTGTTTTTCCTTCCTTAAGAGCAAATGGAAAGATATTCATGAATTTTTGGTTTTTTATTTCAATATTCTGGAAATGTTACCTAGCTCTTAGGAGGGCCAATGCTCAAGGCTAAATCATTATTACAAGATTGCAAAAAAAAGAGGAAAAGGAAAATCTATGGGAAGGTGTAGAAAAATGTTTGTTCTACAGATGGAGAAAAGTAGGCCATCAAAGATGCCAAATCGTGGATCCAAATTGCATATCCTCAAAGCACAATAAGAGTTTGGCATATGGGGTTTATAGGTACTTGTAATTCATGACCGAAGGCTTTCTCAAAGAAGCTACACTTGCTTGATTGCATAGATGTTTAAGTACCCAGAGGGTTTAAGCCCCAGAATTAGTTTTGCAGAAGGGGGGCTGTTTCAGGATAGGAGAGCACTGGAAGTGCCCTTGTTAAACACCAACCTATCAAATCCATTCCCCTCTGTTCCCACAGCCACAGCACACCATCCCCGATGTCTTCATCTGGATGCTCAGCAACAACAAGAAAGTGGCCTATGCCCGCATCCCGTCCAAAGACCTGCTCTATTCCCCCGCCAGGGAGCAGATGGGCAAACACTGCGGGATGATCAAAACTCATTTCCTCAAAGTAAGTCTGCACTATTTTTGACTCAAAAATTCTCTTTCCTCCTGAGTTGCTCAGCGTTCCTAGTGTGTGTCCATATCGCAGACTCTTCCTCAAAACTTTCAAAGATCTGAAGACAGCTGGAACACCTTGCCCTTCTTGAATCAAATTGTGATTCATAGACTTTCTCAAGGCTGAATATTTTCCAGTTTTCTAATTACTATGTCACCTGACATGTAAGATTTTCTTTTAACCTAGTAGGAGCACCTCAAGGTTACTTTAATTATTACTTCTTTGATTACTAGGAAGAATGGACATTTTTCCATTAGTTTCCTCTGTACATTTTCTCAAGTGAAATTTGTCCATGGCATCTTTTCACATGAGTTTATCTATATTTTAAAGATAGATTTCAAGAAAATTACAAGAGGAGAGGTTTATATTCCATAAAACTGCTAATTCTATGGAATATAAAAGTCCTGGTGACTTTTAAATTGTGAATATGAGTCTTTTCAACTTGAGTCTTTGCATCCTTCCTGAAGACATGGTCCCCTGATGCCTCATGGGTGGCTACTCAGGCACCATCTCTGGATGGATTCTGCTGTCTCTAACTCAAGATTTGAGCCTTTCTTGGAGACCCTGGGCATTTTACCTCTATGATGAAGAAATTTCTTTCCAAGAAGTAGACTTGTGCAAATATGGAGAAAAAGCAGTCCAAAAGCTTAATTAACACTCACCAATGACTGACAGCTAGAGTGTGTGCTTTGACCGATTTAACTTTTCCCAACCCATAGGAGACTGCTCTGCCAGTTTCGGTTCTGATTTCTTGCTGTAACATAGTTATTTTTCTACTGCCTCAGAAGGAGGAGGTGAAGGTTCGAAACCATGCCATGCGAAGAAGGGGTGAAGACATAGCAATGTTTAACTGAGAAGAGATTTGATGGCATGATGGAGATTTTAAGTGTTTGTAGGGCTACCACATGGATCATGGGTTGAGAGTGTTTGTGTTTGTTTCCAGGGGATAGAACCAGGCCTCATGATAGCCATTACAGGGAAATAGTTCCCTAAATGGAGGTCCATAATGTGCTCCTTGTCCCCTTGTTGTAAATATGGCAGTGGGCAGCTAGACGAGATGGCTTCTGAGTGCCATCCAATTGCTAGAGTCTACTATAGATGTGAAGGTCAAATGTTGCAGACAGAAGAGGCAACGTGGAGTAATGGTTTAATGCATGGGCTTTGAAATAAAGTGAATCTGGGTTGTAATAGTTTACTAAGACTGCTGTAACGAAGTACCCCTGAGTGGCTTAAACAGCAGAAATTTAGTATTTCATCGTTCTGAAGACCGGAAGTCTGAGATTAAGGTGTTGGCAGGGCCATGCTCCCTCTTGAAGATGCCAAGGAAGCGCCTTTTCTAGCTTCTGATAGTTCCTTGTGGCAGCATAACTCCAGTCTTGACAGGATGTTCTCCCTGTGTGGGAGTCTCTCTTCACATCGTATCCTTTTATGAGAACCCTGCTCCAGTTTAACCTCGTGTTAGCTATCTTTGCAGTGACCCTATTGTCAAATAAGGTCATATTCTAAGGTACTGGGGGTTAGGACTTCAGCATAAGAATTTTTGAGGAATACAATTTAACCTAATATTTATGAGCTGTATGACCTTGGGCAAGTTACTTAATATCTCTATTTCTACGATTCTTCATCCATCAAATGGAGACGGTGTTGAGGCTTAATTGGACAAATGCATGTGAAGAACATGCAGTGTACATCATCCAGGGTCATCATTCAACAAATGCTGGCGTTCAAACAAACGGACATCCAACATCTAGAGGATGTTTCTGGAATTGTGTGCTCCCTTCTGTATGGGATTCTCTTTGTTATTTTCTGTCACTTGTGTAAAATGATTTTTAAACCCACCCCTGTAAAACTGTAACTGAAAAAAGAAATTTTCACCCAAGTTACTCGTCACAAATATCAGAGTTTTTCTTTAACTTTCTCCATCTAAAGAATTCTGGGGTTGCAAGAAATACTTAAAAATAGTGAATCATTTCAGAAGGCCTTGTGCTAAAAATACGAGAAAATCAGTGTCAAGTTACTCCCTCCTAAATATTTTGATGTATCCTGGCATTATTTAAAATTAGGACAAAGAGCGGGTGTCAAATATAGCCAAAGGGTGGACATAACTGGGAGTGCAGAACCTTTGCCCCGAGGTCTGGGTTTACTTCTGTATCTGAATTTCCTTTTGCCACTGGGACTGCTTTGTGTGACAGCCTTCTGAATTGTGTTGAATTCAATTGAACCGACACGATGAAAGGTCTTGCTGAGATGATTTAGCAAAACCATTTTCATTTCTGTTGTGATGTGTCACCTTTGATTGCCACTTGCTCCTTCAGCCTCCCTCTCTGCCCCCTGCTCCTCACTGAATTGCTAAGTCTGAATAAGTACGAGCTGTACCAGGGGGACAGAGTGTTCACACACCTGCCATCCACTCTGATTTTGTATCTGGGAATTAGGAAGTGCAATAAGACAAAGCATAGAATGTAAATCTATAAATCTCTAGGCAAGACTCTTCTCGAAGCTTATTCTACGGGACATCTGTCCTTTGAGTGCCTCCATAAACATCCCATGTTCACACGTTTGGGAGGTTGCCGTGGTCTCCCTCTCTTGGAGTTTCTCAGTGCTCGTTTACCAGTAGAAGGCTCTAGAAACAGCTTTAACTTTTACAACCCACATTTGACAACCATAATCATCTAGCATACCTATTTACAAATTTTAGGAAACTACTGTTTCTGGGGGTCCCATTTGGGGCATATTAATCTAGAAGAAACAAGGGGGCCTCATCTGAAGTCACATGGTTACGTAACAGTAAATCTGTAACTGCAAGCAGGGTTTCATGGTCCCTGGTTCCATGATTTTTCTTTTTCTCTAATTTAAATCTATTGGTAATGCTACTAAAAATGCTGGAACGAAATTAGACCTAATTGACCAGCCAAAAAAGCAAGAGTTCTCCCTTTTCAGTCTCATCCCCTTTCCCTAGTGGCCGAAGTGGGGAACAGCATGTTCATTACCAAAGAGAAACTCATCCTGTGAGAGGAGCTGGGTGCACTTAGAGCCCAGACAGAGGGTGGTGCTTGATCTTCCTTTTCTTTTCTGCTTGAGTCACCTCTCTGTGCCAAGTCTGCCCCGGTAGACTCCAGAGGCCCCTTCTCAGTCTCGTCTCCACCTCTATCCTATCCTCTGCTCCACACCGGAGTCTAGTCTCTTATTCTCCAACCTCCAGTTTTCCATCCAGCTTTCCCTCGGATGCAGTAGAAAGTGGTGGCTGAAAGACACCGTTCTGGGTCTTGCCACAAAATGAAACCTCCACGAAGCAAACAACCCTTCCTCTGACTAATATTGATTGACCAACTTCAGCACAATTTGTGTGAATTACCTTTCTCTCCTTTTTATGGTTTGCCAAGATTTCCTCTTCCTTCTAAGCCAGCTGGCATTCCTGAGGACCCTGGAGGGGGGTGGATGGGGCATGAGAGACGCTAAGACTGTAGCATTTTGTCTCAGACAATTTTTATACTTTGATGATCATAGATTTTTGATGCACTTTTGCATTTTTTAATTATTATTATTATTTTTTCCTACCTTACCATGCTACTCTCAAAAGGAAAGAAGTTGCTGTGGTTGGTCAGATTTGAGGAGTACATGAGAAAGACAGGAGAATGGGGAAGAGAAGGAGGCAGGGGAAGACACACCCAGGCTGGAAGTGCAAGTGAAACTAAAAATGGGATGCTGTTTCTGAAAGCACCTAGCAAGGTGCTCAATAATGCCGTGTGAGTTCCAACATGGACACTTGAGTGAGACGCTCTGCGTTGTCTTGCAAGCAGTTTCAGTTTGTGTGTTTTTAAAAAGATGTGTAAGCTGCAAACTCAGGATTATAGCAGTGTCCTCATATAACATTGTCACAAGATGTTAGCTGAGTTTTTGGTTCTAACCATCAATTCACACACCCATGTTGTTTTCATAGCAGTAGAAATGAATGATGTTTTTTGTTGTTGTTTTTGTTTTTGCTTTACTTTAAGAAGCAAAGGATATCAGATCTGCTTGGGACAATGCAGCATCGTTAGTTAAGTTTCGCTACTTCAGTTCTTAAAACTGTGGTCCGCAGACCAGCAGGATCAGCACCAACAGGGAGAAAGGCAGAATCTCAAACTCTACCCCAGACCTATTGAATCAGAATTTACATTTTAACCAGATGCCCAGGCCGTTCACATGCACTGACACACACATCAGTGTGTGAGGAGCGCTGGCTAAGAGTCTGGGCTCTGGAGCCAGGGTGAGCAGAGTTGAGTCTTGGCTCTATCCCTGCCTCGCTCTGTGATGTTGGACTATTGCTTAACCTCTCTGAACCTCCTTTGCTTCATCTTTAAAATGCACATAATAAAAGTATTTATTTTATAGTCATCATGAAGATGAATGATAGCCTGTGGCTTGCTTTTTTTTTTAGAGATACAATGCAGTTTTTGTCTTTGTTTTGTTTTATGTTTTTAGGAAGATTGGCCCTGAGCTAACATCTGTTGCCAATCTTCCTCTTTTTATTTTTTTCTCCCCAAAGCCCCAGTACATAGTTGTATATCCTAGTTGTAGGTCATTCTAGTTCTTCTGTGTGGGCTGCCACCACAGCATGGCTTGATGAGCGGTGAGTAGGTCCATGCCCAGGATCTGAACTGGCGAACCCTGGGCTGCTGAAGTGGAGTGCACGAACTTAACTCCTCAGCCACAGGGCGGGCCCCATTGTTAATAGTATGCAAGCAACAGGACATTCTGTGTGAGGGAGGAACATGAGGGCAGAGCCTGGGACAATGCAGTGCTCACCATGTGTAAAATATTATTATTAGAAAAATAAATACATAATTTGACAAGTATTTACCGAGTTCTTCCTGGGTGCCAAGGGCTTTTTTAGGTATTGGGGGCATCACTGTGAACAGACATAAAAATCCCGGCCTTTGTGAATTGGTGTCCTGGTGATGTCTACAAATGGCAGAGGGATTGCTTTTATTACAACAAAATAACTTTAGGCTTTCAACAAACGTTTGTTTTATGGAACAAGTGCTAAATGCATTTAGCTCTTATTATTATCATTATAGAAGTGATGAATTGAGGATTATTTGTCTTGCCATAGTTTTAAAAATTCTGAGTTGCAGAGTGGTTGTTTTTACCAGCAATAAAATGAACTTTTTCTTTTTAATGCTGAATAAGTAATGGCATTCCACTCCCCAAAGAATACAATCCAGACTCCTCCACAGAACCGGCAGGATTCTTCAGCCCCGTCGGCGTCAGTCTCTGCCCCAGCTCTTTCTTTTCTGAAAGCTATTAGCACATCCGTTGCTGGCACAGAGTAAGCACTCAGTAAACGTTAACCCATTTAACCACTGTTGCTGCCCCTGCATCTTTGTCCACACACTGCCCTGTTCCTGGGATGCCTTCTCTACTGGTCCAACTCCAGAGTACCGATCAAAGCCCAGCTAAATATTTGAATCTTCAAGAAAAGATGGAAATACCTGCTGTTACTTCTCTTCCCCCTCAGCATTTTCTCTCTTCCGCTTGACTTTGCATGCGAGTAAGTGAATGCAAGTCAGCTTCCTCGTCTAGACGTGAGCTCTTGGGTGCGGGGCTGGGTCTGTGTCTTGGTCCTTGTGAAGCCCTCCTGGCCCCACCCCCTCAGCAAGGCCTAGCGACACTTGTTGTAGCTGCTGAATTGAGTTGCTCAAAATCCATTTAGCGAACCCACAACGCAAGATGGAAAGGTGAACAGCTGTGCTTAATTTTGGTTCAGGGGCTCTCCGTGGGTGCCTTGGAAGTTGTCAGAGCAAGCTGTAGCCTCTTGCAGTAGGATTTTGTGATTCTCTCTGGAAAAGAAGTGGTGCAGAAGAGAGGGGAAAATACTGGTAAGAAATGCTAAGAAACGCTAAGAAGAGGCACTTAAAAGAGTCAACAAAATCTGGAGAGGTAGCCACTCGCAGAATGAAGGCCTTGCTAGCAACCCTGAACGCAGCCAAGTCTGGGGCCTGGGACTCCTTGGATGGGAGCAAGGGTTCCCTTAATTCTGGTGGTGGAGAAATAAAGGAACCACGCTGCATTGAGTTGTGTCCTTAACACCTTGAGAACACGTGCACCCACATGCATACATATGCATGTGCTCACACACCACACACACTAATACACGTAAACACACAAATTCGAACAAGCAAAAACCTCGATACAAATCCGAGTACATTAAAGGAGAGAATGCAGGGTAGTAAGGGAATTTGCAACACGCTGCATGAGGAAGGGGTGAGGGAGCTAGAGATGTTTAGTTAGGAAGAAAGAACATGGCAGGGCACGTAGGTTCCTTCAAGCTCCTGAGGGCCTGACCTGTGGAAGAAGCATTTGAATTCTTCTGAGTGAAGCAATGAGGTAGAGGCTGTGGCTGGAACTCCAGGCAGTTGGAAGTTCTGGGAAGGGAGATTTCAACTCAGTGCGGGAAGAGGCAAGCTGTGGGGGTTCAGAGTCCCGAGTCTAGATTGAGAATCATCTCTCCTGAGTTCAAGTCCTGACTCCGTCCCTTAAAAGCTGAATGATCACAGGGAACTATTTAACCTCTCTGAGCCTGAGTTTCCTCATCTATAAAACAGGGCCCATAACCATACCTACCTGTTAGGGTTAAATGATCCAGGGCTCAGAAGTGCTTAGCACAGTGCCTTTTTAAGATTCAGGCCCCACTAACCCTGGATCTGCCTCTGGAATTGTGCATCGTGGCAACTGGCGTCATTGCTCTCATTTTGGTATAAGGTAAGCTCCTGAGAACCACTCTCTGAACACACTCCCAGGTGTGTCCCCAGGAAGGACCTCTTGTCTCAAAGAGTGAGGCCCATAATCACTCCTACTAATGAGGTGGTCTTCCTTGTAACCCTTCCCCAGCTTCCTGGAAAACGGCCGGCTGGTTGGTCAGTGCAAGCAAAAGTTGATGTATACCTCTGGCTGGGCTCCACCAAACACTCAAGTGCCATTTTGGACAACTTGCCAGCAGGCTACGAAGCAGAAATGTCCTCCAAAGTGGCTGGTGCCAATCAACCCCCAGCCAACCTGCTCTACCAAGGTATGATGCCCACTGGGCAAAGAGGGTCATTGGCTTCTGAGAAAACAGTGAGGAGGGTGGCATGTGTGAATTGTTTGCACATCATTTTAGGATCAACTTATTTGCTTTCTTTGAATATAGTTTCTAAATTTTCTTCCTTATCTTCCAATGTCCTATCTAAAAAGAATAAAGTGAAGTCATTAAACACACCTGGAATAAAAATTCGTATTTTTCTGTTAATGGAAAGAGAACAATTTGAGTTTCTTTGTAGGCAGACTATGTAGGTTAAGTTTGCATTTTTAGCAAAAGATGTCTTTTAAAGAAACATCAGTAAGTTCTTGTGCTGAAATGACCTCTGAAATTAAAGCAGGTTTTCCTTTTACATGGCTTTGGGGTTTTGACCCATAAACAGCAGGCAGTTACCTTTCCTGGTAATGACCCAAAGGAAACTGGTAGCATTGAGGTCACTCATGTTTCTCTAGCTTGCTTCTTGACCTGGCTGCTTTTAGAAATTCAACATACTTTATGTAATCCTTTCTCCTATGTAGATGTTTTCGATGAGGGCCATCGTGTTTATATTTTCATATAATTCTGATTTTTATTATATGTAGTAATGCGTTACAGTTGCATTTTGCTTTCTGTTTCCAAGTGGCTTCAATTTGCAGGATCTCCTGCTGCTGAATTCAGATAGAGTAGACTGCAGATTACCTTTACTTTGTCTGAAGTTGAGTTTTGAATTGAGTGTATTGGAAACACTGAAGAACTGCTTACACACCCAGGTTTCCTGTGTTGCACAAGGCTCCTGGGATGTTGGTTGACCTTGACTGCCCGTGGAATCTAACCGGCTCAATGGTTAGAAAAAACAAGGTTCTAGAGATATTTATCCAATGGCGCAGCTCATGGTTGATATGCTCAAGGTCAATGCATAAGAGCAAGGAAAGCTCAGCCTTGTCTTTTTAGAAAATGCATAGCTCCCCATGTGCCGAGCATTGTGCCCTATATTCTATACATAAGATTTATTTCTCACATCAACCTGGGTGGCTTCTTCATTTTATAGATGGAGAAAGGATGTATCAGAGATGCTTAGAAACTGCCCAAGATCACACAGTTAGTAAATGATGGAGCAAACCATCTCCAGACGCTGCTTTATCTCCACTGCTTTCCATCCTGTCTTTAGAGAGTTTCATCTTTGGATGAAAAATACCCACATCAAGTTATCTTTGTATTTCTGTAGACACTGTCTCTAGAGACCTAAGGTCCACGGATGTATTTGCTGTCCCAGCTACTAACAATTCAGAGGAGAGCAAAGACTCTTTCCAAAGCTCTCTGATCCTCTGCAGCATGTTGTTTTCATGCAGTGACCTAATAAACTTCCTCCGCTATGCGCTGACACTGATGGCTTTGGCTGCCTTCCACACCTACTGGAGAATTTTGTTTCTTCAGTCATTTTGTGCTTCAGAAAATCTCCATTCAACCAATAATTATTTTGCACCTACATATGGCAGGTACAGTGGGAAGACTAGCGGGGGATGTGGAGTTGAGTGAGAGGTGATCCGGCCCTCAAGTGGGGGCAACTAGACATGTCTCTAATAACCACAAGTGCAAAGTGAGCCTTACCACAAATGACCGGCCACGAAAGTGTGAGAGTAAAGAGGAAGCTGACTTGATTAGTCTAAGGAACAGAGCTGGTAAGACTCTAGGTTTCAGAAAATCAAAAATTTAGACTAAGTAAATAGCGCCCCCTGGAGTTGTGCAGCATACCGCCTGTGTGTCTGCAATTGGGACCTCTGCTAAAATTCTGGGTTTGGTCAATTCAGGGGCAGCTGGTTCTCAGGGGATGAGCCATGCCCAAGTTCACTCCCAGCTGCGGAATTTCCCAAACTAAACCGCATGTTAAGGAACATGTGGGCTCTCTCTAGACATAGACTCCGTCAAGAAATTCCTAAACCTTCTACTGAACAGTCCATTGTTTGTGCTCGCCATATTAAGGCTCTCTCTCGTCAGCAAGTCCCAGTCTGTCCACTTAGGGTGTTTTTGGTGTACGTGGAGGTGAGGATGGGGGAGGACTTGGAATTGAGGCTGAAGAATCACTTCTCTGGCTCCCCTACTTGATCAGAGCTTTAAGCACTTTGTGCTTGAAGCAGCTGGACTGAATTCAGGAGTGTGCAGATTTCAAGTTTTTAAATCCTTTGCAGGCTCAGAATGGGAACTGCTGTGGTTGCTGCATTCTCAGGCTCCACATTGGTCCCCATGTAGGCAGACAGTGGCACGGGGTAGAAGGATGGAAACACGTGCAGGCATGATGACAGACAGTCAAGTAAGGAGCTATCTTTGGCACCCGCTTCCTTCACTGCCCCTGCTCGCCCTGCCGGTCAGGAGCCAAGTCCTGTAGCACCCACGGCTGGAATGTCTCTCTCTTCCCCTCCTCATTTCAATTTCTTCCACCACTGCATGGGATCTGGCCCTAAAACTTCCCACCTGGATGGGCAGTGTGATCTGCTTGTTGATCCTCCTGCAGCATCTCTTCTGTCCGTTGCATGCTTGACTCACAGTTTCATTCCCCTGAAGCTTTGCTCGAATATCATCAGCTCCTGGGCACAGACCTTCAAGAGGTCCCCATTACCTGTTCAATTCAGGCCTCAAAGACCCACAGCAATGTGACCACAACTTTCTGGGACCTCATACTCTGGCCAAACTAGACTCATCCTGTCCCCTACGTGGCCTGGCATTTTTGTCCTCATCTTAACTTACCCCGCTCCAGCCACTTGGAAAGCTCTCCACAGCCCTGCTCACCCCATTGCTGCTTGTCAAATGCTGCCACCCTTTAGGGCTCTGCTCAAAGGGCAGTGCCACCTCCCCTAGAGTCTGCCCCTTTTTATTTGAACATGCTTTGGCGAATGTGAATTTTCCTTTTGTGTGCACGTATTTTCGTTTTACATAAGTAGTATTGTTATGTATCTCATGCTGTTTTGTCCTTTTCTATTAAGCTCTGTATTGTTGAGAGCCACCTATTTTGCTCTGTACACCTCTAATCCATTGCTTCTAACTGCTATACCAAGTTCCCTAATGTTCTTCCTGTCCACTCCCTGAGGGACACCCAGGTTGCCCCCAGCTGTCCACCATTACAGGCCACATTGTAATGAGCAATAGTGACAGCCACACCAGCATCTTCACACCACTTTTAAAGTTCTTCCCATGTGTCAGGCACCCGTCTTAGTCCTTCAATCCCCTACAATCCCCTACGAGGAACTATTATTACCTCCATTTTACAGATGAGGAAACAAAGGCACAGAGAGAGTTAGGAACTTATATGAGTCCCCATATGGACCTGGGTGCTATAAGCCTATGAGTGGCATTGCAGCGGGGCACAAGGTATTTGTACCCTTAATTGAACTGAGTAGAGCTAGTCAAGTTGGTGTGCAAGAGTTCCTGTATCCCAGTCCCATGTCAACACAAAAACACGGATACACTAAACATGGTACAATAGTCACCTTTGGGAGAGACGAGGAATGGGGATGAGTAAAGGGGTAACGGGGAGCAAGTCAATAGGACAAACAAGAGGGGCCTTGTTCATAAAGTCCCATGAGCCAACGAATAAAGGAATATGATTAACTCAAGTCTGTCTTGGGATTCCCCCACTGAATCCTGGTCTGCCTCCACCAGGGGCCCTCTCTCTGTGTCCCATCCCATCAAACAGATGTGCTCGCTCTTGCCTTCAACTCCCCATCTCCTCTGCCTGTATCTCTCACAGGACACTTAGCTCTGTGATTAAGATGCTTGTCTTATCTTCTGCCCTCTCCCTGGCCCTCCCCAAGACAGGGGGCTGTCTCAGCTACTTCAGAATCCTTAAAGACCAGAACTGTATCCAGTACGCAGCTGGAGCTCAAAATGACATTGGCTGGCTGAATGGATGTATGGATGCATAAATGATTCAAGCTTCTATTGAATTTATTGAAGCAAAAACTATTTGTGGAGCAGCCCCTTTCACCCATGAACACACACACACTCATGCCAGCAGAAACAGAGAATTACTAGGAAGTTAAATGTGGTATTTTAGAAAGAGAAGGTGATTTTGGCATCTGATAGAAATGAAATCCAGGCTCTGGCATTGGTTAGCTCTGCAAACTTGGAAAAGTATTTTAGCCTTTTTGTGAGCCATTTCCCTCGTCTAGAAAATGGAGATAATTATATCTGTTTCACAGGGTTGTTAGGAAGATTAAAAATCCACAATGTGGTGAAAGCACAAGGAGACTGCCTGGCCCCGAAACTCCCATCAACGTGACCTCTCCGCCTTCTCCCCCGCTGCCATCTCAGGCTCGGAGGTGGCGGTGCCGTGCTCTCCTTGTCTGTCTCTGGATACGCCTGCAGACGCACATTGCCCACAGACACCCATTCACACACTGTTCTGGAACAGCCCACTAACGCCTGCCCCTCTCCATATCCATCCACAGACAGGCATGTCTTCCAGCTGAGAGCGCACATGTACCAAGCCCGGGGCCTCATCGCGGCTGACAGCAACGGACTTTCAGACCCCTTTGCCAAGGTCACGTTCCTTTCCCACTGCCAGACCACGAAGGTAACCGGGGAAGCCCATCCGCCATCTTCCCGCAGCTCACAGCTGATCCTCAGCACAGCCCAGAAGGAAAGAACAGGGGCTTGTTGCAAATAGCTGTGTCTCTGGGTGTGTAGGTGTTTCAGACTCAAAAGCATGTGTGCAAGGAAGGACCGACACGGGGAAGGTCTGTTATTCCAATGTGATCCGTTGTCCTGAAGCCAAGAGAGCAAGCACCCGAGATCAAGAAGAGTGGGAGGGAAAGAGAGATGAGGAGGAAAGGCAGAACCTGGCTCCTAGAACGCCTGCGGCAGTGCTGGGCACAGGGCCATGTTCAGTGGGGAAGGAATGAACGACACAACAGCACACAGACAGCCCGCATGAGGCTGAGGATGCCATCTTTACTGAGGGGGCTTCGTGGGGAGGAAAGTTTTCCAGCTTTGTGGTCAGGAAGTCCTAGACTTTGCACTGTCACAGCTGGGAGACTTTGCACACTTTCAACACCTCTGTAATTCAGTGTCTCCCACTGGAAAATACTATTCCTAACAGATGTTGTGGGATTAATGGAGACGGAGCTATACCCGTTTCCTCTGTGCTTTCTCCCTTTCCTGCACCCTGAGTGCTGAAATGTGAAAAGGGCTCCTAATTAGCAAAAGTCCCTGAGGCTGCCCTTCTCATTAGATTGTGTTCTCTAAGGATTTATGCTGTTCTCTGAGGATTCGCTGTTCCGAGAGGGAAGCTCAGGAAAGGATTTGCCTGTCTCTGAGAGTTCAGACAAAGAGGACACAAAGAAACCTGAGGTTCCGTTCTAGCTCATCCACTTTCTAGCTGCATTTACTCACTAAACCTCAGTCTGTCATCTTAAGATAGGGCTGTTGTGAAGAAGTGAAAAGTTAAATGTATAGGGTGATCGATGAATGGTGGCCAATACATTGGCTCATGTGATGAGGGCTGACATTTCTCTCCAAAGCGACGCCCGTGACCTGGGAGATTACGTTTTGATTCGTGACATGTAGACCAAGATCATAATGTGAACCAGTATCTGGTCCATCTCTCCAGCACCTGCTGGGTTCCAGGGAAACAGGGGGAGGTGGGGACCAGCCCCTGCCCCTGCATCACGTATGATCTGGGTGTGGAGGTAGGCTGTCGTCTGGACAGACAATTAGCTATGCTGTGATAGACCCCATAGTGATGGGCCTCCCAGAGGCACGTGGAGGGCTCAGATGGATTATCTCTGTCTAGGAGGGAAGTGGAGCGAGATCTCAGAAGGAAAGTGACTCCATCCTCACTTAGTAAATGAGCATGAAAACAAGAAGACTCGAGGCTTCTTTCTCCTTCCTGCTTTGAGAGGTAGAACCTAGCTTGGTGATTAGGAGGGTGGACTCTGGAGCTGTATTGCCCAGGTTCAAATCTGAGCTCCTCCGTTTATTGGCTGTGTGATGCTCAGCAAAACCCTCTTTGTCCTCAATTTCTTCATCTGTAAAACAGGGATGATGGTATTGCATATATCTCCAGAGGGTAAAACACCCAGGACAGCACCTTGCTTAGAACAGCTTCTATGTGACTGCTTGTTATTACTGTCACCGAGGCTGGCCACCAGAAGCAAGGGGCATTCTGGAGGGTGGACCCCTGGGGTCCTCCCCCGCCTGCCACAGCTGTGGAATTCCAGCCCTTAGAGGTGATCTCAGGGCCCTGGGTGTGCCGGGGGGCTGAGCGAGCTCACTGGGCTGCCATGTGATTATCCTTCTATTTTGCATCTCCATACAGTATCTTCATTTGATTTAGACCCATATCTCAAAGGAAGAGGTGACGTTGTTTATCAAAGAATCATTTGAAAGGCACAACAGGCTCTGTTGAGCCCTAGACTTTGCCTTCATACTTTTGAACCAAGCACCTAATTCTTGTTAATAATAGTAGCTGTCATTTATTAAAGGCTCCCCACGTGCCAGGCATGATGCTAAGCCCTGAGTATGCATTGTTTGCTACATCTCACTGCAGTTCAAGGGTGGATGCTGTTAGCGTCCCCATTCTGCAGATGAGAAGGGTCAGGCCTAGAGATGATTTAAGCAGAAGATGGTGGAGCCAAGATGGATACCCAGGTTGGTCCAATTCCAAAGTCACCTGGCTTAACTACTACCCTGCTTCCATTTTGGTAAGAAAGTGTTGCAGTTTCCCTCTCCCGTTTCAGTGTTGTGCTGCCTCAGAGGGACTGGTCTGCGTGTGACATGGCCCCCTCTCACACTCTTCATGATGGGGAAGCTGAGCCTGGGAACCCCTGCAGTCATAGGTGAGCTCTGCCGGTCATCTGGTAGCGCTCATCTGAACTGACCGCATGGAGCTCAGGGGGAACAGTCTCTGAAGGGCTTGTCCTGCAAACCAATCCCCTATAAAGTGACTTAATGGCCTGAAATATTTCAGAAGGAGAACCCAGTTGTTCCAGACGTCACTGAGGATGCGGGACTTAGAAATTCTTTGGCAATGGAAGGATAAAGGAAAAGGTAGACAGCTCCCAAAGAGAAAGGCTTTGGCAATAGAATGGGAGAGGGACTAAGTGGCACAGAGGGAGCCTTAGAGGAGAAGGGGAGGCTGTTAAAGGATGGAGAATATGGAACTGAGATTTCACACAGTCATGTTGATGCTGAGTCCTGAGAACATGGATGGTCTCTTGTTAGACACAAGTACCCCAGTGCACCAAGACTGGCACATGGTAGGTTTCAGTAAATGTTTACTTGCTTGTAAAAAAGTGTGCACAGGGTGGAGTGGAGTTGGGGGCGGAGGGGAGGCGCTACAAGCACTTATTAAGCAGCAGCTGTGTGCCAGACACTTAATATGCTTTATCTCAGAAAATGGTCATAACAATTCTACAAGGTAGGTGCTAACCCCATTGAAATGAGTAAAACTATGGTTCAGAGAGGTTAAATCATCTGCCCAAGTTAGACATAAGGCAGGGGATGAAACTAGGGTTCCATTCTAGGGGTTTCTGATTCTAAAGCTATGTCCCAACCATGGAATCTCACTCCTTCTTCAAAATGGCAGCTAAGTGTTACCAGAGACTCCAAGCAATGCCATTTAACATGATTATAATGCATAACTCCTTAAGGAAGTCCTGAAAAAATGAGGCTAGTGTGGGCACCTTTGTAGAAAAGTAGAAGAATGTATTTTTGTTTGGCTGAACGTTTTAATACCTCTTCAAGGTGGCTGCACGGTCCTTTTACTCTTGGGAACAACTCTGAGGACAGGCCAATACCCACTCATTCATTCATGCAAGTAACTGTTTAGCACCTGCTCATTTATTAAAAGCTCACAGGATGCTGTGTTAGTGCCTAATGCCGTGCCTGGGACATTGTGGGTCCTGAATAAACATGTGTTGAATGAATGAATGAATGAATGCTGGCCTCTGGAATCTCATCAAGTGGCATTTACGGCCCAAAGTGCCAAGGAAGCCATTAAAATATCTCTATAGGAAAGATGCTGTGAGCATCAAAAATTGCTTTGGTGCCACACTGTTGGGTGCATGCTATAAAAGAGATCACATTTCTATTTTAAAAGCAACGGAAGAACACCTGGTTCTTTGCGATGTCGGTCATCAACGCAGGGTAACTTGGCACTGCAGCTCCATAACTACCCTTCATAGGTTGGTTGAAGCCGTTCTTTTCTTGTTTAAAAAGTTAAGATTTTCTCTGAAATGTTATGTCAAAAACCTCACTGTGTCTGAGGCATAAAATACTCTAAAAGCAGGGCCAGCCCAGTGGTGCAGCGGTTAAGCTCGCATATTCCACTTTGGCGGCCCGGGGTTCGCTGGTTCGGATTCTGGGCGCGGACCTACCCACTGCTTATCAAACCACGCTGTGGCAGGCGTCCCACATATAAAGTAGAGGAAGATGGGCACAGATGTTAGCTCAGGGCCAGTCTTCCTCAGCAAAAAGAGGAGGATTGGCAGCAGATGTTAGCTCAAGGGTAATCTTCCTCAAAAAAAAAAAAAAAAACCCCAAAAAGCAGGAAAGGAAAGAAATTGTGAAAAGCACAATATTTTTTATGATTCACATAAAGAAGAGCAATAAAACGTTCTTTCGTGACCACAGTGAAAATGATTTAATGCTATGACTAGAGACGGCTCTTGGTATAAAACTCTGAGCTGACAGTTTATTTGGGGTCTGGAGCCTAAGCAGTTAGTCCAGGCCAAATCTGTCTCAGATCCCCTGGAGTGAACAGTCAGCGGTGAGGGGGCAGCTACCAGCATCCACTGTGTTGTCTGTTAACTTGTGAAATCGCTCATGTGTCTACGCTGCCTGGGAGAGAAGGAAATATAACAGTGGCCTCTTTCCAGGACTAGCCTCACATATTAATGGGGCAGTTTCTGCCCAGGTGCAGAGTCTACCCATCCTGAAGCAACCCCGGCCTTTAGCTCTGTGAAACTGGCATGTTTCCAAACATCCAATGAAGTAGAGGATGCAAGCCCAGCTCCACCCTCCCTTCTGAAGGTACCACTTGCATGGTCCAGCAGCGGGGCTGTGAACCACTTCTAAGGGAGACACTCATGGTTCTGAACCAATTATGCAGGTTGTTGTCCTTCTTTGTCCTTTGGTTTCTTCATCTGTATAACGGGTGCAGCCAACTATCAATGTCACAGTTTGCTATGGTAGAAAGAAAAACGTTGTACAAAATGGTGAGAGTTATTTTGAAGACCCTGGTCAGTTCAATGCAGTCAAATAATATCCACAAAACAGTAAAATTCGAAATAAGAAATAATAGATTCAAACCTCACTTTAGAGTATTGAATGACAAAATTTTATTTGCTTGTAAGTGAAGAATCACTAGATGCCCCCCATCCTCAGTTTGCCCTTCCGTAAAATGGAGACAGTGTTAGCATCTACTTGGTGAGGGCGGTTGAGGTTAGCAGCCTGGGCTTGGGTGCCAGAAGATTCAGATTGAATCCCAGTTCTGTTGCTTGCTGGCTCTGGACAAGTGAGCCTTGGTTTCCTGGTCTGTAAAATGTGAGTAGATAACTATATCCTCTGCCCAGAATTGTTATGAAGTTTAAATGAGACGGTGCATGTAAAGTGCAACAGCTGGCACATAGTCAGTACGCAATAAAGGCTAGCTAGTCTTATCATCACAACACCACTGTGAGGACTGAGTTGAAATTATGTATGCAAATAGGGTGTTAATCATTGCAGGAGCTCTGCTCTTGAAACTTATGTAAGCTCCGCCAGTGCAGGACCTCTGCATCCCCCAGCATCCAGTACATAGCAGTATATTGCTCGGATGTTGAATGAGTGAGCAGTGATGACGAGGATGTGTTCTCTTTGCCCTCCATAAGTAAATGTTGAATGAATGCACCTTGGAGCCCCTACAGCCCAGTGTAGGGGAGGAAGACATTTCCTCTTCCCAAATGTGGGTTCATCTGGCCAGAGAACGAATTAAATTCACATGAGACAGAATAGCAAGAGAAAATTAAACAAAGCTTTATGAGGAACCATGGCCCGGGGTCTTTCTTCCCGAAGGAAGAAAGGGCACTGAAGAAGTGGGGTACACAGAGTGGTTATATACCCCCAAACAGGGTGTTTCACATGTGATTGAAATATCCCTTTTACAATAGTCACGAGGCTGCTCTGTCAGCACAGCGCTTGATGGAAACGGCAGATAGGTCTGCTGTCTCAGTGAACGCCGCGGGGTGGCAGGTGTGTTGCCTCGGGCTGGGGGGTCACAGATGAGCGCTGCAATCAGTTCCCAGCCCAAAGAAAGATGCTTAATCTTTGAGGAGGTGCCAACGTTGGGAGGGGGAGGGAAGTCAGTTACAGGAGGTTACCAGACTAGCACAATAAAATGCAGATTTAAGTCCTTGCCTTTGGTATTGATTAAGAGTTTCTAGAGAGAAGGTCATCGCCTTTCTTCTTCCTGGTACAGAGAGGGAGGCACCTTTTACAGATAGAGATTCACCTTACAAATGTAAAGGTGTCCTAACAAAGGGCAAGTTCCATTCCTCAGAGCCTCCTTCCCTGTCCCAGTTTATCAAAAGCAATCAGCCTCAAATAATCCTGATGCCAAAGAGACATATCTTGGGGTGGCCAATTTCAGGTCCCCACACCAGTCACGTGATCTTTCGCTTTTCTTTCTGCCCCACCTTCCAGATCATTTCCGAGACCCTCTCCCCTACCTGGAACCAGATGCTGCTGTTCAATGACTTGGTGCTGCATGGAGACCAGAAGGAGCTGGCAGAGTCCCCACCTTTAGTGGTGGTGGAGCTGTATGACAGTGATGCGGTGGTGAGTGTCCCCGGGGCAGTGCTAAAAATGCCACGTTAACTGACTGACTTTATTTAATCAGCCAGGATTCTAGATGCACCTGGAGGTAGTCCTGACCTGGGAAAATAATGATTTACAGAACCAGGAAAATTGGTGATGATCATTTGCTTTACTAAAGGGTTTTTCACTTAGATTTCCCTCTAGATAGCAATTAAAATAGCATCTGGTTCACGAAACTTCAGTCGAGGGCCAGCCCCATGGCCTAGTGGTTAAGTTCAGCATGCTCCACTTCAGCAGTCTGGGTTTGGTTCCTGGGCATGGACCTACACCACTCATTGGTGGCCGTGCTGTGGCGGCAACCCACATACAAAAAAGAGGAAGATTGGTGCAGATGTTAGCTCAGGGTGAATCTTCCTCAGCTAAAAACAAAAACAAAATTTCAGTTGACACACACTTCTTAAGAAATATAATTATAAAAAGCAACTGGCAGTTCTATCCAGCCTCCAGCTAGTTCCATGTCCCAGCGTTGCTTAATAAAAATGCCCATGCCTTTTGAAACCAGGAGGTGTTTACTGGTCTCGCCTGGCTGGAAAGAAATGGATGGCTATTGTCATCAATTCAGCATTTGTAACTGGATCTTTTTTCTTTTTTGGTTATTGCTTCCAAGCCCTGAAACAATGCATTCATCTCTATCCCATTTCTGTTATGAGGTTGACCAAACCTCTCCCTTTCCGAAGATGTCTGAGTTCTGAAACACTGGGCAGGTTCAAAAACTTCCTGGAAGGGTTTTTTAAATTCCTAAGGCAAATCTTCTTTTTTAAGTTAAGAAGTCTAAAATAAAAGGCAAAGGGTTATTTAATTTTTTTGATGTCTCTCCATCTTCGGGTGGTTGCGGAAGCACCAATATATTAAGTATAGCTTTTCCAAGAAGCCTTCCGAAAGCCTCTCGCCTCCTCAGAGCATCCTGGCAGCTCTGACCTTGATTCAAGGTCAGGAGGAAATTGAGATGGGAGAATTATACAAGGTGAGCAGGGACCTTGGAGAGCATGAAATCCCCTCTTACTTCCTAGAGGAGGAAACAGAGACCCAGAAAGGTCAGATGCCTTATTCAAGGTCACAGCTAGCTGGAGGCAAAGCCAGGACTTGAACCTAGCCTCCTGTCCCATGTCCACCACTTCCTGTACATGTGGGAGTGGCTGGTGGGACTGTGTCCCTTTAGACACGCACACTCTCCTTCTCCACGTCACTC
This sequence comes from Equus quagga, assembly GCF_021613505.1. Taxonomy (NCBI): domain Eukaryota; kingdom Metazoa; phylum Chordata; class Mammalia; order Perissodactyla; family Equidae; genus Equus; species Equus quagga. Next base: position 17,280,352 of record NC_060282.1, on the reverse strand, counting down.
TTTCTGGGCCCCATTTCCCAATTTATAAATTAGGGCTAGAGGTATATATTTATGGAATATGAGTTCTACTGCTGTACATATAGTATAGATTTTCTGGAGAGAAGGCCACAAAATAAGTACCTTTTCTGTTTTATCCCCAACAACGTGGTTCCAATCCTGAGGACTTGTTATTTGACAATCAATAACGACAATCAAGCATCTCTGAAAGCTCCTCCTAAACCGACTCTCTGGACTACGTGGATTTCCCTTTGCTGTCCCTTGGCTTTCCAAACTCCTTCTAGATCCCCATTCCATGTTGCCTCCCAGCCCCCACCCCAAGCCAAACCCTTCACAGAAAAGTCAAGCTTACATTCTCACATAAAGGAAAAGGAAATGTAGGACAGAGAGGAAATATGAACGTTTTGCACTTTCCTCCTGGAAAGATACATGTAGACGTGCAAAAGGTTCTGCTTCCACCTGTGGGCTGCCGCTGCACGGGGCCCACAGTCCTGGGCTGATGATCAGATATTCTGACTCTGCCAGCCCCGTGCATCTAGTCTAGAGCTTTCTCTCATACCCAGAGGCTTGTGCCCTCACGAGGATCTGCTAGCTCTGTAAGAAATGAGTTTATATTTGGCAAATTGGTTGCCTGGGTTTATGCTTACTCTTTGGTTTCTAGGCTTAATTTACTAGGATCATGGACAAAGTAATTATGCAGCAGATCGCTTGTTTCACATCCAGCTGTCCTAACTCCACGGGTACCCAGAACAGGTCGGACTCCGCCATTGGCTACCAGGAGGCAGCTTTGTTTGTTTCTGAGTGTGAACTGAACTAAACCCCATTTCCACCTCAACCAAGTTTCCTTCTACAGCTGGGAATGCAGGTGCTGGTTCGTGAGTCCAAAGGCAATGAAGCAGTGCAACCTCAGCCGGAACAGGTTGTGGGCATTGTCCTTGGACTTCGGAGGTCATTTATCCAAGAGCTTTCACTCAAGAAACATAGAATGAGTCCCTGCCCCCTGTCCGGGGACACAGCAGTGGATAAGGCAGGCAATCCTGCCTGCATGGAGCTTACCCAGCAGTTCTTGAGAGAAATAGCAAAGCAGAGTGATTACTCCAGCCCCTGCTGTTCTTGGGGCAATGTGGACCCAGGCTCCTGGGAGCCCGTCTGGGGAGAGGCAGGAGATGGCACCCAAATAGTTCTTAAAGAAACTTACACCCATATATACACACATATAAAAAGATATTTTAATACCCTCTTTCACTACCAAGAAAAATAGCACAGGACTGCTCTATCACTTAAACATCCTGACCTTCATCATCATCATCATCATCATCATCATCATATTACCATGTATTGAGCACTTATTGTATACAAGTCACTGCAAAGCACAAACATCATTACGTTAATCCTCACGGCCCTGTGAACAGGAATTTTTAACAAACTCTTTTTAGGCTTGAGGCTCAAAAAAGGTTGAGTAACTGGCCCAAGGTCTTGGATCTAGGAAGCAGTAGGTTTGGGAACCCCAAGTCAGGTTTGCCTGGACTCCAAAGCTCATGTGCCCAACCGCAACGGCGCCCTGCCCTGGAGATCTTTTGGAATGTTTGGTGCCGCTTTATTTCCCTTTTCCCCTTCAAGCCTACCTTAGATGATTTTAACTTTATTCCATTGAGCTCAATAGTCTGAGGAGAAAGAGAACAACTGAGAGAGACTTGGGCCAGGAAGCCTCTTAGAGTTTTCCTGGGAGCCTGAATAGATTGCATTGCTCCCCAAGCCTGTGGAAAAGGATAAGAAGAGTTTGGCAGAAGAAGAGAGTGAGACAGTAGTGAGAGAGAGACACTGAGGCTGACAGTTTTGTGAAGATCATTTACAAAATCACACGGATACACATCAAAACCAGGTGGGTAACAGTCAGGAAGAAAAATTCATTTCTTTTCTGCCTTAGGGGAAGCCAGAATACTTGGGTGCCACAGTGGCTGTTCCTGTTGTGAAGCTGGCTGACCAGGACTATGAGCCCCCCAGGCTGTGCTATCACCCCATCTTTTGTGGGAACCTCTCTGGAGGGGACCTCCTTGCTGTATTTGAACTGCTCCAGGTAAGTGAGCCAGGAAGTGTCAGTTGCGCTAGATGTCTGTCTGTTTCACTTCACCAGAGAGGTGCCCTCAGCAGAAGTACACTTCAGTGAGGCTGTGCCAGGTCCCTCCTTGCTATCCCGTGTCCAGAGGTGTCTCCTTCTGGGGATCTGGGAGGTGCCACTTAAGAACTCAGGTGACACAGGCTATTCCCAGACCCCCTGTGCTATAAGAGTCCTAGCGTGCAAGATCCTTGTGAGTTTGGCCAACAATACTTCAACAGCCCTATATGGAAGTCCCTGAGCTCCATATAGACCTTGAGAGGATACGCAAGAGGAAGAAAGCAAACATTTTGGGGGCACTTATCACGTTGCATTTGCTGCCTCACATACCTTGCATCACACCAGACCTCTCTCAATCCTGTTGAGATAGATATGATTCCCATTTTACAGATAATAAACTGAGGGTCAATGCAACTACCTCCTCATGCAGCCAGTCAGTGGTTGAGCTGAGAGCTGAACTTAGACCTTTAAAGCCTTTTACACCTTACACTGTATCACAAAGTTTCCCAAAGGGAAAGAGTTCTTAGTCTGTCCCACTAAGATGTAGGGGAATTTATGAACAAACATGTGTCTAGGAAGACTTTTCAGAAAGCAAAGCCAGGATACTTAGAAAGGGAACCTGAGACTCTCAAGGCTGGCTGTTCAGTGGAGAACCAAATGGGACAGGGAGAGGACCTGGAAAAGAAGTGACCAGGTGGCCCTATATCAGGGAGATGTCTCTCCCTGATCATTCCATCTCCTGAGGAACCAGGAGGGCAGGTGGCACCTTACCTTTAGCTCAGACCAATCCCTCTAGAGGTAAGCCCATTTTTCAGAAATCCCAATTTTAAAGAAAATCTCACTTGGTAGAGAAACTAGAAGGCAAGCATCCCTAACACATGCAGGATGAGTAAGCGTGAAGGAGCTCTGATTGGATCCCAGGGGAATGGATCTCATTCCCACCACCTATTAGTGTGTGACCTTGGGTAAGCTACTTCATCGCTCTATGTTTCACCTGTAAAATGGAGATGATAATCCCTCTACCTAAACTGCCTGGCATGGAATAAATGCTCAACAAATGCTATCTATTTTATTATTAATATTATTATACTATAGAATCTTAAAGGAAAATGTCTAGTCTCACCTATCTATTTCAGGTGAAGAAATTGAGCTGGATAGAAAGGTAACGAGTTGCTTAACGTGGCAGGTCAGAGCTTGGAATCCAAGTGTACAGATTCTCCTGGGAGCTGGAGAGGCTGCAGCGCATCCTGAGGAAGGGAACAGCTATGGGGTTAGACACACGTATGCAAATCCAAACTCTGCCCGCGTCTGTACCCTCGGAGCTGCATATGACTACAGTGATGAGTTCTTAAGCCCATCCTATCAAAGACTTTGATTGTGTTCTGGTTTTTGCTCCACTTAAGGAAGAAGTTTTTAAGGATGTTGCGGCTGCCTTGGAGCAAGAGCTAGCTCTCTGTCAGGGGAAGTGAAGCTGGGCGAGTCCTTGCAGGGTTAGAGTAGCAGGAACTCAGGCGTTGGTTCCAGCTCTACAGTGACTGCAGCCTTGAAGGGGAGGACTAGAAAAATCTTATAAATCTTAGGCTGCAGGATTCCAGGATGATAAGCCAAGTGATTCTAATAGAACGAGCTCTTCCAGATAGATGTGTGTTGCATGGAAACAAGAACTGTCAGAATGGAAAGTGACCCACAAAACCAGCTGGTCCTGTCTTTCCTCTAGGCAGAATCCAGGTGATTTTAGGCTGGCAATGAGTGATTTTAGGTTGAAGCCACGTAGAGCATTAAATAACGTCTAATCGATGGGAAGGGAGTTTTGCCTTTTCTCTTCCAACCCCAGCTTTATTGAGATATAATTGACATATAACATTCTATAAGTTTAAGGTGTGCAACATGATAATTTGATATATGTGTATCTTGCAAAATGATTACCACAATGAAATTAATCAATACATCCATTACCTTACATAGTTACCTTTTGCATGTGCATGTGTGTGGTGAGAACTTTTAAGATCTATTCTCATAGCAACTTTCCACTATACAATACAGTATTGTTAACTGCAGTCACCGTGCTGTGCATTAGATCTGTAGAACGTATTCATCTTGTAACTGGGAGTTGGTATCCATTGACCAACTTGACCCATTTTTCCCACCTCCGTACTCCTGGCAAACACCAGTCTCCTCTCTGTTTCTATGAGTTTTCTTTTTCTTAGATTCCACATATAAGTGAGATTGTACAGTATTTGTCTTTCTCTGTAGACTTATGTCACTTAGCATAATGACCTCAAGGTCCCTCCATATTGTCACAAATGGACTTTTGCCCTTTTTGATCTTTCTAACTACTTCTAGAAGAAAGTCTAGTTTGATGCTAGTCTATCTATAATACCTAACTTGCAACCTTCCCTTTTAAGAAAGAGTACAGGCTTTAGGCTCAGTGCCTGTCAAAAAGATCAATGATGCCCGTAGACACATCTCTCAAAGTCTGCTTCTTGGAACACCAGCCCCTCCAAATAGAGTGAAAAGAAAGTTTAAGAAAAGCTTCCCGTGATGTATTCCGATACATTGTTTGGCTTTCATTTTAAAGTTACTCGCCATTTATGGCAAGTGTTTTCCTTAGCAACATGAAATTTCCTTTTTAAAAACAAAACTGTGTCTAATGCAAATGCTGACTGGATGATAGTACAGGTGGTAAAGGTGGTAGAGGAATGGCTGACTTGGGAAAACTAGATCTGGTGCAACACTCTCATTTTACACGTTGGAAACCTGAGGCTCAAGGCTAAATGAATTGGATCCAGTCAACTGCTCTTTTCACCCCATGAAGCTTGCTGAAGTGCTCTGGGCCTGGGTCCCCCAATCCATCAATGAGGGGCTGGACGACCGATCTCCACAGGCCCTCTGAGGCCTCAGATCTCTCTGGGTTCCACAGTTGCAACCCTCATGCTCCCTCCCTCCGCTCTGAGCTGAGTGTCCTAGGCAAGATCCTGCTGCTTCCTGACAGCTGAGTTAATAGAGGAAGCATTGTAGCAGCCTAAGAGATACAATTCATTAGGGTTTCATTAAGATTTCTTTTCATTTGATTACTTGTTCAAAAAGTAATTTGATCATCAGTGCGACTGTCTTAGCAAGTGGATCTCGTACATGCTGAGAAGACAGGAGCTGGAAAATGCCTTCGTTTGTCACCAGCTGCTCTCAGCTTTCATCTCTGGATGGTTTACTTCAGCCTCTCCGTCTCCATTACTGAAACGCTTCTCTGTCTAGAAGAAGGATTTAGTACCTGGGTTCTTCGATGCCCTGGACTGAATTCATTATCTCCATTTCCCTTTCTTAACCAAGCTAGCTGGCCCCCTGTCCTCCCATTGCTGGCTTTCAGCCCTACTGTTCTCCCAGACGCTGTCCTTGAGAATTCAGACTCAGCTTTAATTCTTCAGTCTGTGTTTGTACCCCTAGCCAGGCCAAGCTCGTTGACTATTGCATCTTTCCTGTTCCCAGAGACTCCATTTCTCATCATGATTGTTGCATTGGCCTCTTTCCTGGTCTTCTGGCTTCCTAATCTTTTCTTAGTCACTTCATCCTCCACATTCCTTCCAGAACACAAGGCAGACCGTACCACTCTCTTCAGAAATCACCAGTGGCGCCCTGCTTCTTACTGCCAGGAACATTTCTCAAAGTCTATTTTTTGGAATGCCAAGGACAGTCCCTACAAATACAGTGAAAAGAAAGTTTAAGAAATTCTTCATATTATATCCCTCTTGGGGATTTGAAATGCCATTACCATGGCAAATGAGAGGTCTGTGAATAAAGAAACTTTCGAAACTTCTTTTTTGAAATCTAACGTTTTCCAAATGTTTTTGACTATAAAACTTTACATTTTTGTTTGCGTGATAATTCTTCATATTTCACAAAAAGAAATCTGGCCCAGGGGAGAATGTCGAATTTCTGTAACTAGACATTTGAGTTCTCCCCTAATTTGTCTTCAAATGCTTCTTCAACATCATCTTTCAGCGTATTTCTCGACCTACACTATGGCCTCTCTATGCCAGATCGCTCCAGGTTCTGTGACTTCACCGTGCAAACGTACTCCTCTGCATTTAGGCACGCTGTTATTCCGTTCCAGAGTGTCTCCCCACTCCACCCACCCCAACCTCCACACTCTATCGGCCTAGTTAGGGAAATGGTCATCATCTAAGTTAAGAACAACAGATGATTCCTCCAGAAAGCTTTCCCCACACCCACCTCAGTCAAATTAAATGTTTTCTCCTCTTCTGTGCTAGAGCAATTTGCCTTTTTCTGTCATTCAGACTGCGGTAAGGTCAATTGTTTACAGGCTTGTCTCCATTAATCTGTAAAGTTTTTGAAGGCAAAGACTGCTTCACTCATTCATTCATGCATTCAAACATTATTGAGTGTTTACTATATGCCAGGCACATTCCTAAGAATTCTTCAGTGAATAGACAGACAAAAGTCCCTGCCCTCAGGGGACTTATATTCTAGTGAAGAGGAGATAATAGATGACACTATGTAAATTATAACATAAGATGTTACAGGACTGTGATCACTGCGAAGGAGAAAAGGTAATTCAATGTGAGACATGAAGTGGACATGTGTGTGTTGGGGGTGGACATTTTAGGTATACAGGGAAGCATCACTGAGAAATGGTATTTAAGTCAAAACCTGGAGGGGAAAAGGGAGCGGACCATGCAGATATCTGGGCAAAGAGTATTTGATGCAGAGGGAACAGCAAATGCCTGATCCTGGAGCCTGAGTATGCCTGGCATTTTCAAGGACCAGTAAGGAGGCCAGTGTGGCTGGAGTGGAGTGAACGATGGGGAGAGGGTAGGAGATGAGGTCGGAGGAAAAAGATCACCTGGAGCCTTGTGAGGACTTTGGCTTTTACTCTATAAAAGAAGGGAAGACAAGAGAGGATTTTGAGCATAATGTCTGATTTATGTTGAAACACCATGGATACTGAGTTGAGTACATGCTGAAGGGGTGAGGGGAGAAGGAGAGAGGCCAACTGCGGGGGCCCATCGGGTAATCCGGATTGGAGAACTGGAAGCTTGGATCAAGATCGTAGCCATGGAAAAGAAGAGAAGCGAATTCTGGGTGTGGATCAAAAGAAGAGTCCACATGGTTGGCAGATGGATTGGAAGTGTGTGTGAGATTCATCCCGTGTCACGCTGGGAGCCAACAATTATATTTTATACAGAGCAGACTCTCAATGCGACATTTTCAGATGAATGTATTCACTCATTCATGTAAAATATGTAGAGAAAATTTGAGCCTAGGCTGATACTGTTTTCCTTGAGAGAGAATTTAAATTTGCCTCCGAGGTGGTTTGGCACACCAGCCACCCTAGATCATCTGAATCCATTTGAAGATTAAGATGATTTGAAGTTGAGCTTTAAACTTTGCAAGAGTCGATTACCAGTTTACTTTCACCACTAGGGAGGTGACTATGTGCCAGAAGGTGTGCCAGGTGCCTTGCATGCTGTCTCAGCAATTCTTCACAGCAACTCTATGAACTAGGTATCATTATCTCCGCTATACAAATGACAGAACTGAAACTTAGAGATACTGTGGCAACTTTTCCAAGTTCACACAGCGAGTAAGTGATGGAGCCCATGACTGGTACCCAGCCACTGTACTGAATAAGGGGTACAATACAAGTAGAGATGATGGGCTGAGGGACATAGAGGACGGAGAAAGGCTGCTGAGCATCGGTGATTTTCCAGATGGGCAGGGCTGGGATTAGGGTCATGCATGACCCTGAGAGTGCTGCCCCTTAAATTTTTCACCCAAGGTCCCTTGTCCTGGACCTGCGGCTGGACCTCTTTTGAGGCCCCGATATTTTGTCTCCACTGGGATATTGGGGCAGTCTGACTTTTGGACCAACTTATCCTGCCCATCCCTGATTCACTATTTTGTCTTCATAACACTTCTTTATCCTTCCCTGGCCCCATGTGTGAGCGACTACACATTACATGGTTTTATAAGCCAGCAGCTGACCCATTTTACTGGGAAAATGTTTAATCTTGACTTCCAGAGAAGTCATTCAATCTCCACCATGTTGTGAGATTCATCAAGGCCTGTATTGAATTCTTAAGGGCATCTTTGAGGCACTTATGGAACAAAGCTTCTCCAGGGCATTTCCCAGGGCATCATTTCAGCAGCCCCAGGAGGAGCAAACATATGGCACTTTATAAAGAGCACATCCGAGGCAGCCTCCTATGCCAGCATCACAGCCATTCTGTGGCTTTTCCTTTGGAGCTGCAGGAGCAATAGTGTTCTCAGTGAGTGACGTCCTGCAGGCTGGACCGCTCCCCTCTCACTGCCGGGCAGTCCTGGGCATACACCCTCATGTCCTACCTCCTTTGTCTCGTCTGGTTCATTCTGCAGCTTCATTATCTCGAGCCCATTTGGCATTCACAGTGTCTACTGTCTTCTTTTTCTGAGCTTTCTTAGAATTATCTCAACTACATCTGCTGTTGCCAACTAGAAGACATCTGTGAGAAAGGGATGGTGGTATATTTGTGCTTTGCAGGTTTTGATGAGCAATTAGGCTTTTTTGAGCATATGGAGCTAATATGTCAGTCGGCCAATAAACGTTTATCAAGAACCCACTGGATATGGAGCATCACTTGAGGGGCTTAGAGAATGAGACGAAGTCAACAAAGACTTCCTCCTGGCCGAGTCATACAAACACCCCAAAGCAATGTTTAATAGAACATCTGACTTCTGAATGCTGGAAGGGTCATCTGGCCTGATATCTGAGGCCCAGAGAGGGAAGGGGACTCACGCAGGGTCACACAGCGGAACCTGGTGTCTGGGTTCAGTCCACTGATTTCTGCACTAAGTCTCCACAGAGGCTTCTGTGTTTCAAGGACTGAAGGATAGGAGGATGGCCACAGAGGCTGGGATCCAATCAGGGACGGCTTCTTGAAAGACGTAAGTGTTGAGCCAGGTCTTAAAGGCAGCGCGGGATGGCCTACACAGAGAGAAAGACCCTTTCCTTAGTGGCCTTTGTATGAGATTTCACTAAAGCACAATGATTGTCCTCCTGCAGTTTCATTAATTCCAAATGCACAGGAAACGATGCCTTTTCATCCCGGAGGTCTGCCTTCAAAAGACTCCATTTTCTGTTTCACTGATTAAGAGTAGTCTTTGATTAAACATGGGTCTCTTCTATAGTAGGCATCGTAGGCGAGTCTCCAAGATTCTGAATCTGACCAGAGCCCCTTCTCCGTGCCACTGCTGTCATTCCCGTGTCATTTTATCGGGTGGTGAGGATCTATCCACTTGTCACTTTTCTCTCCCCTCTATATTATGAGCTTACTGAAACCTTATTATGGTTAACTTTGTGGCACATCGTAGGTGCTCACTAAATGTTGGTTACTCTTGTGAATGAATGCATTTGCCAGTTAATAAATAAATGTGGTAAAATGCATCGCTTTGGTTGCATTTAAAGCCGGAAATGTTACTTTCGTTAAAAGTGACTGTCTTCCGGAGGAGGTGGTGGTGTGGCCCCCTTTGCCCTCCCTGCCTCTCCCTGCCCTTCTGACCTGCACTTGTTTTGTGCGGTAGGTCCCTGAGTCTGGGCTGCAAGGGCTCCCTCCCATTGACCCACCGGATGTCACCCAGATCTACCCAGTTCCTGCCAACATTCGGCCAGTGCTGAGCACATACCGAGTGGAGGTGGGTGCAGGGAAGGATGGAGTTGTTCTTGGGGACTAAAGGGCAGTGGTGCATTGCAACACTTGCCTGTATTGTAAGTGGGGAATTGTGGGGTGGGAAGGAGACGTGGAGGATCAGATGGTGCCTTCAAGGTTCTGCACAGTCCCTTCCTGGAAGACCACGCTGTAGTTCTCAGGTGGCACATCTGACTTTCCCATACCTTAGCCAGGGCATGCATGCTGGCGCCTCCCTGGGTCTTTGAGTGACAGCTCTGCTCATCCTCTCCTCAGGTTCTCTTCTGGGGCGTCCGAGAAATGAAGAAGGTGCAGCTTCTCTCAGTGGATCGTCCTCAGGTCCTCATCGAGTGTGGAGGACGAGGAGTCAAGTCCTGTGTGATCCAGAGCTACAAGAACAACCCAAACTTCAACGTCCAGGCAGATGCTTTCGAAGTGGTGCGGACCTCTCACTCCCCCACCACCTCCTACCCTCTGTTTCTGCAGCTGGGACCCGTTCCTTCATTAACCTGGCTTGGGGAGACATTTCAGAGTTTCAGATATCTACAACATGCAAGGAAGGACAGTCTGATTTAGTGAGAAGCCAGAATTGCAGAATGACATAACATAGACTTTGCTATTATTTTGTTTTGTTTTTAAAGTTTTCGGACACAGATCATACAGTAAATCAAAGCAGCTTGACAGTGGTTCCCAAAGTGTGGCCCCCAGTTGATCACCATCAGCATCACCATGGAACTTGTTGGAAATGCAGATTCTCAGGCCCCACCCCAGTACTAGCGAATCAGAAACCGTTCAGGGGTGGGGCCCGGGCACCTCTGGTTTAACAAACCCTCCAGGTGATTCTGATACACTCTAAAGCTTGAAAACTACTGGCTACAAGCTACACCAACACAACTTATTTGAATGGTTAGGTTTTTACACGTTCATTTGTACACGGCATGTCAGTAGTTTACATGTGAATTTATGCTTCTAAAGTGATGTTTTTGGACACCTATGCTTTTGTTTATTTCAATATTTTTCAACGTACTTTTTTGTGCTCTGATTGGGAACTAACTGTGAAGAAAAAGTTTGCTTTGTCCAAGTGAGTCAGCTCCAATGGACACATATTCTAAATCAGCGGAGCCTAGAATTAAAGAAAGAGAGAGGTGTTTGCAAGCCTTTCATATTGGGCTTCATTAAGCCTTGGGGGCCACCGGGGAACGAAGCGGGCAGGGTGCTGGTCCCTCACCCTCAGCTCCATTTTAAATGGCTCAACTATCGTCTGTTTTATATCTTGGGCCTGGGTAAACATTTATTTGAGTTGAGAGTTCTGCTGGTAAATAATTACAAAATAAGAGGATTGAAGACTACGGCCATAGAGAATTTGGGAGTGTGTGAGTTTTGCATTTTAAACCTGGGATGAATTGCTAGTGCCATCCCTCCTATTTTGGGTAGTTACTCCCTGGCTTGGGAAGGCAATGCTCCAGACTTCCGGCAAGCTGCAGGGGTGACCTGGAGGAAGAGAATGGCAAGCCATGGTCAGGGGTAAGATGGCTGCTGGCTTGCCTCGTCCCTCCCCCAGACAGGTCAGCAGGGTGTGAGCAGCCAGGCCCAGCCCAGGCAAGGCCCTCACGTCATCTGGTCTCTCCCCCCAGGAGCTGCCTGAGAATGAGTTTCTGCACCCGCCCCTGAGCATCTGTGTGGTGGACTGGAGAGCCTTCGGAAGGAGCACCCTGGTGGGCACCTATACCATCAACTGCTTGAAGCAGTTTTTGTGTAAATCCAGGGAGCCCCTTGCTCTCACCTCACCGGTGGACGGAACCCAAGATGGCGAAGGTAAGACCCTCCTCCTAGATTCTGGAACTGCAGACTGCAAAGCCGTGGTGCCTGCGGGTGTCTGCTGTAGGACCCCGCACAAAGAAGATGCCCACGGCCAAGTCGCTCTTTCTGAAGAACGTGCTCCCACAGTCCCCTCTGCTTCTTTACCTGTCAGATTCCTGCTTTGAGACTGACATCAGGGTCAGCTCCTCTAAGAAGGCTTCCTTAAATATGGCTCAAGCTCCCTCCTGCCTCCGCTCCTTGACATTTTTCTTTGCTTGATGTTACTTCCGATTGGTCTGTTTTGGATCGCAGGTGCACGGAGTTGAATTAATTACACTTCTCAGTTCGTGCTGTGCAATCATCCTTGGTCTGCTCAAGGCTTCTCATTATATCCACAGTCCCCTACTTATTCCCTATCTCCACTCCCCATCCCCTCCCCACCGTGGGCCCCATACTACCAATCCTTGTAAAATATAGATCCATTTAATTTACATATATGATATGGTGCAATAATCTTCATTTGGTTCCCTGCTCTTGTCACTCAAAGTTGTGTTTTAAGATCCATCCATACTGGCTTGTTACCAGTACCTGCTGCATCTACGCGACTTCGCTTTTCCCTTCCCCTTGTATCGGATCCCAGGCTGCGTCCAACTCCCCATTCGCACAAACAGTGCTGTGAGGAATCTCCTTGTGTGTGTTCCCTGGGGGAGGATCTTGTGTCTGTATTTCTTTGGAAGAGACACCCAGGAGTGAGAGCAATGGGTGGCAGGGAAGGTGCACACTAAATACTGACAGAGGGCGCTCCAGAGAGCTGTGCTGGTTCACACGTCTACACCAGTCTACATTCTTACCATTACTGCCTCTGGAGTCCCCTTTTCCTCCTCCTCAACAGCCCCTGCTATTAGCTAACTTTCTGAGTTTTCGTTTTGTTTTGGTTTGGTGTTTGGTTTTTCCCACTCTGCTGGGCATAAAGTAGCATCTCATTTTTATTTTAGCTTGGGTTTCTCTGAAGACCTTATCTTATATTTTCTTCTATTAGTGTTATGTTTTTACCTTTCACATTTAGATTTTTAATTTATATGCATTTGTATATGGTTTAAGGTAGGGATCCAACAGCATTTTGGTCCACATAGGACATGCTTTTTTCCCCAGTCTACTAACTTTCCTTATTGATTTGTGCTGCCATCTTTTTCATCAGTCCAGCTGTCATACATCCCTAGTTTATTTCTGAACTTTCTGTCCTGTCCGGCTGATCTCTCCATCTCCATGTCCAGCACAGAGTAGATGCCTGTTTAGTGTTTGTTGGGTTGAGTTCACCATTGAAAAGTCAGCAACTGGGGAAGAGATGCTCTGGAGGCCCTGGCAGCCACGGAGGATCCCAACTGGAAAATGTTCCTGAGGACTGAATTCTGAGGCACAAAATGAGAGAAGAGGACCTGTGGCAGGAAAGGACAGTGTTAAGACCTTTTTATTGGATCCAGAGCCCAGTTTAACCATCTCATAAGTCCAGAGACATCCCCCTGCTCCCTGTCAAGTTCATGTACTCCTGTGCCCACAGTTCTGCCTACACTTGGGGAATTCACAGACCTCGGGAGCCTCCAAGGGTTCCCTGAATTAACACACTGGGAGAAGACAATCAACACAGGGGACCGTACCCTAAACCTTGATAAGCATGCTCCCTATGACCGCAGTTATCTAAAATTACTCTGAGGCATCAATAATAAGTACAACCATTTGTTTATTATCTATGATGCACCTGATGCCTTACAACATGATCTCATTTATTCCCCAGTGAGATGGGTATTTTCACTGTCATTTTATAAATAAGGAAAGTGAGGTTCAGAGAAGTTAGGAAGTTGCCATATTTGCATCCAGATCTGCCTGATTCCCAATACTGGGTCCCTGAAATGACCCCCTGCACTGCCGCCCAGTTGCCTGACTTGCTGGGCTTTCATTTCAGCCATTTCAGATTCGCTAATAACCACGGAGCCCTCTGAGACCCTCAGCTCTGCCCGGGAGCCCCCAACAGATCACATCTATGTGGATGTTGAGCCACCTCCCACCGTGGTACCGGACGCCACCCAGGTTCAGCAGGCCAGCCTGGCTGACATCCCTGACTCATCCCCTATGCTGGAGCCTGAACACAAACCCGCAGCCCAGGAGCCACCAAAAGATGGAAAAGCTAAGGTCAGAATGTAATCTCTCTTCATACTTACAAGGCCCATTAGAGTCTGTATCAGAGGCTGTAGATGCTAATTCTCCCACCTACTAGCTGTGTGACCAGGGGCAAGCAAACTTCACATTTCTGAGCATCAGTTTCCTGATCTGTAAGATGGGGATATTGATACCCACTTCACAGCATTGTTGTAGAATCAGGTCAGTCAATGTATATGAAATTAAAGTGCTAGTCAGTGTGACGGTAATATTTAATTGAACATAAACTCTTCCCAATTCATCAGCTTGGAAGGACAATGGTTTCCTCGTATAGACCTACTCCGCAAACATTTAGAACCTACTTTGTACAAGGTCATATAGGACGAAAAAGATTCTAAAGATAAATGAGCCTTCTCATCCCCAATTAGCTGAGATTCCAGAAGGGGAAATGGACAAGTATAGAAAAAAAACACAAAACAAGGATATGAATAATCTTTCTAAGTCATAAATCTGAGTGCAAAATCCTAGTGTATCAATTGACTTAAAAAAAAAAAAAGCAATTTTAAGAAAGTCCTAGGCGATTACCTCCGCAGTAAATGGTAAAGGCTGAAATAAGAAGCAGACTAAGATGATTAATGGATGTTTGCTCAGGCTGTTCCCTTCTCATCCATGCTTAATGTGACCCTCTATGACAGCTCACAGGGTTCTTTCCATCCCACCAGTTGTGCCTGCTACTTTAGATCAGAATTCTCAGTTTAAGTGTTTAATGCCACCATAAAGCTGTGGGTCCCACTAGGTTGTAGATAATTTTTTTAACATCTCTGTATCCTCTGCACATCATAGAGTGCCTGGCACATCGTAGGTAAGTATTCAAGAGATATCTGAGAAAGTGAAGGGATGACAGGCACGTGACGAGTCTTGCATAAATAGTCTCCAATGGACCAACCGTCTCCTCCCGCAGAGGCCTCCTTTCTGCCACACATCCATGACTGCCTCTCCTCTCCCCCATGACTTCTCTTGTACGTGTCGTTTATTTGCACCTGTTCAATTCAGAAATGATGCTAAAAGGGAATTGTCTACATTATGTCACTTAATCCTCACAACAGTGAAGTAGGCGGGTATTATTGTCCCTAGTTGAGGAAACTGAGAAGCGTAACATTTATATTTATTGCTTAATGATTCATAACCCAAGTCTCTCTGAAGTTAATGCCCTTTCTACTATACCACACATGCCTGACTCCTCTACCGAACTCTAGCTTCCCAAATGTGGAGATTCTGTCTAATTACCCCTACATCCCCAATGTCAACAATAATATCTCACACCTGCTCAGTAAATGTTTGCTGAATAAATGAATGAATAGGTTAACAGGTTATTAAACTTTTGTTTCCTGAAGTGGTACAGAGAGCCACAACCATACAACCTGCCAATACCTCCATCCGCCTCCCAGAGGGTACCTATACGTTGTCTTCCTCAGAAAACCGGGCAGCCATCAACATGCAGATCCATGAGGCCTAATTAACAATCTATCTCTCCTCCCTTGCCAGGATCCCAGGAAATCTTCCCGGAGGTCTACTAAAAGGAGAAAGAGGACCATAGCAGATGAATCTGCTGAGAACGTCATTGACTGGTGGTCTAAATATTATGCCTCCCTGAAGAAAGCACAGAAGGTAGAGTCTCCCTTGGCTGTGACGGTCAAGGGACTGGATAGGAAAACACAGCACCCTCTATCCCCCCAAGTCCCACATTATTGCCTCTTTTAAATTCTACTGTAGGTAGGTCCTACTCAGGTCTGGTTCTGTTAGCTGTGAAAGGGTAAAAACCCTGGAAGGACCAGGGATCTGGGATTGCAAAATCCACCCCTCCAGCTGGAGCTGACCCTAGGACACAGGCTCCAGTCTGAAAATGCTGGAAGGATGTTCAGTCCAGTTTGGCATCTGGAGAATTTGCCCACCAGTCAGACTCAGGGAGGTCCAGCCAGGAGAAATGGGGTCTCTGGACAGGGGGGCATCAGCAGTGGGGACCTCAGGTGTCTCCAGCAGGGCCCCAGGTCTCCAGCAGGATTCTAAGTTCATACGGGAAACTACCAAAGGAAAGGCAGAGGTGTTGGCCTTAGCAAGTCTTAGCAAACGGGAATAATCAGCAGGTTGCCAGCACAGGGCCATGTGCACGTGGAACAAGAAAGCTGCAAAGCTGGAGAACCAGTGTGGAGTGGGTCTGGAGATTCAGGCAAAAGCTCACTGGCTGAATTTGCTAAGACTTCTCATCCTCAAGTGAAAAAGGGAAGGAAACTTAGTCACATGTTATCATTGTATTTAATTGAACAGAAACTCTCCTGATTCTTTAGTTTGGAAAGACCATAATTTCTTCATCTAGGACTATCCATGAATACTGATATATAGTTAAATAAACAAACTAAATGTTAGTCCCTGCCTCCAAAGTCCCTCCTTTTGCTGCAATGGCCACTACTACGTCTGGTGAGCACTGAGCCCTTTCCTCTTCCTCTGCCAACCTCCCCAGTCCCTGGGACAAACCCACCAACCCAACATGCCAGCAGGTAAAACTCAAAGTTGCAGACTGAGCTGATGCTCCAGGGAGGTGGGAAAATCATAGGGTGAGAAGCTGCTTTCCCAGCGCCTGAGAGGAGGCTGCACACAGAGGACAAGGAAGTCTACAGCTCGGTGGCACTTTTCTTGGCCGTATGGGCACCTCTTCTCCAGGGCAGGGTGTCACACTGCACTTAGGTCTTTACAGTGAGGCTGCACTCGGGGACTGTTCACGTATTCTTTTAAAATGGCGTCTCTGAGAATGCAGAGAGCGGTGATCGTCTAATTAGACCTGTGAACAGTCAGGATTACCCAATGAGGCGTGGCAGCATCAATAATCTTGTCTCCCTCTTTTCTCAAAGGAAAAGGAGAGCAATCCCAAGGAGAAAAAAGGCAATACAGGTAAGTGGCTGTTCTGGGGACATTTGGACCTAGCATAAGGCCATTGGGGTGAGAAAATAATACAATGGAAGCAATGGGAAGCATGTTAGAGCTCTGCTCCCTTGTTTCCCAAGTGAGGAAACAATCTCAGGAAAATGACAACACTTTACAAAGGTCGTGTAGCTGATTTGAGCTGGACTGGGGCCAGATCCCTGGTCTTCTGAGTCCAGTTGAGTGCTGAAATCAACCCCTTGACTCATGTCCCTACATTAACGGTCTTAATGTAGAAACAGAAGGGTAAAAATAGGAGTGAGCTGGGATGCAAGACCAAAACCATCATGAGAAACTTCAATAGAGGTGAGCTGGATTTAGGTTCTAAGACTCAGTTTACAAGGAGTGACTATATCTGGTTTGGCAGAAGCTCAAACAAAAGAGGCCTGGGATTTGAAATGACCGCAAACTCGATTCAAGTCAACGGTAGGTCTTGACATAAAAACAACAATGACACCAAGCAGCCGGTGCTGTTTCAGGTGACATTGATAGAGGTGGGAAAACCAGAGCCCAGCTAGTTCCTCAGGCCACTCCTAATTAGCATATTTAATTCTAAGACCAACCCAATGACATAAACAATAGTATCTCTATTTTGCAGATGATGAAACAGAGGTACAAGGAGGTTGAGTAACTTGCCCAAGTTTCCACAGCTAGGAAACAGCAGAGCTGGAGGTCTGTCTCAGGTGGTTTTTTCCTAGAGCCTGCTCCTAGGAAAATCACTGAGTAATCCCTCTAACTACATTCATGACTTTGCTCAAGACCCTTCACATATTTGAGCCTCCTATTGTTGAGCTAGATGAATCTCTGGTCCCCAAACAGATCTGAGAGGGAACGTAACTAAAAGCTTTGGAATCAGTCCATCCTGGGTCTGTTTTTTGCTAGTTGGGTGACTGGGAAATTCCTTACTCTCTCTGTGCCTAGTTTAGTGAATTTACATATTCTAGGACAAGCCAATATATTGCCCCACCCCAGAGAATACGTTGCCATTGTGTCGTTATGTGAGTGGTATCTCCACCAGTCCTGCGGTCCTGTGGTGTGCAGACTGCAAGGCTGCGTGGCAATCCTACAGCAAACTGTTACTATTTCTTTTTAAAAAGAAGGGTCATGACACATGCCAGAGCAAAGGGAAGGAGGGGGCTTGACTTTGTTTCCTCGCAACAGCCATGAGAAGTCTAACAATTTCCACTAAATATCCACAGAGACCAAACCAGACGAGGTAGTGATAAATATAGTAGATAGTCCAAAGAAGAAGAAAGACAAAATGCTCAAGAAGAAACTCAAAGAGGATGAAATCCCCAACCTGGCCGTTTTGCAGGTGTGTGGACTCAGCCATCTTAGCCATGAGTGGGATGGGAAGCGCAGAAGGGGGATTCTGTTAGTGCTTCAGTCAACCCTAGTGATGCCTTTGTCTGAACTAACTTGCTTTATCTTCATTATAATCACTGATGTGGAGAAGTAAGCTTTACCAAGCGTGCAAGCCGAGACAATGGAGCTTGCTAATTTTCCATTTTCTATGTCCTCATGTTGAAAAGGGGCTTAATTTACACGGTTTAGCCTGGATCCAGCAAGGTAATTTACAGTGTATGAGTTCCCCTTGGCTCAGCTTTTGGAGCTTGACATCGTCATGTAGATGTGTACACACTCGAAATAGCAGGAGTTTTAACTCTAAAGTCAGCTCTGTCTGGCCAATCTTAATATTAGCCAGAGGCTATTAGCTAGAAACATATTTATGGTTATGAAAGTTGGGAGAATGAAAATTGTGTATCTAGATAACCAATTTGGAGAAGTAATTTTAATAAGAAATTTGAATGAGTAATTTAATTATATTACCTAACTTAAAATTCAATACAATTTTGGATTTCTAAAGTGTATATATAATTTCCCACTTAGAAAATTCATGTCTATATGCAGCATAATAAAAACTAATATTCTGTTACCTTCTATGTGTTAAAAATTAGATGATTAATGAAGCTTTATTGATTCAAGTTTCCTGAAAATGTTATAGTCTGTATTCAATGACCAATGACATCAATTCACTAGAAAAGCTTTGTCACATTTATGCTTCTATATTATATTTTTAAAAATTTTGTTTTAGCTATACTTCTTGAAATTTCAAAGTTTGTCAAAGAGGTGTTTTAAATTTCAGAGTATTGTTAGTTCTAGAGATGCCAAATCAATGAATTTTCTTATTTTGCTAGAGAGAAATTAATAGCAGCCTCTTAGATTTTTCCAAGGGACCCATAAGGCTGGTTTTGGAGAATCTTGGCATTTCTCTTTAAATCGATCCTGGGTCTTCCTTCCTCTGAGCACTCTTCTCCCTTCTCCCTAAAGATATATGATGGTGATCTTGAGAGTGAATTCAACAATTTTGAAGACTGGGTGAAAACTTTTGAGCTCTTCAGAGGCAAATCTACAGAAGATGACCATGGCCTTGATGGAGACCGAGTCATAGGAAAGTTTAAGGCAAGTTCCAGAGTTAACCCTTTGCTTTGGCTCTCTTGTCCGTACATGTCAGATATGACTCACTTCTGTTAATGGGATTGTGGTGTGGGATGTGTGTAAGGAAAATCCTTGATCTTTACACTGACCTTCTCTAGAACTCAGCAGGACCTAACTGCAATCTCTTCAGATATTTGCTTTGTGGCCGGTGAAGTGGGTTGGAACTCAGTCTGGTGGAATATAAAGAGACAGAGTTGTTACCTAAAAGAATCACTGAATTTTACTTTGCCCTTCCCACCTCTGACCTACCAAATGTATGATTTATGCAAACCTACCTGTTGGATGATTAAACTAATCAAACAACACAAAAGCTTCACCTGGCAGACTTATGGGGTCAGCATCACAAAGTAGTAGCTGACACTTACCATGAACCTACTGCATGCTGGGTCCTTTATATGCAGTGTGGTGTGTTGGAAATAGCATGGGTGTTGCAGTTTGCCAATTGGATTTAAATCCTAGCTATAATACTAACCAGCTTCATGATCTTGAACAGTACTTGACCTCCCTGAACCTCGGTTGCAGCATCTGAAAATAGGAATCCTGCAGTCAGGATTGAATGAGATAATGGGGGAAAACACTGGCCCAGCACCCACCTGTTAAGGGAACTTAGTATCCCATCTGATGCTCCTATTCCCGTTCCTCAAATGACAGCCCTGGGAGGACCGTACCAACACAATTCACTGATGTACCATGAAGAAGCTCAGATGCAAGCAGGTTGTGTGAATTGCCTACAGACACCCCACAAGGCAAGGGTGGCATCTACCCAGGTCCTGTTGGGTCCCAGGCTGTGCTCACTTTCCCCAGCACTATACCTTCTGTGGTTTTTGGTGGAGCATTTGTTTCAACGGGTCACGCTTTGTGGTTCCAGGGCTCCTTCTGCATCTACAAAAGCCCAGAGGATTCCAGCATCGAGGACAGTGGGCAGCTGAGAATCCAGCAAGGGATTCCCCCCAACCACCCTGTCAAAGTCCTGATCAGAGTGTACATTGTTGCGGTGAGCCGTCCTTGTTTACTCTGAGAGATTGTCTTAATCTGCTGGGGCTGCCACAGCAAAATGCCACAGACTAGGTAACTTAAACAACGGACGCTTATTTTTCACAGTTCTGGAGGCTGGAAGTTCATGATCAGGGTTGGTTTTCGGTAAGGCCTCTCTTCCCGACTTGTAGACGACCACCTTCTTGTCATGTCCTCACATGGCCTCTCCCCTGTGTGCACATCCAGAGAGAGAGAGAGTTCTGTTGTCTCCTCCTCTTCCTCTAAGGCCACCAGTCCTATTGGATTAGGGCCCCACCCTTATGACCTCATTTAACCTTAATTAGCTCCCTAAAGGCCCCATCTCCACAGACAGTCACACTGGGGGTTAGAGCTTTGACATATGTATTTTAAGAAGACATGATTCAGTCCATAACAGGGGATATGAAGTTTGGTCAGTAACATGAACATTTGCTGGCTTTTCACTCAAGGAAAATACTTCCCAGGCATACAGGACCGCTCTGTGTAGCTTTGTTTGCTCTGCGGTTGTCCGATAGCTGGGAAGAAAACCAAATAGGATTGAAGCAGGAAACTCTCGGGCAAGACAGTCAGAGGGAAAAACGAGGGCCGAACAGAGCAGCTGCCGCTGTGTGATGCTCCCCCTGGGGGCTATGCCTCTGCACTGTTGTAGTCAGAAATTTCGTTTTGAATGTATTCCCGAGAAAAATCTGCCCTAGGCTTCCTACTTTCTGATAATGAGAGCACAAAACGTTAGTTGTGAAACTTTTTGGCCTGATTGCCAGGAAGCTCAGGGCCAAATCTGACACTCAATCAAAGCAATTGTCTGCTGAACTTTTGTGGTTCACGTGTTTGTTTTCACCTCCTGACCTTCAAGTTGATTTTCATAATCTTATTTGATTGCAGTAGTCTTATTTCGTTTTAATTCTTTCCTTAGATGGCCCACTTTTTTTTTTAGAAACATAAATAAAGCATAAAACAAAGATAAGTTATTCTTTAATGCTTAGGGAGAACTAAATATTCCCTTCCCATCATGCAGTTCGCATGTTTCCTTCATCATCAGCAGCAGCATCATCACGAACACCATGTGCCAGGCACGGTCTAATCACTAGGGATGTTGTTATGCAAAAAATACAGTCTCTGCCCTCAGGGAAGTCACAATCTAGTTGGATAAGCTGCAAGTACCTGTAGAGTATCCCTGGCGACACTAGGTAGTCTATATTAATACCCACCCGCTGGATTGTTGACACTAACCTTTTCAAAATTTTATTCGGAAGGTCACCCATGTCTTGGGAGAGATAATTAATATGCATTCCTCAGGAAATGGGCCATGTGTTCAAATAAATTCAAGAAATGGTGCATATAATAATATTTTCCCTGAGATTCACAAAGCTCATTAGCACAATCAATGCCCTGAGGATTCCAGAAGCAAAGAAATCTATTTAACTGTTGAATCTTTAACAGCATTTTCTAAACTTCTTGCCCAACATCTCTTTTCCCCCTTACAGAAAACTCTGCAGAACCAGGTTCTATGGGACATGGTTTGGGGAACCCAGAAATAGAGAGTATGAACAGTAGGAAGGAGAGGGAGAAAGTTTTTGGACTACAGAGATTGGAGAAAGATGATTATTTATTCACTCAGCAAATTTCTACAACACACCTTTTATGTGCCCAGTACTTTCTAGACAAAGGGCAGGAAGGCAGACCAGGTTCCTGTGCAGGAGGCAGCATGGAGGAGAGAAGGCTCGGACTGGAGCTTGAAGACAGGCAAGACGAACAAATGAAGAGTCTGAGGAGGGGTGGCCTGAGCTTTGGGGAATAGGATAAATTCACAGCAATTATGGACAGTCAATGCTTTTCACTGACATTTCTAGTAACAGTGATTGGGTGGTTTGCTCTCTCATACTAAAATTTAATCAATTAACTAAATAATAAGTTAATTTAAAAATCTTTTAATTTAATGAAACACTGAAAAAGTAAAAAGCAATGCTACTTAGAAGTTGCATAAAGAAAGAAATCAAATCATCCACCTCTGCAATTCCATTCCCAGAAATAACTTTCTTTTCTTATGAATATGCGAACACATCTATATCTATTTACACTTGTCTACCACGACCTCCAGGTGTTTATTTAATGGGCTTCCGCTTCGTGCCTTCCGTATGGATGGTCTATTTTATTTTCCAAGTTAGTAGTGTAACTTGGACGTTTTTCCAGGTCAGCGCATGTAGATCTTCCTCGTTCTTTTTAGTAGCCACCTAGTGTTTTCTTGACTTAATGTAGTAGCCATTCGTTCACTCAGCAGATATTAAGAAGACCCTGCTCTAGATCCTGGTGATAAAGTAATGAACAAGACAAGACAGGCAGCCCACTTGCTGTCCTGGAGATTACGCACTAGTTGGGGGCGATGTGAAGATGAAGAACGTACGAAAATAAACGAAGGAGCACGTATATAAGATGAGTGTCAGAGACAACTGCTATGTAGAGAATTAAAATTGGGTGATGTGATGAGAGTAAATGGGAAAGGGACCATCTTGGACTGAGTTTCTCCCTAAGTAATTGACATATGGATTGTTTACAATTTTTAGCTATTACGCAATGCTCTAATCAACATCCTTGAAAATATAGCTGTGTGTGCTTCTACCGTTCTATGTGTAGGGTGGACTTGTTTCTTGGTCAGCTCCCATCTCTGCAGAATTTCTCCATCTTTTCAGTATTATTCCTCACCAGCCCCTACCCTGGCCTTCCCTTAGAAAGTATTTGCTTGTGATGGTTTTAGACCCAGCTTTCTGGAATCAGACTTCACTTTGAGAAACAGACCTTTACTCAACCAGCCAGTGCTAAATGCAAGACTGATGGGGTCGTGGATTCAGAGCCCATTATTTATGGGAGAGGCTATCAGGTCCATCCCATGATCTTACAGATAGATCTCAGAGAGATGACTTGACTTGCCCAAGATCACACAACTACTTAGAAATAGAACTCGAACTCAAATCCATGCCTTCTTCTTCCTGGTCTAGCATGTTCCTCATTACCCTGTGCCAAGAGCTGCCTTCCACCAGGGAGATGACTCCAGAGAAAGTTGAACTTGGGCAAAGCTGATAACTTTTCTTTTAACAGCAAAATGGAGAGGCTAAAGCCTCTTAACCTTGGCTGCACACTAGAATCATCTAGGGAGCTTCTAAAAATCCCAAAGCCCAGGGCCAATCAAATCAGAGCGTTTGGGGATAGAACTCAGGCATCAGTATCTTTTACAACTCCCAGATGATCCTAGTGTGCAGCCAGCATTGAGAACCGCTGGACCAAAGGGATTTTCTTTTTCC
The DNA here is from genome assembly GCF_021613505.1 of Equus quagga. Lineage (NCBI taxonomy): Eukaryota > Metazoa > Chordata > Mammalia > Perissodactyla > Equidae > Equus > Equus quagga. The sequence goes on along the minus strand of NC_060282.1, from coordinate 17,256,821 downwards.
TCCCCAGGCGTTTAATCTTAGCCCAGCTGATCCAGATGGCAAGTCGGATCCCTACATTGTGCTCAAGCTTGGCAAAACTGAAATCAAAGACCGTGACAAATACATCCCCAAGCAACTGAACCCAGTTTTTGGAAGGTCAGTGGCCATCTGGGTCGCAGAGTGTTGTCCTGTCTGCATTTGCTACTGTTGTGTTTCTCTGGGGGTTGGTGTGTATATGTGTCTGTCTCTGGAGGTTAGATGCTGACTTCTGCTGGTGATAGCAGCCAACCAAACCTGTATTCATGGAGAAGGGCCGAATTCTTTCCTTGGTCCCTTCTGGAATTTGGCGGTACACAGTCATCTTCATGCCCATGGTTTTCCAATAATGATTTTCCTAGACCTTAAATTTAAGAGGCACCTTGAACGGTCATCACATTCAGCCTCCTGCCTTTGGACAGGGAGATTTCCTTTTTACAAACAAGGCAACCAAGGCCAGAGAGGTTTAGAAACTTATCCAAGTTCACACTGCTTATGAGTGGAGGAAAAGGGGCCAGACCTTTGGTCTTTTGTGTCCTACCAAAGGGATTTTTCCATCATATCATTTGGCAGCTCATTTGAGGTGACCCCTTGAAGTCAAAAAGTTGAACTGCATCCCCCACTTGTGTTTTGTTTTCCTGCAAAGAGTTTTAAAACCTGTCGCAGTTAAGTATGTTTAGGCGATCCAGGCATTCTCCAGGTCACAGCAACCCTACCACTCCCATTTGTCTTCAGGCAGAGGGGGTCACACATTCTTGTTCCCTGCTTGAGTTTGTGTGCCTGACTGCCTTCAGCTTTGGAGTCAAGCGGAGTTGTGCGTCTCCCTGCCACACACAAGCTGTGTAACTTTATGCAGGTGGCTTAACCTCTCTGATCCTAGTTTTTCTCATCTGTAAAGCAACAATGTGACACTTGTCTCTCAGACACCTTTAGCAGATTAAATATGTAGAGCACCCAGGATATCATCTATGCTATCACCTACTCAAAATACGTTGGCTTCCTTCCTCTTCTCCTTAATAATTGTTTCAGCAGTGCATGCATCATAAGTGTATTTAATTTCTTCTTTCTCCTGAATAACCGGGAGCGTGGGGTGAAATCTTCATCAGCCTCATTTAAATTCATTTACCCATTTGTGATCACTTTGGGCTCTGACATTTGATCAGCACCAGTCTCTCACACTTTGTTGCTCCTGAGGAAATGAGGCAATAAATGATCTTGCTTGTTCAGATTAATGAGAATGATTAAAACGAAGGTACCAGGGAAACTTACCCTCGTTTCCCTGATCCAGAGATGACCTTTGTCATTACCTACCCTTTATGTAACTAGCAGTTCATTCTGCCAAGTGCTTTGTAATCGCTTTTTATTAGTCACTCTCACCACAGTGCCATGAATTAGACGGTCTTTATTACCCTCGTTTATGGCTGCGGTAAACAAAGGAAGAGGATGATGAAATATTCCTTCCTGCCGCTGACATTGCAGAGCCTCTTCCAGAACCCCTCCACATGTGGATGGTTTGTTGGATGTCTATTTAATTGTTACTTAGGGAAAAAGTTGCCGGTTTGATCTTGCGGTGTTCCCGCAGGGAGAGCGGAGGTCTCTTGTGCCTGAAATGGGGTCTGGTCTGGGGTATCCCTCTTTGCCACCTCCCCACGTGAGGATGTCACGGGCTGCACCCCCGCCACCCTGGCCCCTGGCCTGCTTTACTTTTCTCCATAGCCTCTGACGTGGATTGCTATATTCGTGTGTTGACCGGTGTCTCCCATCTCCCTACTAGAATGTAAGCTCCATCCGAGGAGGGACTTGGGCTAGTCTGGACAGCGCTGCATCCCCGGCACCTAGGGCAGGGCCTGGCACAGAGTAGATGCTCAATAAGTATTCACAGAATGAATGACTGAGTGTGTGAATGAATGAATGCATGAATGAATAGATGGATGGACAAACCCTCTGTCAGTTTTCAGTGGGATCCAATGGGACCTGTCCCTCTGCATCATCCTGAGGTGGTACCTGTCTGCAGACGTTAGCGGTTCCTTATTTTCTTAGTAACCACGCTGCCTCGAACCACCACTGTATCTAGTATCTCATTGACACACAAGCTGGTATAAGCCCAGTTTTTTCCTGGATGACAGGAAGTCCAACCGTGGTGGGCTGTTTGGGGTAGTTCTTTTAATGACAGCTCCAGTGAAAGTTCAGGAGAGGTTAATCTGTAAGCACACATCTTGGGGAGATGGACCACAGCAACTGAGTCCTCTGTCATGCTTGCTAGGGCAGTCAGGCACTTAATAAGTCCTTCCTCGGTGGCAGCAGCCATGGCGACAGCCAAGCTCAGAGGTAGGCAGCTGGAGGCTTCCTTGTAAGACATCTCTAGAATATCATTACAGTTGGGAATCCAAATCTTGGAGCCCCAGGAAAGCAATACTATGTCTTCAGATGGAAGACACAAATTTCTTCTCTGCACAGCCGTATCCCTGGGCCGCCAGAGCTGCCTCAGTCAGTTAGGTCACTGGCGCCGTCGAGCATCTCTGCTTTTTTCTCTGTGGGGAGGGTTAATTGGCTCCGGGCTGTGCTGTGATTGGGGTCCCTGCCACACTGGAGAGTGAGAGTCAGGGCTAATTGGATCTGGCCATGAGGACAGCAGCCCAGACAGGCCTGTGGACACGCATGGAAATAATGGGCCCTCTGCTCCCCCTTCCTCCCCACCTCCCTTCTGTGTCTTGCTCCCAGACCAGCCTACCCTACCTTGTCCCAGGCCAGCCAGACTCAGGAACAGCTGTAGAAACACTGGTGTCTCCTTGATTTTGTTTTCAGAAGACATTTCTCTAAAATGCAGGGCTTTACTCAAAATTTAGTTCTTAATTATCTTCTCTGATACTCAGTAGCATGGATAATGCATCGTCACAGGAAATCCGATGGCTTTACCATTCTTTTCAATACCTCGCGTTAGTGTGGTATCGTGGAACGAGCGTGGAACTAGGAGTCAGGAAACTGGCTCTTACCCTCGTCTGACCTGATTTACGATCCTGGGGAAGTCACTTGTGTTCTCTGGATTTCAATTTCCTTCTCTGTAAAGTGAAGGGATTGGCTATGGTGATTTCTGAGGTCCCTTAGAGTTCAAGGAAACCTTTATTAAATGTCTGCTTTCTTCAGGCCAAGTGCAGGCTCCAAGAACGCAGAGATGAAAAAGGAAGGGCCTTGTTCCCAAGGGGCTCAGAATCTTGTAGAGACAGCATGCCAGCCCTGCAATTCTATGTTTTTGTGGTTTTCCATCTTCAACAGGATTTTCATGTAAAATAAACGCAGCTAGTATTCCCTGAGGAAGCAACAGTGGAGGGGAAAAGGGATGACAATTTATCGCACACTCGTTGAATGCCCAGAAGTAACATATGTGCTTCATACAAACATATCACATTTAACTACCATGATATATTATAAATAAGACATATTTACACATAGGGAGGCTGGGAGAGATGGAATAAGTTTCCCAAAGTTTTAAAACCAGGGAGTTTCTGATTTGAAACCCAAATGCAAAGTTTTTCATCTCCATCTTGCTGTCACCCTAGTTGAAGACTATAAGACATGGCCCATGCAAGGGGAGATTGTTGGCTCCTGGGTATTGACAAAGGATTTGGAAATCGATTGTATCTCAATGAAAAATTAAACCAAATGAATATGTGCTAAGTGTTAACTGAGTTTCTGAGTGTTTAGTGAGTTCCTGTGAACCACAGGCTAGCTAAAAGTGAAGATGAGAAAGTTCCCTGTGTCGCCAAATGTTGTTGATTCCCAAAACCTCTACTTGGACTGCAGGTCATTTGAGATCCAGGCCACGTTCCCAAAGGAGTCCCTGCTCTCTGTCCTAATCTATGACCACGACATGATTGGGACAGACGACCTCATTGGTGAGACCAGGATCGACCTGGAGAATCGTTTCTACAGCAAACACCGAGCCATCTGCGGCTTGCAGAGCCAGTACGAGATGTGAGTTCTTTCTCCGTGCAGACGCTGTTGGTGTTCTGAGACTGTGGCCTCTGGCTCTGGGAAGGCCAGCCAAGCTCGTATCTCAAATGGGCTCCACATCGGCAGGGCTGGTTCAGGGAAACTGTTCATTGCACTTGAAGGAAGTCAGTGCTCATTGGGAAGCCAGGGCAGGTTCTTCAAGATTCAACAGCTGAAATTGTGTGTATTCATTCAATTAGCTGGGACTGGTGGGCAGAGGTCCCTGGTGGAGAATGATGCTAGGAGAAGAATGATTAATATAATACAAATGCCAATGTCTCAGTTAATTATAACTAACACTCATGAGTGCATATGACATACCAAGCATTTTACAGGGGGTATCTCATTCAATTCTCTCAAAACCCATTGAGGTGTTATCCTCATCTTACAAATGAAAGAGTGGGCTTAATTCTCACTCTTTACAAAGATTTTGAATTCTGCTTAATTTAAAAATATAGACTATCAGCTTTATTTTTTTAACAATATCTATCATTTTTGCATATGTCTGTTCTTCTTTTACACTTTTTTTTTTTTTTTGCTGAGGAAGATTATCCCTGAGCTAACATCCATGCCAGTTTTCATCCATTTTTATGTGAGACACTGCCACAGCCTGGCTTAATGAGTGGTATGTAGGTCTGTGCCTGAGATCCGAACCAGCAAATCCCAGGCTGCTGAAATGGAGAGTGAGAACTTAACAACTACGCCACAGGGCCAGCCCTGGGCTTTATTTTTTTTTTTTTAAGTATGTTGTATTTGATATCGTAAGAAAAAATAAAAATCTTACACATTTCGGCTAGGAAAATAGAAAAACATTCATTAGATTTCCATGATATTATTTTAGAAATATTTTTCCTGAATAGGAAATAATATATATTTGTTGTAGAAAATTGAGAAAATACAGAAAGTACAAATAATGCTGAAATTATTCCACCCAGAGATAACGTATGTAAAAGATTCTTAGGTATTTCCTTTTAGTATTGTTTTCTGTGCTATTTTCCCCCAAAGTTGGATTCAAACTATCCATGCAATTTTGTAAGCTGTTTGTTACACTTGCCCTTATATCATAAGCATTCTGTACCATCATTAAATATTCTTTGAAATCATTATTTTAATAGCTCTGTTGTATTCCATCACAAGAATTTATTATAAAGTGATTTAACCATTTTGTCTTCCTGAACTTTAGGGCATTTATATTTTTCTTCTTTATTATGAATATTGCTGCTATGAGCTTTCACGTACAAAAGCCATTGCACACCTCTCTGATAATCCATCCTGTATTCATCCATAGACATGGATTATTCCATTAAAGGGAATGCACACTTTAAGGATTTCTAATATATATGTCCAAATGGCTCTCCAGAAGGGTTGCACCAATTTATATTCTCATTAACGGAGTCTGAGTGCCTGTTTCCTCCATGGCATGATTTTCAGACAAGTCCCTCTTGCTGGCCTGCTCCTCTCTGAGCCTAGAAAGCCAGTTCAATTGTGGGAGTCTAGTGAATGTACCGGCCTCCTGAGGTATTTACATCACTCTCAGAAGGGCACTGTTCAGAGAAGATAGCTGTTCTCACTGTGAAGTCAGGGGAGGCAGCCACAGGCATCCTTTGTTCAGAAGAATTTCCTGACGGTGGGGCTATCGGGGAGCAGAATAGTTCAGCCAATAAAGCTGTAACCTTTGTTCATGGAAAAGTTTTAAAAATAAGACAAGAGCACCTATTTCTGGGGAGGCCTGTCTGTGGCTCTGGGCGTGGCTTGGTTGAACTTTTCAGGAGGATCCTTTCTCTGTCACAACGTAGGAAAACTACTTACAGCCATGTTTTGATTTATTTAAGTGATTAACAAAGTTAAATTCTGATGACTCCTGTGTCCCAATGAGCAGAGAAATGCAAGCTTGTCTTCGTCATGTCTCTTGAGGAGCAACTCATTGCAAGTTAATAACTTTTAACCACATAGCTAGTTTTTAGGGAAGGAGGAATTGGAAAGAAATGCATCACCAGGAAAATCACCAACTAGAGAAACAGCACCTCGAGACTTTCTGCCTGTGTCATGAGTCTCCAATAGGATTTGAGGTGGAGGGGAGCAGAGGGCAGGAAAGGTGCAGAGAAATTGAAAGGATGAGCTAGGCTTTTCTCCTAGAATAAGCAGCAGACGAATGGCTATTCTGCTAGAGACAGAACGAAAACTATGGGCAAAGAAATCCATAGAGACAGACAGCAGATTGGTGTTTTATCCAAGGCTGAGGAAAGGGGCTGGCCCTGTGGCCGAGTGGTTACGTTGGTACACTCTGCTTTGGCGGCCCAGGGTTTCGCCAGTTTGGATCCTGGGTGCGGACATGGCACCGTTCATTAGGCTACGTTGAGGGGGCGTCCCACATGCCATAACTAGAATGACCCACAACTAAAATATACAACTATGTACTTGTGGGATTTGGGGAGAAAAAGCAGAAAAAAAAAAAGATTGGCAACAGTTGTTAGCTCAGGTGCCAATCTTTAAAAAAAAATGAAATAAAATAAAAATTAAAATAAAGGCTGAGGGGAGAGGGAGCAAGGAGTAACCAATTAATGGGTATGGGGTTTTCTTCCGGGGTGATTGAAAATTTTTTGGAACTAGATAGAGGTGATGGTTGCACAACGTTATGAATGTACTAAATACCACCAAATTGGTCAAATGGTCAATTTTATGTTGTTTGAATCTCACTTCAATTTTTTAAGGTACATTTCCTTAAAAAATCAAAACTACCTGCAAAGGATTTTTATGTCAAGCTACTCAGAAGTCCTGACTTTCATACAAGTGTACATATGCAGAGGTATTGACTAGAAAAGAGAGAAAACAAAACCAAACAAAGACCAAACCCCAAGTGTGTAGAATGGCAGGTAAAATCTAAAGAAAAACACAGAGCATCCTTAGGTGGCCCTTTTAATGGGGACCTTGAGTGTGTCCTCCTCGGAGAAGCCAGGCCTCATCCTATCCGTGCTTCCTCCACTTTTTCAGAGAAGGATACAATGCCTGGAGAGACACGTCCAAACCCACCGAAATCCTCACCAAGCTCTGCAAAGACAACAAGCTGGATGGACCCTACTTTCTCCCTGGGAAAATACAGATAGGAAACCAGGTGTTTTCTGGAAAAACTGTCTTCACCGAAGAGGACACCGGTAACTCCCCACAATGTACCTTGCTGACTGGCTCTTCTTTTGAAAAGCCTACTTCTGGTGGTATTTGTGGTTGGGGACAGTGGGTCATCTATCGTAAAAGTAAGGTGTGCTCATGGTAGAAAATATGCAAAAATAAGGAGGATAATGAAAATCACTTATAATCCCCAAATTCAGAGAAAAGCATGCTGCATGCTGGTATATTTCCTTACAGTGTACGTGTGTGTATGCAATGTGTCACATTTTTACAGAACTGTAGATATACCACATATAGTTTTGTATCCTGCCTTTTCTGTTTCTAATAGATTATGATGGTTCTTCTTTGATCTTTGAAAGGATCAGTGATAATATTCTACTTTATGGCTGTGCCATTTATTTACATTGTGTCCATTTTTTTGTAGTGACACTTAATGCTACCATGAACTTCCTTACACAATTTTTTGCACATTTATGATGTTTCTACAGCATAAATCATATGAGTAGAATTGTTTCAGAAAGTAGGCAATAATCTTGAATGAATATTATATAAAATAAATAATTGAACACAACCCAAATTACCAGTTACCCAAATTTATAATTTGATACCACCAATTCTCCCATTTCAACACCAAGAAGTAGATTTTCCATATAAGCATCATGAGACGTACCAGGAGGATCCCAGAGAGGCTTTCATAAATTTAAGATGAGGAAAAAAGCCACCTTTACTTCACTTTAATGAGACAGAATAATTATTATATTGTTACCCTTGTCCATTTGATGCTTAAAAATTGCCTGTATATGGCACAGCACTTCTGATGCAAAAAGCCCAATTAAGAACATGGTACAAGATATTTTGACACTGTTACATTGATCCTACTGCTTTGATGCCAAGATTTCTTTTTACCCTGTCATTTTGACCCTAAGAATTTCTCGAAGGTTCTTGCATGCAGAGTTATTTATGCTTAGTGTATTAATGACATCATATATAATGACATTGGGTCTAGCGATTAAGATTCAGCGCTCTTACCTCAGCGACCCAGGTTCATTTTCCAGTTAGGGAACCACACCACCCATCTGTCAGCTGTCATACTTTGGCAGCTGTGTGTTGCTGTGATGCTGAAAGCTACGCCACCAGCATTTCAAATGCCAGCAGGGTCACCCGTGGTGGTCAGGTTTCAGTGGAGTCAGAATCGACTCCACAGCACTAACAACAACAACAAAACTTAATGACATATTGATGAATTTCTGTTGAGAAAAATACTTTCTCATGATATACTCTACGAAGCCAATTTAGTTCTTTGGTCAATATTCTACATTTCATGACTAAACAATTACCATCTTTTCCCCACCAAAAATCTGAAATTATGTTCATCAGGATCAATTCTTGACTGACTAAACTTTATGACAAAGATTTAGTTCATTGATTACTTGTTCATCCCTATCAACTTTTACTGATTGTAATTATTGCTCTTGGGAGATTTCTTTTGTGGCCCATTTCTTTTCAACGAGGTTCAACTTTCCTATGTCAAATTTGGCCGTTCTAAACTTTGTCAAAAAGATTTGCTTCTGTCAACAATTTTTGCCTTATTTTGCAAGTATTGTTTCTACTGGTAGTTTTTATCGTGAATTAACTTCTTTGGTAAAACGATGGATCAAAGAACCTTTCCTGCAAGCAGGTGTTGGTAGGAGGGAGATCCCAAGGGATAATGGGAAAAGACAAAAGACATCCATGAATACATTGTGCCTTTTTCACCACTTTGTTTGGGACCGCTATGAGTCCCCAGGCCCTCTCACACAATGGTGTTAGGAAACAGTTTTATATATCTCCAGGAAACATATCCTCTCTGGTACCTTGAAGCCAAGCTTGTGATTCGTAGACAGGAGGAATCTGATTCAAGGGTGAGTGGAGTCCCGTACTCCAAGACCCTGAGTGCTCCCTGGGTCCTCTTGCTGACCCCTCTCACTTCCCGCTCTCTTAACTTGCAAATCTTTCCCTTTCCACCACTCTACCTCTACCTCTTTTCATTCTCTCTTTGTCCTTTTTCTCTTTTGCTGTCTTTTCTCTCTCCCTTTGCCTCAATATATTTAAATGAACCTTTAAGAGAATGTTTAAAAATGCATCTGACAGCCCATCACTGTCCTCCTGGAGGAACACACATCTGACAAGTCTCTTTATTTTTCTCTCTTCCGTGCAGATGAGGTGGTGGAGTCTTATGAGCACTTGGCCCTGAAGGTTTTACGCTCTTGGGAGGATATCCCGGAGGTTGGGTGTAGGCTGGTTCCTGAGCACATAGAAACTCGGCCGCTGTACCACAAGGATAAGCCAGGAATGGAGCAGGTAGCGGTTAAGACAATTCGGGACCCTATAGGAGTGTTCATCCTCAAGGAATGTGACTTTTCCTAAAAGTTAATCTTGTGTGCCCTAGAATAATGGTTCTCAACCAGGGACAATTTTTCCCCCTCTCTCCCTTCTGGGGACATTTAGCAATGTCTGGAAATACTTTTGGTTCTCTCAAATGGTTGAGGATGCTACTGGCATCTGGTGGGTACAAGTTAGGGATGCTACTGAACATCCCACACTGCACAGGACAGCCCCCCCACTACAAAGAATCATTCAGCCCCAAATGTCAATAATGTTGAGGTTGAGAAACCCTGCCCGAGAGTTAGTGTTGAATTTAGTTCTGTTTCCTTTTTATTATTTGAATTATCAAACTCTTCTAGAAGAATCCTGACATTTGAGAAACTTCAAAACCCATCTGATATGCCCAAGACCTTGTCCAAAATCTATCAGTAACCACACAGCCCACTAGATTTCCCTGAGAAGCAGTAGGTGATGGCTTAGCTTGGAAAACCTGGCAAGAGGAAGCCATGTGGAAAAAATAACTAGAGATCTGGGTCATGAGTTAGAAGAGAAGAGGAGAGGAATTTTATGAAGAGCCTTCTATGTACTAGGCCCTTTACGTAAATGATCTCATCTAATTAGAATGACCATAGAATTGCTTATCCAAATTATGGTCATTTTGAGAGTGAAAGAGGACACTACTAATAATTAAGCTGGTGCAAAGGGCACACGCCAGGATTTTCCTAGACAAGCAGGGGTGTGTGAGTCACCTTACCTTTATTCCTAATACAGCCTCATGATGTAGTTATTATGATCCTTACTTTTAAGATGAAGAAATTGAGGTTCAGAGAGTTTCAGTAACTAGCTCAAAGTTACTCAGCTGTTAAGTCATAGAGCTAGGATTTAACCCAGACAGTTTGAGTCCCTAGTCCTGTCTCAGCTTTGAACTCACTCACTGTGTAGCTCGGGCAAAGCACATGAGCTTGGCTATGATGGGGCAGGAACCTCCACACTGCTGTCCCAGCTGTCTTGGGGTGTAAACCTAGCGATCGCATATGTAGGGATGTGTCTCGAAAGGATGAACTTTTAACAGATGTAGAAGCTGATGATTGGTTCCTGAAATTCACAACCAGATGTTTGAAATCTTTTGGTTATAGCATCTTTCATTTTGTCTCTCAGATATGGCTTTTTGGTTAAAGGTGAATGTTAATGTCTCTTTAGAGAACCTAGGATTGTAATCCTCCATTGAATTGGTTCTTCTCTTCCAGTATGCTAACTCTTTGCTTACATTGTCCCCTTCCCTGGAAATCCCCCCTTTTTTTATCCTAGCCAAAGCCCCTCCTTCACCTAAATCCTACAAATCCTTTCCACTCCGTTGGAAGCCCTACTTCCTTTATATAAAATCTCCCCTCACCATCCCATCCCTTGTTGATCACATACCTTCTTGCCTGAGTTGACGGAGTGCTTAGAATGTATGCAACAGAGCTGAGCATGGGATGCCCTGGACCTTCTCCCCACACGGGGCCTCAAGTCCCTTGCAACAGGATAAATTCTGATGTGTGGAGTCCCAAGCAATGGATGGAAGGCCCTATCTGCCACTCATTAGCCACAGGGCTTCAGATCATTTCTTTGACTTCTCTAAGCCTTAGTTTCTTTTTGTGTAACATGGAAATGTGGCTGAGGTGAGCATTAATGGAGGTAATGGATGTTAAGTTACATTGGAAACAATGAAGCATGATACTTCTGACAGTGTTATCTTTTCAATTTTTAAGAGTTTATAGAAAAAGCAGGGTCTCCAGAGTCAACAGACAAGGGTTAAATGTAGACTCTGCTACATAAGCATGGGCAAGATGTTTTCTCATCTGCCGAGTAGGAATGATAACATCCACCCAGTGGGGATATTGGGAGAATTAATGAGACAATGCTGGTCAAGTTCATAGCACTGTGTCTACCACATAGTAGGCGCTCATAAGGGTTTGCTTGTCCTTCCTTGTTCTTAATATATGCTCTAACTAATTCTTAATAAAAATGTAAGTTCTGTTTTTGTCAACAAATATGCTAAACATGTATAACATGGATACTATCTATATTATTTTAGTTTAGTTTAGTTTATATTTACTTAATGTCCTTTTCTAGTAAAGGGATTTGTTAAAACTGTGAATGGCCAGTTGCCCATGGTACCCCCACCAAACCTAAAAGAGATCTTCTTTTCTTAACAAGGGCCGCCTGCAGATGTGGGTGGACATGTTTCCCAAAGATATGCCTCAGCCTGGACCTCCTGTTGACATTTCGCCAAGGCAACCCAAAGGGTAAGTCAACTGCAGCCCCACCTTCAGGGGAAGAGACCATGGTATCAGACTAAAGGATCATGACATTTGATCTGGTGTCTGATATAGTACATTGAGCAATTACCACCTGATAATCATACCTCGCTTTCCACCTGGCCAATTACAGCAGGGGGTGGTTGGTGGAGATGGTAAATGGTGATGGTTGAAATGTTGGCCCCTGTTTTATGGCAGTGGCTACTGAGCTTCAATATTCTGAAAAGTGCTGGTTAATGGAAGGAGAGTCTCAGAGAAATTCATGTCCTTGGTGATTCCAGCTGGGACACTTGGTTTTGATGGAACCAAGACCTTAAGTGTTGATATTTTTGAACTTGGTAAATTTGAGGAAGCTGATAGACTCAAAGCAATACTCACATCACATAGACACCAGTTGACTCACTTTTCAAGGTCTTCAACCTAATGCTGTCTTCCCTTATCCCAGGTATGAACTGAGGGTAACCATCTGGAACACTGAAGATGTCATTTTAGAGGATGAGAATATCTTCACAGGACAAAAATCAAGTGACATTTACGTTAAAGGGTAAGGTCATTCATAAACTCCATCCTCCCCCTCCTTCCCCTCCTCATATCTTTAACCCCTAACCAAGCCTCTGCCTCATGGAAGATACTCCAGCCACATCCCACAGAGTTCATCTCACCTTGTTAGATACGGTCATTTTCTTCGTCAAATATTTGTCTTACTTGATAAGAATTATCTTATGAAAATATTTTTGCAAGGACACCTTATTACACAAACGTCTCTTTCAGATAAATGTTGGATACCTAAACTTTTTGAGGGACATTCCAAATACCTTTACACTGAAGGAAGTAGAGAGATGTAGTGCTATTGATGAAAGATTAAGTCTTAAGAAGATTGTAAGACTAATACAAAAGCTAAAGTTTAAACCTTCCCCTTTGATGGTTCTACTGATAAAAACGATACCAACCTGGCACCCAGGAAACTAAGCATTTTTTGTCTCTCTCTTAGATCTTGGCAATGACACAAATGCCTTTGTAGGCTTCCTTTTAGTCCTGGTAAGGGAGGAAGAAGTGGTAGAGAATCAGAAACAAAAGTGATTTAAACACGTACCCTCAGATAAAACTCATCTCAGAAGCAGTGAACTCATCGCAGCCTCATCTGGGTATCTCTTTGCCTTCCCCAAACAAGAAACTTTCTTCCTCACTGCCCCCCATTTCTAGTATGCCATTAAATCTTGTCCATTTTACATCCCAAATAGATATTGGCAGGCCCATTCTCTCCATCTTCACCACCCCAGCACCGTAATCTTTTCCTCTATCATCTCTTGCTGGGGCCACTGAAATACTAATACCACACGAATTCATCTTTCCACATTTGCTCTTGTTTCCTGTAATTTGTTCTCTTTGTTGAAACATGAGTCATCCTTTCAAAACACGATCTGATTGTGTCAATCCTGTACTTAAAACCCTTTAATGACATCTTATTTTCTCTGGACAAAGGTTCAAATCCCTAATATGTCCTAATATATCCCATATGACGAGCCCCTGTGTCTCTCCAGCCTCATCCTAGGGGATTAATATTCCCCTGACTTTCTGCTCTCTAGCCACACTGAGCTTCTTTCCCTTCTTAGAATGTGTCATCACTTCTTCTTCCAGAGGGCCTTTGCACATCTCTGTCTGGTGACTTCTGCCATCCCACCCAAATCTCTCCATCCCCTTCCTTCCATAACTGTAGCTCCAGGAAGCCAAGGATCTTCTCAATTTGCTCCCCATTACTCCCCTAGCATCTTGCTTGCTCTTCGCCTCATAACAGATACCAAATATATATTGGTTGAGTGACTACCATCTTTAGTAAATAATTGCTTCCATACCCTCTCCTCTGGGAGGAGAAGGGTCTTTACCCTTCCTGGCCCTAGGGAGAAGGATGGCTGCTTTCAGAAAGCAAGTGGTTTGGCATTATCAATTAGTTTGAAGTGAAAGTACCTATTTTCTCAATAATTAATGGATAAATTACTAGGGGAGAATTATTAATTGTAGCTTACTTTATGCTGGGGGTGGAAGAGGAAGACCAGAAGAAATAACATTATCGATATTTTGGAATACACCAAGCACTTTACAGATATTATCTCAAATAATTCCTCAGAGCAACCCTGTTAACTAGGTACTATCATTGCTTCTATTTTCCAGGGAAACAAAGGTACAGAGAGGTTAGATAACTTGTCTATGGCTGCACAGTTAGTAAGTGGTAAAACTAGGATTGGAACCCAGATGGGTGCAGGCAGCTCTTATACCCTCCGTGCCACACTGATATAGGCCTGCTGGGTTTTTGAGGCCCAGAACCAGAGAGGAGGTGGGCAATTACAGGCCTGATGTCACAGGTCTAAACCAGGCCAATTTTAGAGACCTCAGTGTTGTGGGTCATCTCATTCTAACACTCAGTTACATTTGGCACCCCTTACAAAGAAGGCCCCAGGGTGAGAGGAAACTGATTACACTTTCACTTCCCTAGCCTGGCTTAGAATGAGATTCTTGTTTCCTTTCAGACCCTTTGACCCTATTTTCCTCCTTCAGATTCAGTGGAAACTTCCATCTGAATCTAACGACATCATCATTTTAAAACTATGATCTGTGACCGCATTGAGACGAGTTCAATCACTCTTGATTACACTGACGCCTGAATGTGGTACTCTGAGTGCTTAGTTCTTTCTCTGTCTCTCTTCAGGTGGATAAAGGGTTTGGAAGACGACAGGCAGGAGACAGATGTCCACTACAACTCCCTGACTGGGGAAGGGAACTTCAACTGGCGCTTCCTGTTTCCGTTCCAGTACCTCCCGGCTGAGAAGCAAATGGTCATCACTAAGAGAGAGAACATCTTCTCCTTAGAGAAGATGGAGTGTAAGACGCCAGTTGTGCTGGTCCTCCAGGTTTGGGATTTTGAAAGGCTGTCCTCAGATGACTTTCTGGGTAAGCTGGTGACTTCATCAAGCTCATATTAATGTGAAAGGTTTTGTCCCAGCTTTTGGAGAGCTTGGTTTGATTTAGCTACAAGGGTACTCATTTTGGTGCTATTTATGATAGCAAAATATTGGAAACACTCCAAACAGCCATTAATAGGGGATTGGCTGAATAAGTTATGGTGCATCCATACAGTGGACGATACATACTCAAACAGACTTAAATTGATCTTTGCTCCACCACTAAGAAGCTGTTAAATTTTGAGCTAATTACTGCTTCACTCTGTGCCTCAGTTTTCCTCGGTTGTAAAATGGGGATAGTAATATTACACACCTCAGAGGATGTTGGGAACTATATATGTGGTAATATAATTTTAAACCTAAGCACAGCCTCATGCATAGTAAGCAATCAATCAGTGATTACCATGCAGCCCTTGAAAATATTAGAATATCAGGGCTGGCCGCATGGCCGAGTGGTTAAGTTCGCGCGCTGCACTGCAGGCAGCCCAGTGTTTCGTTGGTTCGAATCCTGGGTGCGGACATGGCACTGCTCATCAAAACACACTGAGGCAGTGTCCCACATGCCACAACTAGAAGGACCCACGCTGAAGAATATACAACTATGTACCGGGGGGCTTTGGGGAGAAAAAGGAAAAAAAATTTTAAAAATCTTTAAGAGAAAATATTAGAATATTTAATAAGTTGTAAAGTTATGCAGGGTGCATTAAGTGAAAAAAGAGCATAGAGAAAAAATCTGCTCTCTGTAAAATATACATTTATATGTATGGGAGGAAAAGATAAGCCAAGAGACAAAGGGACAGAGAGAGAGAAAGACTGACATAGAAATAAGAAGTAATATGTGGAACAGTGGTCAATTTTTGGGAATAGAATTCCGGAAAATTTTTCCATTCTTATTTTCTTGCTTATGTGCATTCTCTAAATGTTCACAATTAACAAAGATTATTTTTGTAATAGGGAGGTTATTAAAGAGAGGTCTATAGTGCTCTCCTGGCATTATGGTATGCCGCCTTATATTCGCTCATTGAAAAAGCCTCGTTGAGAGCCCACTTAGGTTCCCTCTGTCTGGGAGAGAAGCTACAAAGACAGGAAGACTTCGTCCCTGACCTGGATGAGTTTAGTGGACTCGAAGAGGGAGGTGGGGTGGCGGGGGGAAGAGGTTCTCGCTGGCTGATCTGTGCTAAAGCCTTGGAAAGCTCAGAGGACAGGCACAGGATACAGACTGCTCTCAGGGAGCAGAGAAGACGGCAGCAGCAATGACACCGAAAACTTGAAGACTTGAGGTCTCGAAAGTTACATATTGTAGCTTTGCCCTTGTGTTCTCCTCGCTACCACATTTTTGGTGCTTTGAGGGTTCTAAACACGTCTCAGTCATATTTGTACCCCAATACCTAGCACACACTAGTCATCCAATGTGGTACTGATTGAATGACTAGAGAGTGAATGGATGAATGAATTAATCCGTGAATGGGTCAGTGAGGGTGGTGACTGATTTTAAAAGTCCTTCAGTAACTATTACGGGCATCTGTTCACAGGCTCCCTGGAAATGAACCTCAATAGTTTCCCCCGAGCAGCCAAGTCTGCCAAAGCCTGTGACCTCTCCAAGTTTGAAAATGCAAGTGAGGAGAGTAAAATCTCCATCTTCCAGCAAAAGCGAGTGCGGGGCTGGTGGCCTTTTGCTAAAAGCAAAGAACTCACAGTAAGTTCCAGCTCTAGGCGACGCGTGGGGGGCAGGCAGGGGACATGATGCTCTTTAAATGAGCTATTTTGTGAGTTTCAAGTACGTGTCTTGAAATGACATAGAGTGCTTTAAGGCAAAGGTTTTGCTGAGAAGCGAGACTTTGAAAACTCTACAAATGCATTAAGCCTTCCATATTTCAGCACACTTGATTTAATACCTATCTCTGTCAGGATGGTTTTCTATCTTCTTGGGCACAAAAATTATGCCCCTGATATTAATCTTTTTTTCAGCATTTTCTGAAATTCTGCATAAAGTCCTAATGTACAATTTCAACGTAACTACCTCATTCCTTTACCCTCAAATATGAGAAAATTGAAAAAGTGATCCATCTTTTTAAAGCTTCTTCCACAGGGTGGCAGCAAGGAGGGCCATTTATCTCTTCCCTGCGTCGCCATCTTGGTCCATCCTGTGTGGCCCACGTTGTAGGAATTCTGACCTTTCACAGTTGGGAAGAAACTTCCTTCTGTCCTTTCTTTCAATCCCCTCATCACTCCTCTGTCAGGGACAAGGAATGACTTATGGGATTGGTGAGAGTGAGAAAAGGGACTGAGACTCATAGGTGACCTCCTTTCTCTGCTGCTGTCCTGCTCTTGGGGCGAGCATGTTGCCCCCTCTTCTCCTGTGTGTGGTGGCAAAAGCACACCTGGGTCAGGACCCTGCTGGTAGCAGGTCTGGATAGAGACCTATTTCTCTCTCACTCTGGGCACCCAGTGAGTGCCAGACAAGGATTGCCTTTGAATCTGAGTGGGTAAATAGCAGCTGCTGGCCTGACTCCACGGTATCTAGTTTTATTAAGTTTTCTGGGAGTTTTTCTCCTCTCTCCATTCTCAATTGAATCCCCTCTGATTGGTGATATTGGGTATAGAGAACAAGGCTCCAGGCAGGCTCATTCTTCCCAGTCCTCCCAACACTTACTGAGGTTCACTACACGATGGCCTCATACTTGGTTTCAGGCTTCACGGCTTAGCACATAATAGATGCTCCATCAATGAATTGGTTGATGAATAGATGAATTCAGGAATGAAGTCACATGGCCTCTACCCTCCACCAGCTCAGAGTTCAGAGAGAGACACAGATGTATCAACTGTCCAGTCATGCATGAGACAGTCAGTATAAATGACACAGGAAGGCAGAGAGAGGAGGAGAGATCTAATTCTCTCTGAGGGCAGACCATGAGTTTTTCAAGAAAAAAGCATGATGAAAAGGCATTTTCTAGATGAAGAAGAGGGCAGATGTCTACTCCAAGAAGAGGAACCATGTTTAGCACAGCATGGAGGCACAAAATGGCCCCATGTGGAAGTCTGGCCACCTACTGGTCAGAGTTGCCAGAATGTAATATGAGGTCAGGGAAATGGGGATTGCCAAGTCCTGAAATCCAAATTCCTATCTTTTGGCGTAATTCCTGTTTCTATAAAATAATCGGCAGCAATTATGTATGCATGGTTACATGATAGCAGCCATCCATTACATTTTTAAGCCCTGTAGGGTTTGCCAATATGTTCGAACCCCTCCTATTATTCCATTTGATGCTAGTTGACTTTTTATTTTCCATGTCATTTATTTATTTCTCCATTTCATTCAACAAATATTTACTGTGCATCTATTAAATGATGGGCTTTGGGAATAAAATATGAGTGATACAGATAAAGTGTCTGCCAGCATGGAGCTTACAGTCCAGTGTCAAAGACAGGCACGCACAAATGCACAGAGAGCCACCCGCACACACACCAAGAAAGCAAATGCTTAAAACAAGAGCTGGGAAGGCAACAAAGTGCTGAATTAAAGCACATCCAAGGTAGATATTTCCGCTCCACGTGATGCTTGCAGGACTTTCTGTGGCTGGGAAAATTTAAATTGAGACCTGAAGGATGAAAAGTAGCAAGCCATCAGGAAAAAAACGGGAGGAAGAGCATTTGCTGCAGAGCAAACACCAGAAGGAAAGGTCTTGAAGTGAGAATGAGTTTGGTGCTTTGGAGGAACTAAAATACAAAGAAAAAGCTCCCACAACAGAGCATGGTGAATGAGGCCGGTGCCAGTGAAGTGGCGAGAAAACCAGAGCCAAATCATGCAGATCGCGGACGCCATGTTGAAGAGTTTGGATTTCATTCTCAGAGCAGTGGGAAGCCATTGAATGGTTTCCAGAAGGGAAGTGGGGAAATGTGGTAGGAAGTTGGATGATCTCAGAGTAAAATGGTGTGATGGAAAACCTCTGCCTCACGCCTGCCACTTCCTAAGGCACTTCCCCTCTTCAAGACCCAGTTCCCACCTCTGTAGAGTGAGTGGGTTGGACTGGGTGCCTCCAAGGTACATTTCCAGCAAAAGCATTCTCTGATTCCAACTCTGTGTGAATGCCCCTCCCGGTTCCTTGAAGCCAGCAGGCCAAACGTCACTATCTTCTTGTTCCCATCACCAGCAGCCAGAAGGGATGTGTTTACGGGCACTGCCAAGCTGTGAGGCTTATTTTTAAAGCTGCTTATCTGTACACCGGAGCAGTGTACTTTGAACATTTGGATCCCACAGCTCCCAGTGTGGAATGTGGCTATCTTCATAGTGAGTGAGAAACAGCTCCAGTGGGATGCAAACAAGTGAGTACCCTTGGTAGAAGGAGAGGGCATAAGTATTGACCATGTTCTTGAAGAGACCCATTGACCTATGCATTTTATATGCGTTATCTACTAAAAGCAACTTTTAAAAAATCACCCTCTTAGGAGTTGGAGATCAGGAAGTTTCTTTTACAGATTAATCCCACAATTTGACAGTTAGGTAGCCCAGGTAAGTCCTAAGGGCATCAACAACTAAAATTAAAAGGGAGGTTTCTGTGCCTTCAGTTTAGTGTGAAAAATAATTTTCAGCATTTACTATGGCTGCACACTCATATGCTACACACTAAAGGTTCAACAATAAATAAATCACGTTCCTGCCATCCAGAAGTTCACAGCTTAGCTGAGGAGGCTGGTAGACAGACAGATCATCTAAATAGCATGTGACAAATTCAGATTCTCCGGGAGCAGAGCAGAGTAGGGAGGTATTTTCATATGAAGATTATTTTTAAGGCAGAGCATATAATACGCATTTTTAGGAAACTTGAAATTTCCACAAAAGCGTGGAAAGGAAGAAATAGCACCCATATGCACACCTCCCTGAGAAAACTATTGTTATTGTCTTGGTTATTCCCACTTTTTGTAGATTTTGTTTTGTAGATTTTCATAGTAGTGATCATTCCATATTAAAAATAATGGCTTATTAGTTTTGTTTTACTCAGTGTTATGGTGAGTACTCCCCTACATTATATTATCAATGTTATTATTAACTTTGTATTCTCAAAATAGAAATGCTACAGCTTAATCCTTGTGTTTGTCCTTATCATTTATTCATTTAAAAAATTGGAGCAGGCAGAAAAGGTGAACAAATAGGACAATGATCAGCCGTATATCTCTCACCTAGATTCAACACTTGTTAATATTTCGCTATATTTGTTTTGTCTGTATATGTGAGTATATGGATATAGCCGCTCCCCCTACACACACACATATTGGTTGAATCACTCAAGAGTAAGTTGTAGACATTCTGATACGTCCCCTCTAAATACTTCAGCATACATTTCCTAAGAATATGGACCTTCTTCTACATAACCAGAATGCCATCGCCACATAGAAGCAGCTCAGAATTATTGCCTAATATAATCTGATAGCCACACCCAATTCATTTCTCCATCTTTAAAAAGAATACCCTCATGTCAGGAGGCACATGCCCTCAGAGGGCCTCATTATTAGTGATGCTGTGTTTGCTCTCTTGTTCACGTTGGCCACCATGAGATCTCTTCATTGTAAAGGTACATTTTCTCCTTTGCTATTAGCAAGTAACCAGTGGGGTGATACTTTGGCACTGTGGGAAATTCCTGTTCTACCACTGCCTTTCACCCAATGGTGACCTTGATTAATTTAATTATTTCATTGGTGACGCAAATGATTTTTCTAACCTTTTCTTCTTTCTTTTCATCCATCCATCCATATCTATCTATCTATCTATGTATCATCTATCTATCCACCTTTCTATCTATCCATTATCTATTCGTTATCTATCTAATTCTCTCATTCTTTTTCCACTTATTAGTTGACATTCATGTGTTAAGAAGAGTTTTCGCTCATCAAATGGAAATATATTAGAGCCACCACCTCCCCTAAAAAAAAGACTAGATAAGTGCTTAATTCTCTCCATTAACTACCAAATTTTTGAATCAAGGATTGATGTAAGAGTCACCTTTAATGGTGGTAAATGAGATTTTTTCCTCTTGTATTTTTTTTTTCCTGGTATGACCATGGACTCATGAATTTAAAAAGATTTTTTCCAGCTCTGTTCGCTGAAAGGACCTAGAAGTAAAATCACCCAGTAGCAACGACGACGCCTACACCCAGATCCTGGTTTCTAAATACCGGTTTCTACTAAACGAAACCAGGCATCTTTGGAGAAATGGCTGATGCCAGGTCTAAGGCAGATAAAATGCAAGTTGAGTCTGGGACTCTCGTTGTAACAAATAGGACAAGTCGAACATCCGAAAGAATAATGACTATGCTTTGTGCTTAAAGCTTTTCCTGAGTTTTGAATTATTTCTTTAATTTAGCTACCTAGAAATGGAACTCTTAGGTCCAGAGTACGACTAAGCAAGATAATGCACACACACTCACACGTACATATATATGCATGGATGTATATAAATGTGTATGTATATGTATGTATATATGTATGTATGTGTGTATTCCTCTTCCTAAAGGATTTTGCTGGCACACGTTCCCACTATTAATGTATGAGAATGCCTCATCTCATACCAGTGAGGGTTGTGTTTTAATAAGCAATAATTATTGCTGAAGAAGGCACGTCCCACCTGAACGCAATCACTTCTCAGCCTGCCCTGGCATCCACTCTCTAGGCTTGGTGAAATTTGAAGCCTGTAAATAACATACGCAATACAACAAATCTAGTCTTTTCAGGAACTTTCTTCATTTTCTTCCATCCTTAGATGTCATTAGGTTAATAGATAGTCTCTCAAACTGTCCGTTTTCTTCTAGCCGCTCTGATTTAAAATTACTTTTGGAGCATATTATTAACTTAAGCCATCTACTTGGTGCTCGGTTGAATACTGATGACTGAAATAGGGCACGGAACCCTCTGTGTGGAGAGACATGGAATGAGGAGCAGCATTTATCAAAACATGTCAAAACCGGATTGAGCACTGTACATGTGTTATTTCATTTATCTTTCAAAGCAACCTTATGGGTGACATGCTATTAACATCTTCAAAACAGTGAGACTGAAAGAGAGCAGGTAACTAACCCCTGATCTCATAATGCAAATCTATCTGCACCAAATCCTAGTCACTCAGTTCTTATGCTATGCTAGGCTATGCTAAAACATTCCTTAAGCCATCCAAGGCCAGCCCTTAGATGGAAGTCAAAAACATATTCTAATGGCAGAGCCAGCTGTGACAATGATTATGGGGCTTCTCTTGAACATTTCAGAAAAGGCACGTTACAGCACAAAATTGGGGTTCTTTTGCCTGATGCACATAAAGAGCCAATTATTACAGCATTGGCTTTTTGGAAAAGAAAAAAGCTTTATTGCAAGGAGACAGGGGGCAAAAGCTCTCACATCTGTCTCCTTGATCCAGGGCTTGGGCCAAAATTTATGGATGAAGGGCAGGGCTGTCTGAAGTGTGGAGATAGATGGTTGGAGGTAAGGAGAAGTGAGGTAATTGATGATCTGCACGTGTAGTCAAGCTTCATGGCTGTTTATAGGGCACATGTTCACAAAGTGGTGGCATTAGCATGATTTGAGGTGCAGTTTTCAGCCCCTTGATGTCAGAAGGGTCATTTATTGGGGATTTGTGCAGGCCCAGTTGATGGGTTGATGGTCTCAACCAGCTTGAAAACTAGACAAGGGATCATTCTCGGTTCCTGAAAAAAACACTCTTAATTACTCTGTTGATAAGATGGGTTCAGTTGAACTGGTCCTAGAGGGCCCGCAGTTATGGGCATATTCATTCATGGTCAATTAAATAGCCTGCTTCTTTTCTTCCACAAAAGGGGAAACTTGGACACATAAAATAGCAGAGGATGGGATTTAGTGTCAGAGGACCTGGGTGCAAGTCCTGATTTTGTAACGCAAGTTAACAAACACGATCAAGCCTTGGTTTCCTCAGCTGGAGAATGGGAATAGAAACGTTGTCTACTTTGCCAGGTTGTCAAAAGGTTTAAATGGAATCATGCATGCGAGAAGCACCATGCAAGTTATACAGCATAAACTGAGCTTATTATTAAGCAGTGGAAAACAAGCAGGCAACTCTGATCTTTTCTCCCTGGTCCTAACTTGTTCTCTGTTGATTTTGTCCTCTCTTCCAAACATTCTGGAGCCCAGCAACTGGTTAGCAACTCTTAAAGTGACTCTCCTTCAAGTCTAGAGGAGTTGGATGAAGGTCTTAGTATATACTGCTCAGTAGAGCTCGTCACGTCTGAAAGACCTCTGGAAATAAGCCCTTTTTGCATATTGGAAGCTCCTCTGCCATGAGTTGTGGGCTGGCTTCTTGGGTTTCTTCCATCCATCAAGTCTTTCAGGGGCTCCTTGGGCTTTAACTCTACCTTTCAGGATGCCTAGAAGTTAGAGCCTGAGTTGCTTTAAAGAACATCTGGCCATTTGACAGATGAGGAAACTGAGGTCCAAGAAGACAAGTGCCTTTAGGTGGTGATTATGAAGACAGTCATAGAATCATCTCATGTTAGAGTTGGGAAGGTCCTTGTAAACTTCTGGTCCAATTATCTGGCAAATGAATGAATAAGTTGGGAGGCAGCCTGCTATAATAGAAAGAGCATGAACTTGGGCATCATACGGACCTCAGTCCAAATTCCAGTTTGTTGGCTTATTGGCTGAGTGACCTTGGAAAATTTATATGACCTCTATGGCTGCATTTCTCCAACTATAAAAAGATCTACTTTGCCTATTGCTGTGATTGATATAGATAGATAGATAGATAGATAGTTAGATAGTTAGATAGAACAAACCTGGGACAAAATGGGCATTCAATAGGCATTGCAATTACAGTTAGAGTTATAATACTATTACTCCACTGTTGATATGTAGAGGAATGACTGGAATCAACAAAAGCTTTATATTCCTTCTTTCCCAATTTTCCAGTACTTTCTGAGTGCCTATATATGCAAGTCATTTCCTATAAGGCCAAGATTTCTCAATGGGAATAAAAGGCTGCATATATACATATTTTTAAGGAACATTTGTGGATCATAGGACATTTAATGTGTTCCGAGTTAGGCCAGGGTTCTAGTCTAAAGAATAGATGAGAACACCTGGAACTCATGACTTTACCTGAATAGAAACCCACTACACGTCTTTACTAATTCAGATGGCCATGCCACTGTCTCTCTTCTCTGGCTTCAACCTCACCCCAAATACTCTACTTCTCTAATTTCTCCCATGACTACATTTTCATGGCTGCCAGAAACCAAACCTACTTATTCAGAGGTCGGGCTTTTTCAGGGTGAATAGGTAAGTTAACATTAGACTATCGGTTCATCAGAATCTCAGATCTTTTTGCTGGGGTAAGAAGTCAGCCATACCTCAGAAGTCAGGTACTGCCCCATCCACGTGTGATTCAGAAAGACAAGCTTTAACAGTGAGCATAGGTGCTAAAATACTTTGAGGATGCTCTAGTCTTGTACCAGTTCTGTGTCCTTCCTATCACCTTGAATCTCAATCCACAAAATCAAGAGACAGGCATCTCCGCCACCAAGAATGGGAGTTCCAGGAGATCAGGGATCCTGTTTTTCTTAATCATTGTTAAGTCCTCAGAGCCTAGTACAGTGCCTGACATACAGAGGGTCCCCCGAAGAAGTGAATGAATGAATAAACAAGGCAGAATAACTCTTACCTTCTGCAGAGGTCCTATCTCATCCTTTGATAACCCAAGACTTACATCACTGCCACTAACTCTGGCACAGTGCCCTGAAGAAGCACATGACACAATTTTCAAGCTAAAGGGGCTATTTCTTATTGAGGGAGGAGAAGGAGAGAGAAAGTGCTAAAATAAAAGCCTGATTCTAAAACAATTAGTGGGGACAACAAAAACAATGAAGGATGACAGAAGAGCCATTTGGCAAATGTAGGGTCATACCCACCGATTTCTTCTTGAGAATTGTTGAGAGAGAAGGAAGATGGTGGCAGATTCAAAAGGGTTCTGCCACTCAGGTAATTAGTCCCCTTTCTAATTACCGTAAGGTTTCTGTAATTAATACTATTTCTTCGGATATTCAATGATTACAAGTGAAATAGTACATGTGACCGAATATGTGTGTGTGTCAGTGTCCATGTGGGACACACTCCTTTCACAAAACTCAACAATAACATCATTTCAGGGCTTTTATTGTTCATCATAAAAATGGCTTCTCCCAGGACAAAAAGCTAACAATATTTCTCAAAATAAAGCAGCAGGATAGTCAGAATACTTCCTGGCACTCTCCCACATGGTAACACTTCTTCTAGAATGTTGGCATTGCCCCAGGCAGGTCTTTGTAAATAGAAACTGAAACTTTCATCATTGCGCAGGGCAAGGTTGAAGCCGAGTTTCACCTGGTTACGGCAGAAGAAGCTGAGAAAAATCCTGTTGGCAAAGCCCGAAAGGAGCCAGAACCACTGCCCAAGCCCAAGTGAGTGGACTCATGGTGGGGGGCATTAGAACTGGGAGAGGCTCTGTGTGGTCCCCGTATCAGAGGACGCGGGGCATTTCTCTAGAGGATTCCTCTAGGAGAACTGAGAGGCGAGGAGGCAGCCAATAGGTGCCCTCCGATCTATGTACCTTTTTGCTTCTATCATTGAAAAATATTCTAAAAACATTACAGAGTGTTTGGCAAATGGGGAGGGCACTTTTCTGTAATACTACTGCAGAAACATTTCTAGAACAATTTCATATATTTTTTCTGATTATTTTTTCATGTGAATATGAAATTCACAAGAATTTTTTTCCTACTTGTTCTCTAGTCATACATACAAAATTATTTTAATGTTTCATTTATCCTTTGCTGAAAAGTTTGGCTTTGTTGCCATAGTTGCAATAGTTGTCCAAGGCCGTGGAATATTCCATAGCCTTGATGCCCATAATTGACTTGGTTGCCATCCATAATTGGATATTTAATTTACTTCTACTTTTTTCCATTATTATAATATGATGAAAATCTTTCGCCTTTATAAATTATTACCTTAAAATAAATTCCTAGAAGTAAAATTACGAGCAGAAAGGGTTAGTCTATTCAATTTAATCCACGGTTACATAGCAATTAAAATGTAAACATATATAGATATGAAAGATGTATCCAAAATACTCTTTCCAGTTGTATGTGTCTTATCCCTTCCCAGACCCTCAGTGTCTCAAGATGAGTGGTCCCTTCTCTGTACCCACCTTTCATCTATCTTAGTGATAGGAGCACAATGGCTGTTTAGTTATTCATTAATTCAAAATTACTTATTAAATTCCTGCAGTGTGTACCTACTGAAAAAACACTTTGAAGAACACTGAAGAAATACAAGACATAAACACTGCCTTCCAGAAGTTTTCAATCTGTTTAGGGAGAACACGCAGACTCATAAAATAGTTATCAGAGTGTAGAAGACAAATATGTTAGGTTCAAAAATGTGCTGGGTCAAGTGGTAAGGGAGATAGGAACTCAGAATGAGGGGAATTATCATGGACTGGGATGGTCAGGGCAGGCTTCATGGAAGAGGTGAGGCTTGAGCTGGTTGGGGTTAGACAGACAGAGGGCTCTCAGACCTGTGGCTGAGTGCTAACTTTACTCTTGCCCTCCTCTAGACCAACCTTTAAAATGATGAGGAATCGTTACGGCCCAAAATGTTAGCTTGCTCCCGCTTCAAGGCAACACAGTCTTTTACTGTTCTCAGGCCTCTCTTAGTGAACCTCCAGAAAGTGGGAGTCAGAGATACTTCCTGAGGTGCTGAGAATCCTAAACGTTGACAACGTAGCCCCTTGTCTGATCTTCTCTTGCTTCCCTCTCAGCCGCCCAAACACCTCCTTCTCCTGGTTCCTGAGCCCCTTCAAGTGCCTGTACCACCTCATCTGGAAGAACTACAAGAAGTACATCATCATCGCTTTCATTCTGATCATCCTCATCATCTTTCTGGTCCTCTTCATCTACACCTTGCCGGGAGCTATCAGCCAAAGGATCGTTGTGGGCTCATGAGGTTGGTGGAGGACCTGGACCTCCCCTTTCTACCGCTCCTCTTCTTGCTCATCTGTAAATATGCGAGCATGTGATCTGTGCAGGCACGGTGCTGGGTGCTGAGGAGAGAAACCCAAAGGCCCTGTGTCTAAGGACAGGTCAGCTCTTCTTGGAGGAGACATTCCCTCCCTACCCCAACCCCGGACAAACTTATAAGCCTTAAGTCATGTTTTTGCCCATCGGCAGGATGAAATAATGACTCTTGCCTGAGAGTAATCAATGATGACCTCAAATTGATTTAGGCAAATGCTTTCTTTCTGTACTTGGTTTTATTCTGAGAGGCTTAATTCTGGGTCTGAGATTTTATTGGATGTACTCTCTTTTAAATAAGATTTTTACAGCAAATAAAACTGAAAACATTTTAGCAAATTACTAGACATTTAACCTGTCCCATATATCTTAACCTTGCTTAATCCTTACAGTTTACAGAACACATTCACTAATTTAGGCTGCGAAACTCTCCTTGGAGAAAATGTCATATAAGTCACCTAAAATACTTCATTGTTGAAATTCCCATATAGAGATGAGATGTTGCTGGTTTTCTATTAAAATCAACACTTGTAGACCGTGTGCAGTAGTAGGAGTGAATTCTGGAGAAATCCATTTGTATTTATGCTCTGTGGAAATTTCCAAGTGGGAATTTTGTAAATATGAAATGTAATTTTGTGTATTTGTGCATGGGGTAAGTGTGCAGCTCCATGGTACCAGCAGGAATTCTCTTAAACCAGAGAATATAGGCCCCACCAAAAGTGGGTTCCCACAGACCGTGATACGAATGACCATTCCTGGCACTATTCAACACTTATCATACCGCCATGTGTGGCAGGTTCTATCATGCGTCTCAAGCACACATTAATTTCAAAGGCAGTCTTAGAAATGATATTCTATGCACTCATCAGATAGGGTCACTTTTTCCTGAAAGTAAATCTTTAATCTTCAAAGTAGTACAGTCTCAATCTGCCACCCCTGAAACCTACAGTTTCAATCCGGGAGGGAGTGGAAGTGAGGGGCTGGTGTTGTCAGTTAAAATAAGGAAACAAAGGAATTGGGATGTTTGGCCTCATACACAAATAAATATGGCAACCACTTCTTCCTATCATGAGGGGCCATTTGGCGATCCTGGAGCTGCTGGATTGGGATTCTCTTCTTGACACCAGTAGCACCATGCCTACTGTTTTCTTCAGATAGCCTGGCACATGTGTATCTCCTAAAATGTAAGATGTTTAATTCCACGAAGAAAGTCATTCTAGAATGTTCCTGATTCATCAAAGAAAGACTGAAGCATGTTCTGCGTGATTTTAGACTTAGTGTTTTCCACTGATTGTAGCCCTAGATGCTTACACTCCAGTAACCATAATGCTCTGTTTTCCTGAAGTTCTGGGAAATACAGCATTTATAGCCTTGGCAATGTTTCCTAGTGAAATTAGTTACATAAACTTGGGTTCATTCTTACCGTGGAATAACATAGCCACCAATAATGATGTAGTCAAAAATACTTGAGGATGTGAAATATATATATTGAATACATTGTAAGTAAAAAATATATAGGTTAGAAAACTATGTACAGTTTGATGTAAAAAAGAAAATATATATACATGGATGGATGAAATGTCTGGAGGAATATGCCAAAATGTTAATAGTGATTATCTTTAAGTAGCCGTATCTTTTCTTTTCCTTCTCGTTTTTCTATTTCTTCTAAAAGTTCTAAAATAAATATGTATTACTTCTAATGTAAAATGTTTAATAAATAAATATGTTTCAATGGGTTCATTTAAGAATATTTATTAAGTATCTCCTGTGCGCTGGGCAGTGGGGATACGGCAGAGGTAACACAAACATGGCCCCTGTCACCATGGATTTTGTGCTCCAGTAGCTCTTTACAATGTTTTCTCTTCAAATTATAGATCATTCAAGGAGACCGCTGAGTAAGAAATGTGTTGCATGGTGAGATTTAAGGAAAAAAAAAGGAAGAGAACAGCGTTATTTTAGGATAGATTTGGAAGTAAAATATTATACTTTCTGCTGGATTCTGGACAGTAAAATAACAAGTCAATTCTTGACAAAACAATGCACATTGTTCAAATCCACAATAAGAACAAGCTAAAAATTGAAAATCCTTCAGAGTTATAGAGCTCATCGGCTTTGCTTTGATGTCGAAAGATGTCCGAATGGTGAAAATCCTTTAGCAGAACTGAAACGCTTTTAGATCAGATGGCATCATCAGAAATGTGTGAGAGGAAGTGGTAAGCAAAGACAATTTTGGAATTGGCTGTATCTGCCGTTCTATACATAGGTTATTGCTTATGGGCCGTCCTGCGTGTAAAAAAATAAAATAATGTTCTCAGCTTAATTTTGCAGCCTTGGCCCTAAAGATATTACAGTTTAAAAATAAAACCATTTGAAAAGCAGAAAACCCATTTCCCAAGAAGTTGTCATGAGTTCCTGCTTGTGTTCTTAAATAAAATTAATTTAAATTTATTCGTTTGACAGATGAGTTTTTCTTATAGCGTGAATCCATTTCAAGTGGTTTTGTTTATGTTTTTTACAACATTTGAATCCTTTCCCCCAAATTAAGCAAAAACAAAATACCAGCAACAACAAGAGTAAACAACCCACAGGATAGGATGTCCAATTCTGTGTCTCCAGTAGTTGAAACATTTGATATCTTTCTTGCTCTTTCCCTTGAAAGACACATAAATGGAAATCATGGGATCGACTTCACAGCCAGGGCCAGTTGGTGTTTACTCCTCCGACAGATAATTATTGAGCTCCGTCCCTGTTCCAGGGGCTATAATCAACACTGGGGACACAAAAGTACACAATCGGATAAAGTAAGTCGCTGCTCTAAGGGAACATAGAGTTTGATGAAGAGAAGACATTAATCAAATAATCACACACACGCATAATCACAGACTGATGGAGCCAATGGGGGCTTAGTACCAGGAGCAGAAAGAGCCTCTCGCAGAGGGCCCACAGCCAGTCCGGCAGTCAGGAAGTCTTCCTGGGGAAGTAATGGCTGAAAGGAGATGACAGATAAGGAAGGAAGATGGAGAAGAACAAGAGTACGCCAGACAGAGAAGACAGCATGTGCAAAGGCCCTGAGGTGGGAGGGGGTGAGGTAACTCGAGGGGTCTGAAAGAGGGTGAGCATCATAGCAAGAGGCAGAGGGTCCTGAGATGGGCCTGGAAAGTCATGTAAGGGCCACATCTTTAGGGTTTGGGTCTTTATTTTAAGGACAATGGATAGTGAAGGATTTTTAAGCAGTAGAGAGGCCTGATTAGATTTTTATTCCATGTGGAGAACAGATCAGAGGTATAGCAGTCCTCCCCACCAGAAAGGATGGTTGTTTTCACTCAATAATGGCAGCAGAGGAGGGAAATGAAGGGATCGGAGTTTACCTTTTTTATACTGTAGCATAATGAGGAATTTGGAATCTGGTATTGACTCTGCTTCATACAAGCTGTGTGACGTAAGGCAGCTAACTTTACATCTCTGATCTACAGTTTCCCTGTCTGTCCTATGAGAAGATTCATATTAAATAAGTGATGAAAAGTCCCTGGTATATTCTGGTGCAAAGCTACGTGTTGATGGGTCTGTAGCATGGAGAGTCTGAAGGGATGGGTTGAACTCAGAGACAGATTGTGAAGGGCTTTGAATGCTATGGTAAGAAGGTTGACTTTATGCAGCAGAAAGTGGGGACCCTTGGGAGAGTTTAAGCAGAGAAGTGGCAAGAACGGGTCTGTGTACTAGAGAAGTTGCTCTACCTATGGTGCAGGATGGATCGATGGGGATGATATCCAGAGGCAGAGGGACATCTTAGGAAGCAGTGGTCAAAACTGTGGTGGGGGATGAGAACCCGTGCCAGGGCCATGACCACAGGGATGGAGAGGAAGAGGCAGATTCCAGAACGTTGGTACCTAAAGGCCCCCCACACCTGCACTCCTGCACCCCCCACACCTGAGATGCCTACCAGGGAGGACAAGGAAGTTTGAATCCTGGCTGCATCGTTTCCATCTGGGCAGGTCACTTAACCTCTCCAAGTCTCAAATTTCTCATCTGATGAGAAGGAATTATTACCTCCTTGGCAAGAGTTGTGAAGACTGGAGAAAAGGTATGTAAAGTGTCTAGCGTGTGCCGGCATGAAGCCAGTCCTCCGAGGAGAGTAGCTAGTGTCCCAAGTATCGTTTCTGTGGGAGGATCAACAGAACGTGGAGTCTAATTGGATGTAGGAAGTGAGCAAAGAGGATCAGATCCGTGTTTTAGAAATGTTCTGGCACACGGACTAAGAAACTTTTCAGCCAGTAATACTCCCAAGTTTGTTTGTTTTTTATGGCTGCTGACAATGCACGCTCTGGATTTAAACAATACAAATTTGTCATTTTTTAGTCTGGTAGGTCAGAAGTCCAACATGGATCTCAGCGGGCTAAAATCAAGGCGTCAACAGAGCTGCCTTCCCTCCTGGAGCTCAAGGGGAGGATCAGCTTCCTCGCCTTTTCCAGCTTCTAGAGCTGCCTGCGTGCCTTGGCTCATGGCCCCATCCTCCCTCTTTGAAGCCGACATTACATCTCTCTGTGCCTTTCCTTTGTAGTCACGGCTCCCTCTGGCTACAGTTGGAAAAGTTCTTGCTTCTAATGGCCCATATGATTGCATGGGACCCACCAGATGATCCAGGATAATCTCCCCATCTCAAGGTCCTTAACTTAATCACAACCACAAAGACCCTTTTCCTTGTAAAGTGACGTATTTACATATTCTGGGGATTAGATTTTGTTTGTTTTTCTTTTTTTGGCAGAAGGAGGCATTATTCAGTCTACTGCACTGAGCGTCACACAGACATCGTAATTCAGCCCAATTTGGAACTGATTTCAGTAGAGCTTTGAAAGTTGCTGGGATGATTATGGCACAAGAAAGAAGGAGGCTCCACAGACGCTTTTCTCCGTGGAACAAGAGGTCTCCCCTTTTGCTCAGCCTCTCAAATGACAATTGTCTCAGGAAAAGGAAGGATCCGTTTCACCCTTCCCTGACTCATTATCCCCTCAGCGCAGTGGTGAGGCACGCGAGGAGCTGCTGTGTGTGTGAAAGGAGTCTGCCATTTCCTCCCACATCTCTGCCTCGTGAGTTTCCAAGTAAGTTCTTCAGTTCATCTTTCCTTTAATGCCACGGTAGTTCCTTCCACATCAAGAGAAAACACGTGTCTCTGCTCTCCTTAGTTGATAAAGAGCAATTTGAGAAAAGAGCCCTCTATTTTTCTCTGAATCGTTGTACTAGTGGAAAGAAATTGGGCTTTGGAGACTGAGATAACAGCATAGAAACTTGGGCATAGATGCCAGCTGCATGACCTTGAGCGAGTTACTCAAGAACTCTGAATTTTATCTTTAGGATGTATAAGATAATACTCATCCCATAGGATTGTGTGTGGTGGTGAGCAGTGGTCCTCTACTGGGGACAGAGGCAGAGGAACACCTATAAAGTGTCTAGTGTACTGTCTTCAATACCATAGTATTCAAATTAACGATCACTTACTATTTAAGTAACAAACAACTAATGTTTGTTGAGTGCTGTCATAGATTACAAAGTAATACATATATTTTCTCACTAGTTTTCCCCACAGCCCCATATTGTAGACAAAGAAACAGTTCCAGGGACTTCCAAGATCACCCAGCTCGTTTGTAACAGATCTGAGATCCGAGCCCAGACCCCTGTCTCTGCCCCTAACTGCATGATGATTGATTTATGGTGGGCGGGGCCGCCTCCAGTCAGAAGATGCCTCAATGATTTGTTTAAGGTTCATCATGCCCTAGGGATTCAGCCACAACCCCTGAAACATTTCAAATGTGTTTACACAACACTGTGGGTGTGCATTTTGAGTCTCTTTTTTTTAACCTGAACAACTGCGGTTGATGATGAGATAATGTAACGGGCATCTCTCATTCATGCTACCCAGATCTTTTTGACGTTCTTTTGTCATTTTGCTACTTCTTGTAGGGAGAATCCCCCCACCTCAATGCAGAAAACAACCTGTGGATTGTAGACATTTAACTGAGCTCTTTGTAAGTCAGGCATTTAGATTTGAAATTCAGTTTGTGTAGAAACAGAAGTCACTTGATCATCCGAGAAACTGCTAGCTGCATGCCAAATACCTCTTTTTTCCTTTCTTCTCAGTGATAGAAGCCCAGCTATACTGGGGGCAGTAATGTGCTGAGCTCAAAGAGCACATCTTTCAGTCTCTCGTCATCGGAGGTGGCCAAGGCTGTGTGAGCATAGCTCAGTGGCCAGGCTTACAGGAAATCTCATTAAAGGGGGTTCACCCCACTGACAGACCCTCGTGCCCTTTCCTCTTCCACCTTTGTCCCACCTCAACTGTGGATGTGATGACTGGGGCTCCATCAGTTATCTTGGATCGTGAGGCAACCTTGACTATGGAAGCCGCCACAAACAACAGTGGGGCAGAAAGATAGAAGGGGCACAAATCCCTGCTGATGGTGCAGTCACCAAACCATTCCTGGATGGACCATCTCTGGACTTTTCTACACGGAAGCAAAATGAACCTCTGCCTTTCTAAAGCCACCATTATCTGGAGTGTTGGTGGCTGTTTTCATTGTCATATGCAGCGGAACCAAGTCCTAGTGATACATAGACGCTTTCTTTGACTTTACAGAAGAGGAGCCAGTTTCTTCCAGTACCTTAACTGAGTCTCTTTATCTCAGACCAATAAAGGTCCAGGTATCAGTAGTTCCTTCATGAAAACATATTCTCTTCCTCCAAGTTGGAGTTGAAATCCATGAAGGATTTCATGAGGTGTCATGAGGCGCCTCTGCATTTGAGGACCAAATCAAGCAGCTAGAATTTCCAAGTGAAAGTTCTCTCTTTTCTTCCTGAGCTGCTCTTAAATCTCACCTTTTAAAAATAATTTACTTACTCATAATTTTAGTAAATTATACATATAAAAATTACCATTTTAACCATTTTTAACCAGTTCAGTGGCGTTAAGAACAAACACATTGTTTAATTCAGAACTTTTTCTCATCTTGCAAAACTGAAGCTCTGTACCCATTAAACACTAACTGCCCATTCCTCCTCCCCCAGCCCCTGGGAACCACCATTCTACTTTCCGTCTCTATGAGCCTGACTATCCTAAGTACCTCATATGAGTGGACTCACACAGTATTTGCCTTTCGAGACGGGCTTATTTCACTTGGCATAACATCTTCAAGGTTCATCCATGTTGTAGCTAGTGTGTGCCAGAATTTCCTTCCTTTTTAAGCCTGAATAAATATTCCATTGTATGTATGTCCCAGGTTTTGTCTACCCATTCATCCATCAGTGGACACTTGGGTTGCTTCCACCTTTTGGCTATTGTGAAAATGCCGCTATAAACGAGGGTACAAATATCTCTTTGAGACTCTACTTTCAATTTTGGGGGGTATACACCAGAAGTGGAATCGCTGCATCATACAGTAATGCTGTTTTTAATTTTTGAGGAACTGTCATATTGTTTTCCATAGCAACTGCACCATTTTATATTTCCATCAGCTGTGCACAAAGGTTCCAATTTCTCCACATCCTCACCAAACACTTGTTATTTTTCCAAGGTTTTTCTTTTTTTCTTAATAGCCATCCTAGTGAGTGTGAAGTGGTATCTCACGGTTTTGATCTGCATTTCTCTAATGATTAGTGATGCTGAGCACCTTTTCATATACTTATTGGCCATTTGTGTATCTTCTTTGGAGAAATGTCCACTCAAGTCCTTTGCTCATTTTTAAGTTGGGTTGTTTTTCTGTTGTTGAATTTCAAGAGTTCTCTGTATATTCCGGATATTGATCCCTTATCAGATATGTGATTTGCAAACATTTTCTCTCATTCTGTGGCTTGCCTCTTTACTCTGTTGATAGTGTCCCTTGATATGCAATTTTTAAAAATTTTGATGAAGTCCAATTTGTCTTTTTTTTCTTTTGTTGCCTATGCCTTTGGTCTTATATCCAAGAAATCACTACCAAATCTAACGTCATGAAGCGTTTCCTCTATCTTTTCTTCTAAGAGTTTTATAGTTTTAGCTCTTATATTTAAGTCTGATACATTTTGAGTTAATTTTTGTTTATGGTATAAGGTAAGGTTCCAACTTCATTCTTTACCATTCTTTTGTGGATAACCAGTTTTCCCAGCACTGTTTGTTGAAAACCTCACCTTTTCAATGTTTTTCTGCACTTTGCTAATACATACCACTATTAGCAGCAGCTCTTTATTGCAGCCAGAAGACTAGGTATTTTCATAATTTTCTTTAATCCCTGTGATGACCCTATGAAGAGTCTATGGTCAGGCTAGGATATATTGTAGTCACAAACAACTCCCCAAATCTCAGAGGTTTGTCCTAGTAGTTTTTCTCACTTACAGATTTGTTTCTGGGTCTGAGCAGCTATCCACATTTTGGCCCAGGTTCTGGGCTGCTTTACCGTATGCACTGCCCATATCAACACTAATTCCGCATTTGCTGGGTCAGGAAAATAGAAGAGTGAGGCTCCAACACTGAGTATTAAATGCTTCCACTTGGAAGTGTCGACAAAAATAATCCATAGCCAATCTATAAATGAAAATTTGGGTGAGTTTATTCTGAGCTGAAATCTGAGGACCATGGCCCGGGGCCTTTCTTCCCAGAAGAAAGGGCACCAAAGAAGTGAGGTGTACAGAGTGGTTATATACCTCCATACAAGACCTTTCACATATGACTGAAATGTCCCTCCCACAATAGTCACAAGATTGCCCTGTCTGCACAGCACTTGATGGACACAGCAGGTAGTGGGTCTGCTATCTTAGAGGGCGTAGCAGGAGACAAGTCTATTGTCTTGAGCTGGGTGGTCACAGGTAAGAGCAGCAATGAGTTCCTAGCCTAAGGAAAGATGCTTAATCCTTAAGGAGATGCCAACGTTGGGAGGGGGAGGGAAGTTGCACCTTTATCTCAAGGGCTTTTGTTCTTGCCATAGGGAATATCTGAAGCAGATATACAATGCATGCTCAACAGCCTCGGTCAGGCCCTTTTGGAAAGACAAGGTCAGGCCGAATTAGGTTTATACCAAATGGCTTCATCATATTCTCCAATATATCCTATTGCTTGTCATTTTTATTTGTCATTTTCCCCTTTTGATCTCTAATCTTTCGATAGAAAGCATTGATGATCAAAATATTGTCCCTCGGCGCCTGGGTGGTTGCTGCCTGCCCTGGGTCCATCATGTCCCTCAGTGCTAGGCTTTTATCTCATTATTTGCCTAGTCATCCACATTGGGGAGAAATAGTGGACAAGCATGGAAGTATATCTATTAACAGGGGAAGCATTTCATATGTTATATAATTAATTGAGATTGTTGCACAAACATCATATATGTGCTTTTCTATGACACCTTGCATTTACATTGTATGTGCTTATAGAACAAGTACAGTAACGATGATAACTCAGCATTTTTGAAAGGATTAGTCTGAAATGAATTCTTAGTTATAATCTCTATCAGAAAAGGAAATTTGTCCAGGGTTATAAGACAGATCAACCGTATGCTACTCTTACAACACTGAGTAAAGAAAACAACAATTAGTTTGAATATTATGACCAGTACAAGGATTCCAGTAAGTAATAGAAATAGGAACACAGGATGCTTCCACTCACATTTCATTGGCCAAAACAAGTCATGTGGACATGTCCACCCTCAAGAGAGCAATCCCCTCATGTGCTCAGACGTAGAGGAGAGTCAGATGTTGGTGAATAATAGTAACGCTTTCTACGTGTGGGTATGATTATTCCCCATTTACAGATCAAAAAATTAGGGTGCCATAGCTAATTATAAGGAAGTTCTGTTTCATTTTAAAACCATGCTTATTCCCCACACAACAGCTATTTCATGATAATAAGCTGGATATAGACTCTTTTCTCCCTAAAGATTTATCCAATTTTCTGCCTACCGGTTTTTGTGATGTTTATGATGATTTAACGAAACTGCTTGCTAAGTGTAAGCCAACTGATTTTCAATAAAACAGCAAAATTCAGATTGTGGTGAGTCATTTTTATGGCTTTCCTGAGCTCCATGGTGAGAACCACTTACAGCTCCTAAGAATTCCCGTGGGGCTCTTAGGAAATACCCAAGCCTCCTTTTCTTCCTTTGGCATTCCAGAAGCACAGCTGGAGTCTTAGCAGTTAGGGTCCAGGCATGCAGAAGGGGCAACAGTGGCCACTAAGCGGAAGTTCAGTTTGCACTGATGTCAATTTACAATGTCTTGACATCAGTCTTAAAAATAAGCATTAGACATACATGACGCTCTGTTCATATCGGTCCTCCGGGGGTGGGGGCGGGGAGCAGGCTTCCTTTCCTCTGCAAAGCCCCAGGGCACTTTGTTCATACCTACCCTGTGATCTGGGTGCATTTTATCTGGCTGTAGAATCAATACATACTTGTCACCATGCCTTATTCATCCCTGCATACCGGGTTTCCTCTGGTCCTATTGACTGATGAGCAGAAATGGGATTACAGTGACAGTAAAAACCCCAAAGTCAGGACTCTCTTGATCCAATTTGATCTATAGGATTTTGCCCCTGGAAAGTCTTACTCCCTCACTCAGCCCCAAAAGCTTTTAAATAAAACCTTAAAGCAGTCCTAAGACAGTTCACCCACCATGGTTTCACCTCCGGCTGTAGGAGCAGGAACGCTATGTGGGTAGATGAAGAGACTGGGGTGGCCATGTGATGGCCAATGACAGATATTAAGAAGTCTGCTGGCTGGGACTTTTGAAATGCTCTGGTTTATCTGACAAAAGGAGTGGCACAGCTCTTTCCTTTTATGCTATCCTCTGACCCCTTCCTGGACTATAGATGTGATGCTTGGAGGTGCAGCAGCCATCTCTCCACAGGAGGACTGAAGCCAAGGCCAATGATAGCGCATCAAGAAGGGTGAAGGAGCCTTAGCCATGCACTGGTCCCCTTCAGACACAGGAAAAAGCAACCCCTAACCTGTTAGTTTTCTGTGGCTTGCAGTCAACAGCAATCCTAACTGGTACAGAATGGCAAGGCACATGTCTCCGAAACTACAGATGATATTAAATTGCTTTTAAGGGGAAACACACCCATTTGAGTCAAACTAATGAGGAAGGGCAGGGATGGGCCAGATTTGGGAGCAGAGGGAGGACGGAGGTCCACAAGAATGGAGACTATGGTAGCTCGCGTTTAAGAACATCCCCTCCCTGCCCAGCAGCACCGCTCACCTGCGAGCAGAGGCCAGAGTGGGGGCGGGAGAAAGGGGGAAACTAAAACTTCATAAAAATCCCCCAGTTATTCTGGGACTTGGTCATTTGGTGAACTGGCTTTTAGTAAATTAGCTTTCAGTGAATTCATTTTCAGCAAAGTGACTTCAAACCTGTGTTTTCAGCTGAAACCACTGCCATTTCCCAGGGCTGCCATCCCTCCTATCAGAGCTGAGCACGCCTCTGTGCCAGAGCTGGGCTGTGGCCCGGCTGGGAGGGGACAGTGGCCCTCTCCCCACTCGCTGTGTGCTCCAGGAGGGGCCCTGGGAGAGGGCTGCCCCGTCCCAGAGCCCACAGGGATCCTGGCGGAGGAGCAGCCTGTCTACATTCCCGTCTCTCTGGAGGATGCAGGTGTCAGCCCTTGGAGCTGGGCTGAGAGACAAGCCCACGGGGAGGCCTGCACGGCGCTCACACCCAGCCCGCTCTGAGGACGCTGTGATACTGGTCAAGCTCTTGGAGCTGCCCCTTCTCGTCCAGTTGTGTTCTCTCCCTGGAGCCTTCTCCGTCCCCTGAGGAAGAACTGCGTGCAGCGGTAGCCATGATTGGCCAGACATGCCTTGATAAGATGGACCCCCAGCTGAGGCTCAAGCTGAGGATGCGAATCCCAAGTACCCAGGCCAGAGTCTCGCATGTGACAGCAAGTCAGTAGACCCTGGCTGAATAAATTATTGTAATTATCACTGCCCTCTATGGAGGGCCTACCGTGGGCCTGCAGAGGGCCAGATTCTTCATTTACAGATATCCCACTTCCTTCTAGAAAACAGCAATAAAGGAGATAAAATTGACCCTCAAGAATTAAACTGTGAAATCCTCCACTGGAGAAAACTGGTCACCCTGGGAAACAGGTCAGCCTCAGCCACCACCGCTCAGAAACGGGTGGGACTAAAACCGCCAGAGAGTTAGCCGCTGAGGATTAAGTAGCTAGGAACTAAAGGTTTTTTCCTTTTT
This sequence comes from Equus quagga, assembly GCF_021613505.1. Lineage (NCBI taxonomy): Eukaryota > Metazoa > Chordata > Mammalia > Perissodactyla > Equidae > Equus > Equus quagga. Next base: position 17,217,811 of record NC_060282.1, on the reverse strand, counting down.
GCAATGACTGGTTATAGCTTTGAGCTGTTTAACCTGCCCATTGTTACCTGTGATGGTTAGGCAGTATGCTGACTCCCACTAAGCTCCTATAGATAACATCTCCTTGGAGCCTGGGTCACCATGGTGATGGGTGTGTGAGCTGTTCTTCAGGAATTAGAACTTCTTGTCCATTCCAGGCTGGTTGGGACCACCAACTCATCAACTGGGCCCTCACAGATGTCCGATAGGCGACTTTTTGACATCAAGAGGCTAGAAACTCCACCCTCAGATCATGCCAATGCCGCCATTTTGTGAACATGGATCCTGTGAAGAGGCATAAAGTCTGACTACACTTGTGCAGATCATCGATTATCTCACCTCTCCTCACCTCCAATCACCTCTCTGCACATTTCAGACCACCTTGTCCCCTATCCCATAAACATCCCTGAGTCCCTATTTTCTGGCAAGTGAATTTGAGGCTCATGCTCTCGCTTCCTCACATGGCTGCCTTGTGAGTAAACTCTCTCTCTGCTGCAATCTCATCGCCTTGGTGTTTGGCTTTCTGGGCAGGGGGCAAAAATGAACCTGGTTCGGTAACAGGACCTCTGGGCTGAAACAAAATACAGTCAATCTTTACGCAAGGCACAGTGGTGATGTGGTCATCATCCCCTGCTCTTGTGTGTATCTGCTCTGAGTCACTTTCTTTTGGGGAAGCATCTCTTTCCCATCTTCAGTCCATGTGGTTTTAGGTGGAGAAAACTGTACCTCCCTTCCCTCAGACATGGATCCCAGACTCAGCCAGTGAGTGTTTAAATCTAAGGGCGTAGTGATTCATTCAGAGTTGTTCATGTGACCCAAGCAAGTCAATAAGCGTCATTCCTGGGACTACCACTGGCCCTCACTTTTTTTTTTTAATAGAAGGAAAATCTATAGTAAGTGCCTGCCTGAGGATAAAATCAGCCCAGAGGAAAGCACCTCAGAGCTGAGAGACAAAGAGAAAGATAGGAGAGAACTGGATCCAGCTGTGCCTGAAGCACACACCTACCCCAGAGCTTCTCAGTTACCTTAGCCAATGTATTTTGTGTTAAGCTAGTTTGAGTCAGGTAGATCTAAAGCTTGGTCTGAGTACTCAGAGTTCTTCAGGAAGACTTGCTCACTGACTTTACATATTCAGGTCCCGCTGGCAAAGTTATCTCTGTGCTTAACAGATATCATACAGAACCTTTGATTTCTCTGTCTTCCATCCCCAAATCTATTCATCTCTCCAATTCCTCATCTAGACACATCACATTGCCTTGTACACATCTGCCAACATCCTGAGAAATTTAACTGATTCTACTCTTTCCCATACCCTCCAAATTCCATCCTTCAGCAATTCCTGTCAATCGGAGCAGACCCCCAAAATAGATCCGCATTCTTCTCCAATTCCTCTGCTGCCATCATCACCTGCCTGGGCTACGGCAGTGACCTCACACCTCGTGCCCCCTTGGCAGCCAGGGTGATCTTTTAAACGTGTAGGGCAGATCAGGTAGCTGCCCAGCTTCAACCCTTTCCGTGACTCCTCATTGCTCCGAGGAGAAAGTCTGAGCTCTATATGCTGGCTCACAGCTCTGTGTGCACTGGCCCTGCACCCTTGGGGACCCCTCCCACAGTCCCTCTCCACTGCTCATTTGCTCCAGTCTTACTTTGTCTTCCTTGACCTCGACCAGAGCCTTGCAGTCCCAGGGCCTTTGCGGTTGCATCTTAGCCTCCAGGAACATTTGTCTCTAGACTCCTTCCCTGACTGGCTCATTCTCATTCTTCCAGTCTCAGCTCCTGGGTCACCTCCTCAGAGAGACTCTCTGGTCTTCTTGCTTTGGGCTCATTCCTCCCTCAGTTCCAAGAGCATAAATGTCACCTTACGCACACACATAGTCTCGACACCAGTGTCCAGGATTGTACTTAATCTGCTTGGGTTCCATAACCAAGTACCACAGACAGGGGTGCTTAACCAACAGGAATGTATTTTCTCAGTTCTGGATTCTGGACGTCCAAGATCGAGGTTTCGGCAGGATTGGTTCCTTCTGCGGCCTCTCTCCTTGGGTTGTAGACGGCCGCCTTCTTGCTGTGTCCTCCCAAGGTCTTCCCCTGTGCATGTCTGTGTCCTGAACGCCTCCTCTCATAAGCACACCGGTCACATTGGATCAGGGCCCACCCTCATGACCATGTTTTAACTTAATCACCTCTTTAAAGGCCCCGTCTCCAAGCACTGTCACCGGAGCTACTGGGGTTAAGGCTTCAAGATATGGATGGGAGGGGACACAAGTCAGCCCATAACAGGCATAGAGTGGGCCTCACAAATGGTTATTAAATTAATGCAGTCACCTTATCCCCAAATTATCCAAAGGTTGTCTTCTCTGCTTTACACCCAGCAAAGTAACATTCTGCGGGAGATTTGACTTCCCAAGTGACTTGTTGACCACACTAATGCAAGCATTCTAGTCCATGTGACAGGTCTATTTTTTGTTGTAAACTAATAAGTCAGGATTCTGGTGTTTGCCTCAGTCTGGCATGCACTTTAAGTAGCATGAGACAGTCTCCAAGGCCTCATCACCTGACACAGACAACTGCATCCCTGGGCCTTCGGAACCAAGAATCAGGTCCTGGGATGTAGTGCCTGGTGGTGGCACCATGGTGTGGTCTTCCCTGGCTTCAGCCCCTCTTCCCTGATTATTCCTATGTTACAGATGGTCAGAGAGGTTAGGTAACTTTTACAAAGTCACACAGCTAATAGTGGTGGCAGAATCACAATTCTCATCTGGTTCTCTCCGGCCACAAAGCCCATGGTTTGTCATTGTTCTAAAGCTCTTTCGTCTGTGAATGAATATACAAGAACAAGTGGCAACTGACCCTTCAACTCCCTAGTGTCATTGATGTCACTCCTCAGTGGGGAAACGCTGCTTTGGAAAATGTGAGGGAGGGTGGCAACAGCGAAATTCAGACAGTCTGATTGAAGCCAGGAGCAGAGGGGGCTGTGGAACTGTCTGGTGGGGCTTCAGTTCAAATCCCCCTCAGCAGATCCGGAGCGTGAGATGCAGGGCCCCAAATTGGCAGCCATATTTAGGCACTTTCCCCAGGCCTGGATCCTCTAAATCAGAGACTGCAGAAAAGAATGAATAAAGAACCACAAACAAGAGGGAGGAAGGTCAGGAGTGTGTCCTCCACAGGGTCAAGGCCTTCCAAAGCAGTTCTCCCCACTTCTCCTGGCCTCCTGGCTCCACACGGGGACCAGGGTTCTGTCTCCATCATTTTGCTGCTTTGGATCCTAAACCCTGCCAGGACGAGACCCGTGGCTTTGGGGAGAGGCCCTGAGCCCGACGATGAGACTGGCCATCGATGGCGCAGAAACCTGATCTAAATCCAAGTTCAAACACTTGCCTTCCTTCTGCGATGTAAGATGGGGGCAATAGTCCCAAACCGAGGGCCAGCCATGAGGACAGATGTGATAAGAAAGTCAGATTCTTGGCAGAATGTGAGCCCTCAATGAAGGCTATTAAATCTAGACCTGTGGCTGGGGTCTTGGACGATAATCTTCTGGATACTGGTAGCTTTTCTCAGGAGTTTAAAACCCACATGTCTTCATGACTTGTTTGTTCCTTCTTTCCTTCCTTCCTTTTCTTCTTTCTTTTTAAGAATATAAGACATCAGTAACAAGGGTTTGAGTTCCACCTTAGCTACCAGTTGGCTATGTGACTTTAGACCAGTGACTTCAACTCTTAAAGATTCAGTTTCTTTGTCCAAAAAATAATAGTAACAGCTATTACCTAATGGGCCTTCATTCTGCTGGGAGTATTAATACATTACATAATTTAATCTTCTTAACCCTGTGCAGAGGCATTTTCTCCAGGTGAGAGGTTTAGTCACTGGCCAGAGTTACTTCGCTAGTGAGTAGCTCGGCCAGAATCTGAATCCTGAACTGCTGGGCCTCAAAGCTGATGCTCTTTTGCCCTGATCACCTCTTCCCCGTGGGGCTGACCACGCTATCCCTCCCACAGGGCTTTGGTGTGAACACGGAGACTGTGGATATGAAACTGCTGTCTGCATTGTAGAAAGGCAGGAAAATGTCTCTTGTTATTCGATCTCATGAGCTGGTTCCACTTTTACCTTTCCTTTGGGACTCACCTTTCAAGCCTCAACATCCCCAGTGGGAGGAAAGAGTTGGCCAACCTACTACTCTGTTCCTCAACAGCTTCCCCCTCCGGACCTGGGGATGGTTGCCTTGGGAACCAAGCAAATTCCTTGCTCTCTGCTCTGAGGACAGGCAGGCTGAGAAGGCTGCTGGAGATGGGCTTCTGCTGGATTCTCTGGTGCCAGGGGCGGTTGACTTTGGTGGTCCTGGACATTTGCTGCATGAGCAGAGACCAGGAGGTGTGTCGGGGGGCGGGGGGAGGGGCTGGAAAAAAGACCCATAGAAATTTGAGTAGAGATCAAAACCAAAGTCAGGAAGACCATCCAACTGGACTCTGAATCTGCAGGGTTCCCAGACAGGGACAGAGACAAAAGGATGGAATATGGGGAGACCGGAAAGAGGAAGAGGAGCCAAGGTGTAGTGTGGGAGTCAGAATCCAGAGAAACTTAGGAAGTGCCAGCGCAGAGGCTCTTAGAGGAGGGTGGGAACCTTGGGTACAGGAGGCTGGACAGACCCCACAAGAAGCAAGAGCCCCGAGATGAATGAGCAGTGCCTTTAGCACATTAATCTTGCCCAACAGAGCAGTGAGGCTGCTGAGTGCCAGCCTCTCACCGGCTCTCCAATGGATGAGTCAGTGCTCTTCCTTTCAGCTAGTGGGGTGGGAGGAGGAGACAGAGATAAACCCACCATCCTAGTTTGCCTGGGACTTAAGCATTCCCGAGATGTGGGGCTTTCAATGTGGAAACTGGAAAGTCCTTGACAAATCAGGACAAGTTGGGCACTTCATACTTCCCTCAAGCTCCAGCAAATGTGTTCTCTCTAAAGAGGGAACAGATATGTGGAGAGAGGAAGAGAAGAATTTCTCCCAATAGAGGCTCCAGTGCACCCCTAGGCTGATGAGAACTCAGCCCAGTGTGTAATCAGTGGGTTGGCTGTGGGCTGTGGGATAAAATTTGGCATGTAAATACACTACCACCTTAACAGTACTCCTGTGTGGTGGGACTATGGGTGATTTTTATGGTCTTTATGCTTTTCTACTTTTTCCAAATTTTCCGCAATAACATTTGTAGCATGGTAATCAGAAAAAAGAACTAAATTATATTTAAGCAAAAGGAATAAAAAAAGACCAGTAATTTAAATAATAAAACCCATTTATTTTATTGAGGTCACATTGGTTTATAACATTATATAAATTTAAGGTGTACGTCACTATGTTTCAACTTCTGTATAGACCACAACGTATTCCCCACTAAAAGTCCAGTTGCCATCTGTCACCGTACACATGGGCCCCTTTACCACCATCACCCTCCGCCCACCTCCTTCCCCTCTGGTAACCACCAATCCGGTCTCTGTGTCTATGTGTGAAGCCCATTTTTAAAATGCGATCCTTTGATCCTTTTCTCCTATACCCCAGATGAGGTGTCCTCTGAGAGGCAAAGTTAATTTGTCAACTGAAGCAGAACAATGAATGAGGAAAATGAGAACTGTGTTCGAAATTTATCCTGGATGACCTTTGGATTATCCAGTGGTATTTTTTAAGAATTATCTGCAATTTTTAAAAATTATCTGTTCCACTTCTCTCTCTTTCTCAGCCATCATGCACTGTAAATATTAATCTGGATTCTTCCAAAACACAGACTATATTATCCTATTCCTCCCCAAGTACCTTCTCTGAATTGAAATTGTGATTTAATGTTATGCCCTCCGTTTAAGTAGCATTTCCCATCTTTTGAGCAAACATGGCTGAAGATACAATTTACTCTATTACCTGCCTAACTGAGGGGAAAATCTAAAGAGATGGATTTTTGGTCTCAATTCAGCTACTTCCTGAATGTATGGCCTTAAATGTCCCCAAGACTCAGGTTCTTCATCCTAAGAGTAGAGCTAGGAGGCAGTTTTCCTCCAAACTTCAGAGTCCCCTGGCGGGTCTCTATCAAAAACGGAGCGTGAAAGTGCCCTGCATACTGTGGGATACTGTCCAAAGGTTTGCAACGACATGTTGCTGCTGAGACCAGCTAGGCAGCCAGATGAAGGGGCGGATGGAATTGATAGACAGAACACAGTCTATATAATAAACACAACGCACTCTATATTATTTAATGGGACAGGGGACCATCAACCTCAAGGACTGAGCTGACATCCCTCTGATCGCCATGTATTTACTTGCAGGCCAAGAAGTACAAGCATAGCAGGAACTCATGCCAGCAGGAATATGCAAGTCAAAGCTCAGCAGTTCTAATCTTCCCCCCTTCAATGTACCCCGGCCCTACACAAGGCCATTCTCCGAGGGAGTATCCTGGGAACAAACAATCTGGCAAGTTATGCAGACTGCGTTCCGTTCCTGCACGGGTCCAGCGTTCTTAAGCCCCTTGCCTTCAGGTTTGATAAGATACTACCTTCCTGCCTTTGATTCCAAAGCACAAACAATCTAATACAGTAATTTATGAGAGTCAGCAAGTTGCATATTTCTCAGTCACCCATTTTGTAATTCGTTCTTGCTAAGCTTAAAGTCTTGCAATAACGTTGCTATGCTCTCCTGCAACAACATATCAAGGGATTGACATTTTGCCTTAGGTGCCAAGAAACACAGAAACCAATTCAACTAGAAAAGAAAGAAATTTATTCATCCATTATTTATCCACAAAGCACTTCGTGGTCACCTCCATCATCTCCATGCTTGGAGCTGGCGGTGAATAAGGCAGTCTCTGACCTGGGTCTGAGTCTGAGAGGATAGTATACAGTGATGTGCAGGCTCCCGGACCACCCTGCACCCCTCTCTCAGTTCTGGGGTCTGAAACCTAATGGGACCACAATGAGACAAATCCGCTAGGATTGAAAAGCGAAGTTTCCAACCACTTCTTCACTGCCAACTGATAAAGACTCCTACTTTTCTTTCCTTTTACCCATAGGGAAAAATAAACACTTTAAAAATGACAAAAGTCCTTCAGTCAGGACTCAGACCTAGAAAAACCAGATAGTAAACACTAGAACTGGCAGGGAGAAAAGATCTTCTGTAAAGAGCTTCTGTGGGACATCCACTGGAGAGGCTGAAAATAAACCCTTTGAAAAACAGAGCAGGTGGGTCCCACCCCCTTCATATCCGAGTTTTACAAAACTCCAGTTCAAGCTCTGTCTTGGAGCAAAGAGATAATCAAGCCCACATAGACACACACACACACAGGCAGAGGAACCTCTACCCCTCGAGGACTGAGGCTGACGGCAGACAAGGAAGACACTTTCCCATGGACCAGATCTGCTTCCCAAGTAGGCAACACCCCATGTCATGTGGTGGGTGCTGGAAAATCACCCAGCTCCCCAAATACCACATCTTGGCTGAGCCCCTCCTGTCCTACTTCATCCTGTCTCTTGAGTATCTGAAACTCAACCTCATGGTAATTCCATTCTTTTAGGTTAAGATCATTTCCCTGTTACATAACCCACTCCATGTGTTGGTAAAAATGGGCAAAATTAGGCAAGCCAAATTCCAGGTATTTGCAGGAAGAAAGGAGTTAACAGTGAGTCATTCAGAATGGAGAAGCTCTCCCCAGGATGTTGATCAAGAAAACGCTCTAGCCCAGTGGTTCTCAAACTTCAGTGTGCCTCAGAATCACCCGGAAGGCTTGTTAAAATAGATCGCTCCGGCAGCCCCACTTACACTTGGCCGGGTAAAGAGTTGCAGGTTCAAAGGTCTGTTTCCTCAACACTTTGAGGCTGATCCTCTGTTGTCTCTGGACATCTGATGTGGCTACCGAGAAGCTCCTATCACCACGATTCTTACCTCTCTGGAGGTGTTCTGCCTCTCCTCTGGGGTTGCTGTTAATTTTTTCTTTTTATTGACTTATTATTCTGAAACACTGCTACCTTGTGTCCAGGTTTCATTTTGTTTTCCTTGTTTGGGACTTTCTTTGGGTTTTTTTGTTTTTTATTCCAGTTGGTAGATTTTTTTCATTTGAGAGCTGAAGTCTTTCTTCAGTTCCGGGAATTTCTCAGGCAATGTCTGCAAATGTCACCTCACCGGAACTGTATTTTATTCTTTTTAATTCTTATGAAAGGCATGTTGTATCTTCTTGTTCTGTTCTCTCCATTCTGATCTTTCCTCTCATCTTTTCTACCTCTTTATCTCTTCACATTTAATCATACAGCTCACTGATTAACTCTTCAGCCATCTCCAGAACATTGTCTTTGTTAAAAGGACAAATTAACTGTCTATTTTTGCTTCATGATCCCTGTTCTTACTCAATAATCAAAGGATTTTACTCATCCTTTATCTCTTAGAGATCGTTAGTGTCCCCCAATCTCACACACACATTGCCAATGCTTTACTGCTTTTTCAGATTTGTCCCTATTGAAAGGTTTATAGAGATTTTCTGATTTTATTTTAGGATGCTGTTACGTATCTTTACTTTTTATTTTTACTAATTCGATGTGCTTTTGAATATTTTAATTAATTTATGTCCTTTGAGTATTTTAAATATATTTTGATTATTTCTATATGCTTTTGAAAGGAGGGCATTTTCCCCATGCGCAATCCATTATCTTGAGTGAGAAGTCTGAGCGTATGCTCTCAATTCTTTTCAATTCCCAGCAGGAACTCACTCCAGGAAACCAGTCTCTGAACATCGCCAAAAGCCCAGAAATCAATTTGCAAAACTCACACGGCTCTCCTTTAGAGAAATCCTACAGTTACCATTTCTCTTCTCTCTCTGTATTCAGGAAGCATGGTGTGCACATGATTCGTCTAGATGCTTCTTTGTACCCTTGGTTCAGTTTAATATATAAAGCAGAAAAGGAGAGGAGATAGGGCCATTTGTACAGGTTCCGATCTGAAGTGAATAACGATATATATTTCCCACTTCTCAACCCCCCTGTGGCATATTTATCCTAGGAAAAATCTGATCCCTAGTTTACCAACTGGTCTGTATATTCCACGAGAGCAGGCTGTCAGTGTCATTCACACTGCTGATGTCATTGGTTGATGATTTATTGACTAAACATTTCTCAAAAAAGCATCTTATTCATCTACGTGCTCATAGGAACACATAAAAGATATTCAGTAAGACGTTTGTCAGATTATTGCGATTAAATGAATTACTATAATTAAATTAATTACCCATTTGTTTCTTGATATTTTTGCACTCATGGAACATCCCAGAATGGCATAACAACATTAAGAATCCTCTCCTCAGAAAAATGCACATCCGTACACACACACGCAAACACACAAAATTTTGCATCAATTTCGGAAAGTTCCCAGAGCTCCTAAAGCTGAGTTAAGCCTTAAAAATCTCTTTCAAAATCATGAGGGGCTGGCCCCGTGGCCAAGTGGTTAAGTTCTCATACTCTGCTTTGGTGCCCTGGGGTTCACTGGTTCAGATCCTGGGCACAGACCTACACACCACTCATCAAGCCATGCTGTGGCAGCATCACACAATAGAGGAACTAGAGTGACCTACACCTAGGATATAGAACTATTTACTGGGGCTTTGGGGGGAAAAAAAGAGGAAGATTGGCAACAGATGTTAGCTCAGGGCCAATCTTCCTCACCAAAAAAAAAAAAAAAAATCTTGAAATTTTAGGGCTTAGAAGGGGCCTTAAAGATGATTGACTTCAATTTCCTCATTTCACAAATATAAACCTGAAGACTAGCAGTAGGAAGTTACTGGAGGTTGATTTTAGAGTACATTCCAAGAAGGCATACAATAGCTACTGTTTGAAAGTCCCCTCAGAGTTAGCTGGGGAATGAGCTACTCCACCTCCCTTCGTCATGGACCTGGCTCAGAACTGTTCTCCTCCCTGCTCTCACCTTCCTGAGCTTTCTATTGGCAGAAGCGACCTACCCAAAGCTTAACAGCTAGTTAGGAGAAGCCCTGAGCCTAGAACCCAGGTCTCCTAACTCCTAGCCCATTGCCCTTTCTGTGACAAATTTTATTTCCCAAAGTCTCTTCAGATCTCGTCCTCCCCGCTCCCAGCTAGCTTCTCCCTCCCATCCTTCCTTCTGGGTTCTATTTTCATTGGCTACTTCCTTACATTACATTCCTTTCTCTTTTTTTAATTAAAAAGAAATTAAAATTTCAGGTCATAACGTGATAAATGGTTAGGTTAGGATGATTAAAAGCAAAAGTTACTTATATATTTCTAGTGTAAGGCTCCCCAAATCAAATTCTTAATCAATTAATCAATCATGACATGTCACTCTTTCCAACCCTGAGAAAACAACATAAATACAACAAGCTGATGGGACAAGGTAACAGGTGACACTAAAAATCATGTTCTGAAAATGTCACTAGAGGCTTGGGTAAATCTATATTATGCTAAGATAAATTAAGATAAAAATAAATGATATTTGTGAAGAGAGATGGGCACAGAGCAGAATTAAGTTTTGCTGTTGAGAGCACAGCCTGATTGAATCCAACGAACTGACCCTTCCTGATGATAAAAATTGTTAACTGTCTCAGAAGCTTAATTACATGATGATTGATGGAGCAAGTTCATTCCACAGAATCGATAAAAAGTATCAGACAAGCAAGAACAACAACAAAACTCTTCTCAGAGTTAACCCCTGCAAGGCCCCACAAAGCATGTGAGGGACAAGGTATTTCTGAGAGCTCGGCCAGAGGTGCAACCCAGGTCTCAGGGCAGGGTAATGACTTACCCAAATTAGACAGCAGTAAATTGTATAGGCTAGACTTCCAGATGAGGCCACGACATCTCTGGAATAGGTTTTTTAAATAAATAATAATAGTGAGTTTTTCTATTAGCAATGACTGACTAGGTTGTGTTGAACCAACCAACACAACTGCCGAGGACCATAAGAAAACCTGGAAAAATAAAAAGAATGCCTATCTGAAGCCATCAGAAAGCTACCAAGGTAAAGAGAATTTAAGGGGCCATGGTCTGGCAAAGCCAGGGGAAGTGAGCCCAGAAAATGGGGCTCCTTTACTGCTCTGTTCGACTGTTGATTCCAAAAGCAAAAGCTGAGCCTAACAGGATGAGTAGGGCTTTGGGGATTCTCATAGGACTAGAGGGAAATAAAGTGGGGTTCACAGTCCTCCAAAAAGGAGGGGCTTTGAGAAATACGCAAGGCTTTTAGTTAGACAATAAGAAGGGCTGCCACTCAGGGGTAACAGTAAATGAAAAATAGAACATCCCTCCCAAGGACTGAGGTTTCTAATAATTTCAATCCCTAATTTGATTAAGCTGATCTGCCCTTAGCTTAGTTTAGGAAAGTTCCAACAGAAGAACAAAAAACAAATGTGACCAAGAGAAAATAAACAGCAAACTGTTGGACTTAAACCCAACTCTATAAATAATTATATTTAATAAAAATGGACTGAACACTCCAATTAAAAGGCAAGGATTGTCAAACTGGATTAAAAAACAACACCCAACTATATGCTGTTCCTACGAGATGCATTTTAAACACAAAGGCACAGATAAGTTGAAAGCAAAAGGATAGGAAAAGACACACCATGAAAAAACTAGGCATAACAGACCTGGTGTGGTTATATTAATATCAAAGCATATGTCAAGATAAAGAGTACTGCCAGAGATAAAAGGGGACACTTCTAAACAATGAAAGCATCAATTTGTTAAGACATAACAATCTTAAATTAGTATGTATATAATCACAAAGTTTTAAAACACTTGAAGCAAAACCCATCAAAACTAAAAGAAAAAGGAGAGAAATCCACAATCATAGCTGGCGATTTTAACACAATTTTAACAATTTTTAACTATCTGTAGTTGATAGCATTATCATCTACTATCAACACTATCAACCAACTTCTACTTGACACTTACAGAACTTAAAGCCAGCTGATAACAGCAGAATACACACTCTTTTCAAATGTGTAAGGAGCATTCACCAAGGTAGACTACATGCATTTCCACAAAATGAGTCTAATGCATATTAAAAGATTAGGATCTTACAGAGTATGTTCTTGGCCAGACTGGACTCAAAACTGAAATTAATAACAATGTCTTCTAGACGATCGTCCAAGCCCTTGGCAATAAGATCCCACTTCTAAAACAATCCATGTGTCAATAGTAAAATCAGAAAACCGTTTTAACAGAATGATTAAAAATAGAACATATCAAAATGTGTGAGATGCAGCTAAAATAGTATCTAGAGGGAAATGTACAGCTTTAAATATTTATGTTAGAAAAAGGAGAAGAAAATTAACACAAAATAGATTCAAGACTTAAACATATGATCTGATACCATGAAACTCTGAGAAGAAAACATAGGGAAGAAGTTCCTTGACACTGGTCTTCACAAGGATTTGTTGGATGTGACACCAAAAGCACAAGCAATGAAAGCAAAAATCAACGAGTGGGGCTACATCAAACTGAAAAGCTTCTGCACAGTAAAAAAAAAAAAAAAAATCAGTGAAATGAAAAGGAAATCTATGGCATGGGAGAAAATATTTGAAAACTATATATTGGATAAGGGGTTAATATCTAAGTATATAAAGATCTCATAAAACTTAATAACAAAATCTATATACATAAACAACTACATGTGAATCTACAATTATCTCAAAATAAATTTTAATTAAAAATAAAAAAATCTGATTAAAAAATGGGCAGAGGAACTAAATAGACATTTTTCCAAAGAAGATATCCAAATGGCCAAAAGGTACATGAAAAGCTGCTCAGTATCATCAGAGAGACACAAATCAAAACTGCAATGACATATCACCTCACGTCTGTTAGAACGGCTGTCACCAAGAAGACAAGTGATAACAAGTATGAGTAAGGATGTGGAGAAAAGGGAACCCTTGTACACTGTTGGTGCGAATGTAAATTGGTGCAGCCACTATGGAAAACAGTATGCAGATTCCTCAAAAAATTAAAAATAGAACTACCATGTCATCCAACAACTCCGCTTGTGGATATATATCCAAAGGAAATGAAAACAGGGTATCCAAAATATGAGTGCACTCCCATGTTTATTGCAGCATTACTAGCAATAGCCAAGACATGGAAACAACCTAAGTGCCCATCAACAGATGAATGGATAAAGATATGGCATGTATTATATACGTGTGTGTGTGTGTGTGTATAAATATATACAATGAGCTATTATTCAACCATGAGAAAGAAGGAAATCCTTCCATTTGTGACAATGTGGATGGACCTTAAGGGCATTATACTAAGTGAGATAAGTCAGACAGAGAAAGACAAACACTGTATGATATCACTTATATGTGGAACATGAAAAAGCTGAATTTGTAGAAACAGGGAGTAGAACAGTGGTTCCCAGGGGCTGGGGGTGGAGGGATTGGGGAGACGTTGTTTAAGGGGACAAACTTGCAAGCAGTAGATACATAAGTCCTGGAGATCTAATCCACAGCATAGTGATTACAGTAAAAAAATACGTGTTATAAACCTCAAAGTTGCTAAGAGAGTAGATCTTAGTCATTCTCACCAAAAAAAGAAATAATTATGTAATGTGACAGAAGTGTTAGCTTATGCTACGATGGTGATCATACTGCAGTATTTAAGAGGATCAAATCAACACGTTGTACACCTTAAACTCATGCAATGTTATAGGACCATTACATCTCAATTAGAAAAAGGAGAAGGGTTTAAAATAAAATATCTAGTTTCCACTTTAAAAAGTTAGAAAAAGAAAAGCAATTAAACTCAATGTACAAGGAAGGAAGATAACAAAGAAAGATCAGAAATCAGTAATAGTTAAGAACCATAGAAAACAAACAATAGAAAAGTTAACAAAGCCAAAAATAATAAAGAAAAAACAGAGACAATAAAATTGCTAATATTAGGAATAAAAGAGGGGATATAACCACACATCCTACAGACATTCAAGGACAATAAGGCAATATTATAAACAACTTTATGCCAATAACTTTGGTAACTGAACAAATTCTTTGGAAAACACAACTGACCAAAATTAACAAGAGAAGAATGACTAAATATTGGTGTATCTATTAAAGAAATTGAATTCATAGCTTTAAAAACTGTCTGCACAAAGTCAGATGGTGTCACTGGTAAATTCCATCAAACATTTAAGGAAGAAATAACAGCAGAGTGTGTCAGAAGGTCAAAGGTACTCAGCAGCAGATCACTAGCCTTCATTGTCAATGCTGCCATGCGCATGAATCTCAGTTTCCGTTCCTTTCTTCCAAATTACAAATTCCAGCCAAGAAATTTAATTAGCTCAGCATGATCAAGTAGACACTTCTAGAAAAATCAAATTATCCACGGCCAGTAGGGTGGGGAGCATGCGCATTTACACAGTTCTGACCAGGGCACAACGATCAGAGCCTGAGGACTGACCATGCTCCTAGAGAAGAGAGGGTTGCACCCAGGCAGTCACCCCCAGAGCACTGACCACACCTACTGGAGCCTAGCCTGAGAAACATACAACTCCCGCAACTGGACATTCGGAGGCTGGGAAAGAAAAACTAGAATCCAGACTCCCTACATACACACAGTCTTGTGATCTGGCTCACACGGAAAACCAGTCCCAGTCGCCCAGAGGTTTAAAGTACGACAAAAGAGAGAACATTGATCTAGGAACACACTGAGAAGGTCAATGAGCAACGAGCCCAGGGAGTATGACCCAAGATAAAACAGCCCATCCTCGGAACCACTGCAGTCCCCAAGCTCATGCAAACAAACTATCTAAATCTAAAACACTCTCTCTCCCCCACCAAAAACGAAAACAATGACCCTTTGAGATGCCCACAGCAGGTTCTGTATTATAATCCCCACTCTCCAGATGGGAAAGGTCACAGTTAGAAAGGGGCAAAGGGGCCTGACCCATCTGACTATCTTACATTGTATGATTCTAGCTGCATAGTTGTATTACTTTAAAAGATTACTGTGGGCCCCCTTTGACTTCCATTGGTCTATCAGGCGCTATCTGGATTAGGAAGCAGTGGGGTACAGCCAGTGACAAAGGGGCTCCTTCCTGTCTTGTGCTCTTACACTCCCAGCTCCTCTGACCTGCCCTGCTTTGCCTGCCTCCCCATTTTGTTGAGATTTGTGTCTCCCAATGTTGAAATGAGAACAAAGGTCATAAAGTAGAACTGCTATTCAGTTTGCAAAAGGTGACGGAAGAGGGCAAAAGTACATATTTAAAGAGGCTCATTTTTAAAAAGGCTGAGTGATGACTTCCTCTCAGAATAAAATTATGTAAATTAATTCTCTGCAAGGAGGGAGAAAGATGGCCTTTGGAGAATGAAGCTGAACTAATTTTGGCTCAATCTGCGTTTCTAGTACTTTAACAACTTCAATTTGGAGTGTGGAGAGGGAAGAGATTACACATCTCAAAAGGGAGCAGATGGAGCTAGGCTTGTGAATGCTAACGTTGGGCATGATGGGGTATGCTTTGGTCACACAGTTTGCAGGCAGATGACATTCTTCCTTCCTCCTCCAGGGCTAGCCAACCTTTGACTCGGGTGCCATGAAGACCCACAAGAGGCAGCATGATTAGGTGGACAGAGTGAGGGTGGATTCCTTGCCTTGGGCAAGGCACAGCTTCTTTGCTTCCTTTGTATTTCTGTGCAATGGAGACTATCCGTGGTTCCTGCAAGGATTTTAGGGAATTGTGGACGTAAGGCCCCTGGTACAAGTAAACTTTCAAGAAGGGAGATACGATACAATAGAAAATACATATTGGTCTCTATTCCTGGTTCACAGAGCTCCTGAAACCTTTGGAATTTCCTGAGTGATAAGAGTGATAAGGAGCATCATTTGTTCTAATATTTGGCCTTTGCTCTTGGTTCCTGGCACAGGGCTCCTGAAACCCTTGGAATGCCCTGGGGGATAGGAGTGTCTTATGTTCTAATGATGTGACTCTGGATCACTCCTGAGTCAGCTCCTGGATGGCTCCTTGATGAGGGCTGGTCACTGGAAAGACCAAACCATGACTGGAAGCCATGATTACAATTTTCAGCCCCACCTCTGATTCTCTTGAGAAGGGAGAAGGGCTGAAAACGGAGTTAACGATCAATCATTCCTACTCGATGAAGCCTCCATAAAAATCCCAAAAGTATGGGGTTCAGAGAGCTTCCAGGTTGGTGAACACATTCGTGTACTCGGAGGGTGACGTACCACAACTCCACGGGTCCAGAAGCTCAGGACCCTCCCAGACCTCGCCCTCTGTACCTCTTCATCTGTATGTTCATCTGTATCCTTTATCATATCCTTTAATAAACTGGTAAATGTAAGTGTTACCCTGAATTTTGTGAACTGCTCTAAAAAGTTAAACCCAAGGAGGGGTGCATGGGAACCTCCGATTTGTAGCCACATTGGACAGAAGTTGTGGGTAACCTGGGGACCCACCACCTGCAATTGGCATCTGAAGTGCGATGGGAGCGGTCTTGGGAGACTGAGCCCTTAACCTGTGGGATCCGACGCTATCTCCAGGTAGATGTGTACGAATTGAGTTAAGCTGTAGGCCACCTACCTAGTGTCATGGAGAATTGGTCAGTGAGGGGAAAAACCTCCACACATTTGGTGACCAGAAATGTCAGAAGTAAAGAGTTCTGTGTGAGTAATAAAGAAAGGGTCACGGGGTTGGTGGGGCGGGGGGAAACTGTAGGTTTTTCCTTTACACAGGTAGTTATGGTTAGTGTGGCTGAGCCCTGCTCATCATCCCTGTTATCCACCCATCCATCCATCCATCGAGAGATTATCATCAACGGGAAGTTGTCTGAAATAGATTAAGGTGCACCCCGAATTTCTGGAAGTTGAGGAGTTCCTGAAAAGTCTTTTTTACTTCCAAGTTGTGTAAATCAAACGAAATACAAATTGGACTTAGTACCCTTGTAAACAGATAAATAAAGAAAATCACAGTGATTTATTTCATAAAGCAAAGACTCAGCTCTTCAAATCTCTGATTTATAAGTTCAGGCTCTCACGTAGAATAGTAGACGTACAAGATGGGAAGGGACCCAGGGCTCTACGATGCCCTGGGAGGCTGTGGATGCAGAGGAAACAATGCATCCATATGTGGTTTCATGCAGACTGAAATGAAACAAATAAAACCTCCCTAGCTTTTTTAAAAAAACCACTTCAATCTTTTTAATAGTGAACTTTGTCAAAGTGGGTTAAAAGTATAGACAATGTGTAAAATCAATTATTAGGAGAAACTTACTTTTCCTCTTTAAAATCTATTTCTTCCTTATTTTTAATCTTTACCATAACTTCTTTTCCCTCTTGGCATAAAAACCGAAATAACCAGATTCTTGGCATAATGCAGACTTGAAAGACAGGGAAATCTGAATCTGATTCCTGCTCCACTATTTAACCTCTCTGGCCTTTATTTTCCCATCTATAAAATGGGGGCCATAACCCCCCATAGCTGGGGGGTGCTGCCGTGTAACTGATGTGCTAACCAAGCATGACAGCGCATTGTGATCCACACTCACGTCAGTTGCTATTCTTACACCTCTTTAAACTTTATTCTCAGGGCTGGGGATGCAAAGAGAGTGGGAGGAGGGGTGGTCCCTCCATGCCTGTGAGTGACAAGTCCCGGAGGCCCATGCCTATTCCGAGCACACGTACCCAGTTGACAGTCTGAAGGCTACAAGCACAGCCGCAATTCAACAATTACAAAGTCTCGTCCTTTTTAATGATCCAAAACTCTGAATGTGACTTAGCTCCGAATCTCCTCCACTCCAGCTGAGGCCTGCCTGAGTGAGCAGTGGGGAAGAGGAGGCCGTCTTTCTGCTCTCTGCTCCCTTGCTGTTGGCCTTCTCCTGCTCTGGAGCTGCTATTTTGGATCTGCCAGGTCAGAATCAGAGAAAGGGAGGTGGGACCAAGGGAAGAGAAGAGGACATTTCCAGCTTTGCAGGTGACTTTGCCATCACTGGCCCTGGAGGTGGGTAAGACCCCAGGGAAAGCCTTCTAAAGGTCTGAGAGTCCCTCAAAACCCTCCTCACTAGGCGTGAGGCTAGAAGGTGGCACCCTCCCCACCCTTATCAATCTTCTCCCAATCTTCCACAATGTCACCTCAGGTAAGGGAGTCCGCAGACACAGAACAGATTCTTCATTCTCATGGTAAATGCTGCATGTGGCGAGGTCTCTTTCAAACTTGCTCTCTCCATAACCAGCATATTGATGCCTCAGTGAAAATTAGGTCAGAAAGAGTCTCCTTTTAACATTCTGTCACATAAAGATTAGAAACTATATATCTTAAGGGGTTAGCTTATAGTAGGTATTCAATGACTTGTCAACATAGTATAATCTTTATTAATAAATTTTTTCTTCCCTCTGGCAGATGAGAGAGGGCTTCATGGGAAAATCCTAGCAGATGCCTGTTTAAATGCATCAAAATGCTTTTCTAAAAATGCCCTGTAGTCAACACATTTAGATTTCCCAAAGCCAAATTTTTGTTAATTATTCAACATTTTAAGATATGCCACAAGAGAAACCACATGCTTTAGAATTAAAAACTCAGTTCAAAAACATTCTGGGGTTGGCATGTCCAGTGGTTGCTGGTAGTGTCCCAGAATCAGAATTAACACAAAGGTTCTGCTGTGGGTTTGAATTTCCTTTAAAAAAAAGAGGCACTTTCTCAAGAGTGAACGTATTTATTCTGCGGATCCACGTGAAAGTCTAAAACACAAGTTTAAATAATGGTTCAGAAATCTCACTGAAAACCTGCCTCCATCAGCTCTTTGGAAAACACAGATAGCGTGCTAATTCTGGTTCTACCACGTTCGAGCTTGGCAAGGAAAGAAGTGGACTATTTTCCAGCCAACGAACTCAATCAAAAAGCACGAACCTTCCAGGAAACCTGAGTCTACAAATTCCCCAGACCCAGTGTCTACGCATATACCACGTGCATGTGGTATGCTGTGTCCTGCCCTCTGGGCTGCTGTGGGGGTTGAGGCTCCTCTGCCGAGAGAGCTGGATGTTTTGTTTTTCTCCCAACATCATGGCATCACAACTGCTCTCAGTCCACTGTAATTTGGCAGACGCCCACGGAAAATAGCATCTCTTCCCAAATTGGAGGCAGCTTTGGTAGCCAGAGGGAGCCGAGGTGCAAATGCTTTCTTCTCATCTGAGCGGGAGCCTGTATACCCTTTGAGGACTCGGGTAATTCCCTACTTGGCTCTGAAACTCACCTTCTTTTGTTAGTTCAACTTCAGTCTCCTGCCCCCCTCTCTCCACGCCCACCTCCAATGGTGCTCACTGCTCCTTGTCAGGACAGCCCACAGCCTTTGTGGCCTCTGCTTGTTCTGACTGCTCTGTCCAGCACCACCCCACGCCACTGGCAATAATACGGTCAACTCACTGAACTCCTCCTGAAGTCCTGCCTTTCCCCTGACTGCCCATCACTGTGGGGTTCAAGCAGAGGCTGGATGACCACTTATAGGGGGTGTCACATACGGAGGATGTTACTCAAGCATCAGGAGAATCTGTGCATCGAGTGATGAATGCCTCCTCAATGAGGCACAGAGAGGTGAATTAATTTGCCCAATGCACATTGCCTAGACAAAGCCCTCAGGTCCAGCTTTCCTGCCTTGGGCCCAGGGCTCTTCATTCTGTGCCTCAAATCTGGGAGTCAAGAAGGCCTCCCCAACTCATGGTTTCTGTCTCCCTCAAGCAGTTTTTCTCTGGCTCCATGCATCCATCAGTGCTGGTCTCAAGGGGACCTTCTGCATTCAATTGGCAGCCTGTTTGATGGACTCAGGACAACCTAGAAGCAAGAGGTTCTAGAACGTCAAGAAATGCCTCCCCAGTTGGCCCTTTTTCTCCCTGCCGACCACCCTCCCTGTAATGGGGGCACGGTCCTTCCTAATATAAGAATGGCTGTGATTTCATTTCCAGAGACCATGGATGAGGGAACTCGGTGGCATCTGCGCTAAGGTACGAATGATTGGTACTGATGCTTCCTAAAAACAGCCTCTTCTAAGACAGAGGAAGAGCTATGGGAGCACAAAGGCCCCTAAAGAAGGGTGTCATTCATACAGTGGGGATGGGAGTGGGGCCCCCAACCCCATGCTGCTGCCAGCTCTAAGGACTTCACGCCTTCCTCCATGAGCTAAATGCCACCAAGAGCAGCAAAATAGTGCAGGTTTCACTACAGCACCAAGGAGGTTAGCTTAGCAGCACAGGAACTGTAACAGCTGTGACACTTGGGGAAACTCCTGAGCCTCTGAGTTTTGGCATCCTGGTGGGGGTGTTGAGGGTCCTCAGTACAGCTGAGCGCACATGGAAATTGTGAAGGAAGGGGGAAAAATACCCTTTCTACCCTTCTTGTGTTCTTATGGCTAGACTAATAATGAAATTGACAGAAGACCAGATTAACAGGAGAAAAACCCAATTTAATACGTACATATTGGAGATCATAAATAAACGATGCTCAGAGAGTAAAGAAAGCAGGCAGTATATATTTGTATCATTCATACAAAGAAATGATAAATTTGTGAGGAATGACAGGACAAAGAAATTCAGATTGGAGGTACGTAGTTAGTGAGGAATTTAAGCAGATTTTAGGCTTGAGGTGGTAAATTATCAAGGTTTATTTCTGCAGGCTTCTCGGCCCTGAGTCCCCAAGATCTGGCGATAAGGATGCAGGGAGAACAACTTCCACATGTGGATTTATTTCCTGCTTCCAGGGAGAACAGAGACAGGAGAGTCAGAATGCTCTCTTTATTTCTCAAGTAACTTCAATTCAAAATAATCAGCACACCTTTGTGGGATATTTTGGGGTGGCCTGCCCTGGGCCCCAACAAAGTCTAAACTCCTCACTCGGCCTTGCTGACAGGGTTGGGGCTGCAGTTTTCTCTGCGGGGTTAGGCTGGAGAAGAGAAGTCACCGTCTAAAAGTTTTCTGTCTTGCTAGGCTGCCCCTGTGCTGGTAAGTAGAGAAGACAGGTCTTTCCTGGAGCTTTTGATGTCTGTGCCCAGTGATGTTTCCAGGTTGCTGGTTGCATCAGCTTGAGTCTGGGATACATGAGGCAGACAAAACCAAACCCCAGGGGCCTCACCGCTGGGCCGTTCCTTGGATCCTGAGGTCCTTAGCCAGTCTGCCTTCTCTCCACCTTTCCGAGTCTTCCTGTGCTTATCTTATAGATCACATCCAGGGTTTTCATTGTGCTCAAGGGGAGGAATAAGAGTGCGTCTATTCCATCTTCCCAGAAGAGGAACTCTGCCCTCTTGTTTTATAACCTGCTTTCAATGGAACTTCTTTTCATGCCAATAAATATATTCACATTATCAGTTTAATGGCTTCATATTATTCCACTACATGGATATACATTGCTTTGATTAAATCAGTTATCTGTGGTTGGATGGACAGGGTCTTTTCTCCCCCAGCAAATTTCTTTTATTACAAATAACACTGAAGTGAACATCCAAGTAGCGAAGTATTTGTCATATTCTGAATTATTTCCTTAGACTAAATTTCTGGACACAATCCCGCTAACTTAAAAGGCATGTGCAGTGCATGTTCAGTCCTCTAAAAAGGGCAGCCAAGGGGGCCGGCCCGTGGCCCAGTGGTTAAGTTTGCACGCTCCGCTTTGGGGGCCCAGGGTTTCGCTGGTTGGAATCCTGGGCGCTGACATGGTACCGCTCATCAAGCCATGTTGAGGCGGCGTCCCACATGCCACAACTAGAAGGACCCACAACTGAAATACACAACTATGTAGTAGGGGGCTTTGGGGAGAAAAAGAAGGAGGAAAAAAAAGAAGATTGGCAACATGGTAGCTCAAGTGTCAATCTTTAAAAAAAAAAGGAAAAAACAAAATGCAGCCAATTGCTCTCCAGGTTATAGTAAATTATGCCACTATCAGCAGCTCTCTGTCCCTTCAGTATCATAGAGTGCTTTTTTAAGTTGACAATCCAGTAAGTCAAAAACAGTATGTCACTTTTCAAAAATCACCTTTATTTGGTTACTTGTGAGACATCATTTAGAGAGCAACTCTAGGTGCCTATTAATATTAAATTTCTAGGCAGTAAGAGGAGAGGTAGGAAAAACTGAGATTGAGGGCTTGAAAGGGTCCTCCAGGGAGACTAGAGATGTGACAGCTTGTGGCCACCATTGTAATGCAGCAGCCGGAGGGCAGGACCTGGGGCACCAGCCAGACTGAGAGAGGCAGAGGATGCAGACGGGCCAGGGCAGCTGTCATCTTATGTGACAGTGGGTTTCCTCTGTCATTCAAGAGGTCATTTAATTTCTCTGGAAAGAAGCATCTGCCGTCCATTGGAAATGGGTAGTTGTCTTCACAGTGAATGGGTTGAAAGCATGATTTAATTGTTGTTCTATATCTGCTGGCCTTATACATACATGAATACAAGCATGTGTACACACATGCACACACACACACACACACAGCCCTGGCCTGTTTTAATCCTGGTCTTCTGTTTCATGCCACAATTAGTCACTATCGGACTATAATTAGCTTATGTTACAGTCAGCCTGTAATGACAGCCATGGAGGACGAGTGCAAGATGATAGGAGTTGAGCCTGGCAGAAAGAGAGAAAGGGCTTTCTTCACAGCAGTTCTCAGCTCCCTCTTAGATTTCACCACTGACCATCTTGCTGCTCATGGAATTAACAATAACAATAGTGACTTGCATTTACTTCCCAAGGATTTTTAACACCAACTCCCTGAAGGCAGGAACTCTCCAGATGCCTCACTCCCCAGATCTGAACTAGTGATTGCCTCGTATCATTGCTCCATTTCAACTTGCTGAATGGGGATACATGGAATTATATTTCACTAAGGTGATTTGTCTAGACCCTGGCATAAAGGGGACCCCCTGTGCTGGCGGTGGCAGGCATCCCAGATAACTAGGACCCCAATGCCTTAAAAATACATTTGCTTCTTCAGGCTGTTTCATCTGGAGCCTTTAGATTTCATCAGAACAGCTTGTGTCAGATGTGCTGGGGGGCAGCCTGGAACTCTGGAATACAAAAGCCGTGAGACCTCACCCAGAGACCCACTCACGCCTTGAAGTACCACTATAGATCTGGGTCCTACAAACACAGAAATTTTCATCAATTCCACTTTGTTCAGTTCCCACCAATAAGAGGAAAAGGTACATTTATAACCATAAGCATTGCATTATACAATTTATTCCTGATAGGAGAATACTGCCATTTTGACTGGGCCTTAAGGAAAACAGAATACGCCATGTACAATTTTATACATCTGATGACTGGAATAATTGTACACAGGGTAGCTTCTGGCTCTGTTTCAAATCTTGCTTTTCCTTCACCACTCACATCCCCCCAGTGCCAAGCACAGGAAGGCATGTTCCTGTAAAGATGCAACATCTAACTCTGCCTCTCTGTGTCGCTGCAGCTAAGCCAGGACAGTGGCTGGTTGGAGATTCCTGAAGGCAGTACAACCTGCTGTTCACGCCGGTGCCCAGGTGCAGTGGGAGCGCACGCTTCCCAATTCCTGCTGCCAACAAGGCCGGCCACCGTCCAGCTCTTCCACCTGGCACTGGAGCATCCTGAGGTTGCCCATCCCTGGGACATGGCGTATCCCTTTCTGCAAGACAGGTTTGTGTACTCAGAGGTTTGCAGTGCACTGAGGTATGCACATTCAGGGGTTTGCAGTGCACTGAGGTATGCACACTCAGGGGTTTGCAGTGCACTGAGTGTGCACGCTCAGGGGTTTGCAGTGCAGTGAGGTGTGCACGCCCAAGGGTTTGCAGTGCATTGAGGTGTGCACACTCAGGGGTTTGCAGTGCACTGAGGTGTGCACGCTCAGGGGTTTGCAGTGCACTGAGGTGTGCACGCTCAAGGGTTTGCAGTGCACTGAGGTGTGCATGCTCAAGGGTTTGCAGTGCACTAAGGTGTGCACACTCAGGGGTTTGCAGTGCACTGAGGTGTGCATGCTCAAGAGTTTGCAGTACACCGCAGTGTGCACGCTCAGGGGTTTGCAGTGCACCGAGGTGTGCACACTCAGGGGTATGCAGCACCCCCTACACATTCTCCAATCTGGGAGTTACCAGGGAGAGCTTTGCGCGTGGGGTCATTGATCACTGGTCAGTCATTTCCAAAGTCGACGCTGGATCCATGTTCAGATCCTCGGACTGCACTTCAATGGTTAGAACCCAGGTGCAGGGGGAATGGATTCTTCGCCCCTTGACCTCCACCCTCATGAGGTGTGGATCATTTTGCAGATATGGACACTGAAGTTCAGAGGGATCTGCCTCACAGTGGTGTAACCAATGAACATCAGTGGAGAGAAACTGGATAGAGCCATTTGTCACTGTGGCTCCCCAACTCTCTGAACCCCTTGTCTGTCCCTTGGTAATTTTTCACAGTATGAGCCCTGCCATTCCGAAACATCTCGCATTCCCACATTCCTTTGCAGCTCCTCGCACACATGTGACTTAGGTCCCACCAACTAGAAGCACACAAGGCCTGGACTCAGAAGTGAACGCTGTAGGGAGGGCTCCTCGTGCTGGGGAAGCAAATGTCCTGGTGGAGATGCCCACTCTTAGGGCGCTGCAATGGCAGACATTCCGTCTGGTCCCAAGGGGGCTCATGTCCAGCGAGGGTGGTGACGGTCACAGTGCCCTCCCTGCAGCAGCTCCCTTGTTCCTGGCTGTGCAGCTTCAGAGCTCTCTGAGCCTTCCCAGATTCTGGGACCTCCCTCCTACCTTTAAATAAGACCTCTTCATGCTTAAAATAGCAAGAGTTAATTTTGTTGTTCGCAACAAAAAGATCTGACCAACATTAACTGGAACCCAGGATTTCCAATTCCCAAACTCAGAGCTCTTTTCCTTGGCCCACAGTCAGGTATCAGCTTTAAACTCACACTTTACTAACCTTCCTCCTTTCTTCAGATAAGTAACTGAAAATAAAGAACCGGCGTGAAGAGAATTGGAAGAGAACTTTGAACCCTGGGACCCAGTGAAAATGAATAGCCCCGGGTGGGGTGACAAAGAGGAAAACTGAAGGTGCCGGACCCACTAGGGGAATGCAGAAGGAGAGGCAGAGAGCAAGAGAAAATCAGGAAGGAAAAGAGAACAGAACTCACTTTCACTGAGCAATGACTTTGTGCCAGAACAGTAAAATGACTTTGTACCAGGACACACTGTAAACAACACCTAGAAAGTCTCTAAGATGAATATTCACGGTAGTTCTTGTCTCCCTACTTTCTAAGGAGGGTTCTTTGTTTGAGCTCTTCAGCTCTCGAGCACTTTTTGTGGGAACAGGATTAATGAATAAGCAAAAGAAATGTCTCAGAGTTATGCACAGAAGAAAGAAGAGAGAGAGAAAGTGGGAAGAGGGGATTACAGGCAGGCGGTATGAGCCAGGGCCACAGGAACGAGAAATTGAAGGGAGAGCTACCATGATGAGTGGGACTTTGGGGAGGGTGATATTTTAAGAGATTTGGGGAAGAATTGCTGGTCTTGCCTAGTGTGATAAACCAATCCCCGGGGCTGGCCCAGTGGTGCAGCGGTTGGTTGCGCACGTTCTGCTTCGGCAGCCCAGGGTTTGCCAGTTCGGATCCCAGGTGTGGACGTAGCGCTGCTTGGCAGGCCTGCTGTGGTAGGTGTCCCACATATAAAGTAGAGGAAGATGGGCACGGATGTTAGCTCAGGGCCAGTCTTCCTCAGCAAAAAGAGGAGGATTGGCAGCAGATGTTAGCTCAGGGCCAGTCTTCCTCAGCAAAAAGAGGAGGATTGGCAGCAGATGTTAGCTCAGGGCTAATCTTCCTCAAAAGAAAAATTAAAAAATAAACCAATCTCCTTGGCTTGTCTTTCAAGACATTTCAGAAAGTCTCACATTATTCTTCAAGAGGTCTAATATGCATTTATTTTTTTGGAAGTGTCACCATTCTGGGACAAATCTTAAGAAGGAACGAATGCATTATCTCATTTGACCTTTATTATAATCCTGTGAAATAAGCACTATTATGATTTCCATTTCTCGGTTTAAGAATCTGAGGATTAGAGAGGTTTTATGGCTTACCTAAAGTTACACAGCTCTCCACCTGGCAAGACCAGGATTTGAATCCAGACTGAAAAGGTTCCAACACCCTTGCAGAAAGGAAGGCAGAAGTGACACACGTCGACCTACTTCACGATCTGCCCATTCTCTCACCCTGGGTGATCCCACGGATTTGGGAATTCCTGAGCTGGTGTAGGGTTCTGCCAATTAGTTAAATGCATCACTTAAAATGAAAAAGCTATGAAGTCTTATACAACAACTATTGCAAAGGCATAAGGATAGAACCTTCAAAACCATAATCGAGAGCAAAGGTGGGTAAGTTATTCGGAAAATACAAATTACCTAGACTGAAAGAATAAAACGGCTGTGTAATTTCCCCTTGGTCTGCCCATCGCACAACTTATTTCTGAAGGCGATTAAGCTAATAGGCACCTTTTTAAAGTTTAAATGCAATACCACATGGTTGTTTATATCCATACAGACCGGAAAATGTTGACATGGGAGGAAAGTCACCATGTGTAACAATTTTAGTCTAATGTGCTAATACTGGGGCCTAGGAGATAGTAATCGTTCTGTACTATGTAAGAGCTTTACAAACATCAATTCTTTTATCCTCAACATACCCCTAAGACGTTGATACTATTAGTCACATCTTATAAACGATTCAGTGGGACCCCAAAAGGCTAAGTGATCTGCTCAGTTGCACAGCTTCTGGTTTTAATTAGGAAACCATAGGTCTTAGTGTGTCTGGGACAGTCCTAGTTTATACCTGTCGTTTCAGGGTAATTATTAAGAGTCCCTGCCTTTCCTTCTCAAAGTTGTTCCCTTTTAGATGACAATTTGTAGGGCCACCCTAGTCATCAGTGGCAAGATTAAGGTGAACCCAGGTTGGACTGACTCTATAGCTCATGGTCACTGGGCTCTGCAGGCCTACAGAGGGATTTCCATGAAGCACACCTGACCTTGGAGACCATTATTCAGTGGGTCTGGACTGGGGCTCCGGAGTCTTCATTTTAACAAACATTCCCCCAGTGATTCTGTTGCTGGTGGTTGGAGGGCTGTGTTTGGAGAGAGAGTCTCCTACACCATATTGCCTTGTGTATTGGTCTGCTAGGGCTGCCATAACAAGATGCCCCAGACTGGGTGGCTGGAACAACAGAGGGTTATTTTTCCCACAGTTCTGGAAGCTGGAAGTCCAAGATGAAGGTGTGGGAAGGTCTGGTTTCCTCTGAGTCCTCTCTCATTACTTGCAGATGGCTGCCTTCTCATTGTGTCCTGAGATGGCCTTTTCTCAGTGCACACACATCCCTGGTGTCTCTCTGGGTTCAAATTTCCTCTTCTTATAAGGACATCAGTCAGATTGGATTAGAGTCTGCCCTTTTGGCCTCATTTTAACTTAATCACTTCTGCCTTAAGGCCCTGTCTCCAAATGCAGTCATATTCTGAGGCACTGGGAGTTACGACTTAAACATACAAATTTTGTGGGGGCCACAATTCAGCCCATAACACCTTACTGGGTACACAAAGTGGTAATGGAAGGAAATTGTAAAGTCGTCTTTTCTGAGGGTCTTTTTAAAAATACAGGAAAGTACCACCTGTGAGAAACGGTGTTGACATGAGCCAGATACGAGGTAAAACCTTGTTAATTCCATCCTTTCCACTGGTTTGGAACTGCATCAAAGATGGTGAAAGTGTCTTAGCCCACTTGCGTGAGTTCCAGAGGCAGCTGGAAAGAAATGGGATTTTCCACCACCAGCATCACCACCATGTCTCCTGACCCATCCCCAACTTGACAGAACAGAATAGCAAAATCGGCCTTTGCTACCAGAAAGCATGGGTGGGTGGTGAGTCAGGTGCGAATTTGGAATAACCTGCACAGCAGGCACTGTTTCTTATGTATCCTGAAGACATTTCTATCCTTCCTTCCTGATGGAGGTTACCTGAATTACAAAGGCGAGAGGCAGGAGTTGAGTGGCTGGAACATGGGCATATTGCTCAATATTGGTCCAGACAAACCAAGGAGAAACCTGTTAGGGGCATTCTGGAAAACAATCTTTCTCTGGTTAAGATAGAATATTAAGTAGATGCCCCTTCCTGCCTGCCTAGGACATGATTATTTGCAGATGCGATGCTTGCCACTGTGGCCACCATCTTGTGACCACAGAGAGAAGGAGTTCCCTTAAGAAGCTGATCCAGAACCTTCATCCATGAAGCAACCCTGGAACCACCCACCTCCAGACTTATCAAGTGAAGCAGTAAATGTTCTAGTTGTTGAGCATCTTTTAGTAGGGTTTCTCCTACTTGCAACCAAAACCTTCCTACCCGGTAGGAGGAAAAGGACTCCAGGTTTTATATTTTAACGTGTTAATGGTCATTTGAGAATTAGCATGTATTGCATGTTCATTATAAAAACATAAGCAAAGATAAAAATGTATATAGAAATCAATCTTAAAAGATTATGTTCCATATAATTATTTTTAATGTTCTAGTTTATGTCCTAGTTTCTATCCCTTTTTCCAGGCATATTTACATATATTTATTTTACAGAAATGGCATGGTGCTCTCCCCCTCGTTTTCGCATCTATTTTGTGTTTATGAGTGGGTGCTCCTAATAATAAATCATGACGTTCTCTTCACATTTTCAATGGTGGCAAGGCCTTCCACTGTGTGTATGTACCACAGTTGAAGTGATCTCATATTGATTTCTCTCATTTATAGTTTTTAATCTGTCATTTTTAGCTTTTAACCAATATAACCACTATTATAAATACTATGATAAACATCTTTATGTATATAAATTTGCTCACGTGACTGAATACTTCCATAGGATAAATTCAGAAAATGGTACCTGAATCAAAGTTACCATGTCATGCCTTTAACGATTTCGGTTTGAATCGCAAAATTGCTCTCGAGGAAGGCTGTAGCACTGTAATCTCCCACAAGCAGTGCATGAGACTTTCTGTTTCTCCACCCTTCTAATGCCAGACATTATTCTTATAATCTTTACCAATCTGATAAACTCAACAAGAAAATGTATCTGATTTTTGGTAAGCTTGTGATTACCAAACAAGGGTGGACATTATAGCTTCTTGCTGAGTGCTTGGCTAGCTCAGAGCACAGGAAACTTCTTTCCTATATTACTCAAAGACAAGCCTTCCAGGCCCCTGAGCACCTGGCATGACAGACAACAGCCCCGCTCGTTCTCCCCAGTTGATTAAGTCTGTCTGGTGGAGTGAACTCTCCTCCTAGCCCGCTTCAGTGACAACCCATTACTCAACAGCACACGCAGCCCGCATTTCAATAGCACTGTCCAATCCCAGGTCCTTTTTAAATATAACAACTTGTCTTTTCAAGTGGGTGTTTTCAATCCTGGCTGCACACCAAAATCACCTAGGCAGTTTTTTAATCTTTAATTTAAATTTTATTTTCCTTGGGGTCAGCTCGGTGGTGTAATGGTTAGGCCTGGTGTGTTCTGCTTCGGCAGACAGGGTTCCCAATTTTGGATTTTGGGCACGCTTCTACTCCGCTAGTCAAGCTATGCTGTGGTGGCAACCCACATACAAAGTATAGGAAGGCACAGATGTTAGCTCAGAGTCTGTCTTCCTCAAACAAAAAAAGAGGGAGATTGGCAACATATGTTAGCTCAGAGTCAATCTTCCTCACACACACACAAAAATTATTTTCCTTTATGAGTAAGTTATATGCCGCTAACAATCAAAAAATGCAAAGATTAGAAATCTCCCTCTGTGGCCCCCAGCTACTCAAGTCTTCTCCTCAGAAGCAATCACGTCACTAATTCCTTGTCAATCCTTCCAGAGATACAGGTAGATTTTAAAAATTGCCCTTTCTGGGGTCCTCTGCCATTATCTTCTATATCAGAGCTTTCAGGATAGAGAATCTGAAAACTTAGATTTTGCTTAAAAGCACACTAATTGGGCTTTTTTTGTTGAATTATAGTCAGGGTTTAAAACAACTACTTTAGCGTGTCATTCATTCAACACATATTTATCGAGCACACGCTTTTATGTATCAGACACTGTGCTCAGTGCCAGGGAGACAGCAGTGAACCAACGTCACTGCTCTCATGGAGTTCAGATTATGGTGGAGGGGAGGGGAGGGGCAGAAAACAAACTGCAATTACCAGAAAGTGGCAAGTTCCACGATGAAAGCAAGAGCAGGATAATGGTAAGTCTTCTAATCTCTTTTATCTCTACTTGAACCTCCCCTTCTAGATTTTCTTAGTCCCTCCACTGGAAGATAGAAAGAAAGCGGCAAAACTTGTCTGGCAACTGGATTGCTCCCAGAGCCCAAGGTCAGGATGAGTTTGAAGCTCATGCCAAAAGTCATTCCTGTGTGACATTCATTTCTCTTCCTTACCACAGATCATCATAACGGCTTAGAAATAATTCTGAGAAATGTCAACCTGCTCATTAGTCCGAAATAGAGAGTTCAAGTCCTTCTTCTCCCCTGAAACCCAGTAAGGCCTACTAAAGCATCGCAGGGGCTCCTGCACCCTCAACTGACATCTGAGAACTGGGGTGTCTCTTTCAGAGCTGGAGTAACACCAACTGTCTTTCAGAGAGAAAGATGGCTGGGGTCTCCTTGACACTGACACTCACAAAATTCAGTTCAACTTAACAAAATATGTTTATCAACGTGTGGTGGGCACAGGGGTAGGGACAATTATTATGCTGTTCAGGAACGAGGAGGAAACTCAGGCCCAGAGAGGTTAAGTAACTTACCCACGTCACTCTGAATTCAGACCTAGGTTCGCTGATGCCAGAGCTTGGCACATCCCTCAAAGGTTTGCTGCAAAGGTTAGATGAGATAACCCATGCATTGTGCTTAACATAATGTCTGATAAATGGTTAAGTTCTGTTTTATTCTATGAAAACTACCTTCATGGTGGTGGTGTTAACGGCTGGACTCTCTAAGACGTGCAGCTACAGACTCACTTCTATTATTTTTTTTTTTAACCAAACTAACGAGAAGGAATGAGGCAGAGAAGCATGAAATTGTGTGACAGGAACAGGAATTAATTAGCCTGCTGCTGCAAGGTGGGGATTGGCAGTGCCCCGCCTGTATCCATGCGCCAGACCGTGAGAAGATCCTGATTCAGCCTGCATTGCTGATGCTTCACAAATTGCCTGATTTTCTCCTCCATTTGACCCTGAACCATTGGAGGACTTACTCCTATTTGTACTCCCAGCGCCTAGGATGGTGTCCAGCGCATCGTAGGCACTAAATGTTGAATGAATAAAGGAGTGACTGAATGAGCTGCCCGACCTGTCAAGCTTCCTCTGATCAAAGGTTGAACCCAATCTCTGTGTCTTCAGTCACTATTCCTTTTGCATTTTTCCTTGCAGATGCTATACTGGACCCCTTAGGTATATTTTCACCCTTAATTCTCACACTAGTCATTGTGGCAGGAGGTATTAGCTCCACTTGACACCCGAGGAAAGTGAGGCTCAGAGCGTTTAAGTGGCGTTCACACGGTTCAGAAGCAGCTGGGGGAGTTCCAGCAGCCTCCACACCGCCTCCTCCTCTTCTTTCTCCATCAGCTACTCTAAGACCCCAGCAAGCCTTCCACCCAAGTCCACCCCTCATCTTTAACTCCTTTCCACTGTTAGAGTTGCTGGGTTGGGACAGTTTCTTTAGGAGATAGCTCTGTTGAGGATCTTAATTCCTAATAACAGATTCCAATCTGACAGTGTAAACATGATTTTGCATGTCCATGGGGCTGCTCCTGTGCAGGCACCTAGAATTCTGTTTCTTACACTTTAAGGTGCAGACCAATCACCAGGGGATAGGGCTTAAATACAGATTCTGATGCGTTGGTCTGGAGTGGCCTCTCAGATTCTGCATTTCTAATAAGCCCCATGTGATGCCAAAGCTGCTAGTCTGCGGGCCACCCTTGAGTCGTGCAAGATGCTAAGTCTCATTAGGCCCCGACTCAGGAACAAGTTTGTTCTGTTCCTTGTTGTTATGAGTTGGACTATGTCCTCCAGAAATGATATGTTGACGTCCTAGCCTCCAGTCCCTATGACTGTGAGCTTATTCAGAAATAGGGCCCTTGTAGATGTAATTAGCTACATTAAGATGATATCATACTGGAATAGGGTGGGCCCCTGGTCCAATATGACTGGTGTTCCTATAAGAAGAGGGCCATGGGAAGACAGAGAGACACAGGGAGAATGCCATGTGAAGATGGAGGCAGAGATCAGAGTAATGCATGTACAAACCAAGGAATGCCAAGGATTGCCAGCAATCACCAGAAGCATGAAACAGGTTCTCCCTCGGGGGCCTCGGAAGCAACCAACCCTGCCGACACCCTGATCTTGGACTTCTAGCCTCTAAAACTATGAGAAAACTAATTTCTAATATTTTAAGCCACGCAGTTTTTGGGACTTAGTATGATAGCCATAGGAAGCTGATATACCCACGAAAAAACTCTGAGAAAATAAAAATTAGCCCAGAATGATAAAGTAAAAATCTGCCTGGCCATTCACGAGACCAGACACAGATAAGACAGATAAGACAACAGCTATAGGTACAGATAAGACACAGATAAAACAAAGAAGGTAACAGACACAGATAAAGTCACCTGCTGAGTGACTGGGAGACAATATTTCTCCCCAGGACAGGCTGCTGCTGAGATGATCTGAAAAGCGTCCTAACCATCCCCTTCTTTGTGATGGCTGATTTCTTTCACTGAGAGAC
This sequence comes from Equus quagga, assembly GCF_021613505.1. Classification (NCBI taxonomy): domain Eukaryota; kingdom Metazoa; phylum Chordata; class Mammalia; order Perissodactyla; family Equidae; genus Equus; species Equus quagga. The sequence goes on along the minus strand of NC_060282.1, from coordinate 17,185,044 downwards.
ACTGTGCTCTAAAATCATAGACTGTCAGAAACTCTGTTGTTTGAGATTATATCAGGAAGAATGAAATACCCTGCTCTTGTCTGGAGCATCTAAGTCACTTTGACACAGAGAAGCAGCCAGGTACAGAGTTTCCAGACACAACATTCCACACCTTTACTTTACTTTGTAGTTAAGGAATCTGCATCCACTTTGCATCCAGAGTTGATGTTGATCCCTTTAGACACAACCCTGATTTGCTTTGAGCTTATAAAAACTCTTTGTTTCATTTAAATTTCACCGAAACTCCACACTTCCCCCAAACCCTATACTATCTCCATCCTTCCTTTATTTGCTGAGATGCCCCATGGCTCCTGTGGCGTGTGATCTCCTTCATCTCAAAGGGTCAATAACCAACTCTGTCACATGGCAGGGCTGCCCTTGGGGATCTTACGCTGACCGCGCTAGGAAAACCCAACTCATTTCTAGGGCTCCTTGTGCAGCAGGGGAATCTTACAGTTGAGAACATCAGGACAAAGCCCTCCATGTGCCTGGGATTTTATCTCTTAGTCTCTCTCTTCTCATCCCACTCTTTTTCTCCCCTTCACTCCCACCTGGACCTTTCTACTCCTTCAATCCATTCTCTATTCCTAAATCACTGCTCCCCCATGCCTCCATTCTGGAAAATGTCATGATGATTGAATTTAAGATCTGCCACTGACTAGCAGCTTGAACAAGTTGCTTGAATTTTCTAACCCTCGGTTTTATGATCTGTAAAATGGGGACAATCGTACCGAACTCTCTAGGTGGTCGTAAAGATTCAATGAGATAAACCACAAACAGAATTTAGCATGGGGTCTAGTACATCATATGCGTACTGTAATATTAGCTGTTATTGTGTCGTTGGTGTTGTTACCATGAGGACAAGCCAGCAGGAACTGCCTACGCCCTCTTTTATCTTCTCTTCTTCTCCTCCTTCAGTTCCATGGCCCTGGGTCAGGCATCTGCCCCACTTCCAGAAAGAGGATAAGCCCCTACCCCTCAGGTCCACCTGAAAGTGGTGCAGCAGAATCTCTCCAAGTGAGATGCATGGCACCTACATCAGCATTCGCTGAAAGAACTTGTAAAACATATGGATTTCTGGGCCGCTGCATCACGTTGTCCAGGCCCAGGATGAAAGTGAGCCGGAAGGGGGCCTTGGGCAAGAGGCTGAAAGAGATTTTGAGACCAAACCACCAGGCCAGATGGCACTCAAGCCCCCCTTTGTCCATTCGTTCACTCAAACACTAGGACACCAGCACAGACTGGGCGCAGTGCCCTGCGAGCTTCAGGCACACAAGGAGATCATGATCCATGGGCCCTGTCCCATGGGGTTTATAGTCCAGTGAGGAATAGAGGGTAGTAAGCAGTTAAAATCCAGGGAGTGGAGTGCAGAGTGCAAGGAGAAGAAACACGCAGGGACTGTGGGAGACAGAAGAGGGTGCCCAATTCACTGGGGGCTCATACGGCTTCCAGAGGAAGTGGTATCACTCAGAGCCTTGAAGGATGCTCTCGGAGTTACCCAGATGGAGGAGGAGAGAGCGTTCCAGACAGAGGGAACAATAGATGCAAAAGCCCTGGAAGAAAGAACAGGAGTAAGGAATGGCATGGGGTTAGGATGGGATCACGGAGTGTTGAGGGGGAAGGAAGGAAGCAACACAGCTGCGGGATAACCAGGGCCAGATCACGAAGGGCCTTGCAGACCAGGATATATAAAGATTGGGGGCTTTCATCTGTAGAGAAGCCCTGCCGAAAATGGGGGCAAGGTGATGTGATCTGATTTGCATTTTCAGAGGATCGCCCTGGATACTGCGCAGACAACGAGTTGGAGGGGAGCAGAGTGGGTCCTTTTGACGACTAAAGCGTGGCAGAGAAGAGAGATGGCAGACTGCAGTAAGGAAATAGAATGGCAGGGGGATGCAGAAAACTGGATGGGTTTCAGAGGCATGTGGAAGCTCCAATCAATAGGACTTACTTATTGAGGGGGATGCATACACGTGTGGGGGGCATTTGGAGGGGCAGTGCTAGGGGCGAGGGCATGAAGCCTGTGTTCAGGAAGGGAGTATCTGCCGTCAACGCAGAGCTAGGCAGGGTCTGTAGTTTGCTGGCCTTAGTGCAACATCCCAACCGTGCCTTGTAACCCCTCTGCTGTTTCTTTCTTCCTGGATAACTGATGTCTGAACTTCGTAGGAGGTAGCCCCCTTTTGGTAATTACAAGGCTGTGTTGTAATAATACATTGTGTGTCTGCCTCCTCCAACTGGGCTGTGGATTTCTTAAGCCAGGGACTGGGTCTGGGGAAAGCACTGATACAATAATCATTAAATGTGGTCTTCAGACTACCGGAATGAGAGTCACTTTGGGGCTACCACTGAACATGCAAATTCTGGGGTCCAACTCCAGACTTCCAGAATCAGAATCTCTTAGAGTAGGAGCCAGGAATCTGCCTTTTAACCAACTCCCCAGGTGCATCTAACATCCACTTAAGTTTAAGAACCCTTGGACTGTAAAGTTAGGAGGGCACACAGTAATGAGGACAAACTGTGGAGTCAGACAGACCTAATTCAAGTTTTCATTGAACCTCAGCGTTCTCATCTCTAAAATGGGATACTGTGCTCCCTCCTCAAGGATGAACGAGATAGTGGGTATAACACACCAAATATAGAGTGTGACAAAGGCATCCTCTCAGTGAACACTGGTTGAACAAACTCACAAAGGATGCCTGCAACACGCAAGCATCTGAAAATTCTTTTTGCTAAGTCATAGTCACTGACCACCCACCCATTTGACACTAATGGCAGTTACGAGCTAATGGCAAAAAGCAATGGAGCGTTTGTTCTCAGAAACCCAGAGTTCCACTGGCCTTGTGAAAATGAAATTACGCTAAATTAATGACTCCAAGGACATTTCCTTGTCCCCATAAGAAGACTCATCTAAATCATGTGGCAGTTCTCTTCTAAATACTGCCCAGACTGAGGAGTGTTGCCATATTATTCCTTATCCAACACTCTTCTCATTTGGCCTCTTTGTAAGACTATTGCTCCATTGCTCCAGAATGAAAATTAGACCTTTTTAGCATCCTGGCATGCGTCTTCTCAGCGGAAAGTGCATATAGGGGAGGGAGTGGGCTGGGGAGTCCATGGGAGGCCTGGGGTGGAAGGACAGCTCCAGCCCTTCCTAGCTGAGCGGCCTGAACTCCTCCAAGCCTCAGTGATGATACCTGTAAAGTGGATTTAATCGCAGTTCCTGCATTATAGGGCTGTTGTGAGGATTAAGGAATTCTTGCAAAGCCCTGAGAACAATGGTTGGCCCTGTGTGCACATCAATGTCTCCAGCAGCAAATATTTGGTTGGTACTTGGACTTCTCTGCTTTCTAATCCTATTCACCCTTTCACTCCACTCACTGAGGTTTCTCTCTCTCTCTCTCTCTCTCTCTCTCTCTCCCGGGTCCAGTGCTTCCTTGTTCAATTTAGAGTCAAGCCCACCTCAAAAAGAGAAGAGAAAACTTATCTCCAATAGAGTGTGGCTGACAGAAAGCAGCTTTTCCTCCAACGTCTTCCAGAAGGATTTGTAGTTTCATAAGCTCTGAACCTAAAACTTATCTAAATCCTGCCCAACATACCCTGCTGGGTCAACCAAATGGAGACGTCAGTGGGAAGCTTTTAAAAATAAGCAATTGGACCTACTGGCTGGGAAAGTGGACAGTGGCAGAAGTAGAAGGAAGTTATCATTCCCATGGTTCCGCTCCTAATCTCTGCCTTCGGTTCATGGCAAGATATCTTCTTGTGGTCCAGGCATTCTGCAAAATGGCTGCCGCTAGTGGCAGAAGGTTGTGCTGGACTGAGTGTCTCTGGTTAAAACTGGAGCCCCCGGGTTGTCTGACATTGTTATCTCAACACGGTAACAGTACGCTGACTGTAGCTGCTCTGTCTCTTCTCTCTGCTCGTCTCCTTTGAATCACCTACAGAGCTTTGACGAATCCTAATGTCCAGGCCACACTCCAGACCAATTACTTTAAACTTTCTAGGGAGTGGACCCGGACATCTGTAGTACGTCAGTGCAGATTCAGATTCAGTAGGTCTGGGTGGGGCCTGAGATTCTGGATTTCTAACATACTCCCAGGTCTAAGGACCAGAATTCTGGTAGCAAAGTCTTTGACTGTCCCTTCTCCAATCCTTCTGTCCATTGGAATTAATGCCTGATCCTCGTTAGTCTATTTTCTCCAAGGTCGTATAATCAGAAATGAATGTCTTTCTTCTGGTTAGTTTATTTACTTCTGGAAGCTGATCTGAGGAAATAGAACTCGATTATTATTGATTCATCTGCATTATCTTGTTTAAGGAGAGGATACTTAGGAAAATGGGGATTTCAAACATTCCTGCAGTCAGATCTTTCTGACCAATGCGGTGCTGTCATCCTCACTCTTCGTGTCACAGGACTTCCAGTTTTGAACAGGCTCATGCTACTTCTCTTTTCCTCCAACTCTCAGTTCTAAGAATATTCTTTAAGGACATGTGTGCATGGAGTGAGGCAGAATGGTGCAGTGGTCAGTGCAGGTCACTTAGAGCCAACAGGCCTGGGTTTGGGTTTGTATTCTGGCCCTACCACTTAGTGGCTGTGTGACCTTGGACAATTTATTGAACCTCTCTGTGCCTCTGTTTTCCCACCTGCAAGTTGGGAATTATAATAAATAAGTGAATATCTCTATCAATAAAGGTTTCATACTGTCATTAGAACCTTACGTGAATCTAACTCCTTTAGTTCTTATAACAACTGTACCAGATCGCCTTATCATCCCACTTTGTAGATGGGTTGAGTACCCAGTTTGAGGGCACACAGCTAACAGTAAGTGTCAGAGTCAGGATTTGAGCCCAGGTAGACTGGCTCCCATGGTCATTCTCTCAACCATCACGGTATACTATCTCCACATACACACGCCAGAACTATGCCATAGGATGGAGGTCCGTTGACTCCCAACGTACGGCTCTGAGACTGGGCCGTAATGCCAATGTTCACCACAGTCAGCCACAAGCCCTCAATCCCACAATCCCTCTGCAGCCTCACGTGCAGCTAAGGCCCTAACACCTATGCACCCAGTGAGCCAAAACCATGCCGCACACCCACCCACCATGGTGCTACACCTTGACATTTGCAGGCAAGCTCTTTTGCATTGATTCAATTCAACGAATCATGCATGTAGTCATTTGCTTCTGGAGCACATTCTGAGCTCTGAGTCAGCCTCCTGTGTTAAGCTCTGGAGACGCCCAGATCAACAGGAGCCAGCCCTGTTCTCAGAGAGCTCATGCAGGGCCTCACGGAGGAGACAGACATGTGAGAGATGGTTTGTGATAACTCATAGGAAGTGCTCAAAAAGAGGAATGAGCAAAGAGAGGAAAGCTCTGGCTGGGGACATCAGGGAAGGCATCTAAGAGGAGGTGGCATTTAAGCTCAGAAATGAATCAGGCAAATTAATGAATTGATCGATTCATTGACAACTCTGTGCTGAGTGCTGAAGACATGAGACTGTCCTGGATAGTTCCAGTTTTCTCCTGTGGATCCACTGGCCACCTTTTCCTGCCTGCTCTGAGCCCCAGGAGGCTGACGGGTACGGACTGCAGTAACAGGCTGCTTTGCCCGTTGGCTTCTGGTTGGGTTTGACCAGCCAGTGAGAAGCACCAACAGGAGATTAGCAGGTGGGAGAAGAATGAGGTCGGGAATGTATTCCCTAGAGCGTGGCTGTTTTAGTCAGTTCTGGCTTCTACAACAAAGTACCACAGACCGGATGGCTTATAAACAACAGAAACTTATTTCTCACAGTTCTGGAAGCTGGAAGTCCAAGATCAGGGTGCCAGCATGATCGGTTTCTGTGAGACCATCTTCCAGGTTGCAGGCTGCCCTCTTCTCACTGTATCTTCACGTGGGAAAGAGAGAACGGAGGCAAGCTCTCCCCTGACTCTTATAAGGGTACTAATCCCATTCACAAAGGCTCCTAAGCCTCGCCTCATTCTAATTAGTTCCCAAAGCCCCCCACCTCCTACCACCATCACATTGGGGGGTAGGATTTCAACATATGAATTCTGGGGGGACACAAACATTCAGTCCATACAATGGCCCTCCAGGGTTGCCTAGGATTGATCGCATCCCTCCACCAGAGGCCACGGCTCGTGCCAGGTGGCCTTCACAAAGTTCTCCCTTCGAGTCCCAGATCCCCTCACTTGTCTACTCAGGGTAGAGAGGTAGAATGGGGTCGCCAGCCCGGGGCACAGTGCTATTCCTTTTTGGCACCCCTAAACCCTGCCCATCCCTTGCAAATCGTCACTCTCCTCAAGTCCTCTGATTTGAGTGCGCCTTCTGTTCCTGCCAGAACGCTGACTGACACACAGATAAAAAGATAGATGTGGTCCCCGCCTTCAGGGAGCTTAGGTATGTTGGAGGAGGTGGGGGGATATTTTGGGCAGGGGAAATGCATGCTAGTATAGATTAAGGGTCTCTGGGGTTTGAGAACGGTGGGACCTTCAGCACGGACAGAGCATAAGGTGGGGGGATGGGAATAGCAGCAGAAGAGGCGGAGGAGGGTTCTCAACAGGCATTTATTGGGCCCCCACTTGAGAGAAGCACAATGCTACATGCTGGGGTGAGCCCAGAGATGAGCAAGGCCTGGTCCCTGTCTGCAAGGACTTCTATAGAAGCAACAGAACGTCCCTCACAAAATAAAACTTCCCCAGATCGAATAAAAAAGAAAACCATTACTTATTTATAACCAATGCATATTTATGGAACACACGGCTCTCTGCCATTGACACCACAACATGTCAGAGACCAGGCCTGTTGGAATGGAACGCTGAATTTGGAAGCTTTAATGGTAGAAAAGGGGAGCAGGAATAAGTCAGGAACAGAAGGTCATCAAGAAGGACAGGTGCATGGATATGTGTGGAATACCCATCATGGATCCACTCCTCCTTCTTCTGGTTATTTCCTGCTTCTTTGCTGCTTGAATAAATTCTATGTAGGTCAGGTAGAACCAAGCACCCTTCACCCCACTCCCACCCCAAGTAAACCTGGGCTCATATACTCAGAACACAGCATTCTCCAGACCACAGGGATTGGCTCAGGGAGGACTGTGGATCATCCAAGACCAGTCAGTGTCCTTCCATGAGATTTGACAAAGGGGCACTGGAAAGAGAAGACATCTTTCTCTGAGGTAACTCAGAGCAGTAATGACCAAGTAAACCCTGAGTTGCTAGAGTCTAAATTTTCACCATGAGGTGAGAGTTTGTCTGAAAATGAAATAAAGCTGAAAAAAGGAGAGGAGTGATGGAAAGAGGGAGATGGAATTGTGGAACACCTGGATCCAGCCTGACAAATAGAAATGGCAAGCAATAGGATATATTAGAGTATATGAGGAAGGCCTTTGGTGTAAACCTAATTCGGCCTGACTTTGTTTTTCCAAAAGGGCCTGACATGGCCATTGTGGATGCATCGTATATCTGCTCTAAGCATTTCCTACGATAAAGGAGCAACTTCCCCCACATTGGCATTTCCTTAAGGATAAGCATCTCTCTCTAGGCTAGGAACTGACTGCTGTGCTCACCTGTGACCACCAGCTCGAGACAACAGACCTGCCACCCTGCTGTGTCCACCAAGACAGCAGACCTGCTACCTGCTGTGTCCATCAATCTCTGTGCCAACAGAGCAGTCTCGTGACTATTCTAAAAGGGACATTTCAACCATATGTGAAACATGCTCTTTGAGGGTATATAACCACTCTGTACACCGCACTTCTTTGGTGCCCTTCCTTCCTTGGGGAAAGAAGGCCCTGGGCTATGGTCCTCACATTTTGGCTCAGAATAAACTCACCCCAATTTTCATTTATAGATTGCTTATGGATTAAGCCATACTTAAAGCCAGCACATCCCTCAGACTGTCTAATTATGAGCCAATGAATTCTCTCTTTGGCTTGAGCTAAGGTTTCTGACCCTTGTCACATGAGGAGTTTTACACAGGAGCCTCTAGAAAGACTCTAGATAGCAGTGGAGAGTAGTGTCTGAAATAGAGAAAGAGCCCAGAAAAAGGGAGGGAGGTAAGGCAGACTTCCTACCCTTGCCTAGGGTTGCATTGACAACCGAGGCAAAAGGGCCTCTTCTTTACTCCATCACATGGAACTGGAGCACCATGGGCCTGAGCTCTCTACCCTTTACTTTGCTACTTACTCTACGACCTCAGGCAAATCACTTTCCCATTTTGAGACTCAACCTCCTCCTCTATAAAGCAGAGCGATTGGCCCCGGTAGCTGCTATGATTGTTTGCCATGGGCTTCAAGCTCAGCCATCAGTTCTTGGTTCCCTCCATACCTTCCCACAGCTGCTGGAGTTTCCACTGTGAAGTGTTGGAGCCCAGGGTACCCGACAGCTGGAAAAATCTATTCCTTTCCTGTTGCTGCTGTAACCAATGACCACAAACTTGGTGGCTGAAGACAGCAGAAATTTATCCTCTCATAGTTCTGAAGACCAGAATTCCAAAATGAGTTTTTCAAGAATAAAATCAAGATGTCAGTAGAGTTGAGTCTCCCTTGAGACTCCTGGGAAGACTGTTCCTCGCCTCTTCTGGGGCTTGTGGCTGCTATGGTGTCTGCTTCAGTCATCGCATTGCCTTCCCCTCTTCTCTAGTCAAATCTCTCTCTACCTCCCTTGTGATTGTATGTAGGGCCCACCCAGACAATCCAGAATTATCTCTCCATTTCAAAAGGCTTAATCACATCTGCAAAGTCTTTTTTCACCCTATAAGGCAATATTCAGAGATTTCAGGGATTAGGATGTGGATATGTTTTGAGGCCCATTGTTCAGGCTGCCACAAAGATCTCAGGGGAACAGCCTAATCCTCTCATCAGATTCTCCCCTGCAGCTGGATTCTTCCTGCTGCCCAGCTCCAGTTCTCGCTGCCCTTGGGGCCTCCTGACTCCTCTCACTGCAAATCATGAGTCACTGATAGCTGGAAGGACCATACAAATCACCTGGTCCAAACTTCTCATTTTTGTAGCTAAGGAAACTGAGGCCCAGGGAGCAACTGTGTGCTCCAGGTGACATAGTTGGCAGAACTGCACCAGAACCTGGGCCTTCAGACTCCCAGGCCAGAGTTCCTTCCACTGATGCCTTAGCTGTTCCACTGCTCTGGACCTGATCTCCTGGCTCCTCAGTCTGCTTCTCTTTAGGGATTTCAGCCTCCTGAGTCTCTGCTTGCTGCTCTTAGCTCCCTGAAAGTCAAACTCTTTTTGATTGAACCCCAAACTTTCCTTCGGTGCCTGCACCTGGAGCCCTGCTCAAGTTCAGGCCCAGTGCTTCTAGCCCGGTGTTCTCCACACTTCAGAATTTCCCAAATGGCTCTGACATGGCATTGGTACAGCCAAACAGTCCCGAAGAAGTGACAGCCCCATCGTCAGTTCTACTTGAGTTGGAACTGCCAGGGGTATGGGGAAGTCTTTGGTTTTCCAGCCTCGTGAATTTCACCCCAGCCCAGTCTGGGCCTTATTTCTGGTCAGCTTGGGGCACTGTGGAGTTGATTGATAGTCTTCTCAAGTAAGACAGTGTTAAGAGGTCTCGGTAAAACACCCAACATGGGTGTCACCACCAAACCCTGACTTCTGGAGAAATCCCAAGTTTTCTGAGCCTGTAGTGATTGAAAATGAAGGCAAGCTTCTCTCACACGGCAAGTGAAGGCTCCAGAAAATGAAGGACATCCAGGCAATGGCTGCTGCTTTCTGAGTATACTCTAACACCTGGGATTGTCCCTAAGGACATGGGATAGGGACAATCACACTGTAGGACGCCTATCCTGTGAAAAGATGTTAAAGAGTCTTGGGATCAAATCCAGATCTCCCCCTCCCTGGCACCTGGATGATCTTGAGTAAGTTATGGTGAAATAGGGTTAATAATTTCTACCTCCTAACTTTGTTGTGAGAGTTGAATGAGATAATATCTGTAAATGGGACCAGTATGATATCCCGACACACAGTAGGCACTAAATCTTTGTTGGCTCCCATATTCTTCCACTCCAAATTTTGATAGAAAAGGGTTGGATTGGGGTGAAAATCCATTTAAAGCGGGATTTCTCAACAGCAACACTATTGACTTTTGGGGCTGGATAATTCTTTGTTGAGGAGGCTGTCCTGTTCATTGTAGGATGTTTGGCAGCACTCCTTGCCTCTATCCACTACATGACAGTAGTGTCCTCCATTCATGACAAACAAAAATGTCTCCAGACATTGCCAGATGCCCCTGGGGAGCAAAATCTCCCCCAGCTAAAAACCACTGGCTTAAAGGAAATAGTCAGCCGTGAGGAGAAAAGACATCATAATACAGAACATGTACCCCAAGGGGGTCTCACTCCCTTAACCTCAGTGTGGAGGCTGAGTGCACTTTGGCCTCATCACGGGCAATGATGTTAACTTTGGTTAAGATGGCATCATTTTCTCCATTATAAAGTTACTATTTTTCACTTTGTCATGAATAATTATCTTTTGGGGGAGATTCTTTGAGTCTATGTAAATATGCTCTTATTCATCAAAATTTTCACCCACTAGTTTCAACATCCACGTCAGGAGATGACTGAATTAGTAATTATGATGATAGTTGCCAAATGGTGGTTTTCTATTTCCATCATTCCTTCTACACTCATTAGTTGACTTTCTAATTTAAGAAGGAGATTTCCCTTCTCTCCCATTTATTTATTTATATCAGTATGGACTCATGGATTCTTATTTTATTCTACGGTTTAGTAATACATTACTATCACTGTTTACTGTGATGCTCAAATTGTCCCAGATTTGGCCAGTGGTAGCCCCTTCAAGCTGGCTCCCATGTCCTTTTGACAGACTCCCATTGTTCCTCGAGAACTTCCTTACTGTCTGGCACACTGAGATGTTGTAGACTGACCACAGCTGCGGCGTGATGGGAGCATCAGGACAGCCATAGTTTTCTCAAAACTCTTCTTGTTCATTGTGTCTGTCCTCTGTTTCCTCCCTCCCTGTCGTGGGGCAGAATGTTCTAGAACACTTGAACAGAGTGCACAAGATGGGGCTCCAGGTCCCTGACTCTTCCGTCAGAGATCTACCAGCTAGCTCTCAATGTCATCCAACAGCCCCCCAATCCAGAGCAAGGTCATTGTCACAACATCAGTGAACATATCACCCCCCGCCCCGACCCTCTCCTCCTCCTGCTGCCTGGATTTTCAAAGGTCTTGACTTTGCCTCTGATTCAGACTTCTCTTCTCTGCAATTTGAATTTCTATTTTATCGTTTCATGTTGTACAGTATTATCTTATAGGTTCTGATAGGTCCATTAAAAAAAATCCCATGTTAACTTTTCAAATCCATTTTTTTTTTTACTTGGAACTCTTTTTCCATATAAGACCTAATAGGCTATAGAATTGAGTGTTCCCATGAACGTGCTTTTGGAAAAATTGATTGCGTCTAACTTTCCTTCTTTGTTTTGCAGCCAATAGAACTACGGCCCGGGGAGATGAAGGGACTCATTCAGAGATTCTCACAACCATCAACCAAGCTGGAACTTGAACTGAGGTCCTCTCACACAAGACCAGTGTGTAGTCATGTGGGTCATGCACACACAGCTCCAGGGGACACCAGGTACATTGTCGTCCCGGTGAACAACGCTCCCTGCAGCTGTGCAGGGCACCCCTACATGCTACATGGCACTCAATTCATGTCATTACCACTAAGTGGCGCAGCCTTCACAGTTTGGCAGAGGCCATGATGGAGAAGGCCTGGACTGAACAGATGAGTGAAGTATTTTCTATTATTAGTTGAAGGCAGTGAAATTATTTCATAGTTAATGGATTAAGCCATCTAACATAGCTCTCAGAAGGTCCTGAGAAAGGAGACCTGGCAATTTGCTCTTCTACAAACTGTAGAGTTCTCAGTGTAAGATGCTGGCTGGCTGACTGACTGTGATATAGTTTTGAGAATCAGGATATTTCTCTCTCTCTCTCTTCCTTTCTCCTTTTCTTTCTTCCTCCTTAAAAAAGACACCAAGTACCTAAGATATGTGCAAATGTTGTGCTCTGAGACAGGCCTCATGGGAGCTATTGTCACAGCCATTGCTATTGGAACAGGGTCATCTGACCTACTAAGAAATTCCATTTTCAGAACAAATTTCACTGTGTCTACTTTTGCTTTTCTTCCCCATTGCACCAAGTTAGCCAAACCCCCAAATGGCAACCAAAATGCCAAGTACATTTTCATATTTCTTTTCATCTTCTATCTCACCCTTCCCCATTGCAAACAGGCTGCAGCTTCCCTGACACGTGACCCTTCTTATCCCACTATGTCAGCCCAGGCGTGGGGATGTCTCTCTTTACTTTTCTTAGCTGGGAAGCCAGCCTTGGTCTCTCTTCCCCACTGTGTCTGTCTATGAGGAAGTCATGCTGCACCCAACTCCGACATTCCCCTCAAATCCTTCTACTGCTCATGGTAAGTCAGTGCCGGCCATTGCTGTTGCCAGCCTGGTCTACTGTGGGAGCCTCCTCCCACCTGGTCCTCCCGCTCCCAGTCAACACACTTGTGGGTCTCTGTTCTCTCCACCTGTTACCAACGTCCCTTCTCATCTTTTAACCTTGAGTTTGAGACTTTTTTCTATCCCACTCCCCCTTTATTTACAAAACTCCTCCCCTAACGCATGAATATTTATTTGTAATTGTGTGCTTAATACTGGGAACCACTTGAACACAAGAAAAGCATGTACCTTGATTGCCTCCATACCCAGCGCCGAGAACCATTCCCCGCCTAGGTTCACTTGTTAGCTCTGCGACTTTGAGCAAGTTATTTAACCTCTCTCTTTTTAACTATAAAATGGGGTTACCGAGCCCTCCCTCATGGGTTATTTTGAGAATTAAATGAGATCAGTTTCAAAGTGTCTAGAATAATGTGTGGCCCATCATAGGTATTTAATGCCAGTTCACTTCCCTTTCTCCCTGGGAGAGGGGTACATTAGCCAGGACCCTTGACTGTATGGGAAGAAACTGAATTTGAGCTAGATGAAACAGAAAAGGGAAGTTATTAGCAGTGGTTTCTGAACCACTGAAGTAGGGCGGAAGGTGAAACCAGGGACCAAATACCCTCACTGTCCACCTCTCTCCCCGTCTTATTCTCTCCTTCTTGTTGTGTGTGTGTGTGTGTGTGTCTTCTCTCTGCCTATCACTTCTATCCTCTCAACTGCCTGCCTTTCTGAGGCGGGAACTCATCTCTGCAGCCCTTGGCCTCTCATAGCTTCACTTCCAGAGAGAAACGGCACTTCTTCCTCTGAGCTCCAGTTACAGAAATACCCGGGAAGAACTCTGATTGCCCTGACTTGAGTCACGTGCCCATTCCCCTGACTATCACTAGGGTCAGCTCTTACTCAGACTAGGATAGGCTGGGGCATGATACCCCCAAAAGAAGGGGGATGCATTGCCAAAGAGGAGCGGAAGAGTTCCAGGCAGACTAAACAATGGACAACCACCATGAGAAACACAATATAAAATAGTGCACACCACGGCATAGTGACAATCACGCTGCCTTTCTAAGCTATTTATGTATGTGTCTTTCTCCCTGGTTATATTTCCGGCATCCTGGAAACAGAGACAATGCCTTAATTGTGATTCTTCCCCCTGCACCCAGCACAGTCAGGTGTACACAGGCAATGAATAAGTGTTTGTTGCCTGAATAAATGAGCAAACAACACAAGCACCAAGTCTCGTTTCCATCCTTGCCGGTACTTCTCAGCTGCACACTGCTTCCACGATCCTGGTCTGGGGAAACAGTTACATAATGGCCCTCAAAGAGTCTCCAAGAAATTTGGCTTCTCTCTCATTGGTTATTTACGTCTTAGAATGGTCTTGCTAAGACCTTGCCCATTCTCCTTTGCCTCGCTTGGCTTCTTGCATGAGTTTCCATGTTCCTATTTATAAATCTCACTTGAGCCCAGCTCTGTGGGCCTTGCCCCCTCCCTTCCTCCTAGGGCAGAATGCTTTGGTTATCCTGAAATGGCTTTCAGAGGAGGTACAGCTGTCCACACCCATGTGTTATGGTTCCATCAGGCTCCCTGTCCGAGAGGCAGCAGCCTCTCCTGATGGCTCACTTAGCCCATGCCTCAAGGACACAGGGTCATTTAGTAGCTTCTCCATTTAATGCATGGAAAAGTCAAGAGGAAGCAACTGGGCCAGCACTAAAGTCCCAGACCAACCCATTTCTGGGCCTTGCAAATTCCAAGTCCCTAACCTTGGCTGATTCTTAGACACCTTCCCCTGAGCCCTAGAGATGAAGCCAGCCACCATGAGCCGAGGCACATTCTGCATCCTAGGGCCTGAGCGGGGTGCTGGCACACTGCGATGACTCAGATCTGTTCTCGTCCTTGCAAGGCTCACGTTCACAGCAGGCAGCTGAGAAGAAAAACCATTACTACAATGGATTGTGACGTACCAAGTCCCAGGCCATGAATTGTGCAACATTGAAGAGATTACAATGCTGCAAATGGCCTTTGCACCTGCAAAGACCTTGGTTTAACTCCAGAAAATTCTCCAGGGCTCATTTACCAATTGCCAGCTCATAAAAAGACTCAGGAAAACTCCTTTAAAGTCATTTATTTACAGTCATAGACATTTTAAAGCTGGAGGAAACTTGACGATAAGCTGGTTCCAAACCCTTAGTTCACAAGGGAAAAAACCAGATCTACAACATGCAATTAAATCATTGTCATGGTGTGCAAACTGTTGCTAAGGGGGTCATCTTAATAATGCATATCATTTTCTATTGGGAAAAGGAAAGAAACTGAACATTCATGCATGAGGCCCTGAGTTATACATACCATTGTCACATTTAATTCTCCCAATAATGAAATGGGTATTTTTATTCCATTTACAAAGGAGGAAGCTGAAGCACAGAGATGTTAAGTGACATGCCCAAGGTCACACAGCTGGTAAATGATCGACTGGAGGTTTGAACTCAGGCTTATTTATTTCCAAAGCCTCTATTCCTATGTGAATGGAAATGTATTGAATTAATCGTTGAAACCTGGGTTCTCTTCTTAAATCTACCACTAACAAGTTATATGAACTGGGAAAGCTCTTTTCATTTCACTGGGACTTAGTTTCATGTTTCATAAATGAAGGGAGTGGAGCTGAGTCGGCAAGGGCAATATCTGGCCCATGAATGGCCACCCTCCCATCCTATGCCCAAGACATGTGTGACTATAAGATCAGGGTACCATTTCCCCCTGAGCTCAAATTGGGCTTCTAACACAGAGCTTCATGCAGCCACTCCCAATCAACTGTAATTGGCATGAAATAAAACTTATTTGCTACTGTTTGGCCCAGTGAGTTCTCAGATCCTTTCCAACTCTATTTAGTCTGTGCAAACTCTGGCCCTGGATTCTGTTATTTCTCCGCAGTGCTGGAAGAAAAATGGGAACAGCTTATCTGTGAGTCTGCAGAACCGAATCCTGCCAGATGCAGAGGCCTACTGTCCTCCTGGCTGACGGCAGAGCTGTGCCCAGGACTCCGGGGGGGCGGGGGTCTGCCTCAAATGTGAGGGGGTCACGACTCTGCTCCACACGATGGAAATCTTTCCTCACGCCTGACATTTACTGGGATGGCACATAGTTCTCTTGCGAAATGAATCTCTCTCTTGCTGAAATGGCTTAGTTTCAACAATAAGGCAGCCAAAGAGGTATATGGAAAAACACCACAGTCCTCACATGCTAACTGGCACATTGGCCAGAGGGAGGGGGCAGGTGTTGGGGGACAGTTAGTCAGAGCTATCTCTACAGAAGATATCCAGAAGTGCCAGGCTACGTCGGGTGGCTGGGCCTGGGACAGGAGGTGACAAAGGAATGGATGTCGGAGCAATGTTGACATCTGACACTGAGCTAACGAGTGCCGTCAAATGCTATGGGCAGGGGACAGCAGGCTGTGTGCAGATCCGAGGGAGCCAGCACCTGCCAGGCTGCCTCTGTCCAGACCTCAGCAGTGTTCCTTCACACAGCAGACACAGGTCATCCATCCTGTCAACAGCCACCATGGAAAAAGAAGTGGTCCATTCTTTAAGGTGTCTATTTGAGTCCAGTGTCAAATTACCGTGGCTTTTCAGTGAGTGCCCAAGGCCGTGGCTGTATCCTCAAAGGTGAGTCAGCCCAACTCTGTAGAAAGCCCCGCCTGGCTCTGAGAGGGCAGCATGCCAGGGGTAAGGCAAGCGGGCAGGGACAGCCCTGACGCTGCATGGACAAGGAGCACACTTCCTAACTGGGTTCCGGGTCCCTGTCCTGCCTCGCTCCAGATGGGGCTCTGTTTCCGGGGCTGTCTCAACAGGGCTGTCATATCCCCTTCTCAATTTAGGCTACTCAATAGTTATAGTTAGTGGCAGAGCCCGTGTAGGGTCATCAGGCGACTCAGAGAAAACAAACAAACAAAAAACATTTTCTCCAGGAAAGAGAAATTCACCTGGAAGATCAAGATCTGTCCTCCCCATTTCTCTAGGACAGTGATTCTCCAACTTTTGTCCTCGGACCAGCAGCATCGCTATCTTTTTGCCATCACATCACTTCAGTAATGTGAAGTTAATGTGCTCCCATTCTTGTAAGAGTCAACATAGCTTAGTGAGAAGAGAAAAGCTCTGGAACTTCTTAGAAATGCAAGTTCTCTGCCCCACCCCAGAGCTCCTGAACCAGAAAAGCCGGAGGGGCCAAGCAATCCGTATGGTAACCAGCCTTCTGGGTGGTTGTGATGCCTGCTGAAGTTTGAGAACCACTCCTCCAGCTGAGCAATTTCCCCATCCCTTCCCCCACCCAATTCCACCCTGTTATGGAAGCTCACGTCTCGTCCTGGCCCCCTGCAGCATCTGTGAAATGGTCTGACCTCAGGACTTTGTCATCCCTAGTATTGTGATGACAGGTCGTTGCAACTTTGGACATACTTGTGGCCTTAAAATGATATATAAAACTGGAATGTGGGGGGCCGGCCCCGTGGCCAAGTGGTTAAGTTCTCGCGCTCCGCTGTGGCGGCCCAGGGTTTCACCGGTTCAGATCCTGGACGTGGACATGGCACTGCTCATCAGGTCACGCTGAGGCGGCTTCCCACATGCCACAACTAGAAGGACCTGCAACTAAGATATACAACTATGTGCTGGGGGAATTTGGGGAGATAAAGCAGAAAAAAAAGCAAAAGATTGGCAACAGTCGTTAGCTCAGTTGCCAATCTTTAAAAAAAAAACTGGAATGTGGGAGGGGGATGGGAGAGACTGAAGGGGAAAGAAAAACAAGCCTCCCCTTTATCTCCTAATTTTCAGCCACTGGAATCCCATAATTACAGCTAATAATAGCTGCCATTTATCTAGAAGTCTTTATGAGCCAGGCGCTGTGACATGAACTTTACATCTATCATCTCAGAAAATTTCGAGGGATGTGGCTTTATTTTACAAAAGAAGAAGCTGAGGCACAGTGAGATTAGACATCTCGTTGGAGGGTGCTCAGCTCTTCGTTAAGTGTCAGACTCGGGACCCAGCCCCTTGTCAGTCTGACTCTGAGTTGTGGCCACCAAGTTGCCTTAATCCAATAACTGTTGTCCCTCACCACCCCCAACACTCTTCATCATGGTCAGTGTGGGGCCAAAGTAAGGCCAGGAATGGGAACTTCCTTGCACATAGTAGGTGCTTAATAGATTGTAGGGCTCTTCCCTCGGCTTTTCATACGCTCATTCTCTGCTGCCTGGTCCTCGAGCGAGCACCCCTGTGTCACCTTGATTCCCTTTGTTATTGCAGGAGCTCACTCCTATTTGTGGACAGTCCAAGGGGAAACCAGGGGCTTTGTCCCAAACTGACTATGTTGCAAGTCCCATGATGACCACATCCCAGGGGGGTGCTCCCTCTAACAGACAGTGGAACACAGAGGCACCATCCCCTCTCCAGCCTCCCACTATTGTTGTCACATCTCTGGACCCTTACCTCCTCCTCCTGAGGGAAACCAACCACCTGTGGTTGCATGCCCTGCCCGTGGTTGCCAGGGGAACAACAGAACAAGGACCAGTTTCCGGGTTTCTCAATTCCCCACCCCTCCCTCGCACAGCACTGTCTCTCTGGGAAGAGCGTGGGAACGCTGCCACTGCCTGGTGGAGAGCACAGCTAAAGGTCAGAATTGTCTCTGTGCCAGCCAGGGATGCTCACAAGCTGCCAAGTGTTGCTCTAGCTGCTTCCTGGTGAAGAGCTGCTAATGCTTGTGATGGTTGGGCACAATGAATCTAAAGCCAGACAGCCTTGGTTCAGATCCCAGCTTGCCTACTTACTGGTGTGTATCTTTGGCCAAGTTATTTAACCTCTTTGTGCCTCAGTTTCCTCACCTGTAAAATGGGGGTAATACCTTCAGGAGGTTGTTACGAGCATCCTATGTGTCATACTTGGCCCTTTACATATGTTCTCTCTTTTCATCTTACAAAAACCCTCTGAAGTAGGTATTATTATCCCCATTTGCTTGTGAGGAAACTGAGGCACAGAGCCAAGAAGCATCCTGCCCAAGGTCTCACAGATGGTGGTGATTTTAATAATAACATTGAACATTCAGCAGACTCTTATTCAGTGCCAGGCACAACAAAACAGGGTGCCAAAGTTGACCCTACTATACAAATAGTAAAAGCTGAGGCACAGAGAGACTGATTAACATGTCAAGATCACAAAGCGGGTAAACGGCAGAGCTACATCATCGACCCAGGTGGCGTGGCTTCAGAATCTGTACTGACCACTGTTTTTGCCCTTTCTCTGGCCACTGCACCATGCTACCGACTAATGAGCTTTGGATCAGCTATTTCATGAAAAAATATCTCTTCTTTGTCTTTAACAGCTTTTTTTTTTTACCCAGAAAGTTTCAAAATAAGCCAAAACGATCATTGAATAGAGGTAGTTCTAATTTCACAAGGGCTGATTATCCAGTTAGAGCTGTGTTTCTCGTGGAGGTACTGTTGGCATTTTGGATGAGACAGTTCTTCGTTGTCACGTGACAAGTGAGTTGTCCTGCACATTAAGGATCGTCAGCCTCCCACCCACGGACCGCCAGGGGCTCCCCCAAGCCACCGTAATCATCGGAATGTCCCACATGACTTTCACATGACTTCTGGGTGCAGAGGAGGATTCTGCCCCAGGTGAGAACCATTGAACTAGAGGATTACCTACTTCTCTCTCCTCTTTTCACTAATTCAATTCCACCCAAGGAATTAGGAGAAATCAGAATCAAACATGGGACAGCCGACAGTATGACACTGAGATAACAAAGTACCAAATAGAGTGGAAGCGACAGGCGTAAGAACCCTATGGAAGGAGGAGCAGACCCCAACCAGCTCCCTGGGCAGGGACCCCTCTGTGGCAACTCCCCTCACATGTGGGAGCAGAGGAGGGAAGTGAGAGAAGGAGGAGAAACTTCGATGAGGCCACTTCACCCCCTGTCACCATCTGCCGGCTGGGAGAAGGCTAAGGCAAGGGCGTGGGTAGTCAGAGACTCTGGAGGTGGAAGGCCCTCATAAGCCGTGTCACCATGGCCAAGTCATTTACCCTCCATCCCTCAATTTCCCCAGTGTCCTAGAGGTAGTGGCTTCTCTCCCTACTTCCCAAAGTTGTGAGGCTCAAGTGACATCAGGAATGTGAGGGCACCTGGAACAGTAAATATCACTGCTATTTTCATTTGTGTCCAAAGCAAGTCTCTGGGCTTAAGTACTGTTTCGTTTTGGATTTCTGTCGCCATTCATAGAGGAATGAACTGTTTGCCAGGCTCACACTCAGTGATTCATTTGTCCCCCTGGGGACACCAGGAGAGCACTTCCTTCCTAGGACAATCAGGGCCAAGTGCCAAAACCCTCGAGGGTGGAGTGTGTGGAGTGTCCCAGAGTTCAGGGAAGGAACATGTGACCCAGGCGCAAGGCAGGCGGGGGTATTGACACCAGGATCTGAGCCTTTGCTGTCCCCTCTGCTAGGAATGGCGGGACGTAGCCATCTGCATCACTTAAGGGCGTTATGATTTAGGGTACAGGCTTTGGAGTTCTACATCGCACATTTCTTTATGTTTGAGAAAGGAAAGAGAACACTGCAAAGACTGAAGATTTACTATGCACTAGATGCTGTGTTACTGCTTGACACACATTTATCTCATTTAATCCTTACGGCATGTATAATTGTTCCTCTTTTAGGAAGGAAGAAACTGAGGATTAACGAGTTTAGTAACTTGCCCAAGGTAATACATCTAGTTGGTGGGTGTGGTAAACAAAATAAGTCCCCCCACCCCCCAAATGTCCATGCCCTAATTCCCAGGGTCTATAACTGTTAGGTTCCATGGCAAACAGTAATTAAGATTGCGGATGGAATTAAATCTTTTAATCAGCTGACAGTAAAATCAGGAGATTATCCTAGATAATCTGGGCAGGCCCAAGTAATCCCAAGGCTCCTTAAAAGTGGAAGAGGGAGGCAGAGGAGGAGGTGTAGAGAGGGGGATGGGGAGACTGGAGAGGACAGAAAAGTAAGTCTCCCGCTTATCTTCTTAACGTACAGCCACTAGAATCCCATAATTAGAGCTAATAACGGCCACCATTTATGTAGAAGTTGTTATGAACCAGGTGCTGTGGTGAGCACTTTATGCATACCATCTCTCAGCAAATTCTGAGGGATGTGGCTTTGTTTTACAAAAGAAGAAACTGAGGCATAGTGAAGTTAGACACCTTGTTGATGGATTAACCGCCACCAAAGATCAGTCTATTGGGGTTATCACCCTGCAAGGCTGCTTCCTCTGATTGTCAAACCCAGTGCCGCTGGTAGCTGAGTGCAACTATGAGACCACTGCCACCCAAGTCCTCCATGAAATCAAGAAGGCCATTCCGCTGTAGGGCCTTCTATCACTAGCCCCAATCTTCACAAATAGCAATTCAAGCATTTTTCTAAGATGCTGGTTCTTCATCAGTGTATGACTCAAGGCTTGGTGAAAGGAGTTTCTTTTTGGTTCTCTCAGAAAATGAATTTTGGGAGTAGGTAGGTAGTTTTTATGTCATAATTGTACTCCAACATTTTTCTATGTCTATGATTTTAATTTTTCACTTAATTATACCAAGAGATTTCTGGCATCTAAACCTCATTTCTCAGGAACCACGTTTGAGACAGGATTCAGTCAACCAACTAACCAACCCATTAAAATCCCTTCAAGATGTCCAAGCTACCCAACTGAATTAAGGATTATTGACCATGCTTCTTTCTTTCTGCCCTGGGTCTGAACGAGGGAGTTCTTATGGCTACACAATGGTTCTCAAACGGAGTAAAAGTAGTGATTTCCCACAGTTTAGCAGAGGAGTTGAGCTCAGAAAGTAAATTCTTTTTCTGAAGTTTGTATTTCTGCATCATCCATGCCACCTGCCTTCAGAGGCTCCAGGAAAGGAGAAACAGGAAAGGGAAGAACGAGGCAATCCATGGACTCGAGTTGCTGCCCGAGCTCTGCCTTTGAGGGTCTCACAATAGTTACTAAGTCTCTTTGGGTTTCAGTATCCTCAGCTGTTATAGGAGGAGACTGAGTTAGCGGGTCTCTAAGGTCCCCTGCAGCCCTTACAATATGGGCCTCTACTCTAATTCTCCTGGGCTTGATACCCCTGGTACCTAATCTGCTATCCTTCTGGCCACTGTTTATTTGGAATCTAATGATTCTTTCCCAGGCCCAGCGTCTCAGCTAACTAGCCACCACCCACCACATTGCACGGCTGGATGAGTACAGTTGTCTGGTATGTTTTAGCACAGATTCTCACACCAGAACCTCTTGTTCCCTGGAGAGTCTAAGACACCCTAGAATATGGTGACCTTTCATCAGAAAAAGAAAAGAAACTATAATAGAGCAATACACACACTAAGAATCTATAGTAACATTTTCTATCATTTGTTGAGCACCAACTATGTGCTAGGTCATTAGACACTGTATATACTTCATCTCTTTTATTTCTCACTAAAATTCTGGAGATAAGTATTCTCCTCCATTTCACGGATGGGCAAACTGAGGCATGGAGAGGTTAGGCTGATCTGCCCAAGGTGAAAACATCGGTGAGTGGTATAGGTAGGATTCTTAACATAGTCTATTTGGCCCCAAAGTTAATGTTCTTTACACTGTACTATATATCATACAACCAATTGGCTCTCTTCTCTGTTTCCAGAGCACTTTGTCTACACCAATTAGTCAAGGTTTGACCACACCCACCCCTGTGTTATCTCCATTTTCTCCAGATCTGCCTCACCCAATGCCAATGGTCCATCAATTGAACGACTAACCTTTTCCAGGGTCTCACCACTTCTTACTGATCTCTCTATTCCCTCCCTCACCCTCAGATTCCCAGCAGGTGTACAATATATGCTCGCTAAGTAGCACGCCTCTCTATTCCAAAAACGTCCTCTGCGATGCATACCATGCTGTTGGATTTTGATGAAAGAAGCCTTTTTTAAACATCATTTTAAGATAGGAAATCAGCATTTTTCATACTGTCCTTTGTGAGCATCATCAACTAAGCCTTTTTACTTTTGCTGCCCCAATTTTAAAAGTTAAGTCTGATCTGTTGAGATGGCCCACACCTTTGAAGCTGTGACTATTGCTAGAGCTGTGACTGGATTCCTCCCTGGGCATACACTCAAGCACTGGAAGGTGAAACGTGGTTGGTACTCAGGTTTGCCTGCCATCTGCCACTTGTTGGTGTCTGAATCCATTGTGCTAATGAATGCAGTCACCACTAATGTGGTCCCTGAGGCTCACCGGATAGGTTCTGCAGTCGTGCTGGTTCAAAGCTTGATTTCCCCAGATTCCTAAGGAGTTCTGGAATACTGAGGAAAACAAAGGACCAAATGGCATAGTGAATCCTTGACTGACACATCCCTCATTGTCCAGAAACCTGTCACTTTGTCTTCTGGAAACCTTTGCGTGGTCAAAATTAGGATAGAACTGTGGAGCTCAAACGAGGCATCTTATTGACTCATTGTCAGCCAGGAGGGCAGTCTCTGGGGTGAGGTGCAGGGTTTTATCTTGGACTTAGAGCTTGAACGCTTTTCTGCCAAGAGGCCTAAGGCTTTCTTTCTCTGACATAAGGTCAGTGTTGGATCAGAAAATGCTTGTAGACTCAGATGCCAACACCTACACTCCTGCAAGCATATAATCAAATTTGCGTTGCTTCCCTAGTGGAAATTTTTGTCTTTGGGGTATTTTCTGTTGGGACCATTCAGTGAATCCCAGATTCAGAGCTGAAGAGAACTCCAACAACCACACAACTAAGCATTGTAGTGTAACATGCCACAGAACTTCCAAACCATCACCTGTTGTGGTCAGCCCAGCTTCCAAAACCTAAGCTGAATCCTTATTCTGAATCCTTATCCTGGCCACTTCCAGCACCATCATCCTGGTCCGGGCCACCATCATCTCTCACCTGGGCCTCTACAATCGCCTAAGTGGTGCTTCAGGGCTGCCCCCTGACATACCAGCCAGAATGGTCTTTGAAAGAGATAAACTGGATTGTATCACTCCTTTGCTTAAAACTTCCAGCGGATTCCCACTGCATTTGGAATAAGATCCGATCTTGCCCTGGCCTACAAAGGCCTAGTGCTCTGGCCTGCCTCACCCTCTGATCTCATCTCCTACCACTCTCCTCCTTGCTCAGTTTGCTCCATTCGCACAGGCCTCTGGCCATGCCTGGAACACGGCAAACATATTCCCACCTGAGGGGCTTTGTACTTGCTCTTCCCTCTGCCTGGAACATGCTTGTCCCCGTTCCTACAATAGCTGGCTGCTTCTCACCCTCGAGGCCTCCACATCATCTTCTCTGTGGCTTCTCTGACCACTCCATCTTGAGCAGTCCTCCTGGCCTCCATCACGTTCCACTGCATCACCCTCATTTATTTCCTTCACAGGACTTACCACCAAAGAAAATGAGTGTGTTTATTGTTTCCTTGTTTCTTTTTTAAAATCTCTTTCCTCTAGAATGTGAGGTCTTTGTCCTTTTGGATGATGGCCCTTTCTCTAGAATCTAGCAGAGGATCTTGCACATAGTAGGTGCTCAATAATTTGTGTTGGCTGGATGAATGAACTATGTACAACGTATAACAGGAACACAGTGTATAATAAGAAGCTGTTAAACCTATTAGTGCTGTGGACAGGTTTCACTAAGATGATCTTTGGATTGATTCATGAAGCATGAGAGATTTCAGGCCAGGCACACAGGGTCAGAAAGGCTATGGAGTGGAGAACAGATAATGTAATTAAATACCACTGGGCATTCTGAGCTAGGCATGTGCAAAGTGCTATGAGAGCACAGAATAGGAAAAGACTAAAGCAGAGCAGAGGGTTGGGGAAAACTTCAACATGGAAATGATGTTTCAGCTGAGCCTTAAGTCTGAAAAAGGAGTTCACAGGCAAAGAAGAGGAAGAGGCATTTCGGGGGGAGTAAACGTCCTGGACGAAGTGTAGAGCATGAAAGAGAACGGTGAGAAGGAAGCCGGAGAGGGCGGTGGGGCTGGATCATTAAGGGCCTGTCTTGCCTGCTAAAGATTTTGGATTTTTTCCTGAGAAAAATATAGAAAACCGAATGCTAGTCTTACCATACCACAAAAAGTAAACAAATAAACCCTGTGGCTGAACAACCGTGTGACCCTAGCGTGTACAACAAGGGTGAGTCGGGGAGACTTGAATACATCTGATCAACACATACATTCATATGACTATATATGTACATCCAAAACATATACTTTTATTATTTTTGGTTGGTCAAAGAGCTTTATGCAAGACCAGACTTGAGTGCTAGAAAGCTATTCCAATGATAACAGATGGACTTCTGTAACTAACCATGGTGAAGGACCAGATGTTTTAATTTCCAATCTACTGTAATTGATACTTTTGTAAAATACAACAAAAATGTCATGAATGTCAAACTGCTATAAACGTTTCCAGACTTACTCTCAGTTTCTGTACTTATTTCCTTGTGGTCTGGTAAGAAACCTTTGATGGACCAGCCCTGATCCATGGACCACACTTTGAACTACACTGCACTAGAGTGCTAACTGGCAAGGAGGTCGTGCAGACCATCTAGAAAGGTCCAGGCAGAAGATGGTCTCAGGGCATCATTTGGTCCAGACCCCTTGCCTTTGGCAGGTGGACAACCAAATCATCTATTACTCAATATCCTTGTTATACTTTTGTGTCCTCTATTGATGTGTACTTCTCCACGACCCTTCTGCCATGAGGGTGTGGGGTTATCAAAAAACTCAATAAACACTGTTTGACTGAAGAATGGGCCATTCGCCAAGGAAAATGGGTGCTATTCTGCAGAGATGCCTGTTATTCTGTTACTCAATGGCCACTGCCAGTTAACCCTGCGGTAGGCTGAGGAATGTTACTTTGGGGACATTTTGGCTTACAACTTAGCCACGTCCCCTTTGACCTACCCAAAAAACAAACACAGATATGTTTTCAATTTACATATCAAATTGTATGAATATATTTCATTCAGATATTTTCAAGTGCCCCGATACATCTTTGTTGTATATACGAGAGTCACATTGTGGTTCCATCATAGCGTTTATTTGTTTATTTTGCATGGCATGATGAAAATAGCATGGACTGTGGATACATGTTAGAATTCCAGTTCTGTAATTTTACTCATCCTATTTGGCAAATAAAGTGACATAAATTCTATGAGCTTCAATTTCTTCATCTGAAAAAATGTAAGAAATAACACTTTCTTTTCAGGATTGTTTTGAAGATTAAACAACCCGTGTGAAACATCTGGCATATAGCAGGTGCTCAGTAAATGCTGGGCTCTACCTTGTTAGTTTTGTTCCTTGTAAGTACCCTTAGCCATGGGCTATAGAAAAAAATTGAGGCTTTCTGCATAACCTTTTTACAACAAAGAATGGTTGCTGGGGTCTGTTTGTCCTCAGCCTGTTTCTGCTATGCTCCATGCGACTAATCCATCATCCCAAATAATTACGTGCAAATGCCCAGTTTCCAGCAGGGCCCATCCCAACCTGCTTCCAATACAATTAGAGTAATGATAGCAAAGCTCTGAAATCCAAAGCTCATCCTGGCCAGGTTGCCCCTAAGCATGTTGAATTGAGCTTGATGTAGGAAAGATCTCTGCTTGGCTTTTCCCCCTCCTCTGAGCTTGTGTTAATTAACTCCTCAAGCTGAGTTTATAGGCCACACCAGACGTATAACATCAAAGGGAAACTGGACCTCAGGGAAGGAGTGAAAATTGCCTCAAAGTGCCTTCAGGTGGTGTGAATGGCAGCGACTTGACAAGTAGGGCCTTCATATGGGGCTTCTCCAGGATCTGGGAAGACTCTCCTCTGACTGGCTAAGAGGACAGAGGACCCGCCAGACCGGCACCAGCCGATAATACCCACCCCGCTTGAAATATGTTTCCTGACATCCTTACCAGTCCAGGCAGAGAACCACCCTGAAAACAGTCTTTGGCTCTGAATAGCGACCAGGAGAATTTCTGAACCCCAGTCCCCCCTCCCCCTCTCCACACAGACCTGTCAAGCCCTGCCCTCCCCCACCCTTGCAGTGTTTGAGAGCAGCTCCTGTATTCCCTGGGCAGCTGCTAAAGTGCCCTGGGAATGAGGGGCCTCTCTCTGCTCAGCAGCTGGCGCTGCTCTGCCCTGTTCTCTTTTCCCCCCCGACTCTTCCTCCCCGTGAAATGGGCTGCCCTTGGAAGGTACTGATGATACCCAACAGAAGGGGTCAGGTGGGCCCTGGGTCTAATCTCAGCTTCTCCACTGACTGGCTACGTGACCCAGTTCCCCAATCACCTCTTCCTCACCTGCCAAATGTGGATGACAATGATGCCAGTCTAAAGAACTTGTCGTACAATTGATCAAGATCGTGTATTAAAGTGCTTAGTTCAGTGCTTGGCAGAGAGTGGATACTCAATTAATACTAGCTTTCATTGTTATTATTATTATTAAGAAGCAGCTGGCGTGCTTGTTCCCAGACCATCAAAGGTATAGCAATTCCCTGGGGCTGCTGTCACAAATGACGGTGAAGTGGCTGGCTGAATGCCACGGAAATTTATTCTCTCATAATTCTGGACGCCAGAAATCTGAAAGTGAGCTGCCAGCAGGGCCTCGCTCCCTCACTCCCTCCAAGGGAGAATCTCTTCCTTGCTTCCTTCAGCTTCTGATGGCTATTGGCATTCCTTGGCTTCTAGCCACATCACTCCAATCCCTGTCTTCATGTCGCCTTCTCTGCTGTCTCTGTCCTCTCCTCTGTCTCTGTCTTATCTCCCTTTGCCACTTTCTTTTAAAGACACTTGTGATGGCATTTAGGACCCACCCAGAGGATCTCAACTCAAGATCCTTAATCACATCTGTAATCATATAAGGTGCTACTCTCTCTCTTGCCATATAAGGTCATATTCACAGGTTCTGAGCATTAGGACATGGACTCACCTTTTTAGAGGCCACCATTGAACCCACTGCAAAAGACATTCCCTGGGAAGACGGGTTTGGGAAGAAGGGCTTCTGCTTGCTTCTTACTCAAGAGTCTTAAATCCTGACGGCATTTGATTATCAGCTGCAAAACCCTCTTTGCTGTCTCTCTAGGAACCCATTCATGGTCCATCTTGATAGATTCTAATAGGCAGAGCCCCCATGGTCATTGTATCCCTGGAACCATGATATATATATGCACAGCCTGCAGGTGAGTTTGTGGGATGGGGGGATGGGGTGGAATAGGATATCGTGACTAGAGATATGTAGCTGGAACAAAGGAACTCTTAAGAGAGAAAGAGCATCAACTTTTGGCTCATATTATACATAATCGTGGGCATGCTGTAGATAGGCCAAGGCTTGGGTCATCTGGTCTCACCTTATGAACCTGAACATGAACTAAATCATGATTAATGCTCACTCCTGACATTAAGTGGCCTTAATACCCTCAAAACTATTGAAATAAAGTATTACCGTAAATGTCTGATCACTGAGGAGGGAGAGACACCACATTGCACAATTCAAAGGGGCATCTTGCGTGTCGTGTTCAATGGATTTGTGGAATCTGATGTCAGCAATGCCTTGGGTTTGTGTGTGCAGAGGGTGCTCCAGGAGGGAAGTGCAGGAGAGTTAGGAGAAATGGCCCTGCCTGGGAGGCCAGAGGCCTCAAGCAGAGTTTCCAAACTGGGAGTTGGTTTGAGCGGAGGTGGAGAGCCTCGACTTTCTTCACCCTAGATCAGCCCCATGGCCTTCTCTGCAAATATCCTCACCTCTCAAGGGACTTGGTGTTCTCACTGTGAAATGAGAGAGAATAGGAGGCTGAATAATGGCCCCTAAAAATATTCATGTCCTGATCCCCAGAACGTGGGTATATTACCTTAGGTGGCAAAAGGGACTCTGCAGAGGTGATTAAGATGGGAGATTATCCTGGAGGATCCAAGTGGACCCTAAATGTAATCAAAAGCATCCTTATTAAAAGGGAGGCAAGAAGGAGATTTGACTACAGAAGAGAAATCAGTGTGATGACTGCAGCAAAGAACAGAGGGATGCGACCACAAGCCAAGGAATGCCGGCAGTCACCAGAAGCTGGAAGAGGCAAGAAACGGACTCTCTCCTGGAGCCTCCAGAAGGAATCAGTCCTGCTAGCATCTTGATTTTATCCCTGTAAGACCCATTTCAGACCTCTCACCTCCAGAACTATAAGAGAATACATTTCTGCTGCTTTAAGCTGCTAAGTTTGTGGTAATTTGTTCCAAGAGTAATAGGAAACTAATACAAGAGGTTAGGCTATATACCTGTCATAATAATTAAAATAATAGTTATTAAGGGCTTAGCTTTGGCCAGGCATTCTGTAACATCCTATGCTTACATTCATCCCTCCGTATCTACGGGCTCTATAGCCACAGATTCAACCAACTGCGGGTTGAAAGGCCTACAATGGTCGCGTCTGTACTCACCACGTATAGACTTTTTCTTGTCATTATTCCCTAAACAATACAGGAGAACAACTCTTCACATAGCATTTACATTATATGAGGTATTATAAGTAATCTAGAGATGATTTAAGGTAAACGGGAGGATGTGCATAGGTTTTAGGCAACTACTACACCATTTTACATGAGACTTGAGCATCTCGGAATTTGGTACCCGCAGGTGGTCCTGGAGCCAATCTCCCGCGAATACCAAGGGACACTGTACTTGCTCTTTAATCCCGATTAAAACCCTGAGAGGTAAGTATTACTAGTCTCAGGAACCGAGAAAGAGGTTAGTGAACTTTCATAAAATTAAACAGGAGAGGGCTGCACTTTAACCTCAGGCCAGCTGCTTACTAAGGATCTACGATATGCTGCCAACTTCTATATGAGGTGGTTTCTCAACATTTTTCCATGTCGGGAAGAAAAGATTTCATGACTTACACAAGCCATTCAATTTCTACTTTCCAGTAGAACTCCAAATATCAGTGTGCCTCCATGCACAGCAAGATATTTTTTAGGATATAACACCTCTATTTCATAGAGTCTGAGTTAAAATTACTTTTAGTTTATGAAAATCCAATTTTAGTAACACATAAGAACTCAATGGATAACTATCTATCTCTTAAGTTAAATAAACATAATGACGTTAAGAAAAATGACCCCAACATTGAAAATCCAGCAAAAGACAGGACAGTGTGTCCTTGTAACTGTTTAACAGGCCCACCCAAGAATGGTTAATTCTCTTTGTGGGTCACTCTCAAACTTTTTAGTCTCAGGACACCATTACCTATTAAGAATGATTGAGGTCCTTACAGAACTTTTGTTTATGGGGGTTATAGCTATCAATATTTACCATGTTAAAAAGTAAGACTGCAAAAATTCAAAATATTTATTAATTCATTTAAAGTAATAATAAACCCATTATAGATTAATACAAATTACATTTTTATTTATGAAAAAAATATATGTTTACAACACAAAATAATTTAGTGGGAAGAGTGGCATTGTTTTGTACTTTTGCAAATTTCTTTTTTTTTTTTTTGGTGAGAAAGATTGGCCCTGAGCTAACATCTATTGCCAATCTTCCTCTTTTTGCTCCAGGAAGACTGTCACTGAGCTAACAGCTGTGCCAATCTTCCTCTATTTTGCATGTGGGATGCTGTCACAGAATGGCTTGATGAGCCATGTGGTGTGTAGGTCTGAGACCGGGATCCAGACCTGTGAACCCTGGGCCACCGAATGAGAGCACCTGAACCTAACCACTACGCCACCGGGCCAGCCCAGAGAATTTCTTTCATCTCTGGCTTAATAGAAGACCTCCAGATTCTCATATATGCTTCTACATTCAACCTGGTGTGATATGCTGTTCTGGTTGGAGTATGTGAAGAAAATCTCACTTCACTCAGATACGTAGTTTGAAAAGGGGGAGTGTATTTTAATCGCCTTTTCAGATAATTATGGATCTCCTTCTTTGATGCTGCACCTCGCCTGGCAAGTGGTAGTTTCTTAAAGATTAATGACAACATGAATCTGAAATATCAATGAACTTTTTGAACTCTGTTACATGAAAGTCCACTGAGCTATCTTACATTTCACGTGAATCTTTTACCTACGTATGGATTTTGTACCATCGTTCACTGATTGTTTGGAAGATATTGGTTCCCTGAGTTATGCTCATATTCCCAATGTTAACAACACAGTTCATTATACAATCACAAAAAAGAGTCACATTTGTTAATATCACCATGAATCTCACATAAGAAAAGTGGGAGGCTGTTCAGGCTCCCAGCGCCACATATAGGAGTGTCAAAATTCTAATTTTTACTTGAAAATGTGAATTTTATCACTGCAAACAAATTCTGCCAGTAAGTTTCCTTGAAGTGACAGATTGACTTCATTCATTTTTGAGAAACAATTCGCTAAATACTCAAGTCTGAATAACCATAGTTTGCCAGTCAGTCATTTTTTTTTTTTTAAGGAAAAATGAGACTCCTTGATAAAAAACTAGCTAGTTTAGCTCATAACTCAAACAATAGCACAATTGCTTCTCCCCTGGATAACCATCATATTTTAGTATGCAGCAAAAGTGTTTTATGGGCACTGTACTTTCGATTTCATTGCACAGAATATTAAAAAGAGATGTATTCAAAGTTTAAGGTTTAATAAAATTAATCCTTTTTATTGATTCATCAAAGACCTTCTTAAGTGAAACAGGTAGTAGTATTTTTACGGCGAGTACATGGCCGTAAAGAGCACACTGTTAGCAGAGCCATTTGAGACACCTCCGTGAGTTGCACCAAGTTCCAGCAGTTTTCCAGATTGCTTTTGCCTCATCAGTGCAAATGTCAAGACTGTAAAAATAAGTAAATAAAAATGGCAGGAGGGTATGGGGCTGGCCCCGTGGCCGAGTGGTTAAGTTCGCACGCTCCGCCGCAGGCGGCCCAGTGTTTCGTCAGTTCGAATCCTGGCCGCGGACATGGCACTGCTCATCAGACCACGCTGAGGCAGCGTCCCACATGCCACAACTAGAAGAACCCACAACGAAGAATACACGACTATGTACCGGGGGGCTTTGGGGAGAAAAAGGAAAAAATAAAATCTTAAAAAAAAAAAAAAAATGGCAGGAGGGTAAATAACATCCTAGTGTTATTGTGAAACTAGGTTTGACATCACTTACTCCCTGGAGGGGTTTCAGATTCCCCATGGGTCTGTGGACCACACTTGGAGGACCTCTGCTCTAAGACACCGTCTAGTTCTAGGAATCCATGACCCCTCCCTAACACCAAATTTCCCAGATGACTTTATCTAAACCTATCATCATAACTGGTGCCATGAAAGAGATAAGAGTAGCCACAATATCCTGTTACCCCCACTTCCACTGAGATTCTGAATCAAGGAATATAAGATATGGCTGGGAATGGGGATAGGGGTTTACTCGAAAGTGAGCATCCAGTTGAATCTGCCCAACAGCAGCCTGTCTTAACAGGGGGTGACAGAATACAGAGGAAGTGACCTTTGTCAGGGTCCCCTTACAGCATCTCAGGCTGTTCCAAGCCCTTTCCAGACAGACTTTTCAGGAAACATCCTCCTTTCTACAGAGCTGTTTATCTCCTTCTCCAGTTAATTCCTCCTGACATCTAACATTAGACACATAAGCAGTGATTTCTGGTCTAGGTCAGCCACTCCATAACTATTTATAATCCTGCAGGATGTCATTACTCTTCTCATTTCAAGATGACCGATTAAAAAAAAAAAAAAAGAACTAATTATGGCAGTTCACAGACACGGAATTCAAAGGGTGGCTTGGGGACAGAGTGACCTGGTAAATAATTATTTTTGTCTTGTACCAGCCCTCCAACCACATGGAAACCTTTATCACTGTATCTCTGATTAGTGGCTTTTAAGAATTAGCTGGGATTTAGAGAATTGGGCAAGCAGGGAGGGGATGAGACTTACATCAAGACACAAGGTTTTTAGGGTATTAATAAATCTAGACGCATCCTATGAGGACAGGCAATGCGGCTGCAGAGCACTGGGTGTTTAGAAGAAGTCTGCAAAGAGCCTCTGAAATAAATGTCAGAGACCAGACCACTCAGGGTTTGGAATTGGGTTGAAATTTGTAAGATTTCACCACAGTAAAAATAGGTAAATACAACGAATCTCTGCCCTCTTCCTCTGGAGCCATCGGGGGCAGGCTATGTGACCTTGACGATTTCATCAAATGGGTACAGAGGAGGTAAAACATCCTCCCAGAGACCGCCATATAGGAAGTCACTGGGCTGGCTGAGAATTTCTATATTTCCACGCTCCCTATCAATTAGTCTCTTACCTATTTAACGAATAGTATTGTTTTAGCATCTATCTTGTGCTTGACTCTCAGCTGGGCACTGGGAAGAGTATAAAAATTATTGATACAATATCCTTTATCTCAAGAAGTTTGCAATTTTTTGAGTGAGATAAGAATTACATACAAACACTACATGAAGACAATCCATGTAGTGATTCAAAGCATGGATCTTCTTCCTCGTAACTGTGTAACAGGCAAGTTATTTAAACTTTCTGAGCTTCAGTTTTCTTATCTGTAAAGTGGGATAATCCTAGTCAGTCCCTTGCAGGGTTGTTTTGCACATTAAATGAAAGCATGTGTAAAAAGCCCTGTACAGAGCTGTACTTAGCATTCAAAACATCTGAGTCAATTATAATAACGTTTTTGATAATTTGCCTAAACGATGACTTTCCTTCCTAAGGATAACCAGGGAGCTTTATTCTTAGTTTACAAATTGTGGCATCTGAGAAAAGTAAAATAACTCACTCTACCATGATGCCCCTCAGATGAGAATCATTGCCAACAAACAGAGACAGGGATAGGAATTGAAAAGATAGGGGCCCATTAATAGTTGCGGTCTCCCATCTCCAAGATGGCCACCCAGCACTTGTGCCCTGTATAGTCCCCTCACAGCGAACGGGGCCTGGCCCGGTAATATATGTGGCGGAAGTGATGTCGTGTGATGTCAGAGGTAGGTTAAAGAAACCCAGCAGGTTCCACCTACGTCCTTTGGGATGCTTGCTCTTTAGATGCTCCATCTTGGAGCTCAGCCACCGTGGCGCCAGAAGCCCAAGCCCACGGGATGGCAACTGCCCCA
Source organism: Equus quagga (assembly GCF_021613505.1). Lineage (NCBI taxonomy): Eukaryota > Metazoa > Chordata > Mammalia > Perissodactyla > Equidae > Equus > Equus quagga. The sequence goes on along the minus strand of NC_060282.1, from coordinate 17,151,405 downwards.
GCTGAGCTCCTAGCCGACAACCAGCACCAACTGATAGCCTTGTGCTCGTGCCACCTTGGACTTCTCTCCAGGACAACCTCAAGATGACTACAGCCCAGCCAACATCTGACTACCACTGCTTTTGAGAAATCCAAATGAGTGCAGTCTAGCTGAGGCGTCCCATTTCACTCAGTATGTAGAAAGATGCAAGGGAATCTTTCTCTCAACCTAACAATAAGAAATAACTAGATAATCTAAACAATGATTAACTTTCCTGTAGCCGACCAGAGAGTTAAAGTCACAAGGCAACTAGGTTAACTTAATTCCAAAAGGTGACAACCCCTCCAAGAAGAGACAGGACACATGAACTGTTTCACCTGTGGCAGGGCATGCGCAGCAGAGGCAGCCTCCATAAAAGCAGGCAGCGGGCGGGACCACCTTCATTTATTTTTGTACGCTCAAACTGTTCTATAATCTTAAAGGGGCCTGGATTGAGAGGCAGACGAACTGCTTTATAGACAGATGCTGATGACAGCTCTGTGACCTTGGGAAGTACCCTCATCTCTGGCCCCTGCCTCTTGTGTCTGGTGTGGGTACCAGCTGCAGGGATCATGATGATGACAGTGAGTGTGCTCTTCAGAGAGCTGCACCCAGATGGAGCAGGAAGGCAACTGAGATGGGAGGCCAGGGCACTCAAGGACAGGCAGTGGCTTTGATACATCTCACAGCTGGCAGGCCAGCAATGGTTTGATACACTTCCTGCCTCTCCTGTTCATTGATTCATGTGCACGGCCTTAAACAATCACACATCTCCCCCCATGCCCTGGCAGAGACACCGTCACCCCCTGCACGCACATGCACACACATGCGCACACACACACACACATACACTACACACATAAACACCACGGTGAGGAATAACCAGCTAAAGTGACTGAGAACCACTTTACTAGCAAAACGATCACTGATGCCAAATGACTTGACAAGTTAAATGAGGCAGGGACAATAAATTCCCTTAATGCATCTCTAAGAGACCAAAAGAAAAGGGCACCAAAGCCTCAAGAGAAGTGGAAATGTTTTTCCCTTTTTTTTGGAAAATACCATCTATAAAGGATCTACTAACTACCAGGTATTTTAAATATTTTTTAGCATTCTTTATCTCCAATTCACACAGAACTAAAAGTTAGATATTATGGTCCCACTTTGCAGATGAGAAAGCCAAGGTCAAGTACAAAATAGTAGTTATGACATCAGCTCTGGAGTCAGGCTACCTGGGTTGGAGTCCCAGCTCTGCTACTTACTTGCTCTATGACCGTGGGCAAGTCTTCTCTATGCCTCAGTCACCTCTTCTAGAAGATGGGGGCAATAAAGGTACCTGCTTTTAATAAGTGAGAGAGTGCAAGTAGGACATTTGGCAACATGTCTGGCAGACAGCAAGCCCTTAATGAATATGAGCCATCATTATTAAGCTGCTTTACTCAAACCACATGGTGAGGAAGAGTCGGACTCCAATGTTGCATTCTTTCCAAAGAAACATTGTTTGTGGTTGTGAAAACTGATGCTATGAAATATTACTAAGTTTAAATTAGTTTAAACAGATCTTGTATGAGCTCAGAGACATCTCCCCACCACCATGCTCTCCTCAAGGCGGCAGAGCCATGAATCACCAGACATTTGCTGAGCTGCTTTCTTAGGGTCTCTTCTCTCTTTTTTTCGTAGTCCCAGCTCATTGAGATTCTCTCTCTGATGGACTCTCATTCCATTACGTTAAATTTCGGTAACTAAGGATCTTCAAAGTTTAATATATATTGTATTTGCTGTGTAAATTTAAGAATATCAAAGCCAAACAAGATTCCGGATGAGATAGGGTTATAAATCTCTCTGTCAGTCCTCTGTGAAACACAGGTTGTCAAAGAGATAGAAAGATATCAACAGATGAATGGATAAACATATACGACGGAATATTATTCAGCCTTAAAAAGGAAGGAAATTCTGACACAAGGTCCAACATGGATGAACCTTGAAGACATTACATTAAGTGAAATAAGCCAGTCACAGAAGGACTAATACTGTATGATTGCACTTATTTTAAATACTTATAGTAGGCAAATTCGTAGAGATAGAAAGTGGAACAGTGGTTGCCAGGAGTTACGGGGAGGAGGAATGGGAAGTTAATGTTTAATAGGTACACATTTGCAGTTTTGCAAAATGAAAAGAGCTCTGTGGATGGACAGTGGGGATAGCCCAACAATGCCACTGAACTGTGTACTTAAAGGTAGTTGAGACGGTAAATTTTATGATATGTGCATTTTACCACAGTTAAAATTTTTTCAACAAGAGAGGATATGAAATTTGGCAGAGGCTAAGGATACTATAATAATGATGAAACATAAAATCTTTGTGAGTTTCTTGTTCTAAGACAAGCTTAGACTACATCATGGATGAATCGGCCTGGTGGATGCTCAGAGATCAATAAAACCTAAGATTTTTCAAGCTTTTCATTTCTCTGCAATGCTAAGAGCCATAGCTATGGGAGGATGGGCTCCAGAGATTATAATCCCCATCACTGAGGGCTAGAAAAGAAACAAGATAATCAGTGGCCCAGGATATTATAGATGGAATGATTTCTAAAGGAGTACCATTATGAAAATCTAAGGTTGCTAGATAGAGGAGGCTGGGTCAACTTCAGTCAGTTGCTCATTGAGGACCTCTGTGTGCCTAGCTCTGAACTGGACACTATTGGGAAACAAAAACTATAAGGTAGAGCTCTGCCCTGAAGGAGCTACCTTCAAGTCAAAGAAATGACGATGGTATATAATCAGGACCCAATTCAGTGCCAAGTTGTGCGGACTTACTATAAGTGTCTTAAAAGACCAGGATGTGTGGAGGTTTTGCATTGGGCCATCTTGGCTAGACCAGAATTGCGTTTCCCAGAATTTCCTTCCCCGAGTGGTTCCAAGTTAGCATTGGTCACAAGTGACATCTGCAATTTTTGGAAGCAGCCATTATGCTCTGAAGGTCCTGGTGGAGCAGCACCACATGCCGGTGCCTCTCATGCATGTTGTTGCTGGTTCACTGGTTCTCATTGTTGGTGGGAGTAGCAGCTGGGCCCGCAGCTCCTCTGGGGCCCACTAGACCTCCTCCTCCAGCATATTTGAGGCCTGGGATGGGAGAACATGCAGCTCTGTGACAAATAGCACCAGCTTCTTCTGGAGGTCACCCACATAGTCAAAGTGGGAGGCAGCAAGAGAAAGATGCAAGTTCTGACTTGTCCTCGTGGGTTCCAACTTGCCTTCATGGGTTCTCATTTGTCTTTGCGGGCTCCAAACTATCTTCACTCTTCTCCACTTCACATCCCTCTTTTCTTCCCATCTGCTGGCCTCGCTCACCTAGAGCAACTTCAAGTCCAGCACCAGAAGTAGAAGCATGCCTTACATAGGCTTCTTCACCACCTCCTGCAGTTGTGTAGGGCCTAATGCCTGGGAAGCATCCCTTATTCCATGTCACTCATGGTGGCTCTGCTGCCCAGATAGAACCATAACTGATAGAGCACAGAACCGTATAGTCAGGCAAAAAGAGGTTCCATGTGAGCTTAGCCCTAAAAGCTTAGATTTTTAAATAATCAACATGCTAAGCACTTTCTAAGTCTACTTTCCAAACATCACTCATCCATGCTTGTGGGATGGACTTTGTTCCATTACAGGCCAGTATATTTTCCATCTCAGCTCATTCCAACCGCTAAGGTATATTCCTGAGCCGACACCAGGTCGCCTTTTTTACAATCTGCCTGATGCCCATAGTTTTATGATTGATAAACACCAGCAAAGACTATAAAACCCACCAGAAATAAAAGGGAAAGTTTAAAGCAATTACTTCCATATAGTTTAGTACAATCATCAGGATGGTATTTGGGCTTTGGAGTTACAATTGAGAATGAATCCTGGCTCCAGTTTCCAATCATTGGGCTTTAGTCAAGTTGCTTAACTTTCCCAAGCCTCAGTTTCTTCGTCTGTAAAATGGGAGGATAATCCCTTCATTACCTGGTTTCTGTGAAGATACAATAAGAAAATGTGTATAAAGTACTTACTATCGTGGTTTTTAAGTGCTCAATAGTATACCAAATATGTGTGTGTGTACATATGCGTGCACACACACACCACACACACACACTCACACAGAGCAGCCTGTCCCTCCACTAGAACTATGCTGGAGGGTCATTATTTTGGTCACTGCGTCTTATCTCCAGTACCTGGGATGCTTATTATATAATGAAGAAGTGGATGGATGGATGGATGGATGGATGGATGGTGATTTTTGCTTTGCTAAGTATGTCCAGAACAGAAGGGCCAATGGAAGAGAAATGGACCTGAAAATCATGACTTTGAAATAGAAGTTAAAGCAAGGACACACCTGCAGAGAGATCACTGAAAATTGCTGCAGCGGTGCTCTGCCAGGTTTTTGTCCTTGGTTCCCCAGCGTTTGTCTTCAAGCACCACACTGTTCCGTGTTTCCTTCACAGACTCTCACAGTCTTCAAATCCCTTTCACGAACATAACGTCGTTAGATCTCTGCCATAGCCCACTAGGGCAGGAGGCATGAATGTTAGTGTCCCCATCTTATGGTCAAGGAAAGGTGTTTTCGAGAGACTGAGCAGTCTGTTCTGATATCTAACCAAGCGCTGGCTCATCGCGAGGCCTGGCCTGACCAGCGTCTCTAAGCAGAGATGCAAAGAACCACCACACTGGCCTTGAGAAAGCTGCTTGTCTAGTAGAGCAAAATTATGGAGACTGCATCCCGGTCCTGTGGAACAAGCATGAGGCATCCAGAGGGGAGCCAAGGTTCTAATTCCGGGCCTGCGTTTATTAGCTGCCATTTGGCACAGAGAAGGGGAAATACACAGACATCGCAACCAGACAGATCTGAGTTTGAATCCCAACTCTGCCACTGACTCTCTGTATAACCTTAGGCAAGTCACTTAACCTCTTTGAGTCACAATTTTTCAATCTACAAATTTGAGCTAATATTCAATTTTGAAGCTTAATTGAGGTGACCTGGCACAGTACCTGGAACCTAGCAGAGGTTCAATCAACAATAACCTTCTGTCCTCCCTTTGCCAGCTATTTCCTCCTCAGCGGAGCAAAGAGAAATGTTATAGCGTAACAGCTAAGAGCATGCACTTTGAAGCCAGCCTGGCTGGGTTTAAATTCCAGCTTTGCCATTTATTGGCTGTGCGACTTTGGGAAAATTACTTGACCTCTCTGTGCCTCAGTTTGTTCTTCTGTAAATTGGAGACAATAACAGGACCTACCTCCCAGCGTTGTTATGAAGATTAAATGAGTTACCTTTCGTAAAGTGCTTAGAATATCTAGTGGCATATAGTAGACACTACATATGTTTTATTTTTTTAAATAAAAAATAACCAGCTTCACAGAACTTTTGTGGAAAGAGCAGCTGTGAAGATATTTTTTGAATTTAGAAGAATCAGACAAAGGGGGGGAAATACTAAAGCCTCTCCCTGAAGCATCAAAATGTACGGAGCCCTTACAATTTCAGAGACACTAAGCAAGGTACAAAATGATTAAGTCAGAAGTCATTCACTCAGGAAACATTTGTCGTGTGCCTACTGTGCGCCAGGCATTTTGCTAAGTGCTCAGAAGAGCTGCCCTGGATTTCAGCCCAGAAGCCTGGTAGAGAGAGTTGCCCAGGGGGGCGTAAAGCAATGATGCAGGGACCAGACCCAGCTTGTGGGATTCTGCGTGTGCTGGACGGAAAAGGAGACGATGTGGGTGCATCTGGAGACAGAAATCAACTGATCACAGACCGGATCACCTCGCTCTGCCCAAGCTCCACCACCCCAGTCCCCCCAATTCCTATAGGGTCATGCAAACAAAGTTTTATGTGCTGTCTGGTTGGAGAGCCAGGCAGGAAGAGAAAAGGACAACAATCTTTAGGATCGTTCCAACGACTGCACGTGCAGCACCGGCTCTGTAAGCAAGTCCTGCAGGATTTTGCAGGAATAAGTCCAGGTGGGAAACGGCAGGAAGATGGAGCAAAACTCAGGATCCTGGCGAGTTTCGTTGCCCTGACTACTCTGTGTAAAAGAGTCACTCCCTGCAATAGCGGTCGTTATTACATCTGCGTGAGTCTAAGTCTGTGCAGGCTGCTGCAACAAAGTAGCACAGACAGGCTGGCTTACAAACAACAGAAATTCACTTCTCACCTTGTTGGAGCCTGGACGGTCAGCTGAGGGCCTTCTTCCGGGTTGTAGACTTCCCGCTGTATCCTCCCGTGGTGGGAAGGGTGAGGGAGCTCCCTGGAGTCACTTTTATAAGAGCACTAATCCCAGTTATGAGGGCCTGATCACCAAATCACCTCCAAAGGGCCCCACCTCCTCCTAACACCATCACATTGGGTGTTAGGATTCCAACACGTGGATTTGAGGAGCACACAAAGATTCAGACCATAGCAACATGTGTAGTTTCCTTAGCACTTATCACAATCTGAAATTATCTGTCTACTGGTTTAGGTTTGTCTTCCTCCATAAGAATGTAAGCTCCAGGGGCCGGCCCGGTGGCGCAGCGGTTAAGTGCACACGTTCTGCTTTGGTGGCCCGGGGTTGGCCTTGGATTGAGGGAGGATGGTGATGCCTTTAACAAAAAGAAGGGCAAGCAAGTCTGGGAGAGACAATGATCAACTCAGTGTAGAGTATATTGAGTTTGAGACTTCAGCGGGACGCACAGGTGAATACGTACATCAAGAAGCTGGAAAATCAGGCCTTAAATTCTGGGAATAGTGAGGACTTGGGAACTATCTACAGAAAAGCCATGGTTAAGGATTAGAGATTGCAGGGCTTCCTCAAGATTTAAAAAAAGAAAAAAAGAGCCAGCAGAAATTTTATACCTCTGATATTCCAAGCCTTCCCTAAACTGGTGGTCTCCAATCCTTATCAATCTATGAATTGTTTGTGTATATCGAGTTGGACCTTGAATGTGTCCCATCCCATTTTTTAAAGGACTTCCATTGTTTATGCCAATTTATAGATCAAGGAGCTTACTATACATTTCATATGAAATTGATGGCAGTTTACTTCTAAGTAAATCACAAATATGGGGTTTCTGTGTCTAATTTTCTACATGAGAAGCAAATAGACTTTAGGTACAATTATTGACTACAGCTATATTCTGTATATTCTTGGGAAGATATTTGTTGGTGTGAATTTTCCAAAGCAGGACCATAAAAAATACAGTTATTTAAAACCCTGTCTGAAGCTCCTGTATGTCCATTTATACTATCTGTTTTTTCTCTTGCGATTTGGACATTTGATCCTGTTTTTAGCATGCCTTGTAATTTTTGATTGGATGCCTGACACTGTGGATCAAAAATTGCAGAAGCTCTGGATAGAACATTGTCTTTCTCCCAGTAGGACTAAGGTCTTCTTTTCTTCCAACAGATAAAGGACCAATAGGTCACTTTGAGCCTGCCAAGGTTTGGTTTTAGGCTTTCTGACTGCCAGTCCATTTCCATTTTTCCCTACACTCCTAAGGTGTAGTCATGGCTCTGAGGGAATGACTTTAGGGCATAGCCCTTATTCCTATGACTCAGGCCTCCTGGGGTTTTAACTGAAACCCCAGTGTGTTTACCAAGGCCCCTCTGCTTTGGCCAGACTTGAACTCCATCCTTATCTCCCCAGCCTTGTTCAGTGGCTGAAATCTCCGCTCAATACTATTCTTCTGGGTATCCTGGAATCTCACTCTATGCATGTGCCACTTAGGAGTCATCTAATGACTTCAGGGAATTCATTTGCATATCTGGGGGTTGCTGACTTATGATTCCTTCCTCTCTGGCAGCCCTAAATGCTGAAGAGAGCTCTGTCACCTCAACATGGTGAGGTAATGCTCTCCACGCGGCTCTGTTGTCCTTGCTGAGAATGAGAAGTAGCCTCAGGTAATAAGCTGAGGTGAATGGGAGCTCGTCTGATTTGCTGCCCTTCTCTCAAGGATGATAGCACCTCAACTTCCCACTGGTGTTGGTTGCTCCCCAAAACTTTCAAGTGTACTTTAAATATTTTGCCCACATTTATAATTGTTTTTAGTGAGCAGGTCAATGTACCACATTACTCTACCAAAACTAGAAATCTTCATTAAGGAATAAAAAGATAAATAAGGACTGGCACTTAGAAACTTATTTTGGGGAGCAACCAGAGCGAGAAGGAAATGAGAAAGAAGAGGAAAACCAGAGTCTGGTGTCTGAAAGATAAAAGCACTAAGGAGGCGGCATTATCCAAAAGAAAAAAATAGTCATGAAAAGAAGGCTAATATAAGGATGTTGTCCTTGATAAGGAGCAGAAAGTCATGAGTGTAGTATTTACTGATTTTCCCATGTGTCTATCTTCACCAAATGGTAAGCTTTTTGGGGTAGGGAACAAGTTTTACAATTGTGTGTACTTCACGGAACAGTTCTGAACATTCAGCATATAGTTGTTCATAAATTATAAGATAAGGAAAAGTTTCAAATATTTGAAAGGTATGTGTTTGAGAGAGGCTGGTGTAAAGCTGACAGAGAGATCTGGTTCCGAGTGTCCTTAGCTGAGGGGTTGGGAGACACTAATTTAGCAGAGTCCCTCCCCGCCCCCCCCCCCACCAGACTATTTATACCCACCAGCAAATGCGCCAGGTGCATAGCATTCAGTTCATGACACTGGAAGACAGAAAATGAATTTAAGTTCAGGGATCCCAACGCACACGTGGAGAAAAGAAGTTGGACTTGTGCATTTTCTCTTATCTTCTTGATACCCATGCACGTAACAGCCGTAAAGTTAAACAGATGCCTGAGCACAGAGCACAGGTGACCAGGCTTTGGGTCTATAAGAAATATAGTTTCCTCTGCTTCATCTGTCAAGACATTTTTCCTCTGCATTTGGTGAAAAGAGTATCAGCGTGTCCACATCAACCAGTTTGACAGCTGGAAATTCCAAGTGCTGCAGGCTCACATCCTCTTGGTTTCTCCTCTAAAAAGGAAAGAGCTCTCCCCTACCCCACCTCAACTCACCTCACCTCACCCCGACTTGGGATGGAAAGATTCCCATTCTCACGGTGTCTTCTCTCTTCCTGTAAGTATCCAGTGAATTTCCAGCTTGTGCAGACAAGTCTACTCAATAGCCTAATAACCCAACGGGAACATTTCACAGACCAACAAAGTCACAGGGAAGTGGAACTCAAAGAGTCCACGTGGGACCACCTGACCCAACAATGGGTAGTGTAGGTTACTGGTTAAGTGCGTTGGCTGCTGGAGCTGGACTGTCTGAGTTCAAATCCTAGCTTTGCCACCGTTTACCCTTGTGACCTTGAGTGAACCATGTAGTCTCTCCATGCTTCAGTTCCCTCTTAGGTAACACAGGAATGATAAGAACACTTTCCTTGTAGAGCCATGTGAGGATAATACAGCACCTGGCTACCCTTCTGAAGGCATGAGAAAGCTCATCATAAACCATAAAACACAGTGTAAATGTGCACCGTGATTACCTGGATTAAAACTCTTACCAGCGCATCCAGTTTTTAGCCAATCCTTACTCATGTGGATTTCAGGAGACAGAGAGCAGTTGGACTGTTCAGCACTGAGCAAGTCAGCACGTGCACTGTGCTGAGTCAGACATCCCCCGAGAGCACGGAGCACACTCACTGGCCCGGCAGCGAGGAGCGGCTCTGCCGAGGAGCTGAAGCCCTCACGCCTCCGTGCGGCAGGAGGGAGGCTGCCCTGGAAGCAGCCAGGGTTAGAGAAGGGCCAGGCAGTCAGAACAGGGGAGGGATGGAGAGCCACTCCCTGAGAAAGCCATCACCACCCCACCCAGCAGGAGAGAAGCGATTGCCACCTCCGTCTTCCTGCCCTGTGTCCAGTGGATGATCAATGACTCATCGCAAAGGGAACATTCCTTTATGAGGCTGCAATACATCTGCATTAGGAGATTAAAAATTCTTCCTTGTCAACTTAACAAGCATGGTATTAGGGAGACTGGAATGCAAATGCAGAGAGGGCTTTGGAGCCTGACATCGCTGTGTCCCAACCCTGGCTCTGCTGCTGACCAGCTCTGTGACCTGAGGAAAGTTGCTTAGCTTCTCCGGTTCTGTTACCTTGTCTGTAAAGTGGGGATAATAATTTTTACTCCATAGGGTTACTGCTGAGTGTCAAGAGAGATGGCATAGGTGCCATACTGTGCGCATATGGTGCCAGGCTCAGAGGAGACAAACAAGACAATGACCATATGTCTCCCTCTTCCCCTCCTAAGTGAATCAGTACGTTGAAGCATGCAGAGGTAGAGCATTCAATTGCTCATCAATCTATCCACCCCATGGTATCCCAAGTGTTTCTAGGATTTTTAGAATTTCACTATGGTTGTTCAGAACATAACAAAAATCCAGGGTGTCTTGCTCTATAAGGTTACAGATCTATTGCTTTAATTGCCATAACTCCATAGTTTTGAATTTACTGATTAGCCATGAAAAGGATGTTCATTACTTTAAAAAATATAGACCTAGGTATGCTGTCACCAGGTAGCAGTAGGTACTTCACCTACAGCTATTTCATAATTTCCTAAATTTGGAAACTTGTGTAAACTTCTTTTACCAAAGTTACTGTATTTTGCTTTTATTTTCATGTCAATGTTCCCTACTCAGCTGAGACCATGGACCACTGATCTTCGTATTGTCACTGCTTAATTTAGTATTTAGTCCACAGGCAGTGCTCAGTAAATCTCTTTTAAGTGAGCTCCGAGTTGAGCCGTTCTTCCTACTTAATCTAATTTTTTAAAAATCAAATCCAATACTACTCTCTACCCAATGGTTTACTAGGACTCAGGATAAATGGTGTTCTGCTGTTTATGCACCAAAAGTGAAGTATCTGTTCACATGAACAGCTCATTAATAAAAGATGCTCACCAGAGAGGTCAAAAGATCTCACATATTTCCAAAGTATATTCTACCCATCATTCTTTTTTTTTTATTGAGGTAACATTGGTTTGTAACATTATATAAATTTCAGGGGTACATCATTATATTTCAATTTCTGTGTAGATTACATCATGTTCATCACCCAAAGACTAATTACCATCCATCACCATACACATGTGCCTCCTCTCTAGTTTCTCCCAGTCTTTCTTATGTTTCAGTATAACCTTTCAGGGAATCTCACTGTCCAATATTCAAAACAAAAGTAGCAATACAGCTGTTACCATTTACTGAATGCTTGCCAAGTGCCTGTGTGAAGCGCTTTACTGGATGATCTGAAGCTTTGTTGCAGCTTCATTACAGAGTCAAGGAGAGGGCAAGCTGGATGTGCTTTGATGCCCAGTGGGGCAGCTGCCCAAGGTCACCCAGCTAGCAAGCCAAATTGCAAACCCAGAAGGAGAGACTCCAAGTCCAAGACTCTTCACCACTGCACCTAAATATCTCCCAGCCTGGCATGTGGGCCACCCAAGATCTACTCCCCAGACTTCTCTTCTCACCTTGGTTTTTCCCTTCTGTGCACCTTCTGCCTCAGCAAAGGAGCTACCAACTCTTTAACATATACACTCTGTACTTCGCAAACTGCCCTGCGTAGGAAGCACCTGCTCCTGGAATGCCTTTCCTGCCTTCTCTGCACAGCCAATCCCATCACCCTCCAAGACCCAGGTCAACCACTGTCTCTTGCAGAAAAGCTTCTCTGATCCCCTCAGCCTACCACCACCACACACACCCCCCAACAGGAGTCTTCTCTCCATACCCTGTCAGAGCATTTTCTCCACACTGGGCCTGTAGCACTTTGCCCTTCATCCCTGGTATGTCAGCTTTGCGTACAGAGGTCCCATCTCTACCTCTACTGGACGCTGCTCACCTTGGAGGCAGAATCCATGTAAGATCCAGATCTGATCCACCCGGCACCCAGCACAGGAGGTTGGGGCTGGAAGCCCCTTCCGTTGCAGCCCCATGACCAGGGTAGCTTTGTCTGACAAGCTAAGTCTCACACATCCTCCCCTCCTGGCTTCTTTCACATGTCCCAACTTAATTGATTTAATAGAACTTTGTGGGACTCACCAACCAAGCATGAAATGGACCCGCGTGCTGCCGGGAGCCACCCAGTTAATTAAAAGGCTGCAGAAAAACGAAGATGCTGGATACGATCAAAATAAGTAATTGCCAAATTAGTCACCACCTGTGTCTTGTTGTCAACAAACAGAGCCCAGTCTTCCTTTCACTCCCTGCCTGCTCAGATTGCACAATGAGGTCTCAACTGAAAGGCAAGAGTAAGAAATGAGAGTGTTTCAGAGATAGGACGTGCTCCTGCATTTACTCTGGGGAAATTCCATCGACTCTGTTGGCATTTATTAGGCACCTACTACATATCTGACACTCTGCTGGGCACCGGAGACATGGTGGTGAAGAAGGCTTTCGTATCCAAGAGCTGAACAGGTGAGTAGGCTCATAAAGAGATGGCGAGGAGAAGAGGGGCAGCTTCGTCTAGGTCATGGGGCCCGGGAGGACATCCGGTCTTTGCTTTCAGTCTTGGTGTCTTCACCTGTGAGATGGGGATGATAACCAGGTTGATGAGGAGGAAGTGAGAGAACATTTACGTAAAGGGCTGGCTCACACTTAATGCTTCGTCATTGTTCATAGCCTTCCACCTTGGCCTTGGAGCCCATAGCATAATTCCTCCTTCAACACAAATGCTCATGGTAAATAGAGAATTAAGTACACCATTCAGGGAAACAAGACCATGGTGGAGAGCTCATATGCTCCCTTCTGTAGGCAAAACTGAGCTAAATAAATTCTGTTGTCTTCATAGTTTCCTGGTGAAATGCATCATTTCCCTTTCTATGAGCCTCAGATGGTGGCCTCTCAAATTAAAATATCTTCAAAAGTATCTAAGATCTAAGTCTTAGTTTCCCCATCTGTGAAGTGGAAAGGATGGTATCTCTCTCCTAGGGTCAGTGTGAGAAACAGATGAGATAATTTATATGTTTATTCAATAAATGTTTACTGAATGCCTATGATGTGCCAGACTGTTCTAGCTGCTGGGGTTACAGCAGTGAACAAAACAGATTTTTAAAAAATCTCCATTCTTCTAGTGGGCAAGGAAAGGTAACATATATCATTGTAAAATATAGAGCCTGTCAGGTGGTGAAATGCATGCAAAGCATTTAGTGCCAGGCATGACTTGTAAGAAATGCTCATTGTTTGTGGTGGTAAAGATAATGATCAGCATCAAGAGCAATTTACCAAAAAAAATCCGCCCCTTCCAGGTCAGGCTCCAAGGCATGTTGTGGGTGAGAGACACAGGAGGCTCTCAGTTCCCACAATCACTTAACACCATGTCATCCATTCAAAGTAAAGAAGGTCATCCTGGGGCATCAGTGTATGGCAAAGTCAACAGTGTTTCTTCCATATACTTGAGAAGAACAAGGGAAGCGACGTTTACCCTCAGTCACCCCATCTGTAACTCACTTTCTCCTTTGACTCAGTGGTCCAAATATCCCCAAAGACTTTCTCTTATGAAAAATGAAATGATGTTGGCAAAATGTATATATTCTGTGACCCTTTGCTTTCTGATGTAGAAAGAAATGAATCAACTTAGGTGTTGGTCCTTGCATTGGGACAGGGTTCAATGTTGTAAACACTCGGAGGCGGCTGACCAAAACCAGAACTTGCACCCCTGGAGCAAAGTCACTGACTTTAATTCTGCATCTGAAAAAGCAAAGAGGTGCTTAGAGTTGGCATAACCATTTTCCAGTGACAAAGCCTCATCCAGGGAAATAACGTTGCTTGACCACGAGCTCTTATAGTAAGATGAAAAGGGTGAAGAAGTGGACACACTTTTCCACCTTTCTACTCCCAACCACCTGCATCCCAGGAACCATGGTAGGGGGGAGTCTCTTTGGACAATTATGCAGCAAATCTCTGAGTTCCCTAGAGTTGAGAGTATTTCTTGTTAATCTTTGGCGCCCTAACACCTAGCGGAGTGTCAGGTGCTGATGTCAGTGCAGATGTGCTGGTGATCATTCATTTGCCCCTTCTGATCCATCCTACACCCTGCTCCACCCGGCTCTGTGCCCTGCAAGGCTGACCCGTGTGTTCCACATCAAAATGTTCCCTTGTTCTCTGGCTTCCAGTTGAGTTTGATCAATAGTGATGTCCAGGTGTTTATTCCCTGGCTTTTTCCTTGTTGGGTGGCTGTGGGTTCATAGTGTCCCAGTGAAGGCTATTTCTCCTGTCAGGGCACCTTTTCCATACCTCTCTCTCTCTGGGTTCCAGTAATTGCTCCCTCCCCTTGCACTTCAGACCTAGGAGTAGTAACATCTTCATGAGAGTGCTCAGCCTGAGCCACTGCACTACCCCTTCAATGGTTTTCTTAAATCCTGCCCTAAATTTCAAAGACAACAAATTTATTAAATGCTCCTCAAATATGCAATAGGAACTTGCCATTAGTTACCTTCCAGGATCCTGACTTAAAGAGAATGTACTCAAGAAATGTTTGCAGAATGAATTAATTGATTAATGGACTCAAATAGGATTATCCTAGTCACATATCTGTACACCATTATAATCTAGACTAGAGATCCAAAACCTGTCCAACAACAAAAATTACCTGGAGAACTTTTTACACAAACATTCTCAGGTCCTATCTCAGAGAAATCTAGAGATCGAGACTTGGCAATGTCTGTGTATAGCTTTCAGCCTATCCAGGTGAATCTGATGATCAGGATGGCATGAAGACTTCTAGTCTAGATGGCTCTCTCAGAATCCCTGGCCATCTTGGCCTAGGATTGGAGGCTGTTAAAGACTCTCGCCATTCACATTGCTCATGGTTGGTTCCCAGAATAATTGAGTCCAGTGGAAATAAAAGGACTTGTGATCTCATATGATATTTCTCTTTCTTCAGTTGGGGAAGGAGGCAAGAAGTACTGGGAAGAACTTTCTCCTATCGTGAGTAGCTACTGGCTATTGAATGAAGTGCTGAAAGGAAAGAATTATGTTAGCTTTTAGTTGAACAAGGCTTCTACCTAGAGAGCACCCATCACAAGGAATGGTGTAGCACAATCACTAAGAGCATGGTCTGGGGAATCTACTCATTTGAGTCCCAGCTTTACCACACAGCAACTGTTTGACTATGGGCCAGGCATACAGCCTTTCTGTGCCCCACTTTCCTCATCTGTAATATTCATCTACCTATTCATTCATCTTCCAATCCATCAATCCACTCATCTTCTCATCCATCTATCTACCCATCCATCTACCTATCCATCCATCCATCTACCTACCTTTCCATCTACCCACTCTCCATCTATCCATTCATCCATCCATAGTCTATGATGTCTAATGACTCCATTCGAATGGATAATCTTTATGGTTCTTTACAGTCTGAGATTCTGTAATTCCATAAAAATCAATGGACAGAGGGATTATCATATACAGAGTCAACTACAGTCTTGCAAGCCCTCTAAGAGCTTGCATCCGGAGGAGAAGATCAAGGATAAATACACATACATCTAGAGCAAAAGGCAGAAGATGATAAGTCTAAGGGAGGTGCGAGCAGCAGCATGAAGGGTGGCGCTGGTTGGGAGTAAAATGGCCTGATTCACACTGAGAAAGGCAGCCCTGTTTGTGAAATAAGTGGCAATCAAGATTGTGGGTTTGAGGGGTACCAAAAGCTGGAATCTACCTCCCCCAACAGCTTGTACCATGTTTCAAATTCCTTTCGTCTTTTGCACAAGGGCATCTCCTTCCAGATGGTCCCTCTTAAAGGCACAAATTGCCTCAAACGCATCAATCATCACCTATCTACAAGAGTAGCAACCACACCATCTGTGATTCCAGGGTCTTATTTTCCGAAGCTGAAATCATGTGGCATGTGACAAGCACACATGGAGAAAAATAAAAGGTCTATTTGGGATCTGACCTGTCTTGGAAAGTCTGCCTCATATAGCTGGGGCAGCCTTAGAATGGCCGAGCCTGAGAGATCAGGAACTCTGTTTGTGGGGAGCCTGAGAAACCTGCTTTTCACCTCCATCTTGAGGCATTGCTGGGCAAAGAGCATCCAGCAGAGAGCAAAGGGCACCCAAATAGTAAGAAGGAACCAAAAGTCAAATGAGAGCAGAGAGAGAGAAGAGGAACCTTGGGAACAGTTCGCAGTCCTGAAAAAAACGGTGAGAAATCCCCTCACTTCAACCTCCAATGAACTTGACTTGCTATATAATTATTTTCTCTCCTGGCTTTGCGTGGAGGGAATCTGCCAGACCAGCCGGCACCAGAGGCAGGGGTCTGAGGCCCTGGGAAAGGCCTGGGGCCCCTGGGGACCCTCCACTCTCCTTCTTCAAAGGGGCAGAGAATGCCTGCCCTGGGCAGCAGGGTCCCCACACTTCTGTGGAAGGAGCTCAGGGATGTAGGCTCCCACTGGGGTGGATGTGGCCACAAGAGAGCATTTGCTGAGACGCAGCTGTGCAAGGAAGGAAGCTCTCTGCTTCTATGAGTTTGACTATCTTAGATTCTTTTCATTTCTAAGGCCTATCTTCTAAGTCAGCTTCTCCATTCTTACAGGTCAAATGCTGCCATTCATTCCTCTGGGGGTCCTACAACGCTTGATGTTTACCTCTAATTTGACATTTAAAGAATTTGCTATGTGTTGCTTTTCCTATGTATGTGAATCTCTCCCTCCCTCCTCTAACTTCATTGCAAACAGGAAAACAGTAGGATCCCAAAGGTACAGTGCTGGCCATGTGGTTTCTCAGTAAGTCTCATATAATAATCATGGTTTTGCTTGTTCAAACAGCAGGCCTTACATGGGACTGTATTATATTATCATTCACAAGTGGGTAATAAAGAAAGCTGTGCTGTTTGAAGTTCTTCAAGGTTCATAAGTCTATCTTACGGATAGAAATACCTTGGTAAAATTTGAATTTCTTGTTCTCCTCTTAGTTAAACAATTGAACTAAACTAAGTCAAACTAAAAGGACCTCAGAAATCATCCAGTTTAATGTCCTCATTTTACAGACAAGATTATACAGTTTTAACTCAGTCAACTCTCCAGCTAGGAGTGTTACCAAGCTACAAATACAGTGAGAGTTCTGGGCGCCTCTCTCCTCCCTTTGCCCCGACAAGGGGCAGTCAATGGAGCCCAGGGCACATTCAGGGCACAGCATCATGCGCCAGGTTCTCATCCAACCCAGGAGATGGGTGGCAACTCCCCTACTCCCCTGGCTCATCGGGGGAGAAGACTGGGCAAGCAATCTTTCAACTCTTTACAGACTTGGATTTTTTTTTTTCTTCTCTGTCCAGATTAGTCATTTTAAGAAAAAGGGAAAGGAAACCACTTGTCACTTCTGGGATTAGTCACACACACGTGTTCAGTGTCAAACCAAATCACAATCAACACCCTGATTAAGACTTCTTTCTTTGCAAGAAGGATGGGAAGGGAGCGTTAATGAGTGTCCATCCTCGAAGAGCCCAGCAGGCACGTTATTAGAGAGAGAGGAGAGCTACCCACCCAGCATGTCACCGTGAAGCACTAGGTGACTGTCCTGAAAGGTTAAAACCGGTGACAGATGCTCTGGGGGAGGATGGGCCTAGGGGAGACGTGAGAGGAAGAGGACCCACTGCAGCCACCGTCACATGAGAAAGTCCAGCCAGCGTGGACGCTAACATACACTCGTCTCAATCATTTTCAATTCTGGCATTGTCACTGTGGGGTGAAAAAGCCGAGCCTCTGTTCTGTTTGTTCACAGAATTAAGCCCGGGATGTCTAATGAGACAGCCTTGACCGGCACAGTGTCTTTGCTCATCCTCCATTGTTTCATTGGGTTCTCATGACTGGGAGAGAGGACAGGGGTATGATGCCCATTTAAGAGCGAGGACACTGAAGCACAAAAAAGTTTAGTCCCTTTCCCAAGTTTAGGCAGGAGGTTGGTGTAGAGCAGGGACTCAAACCCAGTCTTCTGTCTCCCTAATTCGGGAATCTTCTGAGGCACTGAGAAATGAGGTATGGTGAAGCTGGTGGTGGTCCTTCAGAAGACGGAGGGACTTCCACCTAATGGTATCCCCCAGCACAGCAACAGAAACCCTGCAATCACATGCACACAAATGCACACACAGTCTCAGCTGAGAAGAGGGGCAGGAGGGCTCTCTCCTGGTGGAGAAGAGTCTCCCCTCAATGTCGCTGGGTCTCACCTTTCTCCTACGCAGCTTCTTGTGGCCACCCCAATATTATGCCCCAGAGTTATCCTCCTTTCCCTTAAATCTCTGGTCCAAACTGAGCCAATAAATTCTTTCCCCAAAGCAGAGCTGAGATAACCAGTGGAAATGCACAGGATAGTTATGACTAGTAACTAGAGAATTGTGACCAACAATAAAAAGAGTGTCACAACAGCCGCATTTCCACAGGAGCAGTGTCTGAGAACCTCTGAGAGAGCTACAGACTTGCCCCCAGAAGGCCAGAGCCTCCTGCCGGGCACCTGTTTCCCGGGAGCTTATCTCCAGTTGGGCATCAGTGCCCAAGGACTGATGTGATCAGTGTCTGCACTTGCGATGTGAGAACACTGACCTCTGCCAATCTCATAGGATCCCTGCGAAAATCAAGGAAAAGAGGCCAGATGAGACATCTTCAAAGTTGATCAACTATAAGCTGTTTCTTTTGATGGATTTGTGTTTGTTTTCACCTTGATCTTTTGCTCTTGGACACAATTCATCATATGGATCAGGAGAAATGTGTCAGAACCCCAACAGACACCTCCAAAAGAAGAGACACCTTTAAATGATGGTTTAAAGGCGAGGCTGGCAGGGGATAGGACTTCCTTCTACTGTGCTTGTAACCCTCTGACGAAGGCAAATAATTTAATGCACTCCAAATCTCAAGTCAGAAAAGAAAAGGCCCACATTCACCCGTCAGGTTTCCCTGCCAGCAACTGATGGCAGCCTCAAGCCTCTTTCCCCCTCACTTGGGGGTGTGAAGTGAGTAGCAGGCGGTGGCCTTGCTGAGGAGACCTTTCAAGGATCTCCAGGAGGTCTGCCCTTCATTCAGTGTGTTCACCTAAAAGGGTCTCATATCTCCAGGTATATGCCTGCTGGAGCCACACTGCCTGCCTGCCTTCGTCAACTCCAGATTCAAGTGTAAGAGTCTCTGCAATGGGGACTCTCCTCCTCTCAACCCTCCTAGCACTTGGACCTAGAAGTGGACCCAGAATGGAGTAGGAGAATTTAGTAGACATTGTTGGCTCTTTGAATGAAGGAATGTGAGTCTGAAATGTCAGGGCCCAAGATTTTCCCTGGGTTGTGCCTGTTATGTACTTAACAGATACTCCAGAAACAGTTAATCAGGGAATGTTTTTGTTAAATTATAATAGTTACCACTGAAAAATATCTATTGTGTACCATGTGCTTTACAGATATTACTTCTGGAGATAATCATGGAAGGTAGATGTTCTTATCCCCATTCCACAGATGGTAAAACTGAAACACGGGAGGTTACTTTATCTCAACACTGAGTCACTGATTGATGAGGCTGCAACTTTGCCTCTAGCTTGATTCCAAAGACAGGCCCCCTTCCAACTTGCCAATTGCTTGTCTGTTAATGTGCCCAGCTGTCATTCTACTTACCTATCCCGCCCCACCCATCACCACTGTTCCAGAGAAAATGTCTGAGGCAACTCGATGAGCAATTGATACTACGGATCTTTCTCTCTCTAGAATCCTTTGTTTAGAAAGATCATCCACGTGGGAGTGAAAACCTATGACCACTATTTAATTAACCAACAAGTACCGATCAAACTTCACCACGCACCAAGCACAAGGACTATGGGGAGATACTTCTAAGATACCTCAGACAGTCATTGTACAAAAGAGCTGAGTTGGAGAGACAGAAATAGCACACATAAGAATAAACTGGCATAATAAAAAGAGAGCATTTAATTATTAGCCACATCACAAGCCCTGTGATGTCTTCAGTGCCTAGGCCACATCTATCTGCACCTCCTCACTGCTGACAAAACAGTCATTGACGGTTGAGTAAATATCAGAAATCGCTAGACATTACCCAGAGCCAAAACAGGGAAAAAAATGACATCAAAGAAATGGAGTAAATCCAATTTTTATCAAAGAGCAGGCAATAATTAAATAATCTCGAGACACTTTTCTTTTTTTTACTTAGCATAGTTCTGAAGCAATTCTGAAAGAATCCCCACTGAGTCTTGACCAACAACAACGTCACTAAAACAGGAGACTCCATTCTCAAACAGATGTATTAAAGAGGGAAATACTCACTTGGATTTATAAACTCTGGGATGCTAGTTTAAAAAAATAAGGTCAATCTACTTTATCACTGAATCAGGGTAATTTTTAACTTTAATGCATAAGAAACTGTGTAGAAACAGGCTTCATGCGTTTGGAATGTCTTGTCT
Organism: Equus quagga; assembly: GCF_021613505.1. Lineage (NCBI taxonomy): Eukaryota > Metazoa > Chordata > Mammalia > Perissodactyla > Equidae > Equus > Equus quagga. Next base: position 17,131,013 of record NC_060282.1, on the reverse strand, counting down.
CTGTATTTGGAAAACAGAGATTGTTAATACCCAGGAAGACAGACCCAGGTAAGACACTGGTCAAATAGCACTCCTCGAAGGCAGGGAATTCTTTCTCAACATGGCAAAGATTTCCCCTCCCTTCAGGCTTGTAGAAATGCCAGCTTCCATGTTGGTAGAGAGCTTTGGGGACTGGATGAGGCTGATTCTTGTGTTTATTTGTTTAAAGAAGATTGCGTTCTGAAGGCAGGAAAATCAAGGCCAAGTCTGCATGTGTCCAGGTGCCTGACTGCCTCCAAAGCTTCGTTCAAGTCTATGGCAGAGTTTCTCCATTTGGGCTGCTATTGGAATCACCCTAAGAGCTTAAAAATTCCGAGTGCCCAACCCCCCCAGGGCAATTACATCAGAATCCCTAGGACGGGATCCAGGCAATTCCATGTGCAGCCCAGGTTGACCCCACTGCCCCATCAGTTGTCACCCCCATGCCCAGGTTTTACCAGGATGTTGTGCCATCAAAATTCAACAGCAGCCAGCATCACACCATAACCTGGAGGGGTAGCACCCCAGGGTCTGTAGTCAGCCCCCAGTGTGTGAATCCTGCCTCGATTACAATTCTAGTTACAACCCTAAGTCATGGGCAGAATGATAAATATTTCTGTGCCTCCATTCCCTAATCTGTAAAATGGGGATTAAACCTTCATTGGGGGTATTGTGAGAATTAAATGAGGTAATATACATAAGACACCTAGCGTACTGTCTGGCACAGAGGGCACTCAGTAGTCATGACTTCTGAAATCTCAGTATTCCATCCTGAGTTAAGAGAAGAGGACAGAGGATGAACCGTGCTTGACGATCAGAGAGGAATTAGCTATGATTTCTCTTTCTTCTCTCTTCCTTCCAGTAACTACCCCCTCAGGGTTTGAGCTGGGGCACAAAAAGGCTTACACATCTGTCCTAGTGGCAAACTGACCTTTAAAGACAGCCCTGGAAGGCAGAGGTGGTGGAGAAGGACCCCCTGGGAGAGGCACCATGGCTCCTGGACTTTTCAGGAGCTTTGTCTGTCTCCAGGGACAGGGAGGGCATCGGTGAGGTGTTCTGGACCTGAGAGGCTCTGAGGAAGAGGAGAGCCTCTCTGTCTTCCTGCCCTCCTGTGTGCAGAAGTCACCACGAGCAGATTCAGATGACAGGAAGGACAGATATTCATGACCCAGCTTCCTTTTTTCTCAGAAGCGTAGATGCTGAATCATAGTAAAAGTTCTGTGATTCAGATTTTATAGTGAGATAAGAAAGGTCACACTAAAACAGTAATCTTTAAGTTTTAACGGAAGTCACTGCTTTTTTGAACACATATTTTAACTCCAGCTACCAGCTAACAAATCGTAGGCCACTGAAAAGTGGTTTTATTGGAAGGGGATCAATTCAGCATCCCTGATGTATGCAGATGCTTGGTGTGCATTATCTTAGCATCTTAGACTGAGGCTTATGGACAAGGAAACACCAGCTCAAGGTCACTCAGCTGGCAAGTGCTGGATTCCAGAGACAAGGGTTTCCGTGGCTCTCAAACCTGAGCACATGTCAGAATTGCCCAGATGACTTGTTAAACAGATAGCTGGGCCCCACCCCCAGAGCTTCAGATTCAGGAAGTCTGGGACTGGGACCAAGAATTTGCATTTCTTACAAGCTCCCAGGTGATGCTGATGCTGCTGGTCGGGGACCACAGTTTGACAACACCTGCTTTATGGCCATCACGTCCATTACATAAACCTCAAGCATGAAGAAAAGAGGAGGAGGAGTCCTTAAGAATAACTCTTAAAAGAGGTTGTTAGGTTTTCCCCCTCTCCCATGCACACCCTTGTTGACACTATTATTTGTTGAGCAGATGTATTCTTCAAAGACAGCAGAAGGATTCTGCTTGGTCCAGATCCAATTGCACCCTCCAGAGCATCTGCGGAAGGAGGACCAAGGCTTCGCCAGCCTCCCAGAGTGGGTGACTGGGTTCCCTGCGGGTCTTTTCTTGGGCCAGGTAAGGAAAAGTCCAGGAAAAGGAGAATAAACCAGCCCCGAAATGCAGGCACAGCACTCTCGACCTCTGCAGGAGCCCTTGGTAACCACTGAAGCTTGATGGCAATTTGTGGCCCTTAACACTGAGCCGGGCTCAGGTGACCTCAGAAAGCCCTTTCTCTGATGTCTGTTTGGTTTCCTAGCAACCTAAACATTAAGAAACAGAGATGAAAACAAAGGGTTCTCAAAGAGCATCCCCTGCTCGCTACCCTCACCAGGTATTGAAAGGGATTTCTGCAGAATTAGAAGTTTCAACTGGCGCCACACATGAGGTCTGTGATCCTGATCCACAGGCTAAACATAAAACCACAGGCTAATTAACACGGCGCCCCTCACAATCAAAGCGGCGCAAAAATGCCACTGCAAATGAAGCGGCGTAACTGCGAGCTGCTGGCAGGAAGACCAGCTCAGCGTGCAATAATCTGAAATAAAACCCGTATTCTAAAGCTTAAGGCTTTGAGAAATACATGTCATGGCATTTTTTAGCTGACAATATTGTGAAGTGATTGCCTCCTGTCCAAGAGCATGAATGGACCAAAATGGCAAGAAATGCTACCCCAGTGAGATTTCTAGTCCATTAGGTGATGATGGAAGGTGTGAATGTTTGGAAAGAAAGTGAGAGTGTGGGCTTTGCAGGCAGTCCTGTGTTCAAGTCCCAGCTCAACCGTTTATCAGCAGAATGACCTTGGACATATCACCTAATTCCCAAGTCCAAACCCTCAGCAAGCCCTTTTAGGTCCACTCGCAAAAGATGTCCTAAGTCTGTCCACTTCTCTCATTTCCATTGCTACCCACCACGTGCAAGCCACCACTATCTCTAGGCTGGATTACTGCAATAACCTGCTAACTAGTCTCCTTGCTTCCATAGTTACCACCCAACACTCCATTCTCCACTCAACAACAGAAGCAATCTTTTTTTCCCTTTAATTGTGGTAAAACATGCATAACGTGAAATTTTCCATCTTGATCATTTTTAAGAAGTGTTAAATATATTCACATCATTGTGCAACCAATCTCTAGAACTTATTTTTCTTGCAAATCTATAAGTCTGTGGGGCCAGCCTGATGGCATAGTGGTTAAGTTCATACACTCCACTTCAGCAGCCCAGGGTTTGTGAGTTTGGATCCTAGGCATGGACCTACACACTGCTCATCAAGCCATGCTGTGGAGGTGTCCCACATACACAATAGAGGAAGACTGGCACAGATGTTAGCTCAGGGCCAATCTTCCTCACCAAAAAACAAAACAAAACAAAACTATAAGTCTGTGCCCATTAAACAACAGCTCTCTATTTCCCAATCCCTACAACCCCTGAGAACCTGTCTCAGTCTCTGAAAGAAGACTGGACTATTCTAAGTACCTCACATAAGTGGAATCATACAGTGCTTGTCTTTTTGTGACTGGCTTATTCCACTGAGCATAATTACTCAAGGTCCTTCCATGTTGCGGCATGTGTCAGCATATCCTTCCATTTTAAGGCTGAATAATATTCCATTGTATGTAGAGACCACATTTAGCTTATCCATTCATCTGTCAATGGACCTTTGGGTTGCTCCCACCTCTCAGCTATTGTGAATAATGCTGCTACGAATATGCGTGTGCAAATATCTCTTCCGATACTAAATACCTGCTTTCAATTCTTTTAAAGATGTACACAGAAGTGCTATTGCTGGATCATATAGTAATAATATTTTTAGCTTTTTGAGGAACCACCATACTGTTTTCCATAGAAGCTGTACCATTTTACATTCCCACTAACAGTGCAGAGTGATCTTTTAAAGACCTCAGCACTGTTGACATTTTGGGCTGGGTAACTATTTGTTGTATGTGTGAGGGGGATCTGTTTCCTGTGATGTAGGGTGTTTAGCAGCATCCCTGGCCTTTACCCGATTAGATGCCAGTAGTACCCCCACCCCAAATTGTGACAATCAAAATGTCTCCAGATATTGCCAAAAGTTTCTCACGGGAAAAAATCCCCCTGGGTTGAGACCCACTGAATCAGATCCACACACCAGCCACCATTATCTCTAGTCTAGATTACTGCAGTAACCTGCTAACCATGGTTATCCTCAGTTTAAACCCTTCTGGAGTCTTCCAAATATGCTTAGAATAAAATCCAAACCCTCCTATGGTCAAGAGAGCTCTCAAGACGTGCCCTGCCCATTTCTTAGACCTAATTTCCTCTCATCTCCCAGCTGCTCACTGGGCTTCACCAGTGACTTTCTTTGGTCCCTCAGGCACAACAGGATTATTCCTGCCTCAGGGCCTTTGCATTTACTGTTCTCATTGCCTGGTGTTCCTAGGTCTTTGCTGTTCACATCGCAACTCATATATTACCTCGTCAGGGAAGCATTCCTTCACCTAATCCAAGAAGCCACTCTCCAAAATAACTCAGCTACAGTATTTGGAAGCTTAAAACTTTGAGAAATATATGTCTATAAATCATTGTATTTTTTTAGAAGACAGTGTTGTGGTTGTTTTCTTCATTTTCTTTATCACCATCTGAAAGTATTTTGTTCTTTTTTTGTTTATTATTTATGGAATAAAAATACAATTTATCAGCCAAATTGGGACATTTTGAAAGTGATAGGACATGCTAAAAATAACCAACAGGTGTTAATGATCCCAGACAACCCGGGGACTTAGGGTACCCTAAATATCCATCTCCTAGACTAGGATGTGAGCTCCATGAGAACAGGGAATTGGCCTATTTTGTTCATCGCGTGTCCCCAGCACTTGCAGGAGGTGCTCAGTAAACATCGCTGAATGAAAGTCCAAACTTTGTGACCTCAGTGACTTCAACTATGAAACAGCCTAGAGGCTGTTGTCAGGAAAACGGGATCCCAAATGTGCTATCAGATCTCAATAAAATGCTCATTTCCTTCTGTGCTATTTCCATAGAAGAATAAAGCTCTAGAACTAAAGAGAACTTAGTCCCTGCAAGTGGAATCCCAGAACGGAGACGATGGTATTTAGTCCAGTGTTTGTTTCTCAATCCTGGCTGAACATGAGAATCCCCAGGAGCATGTTTATAAAATACCAGTGCCCAGGCCCCACGCCAAGCCGACTGAGATGAAAGCTCTGGAGGAAAGGCTCAGGCAGGTGAACAGTTTTTAAAGTTTCTTGTGGGATTCAGATGCAGAGAGAGTGCTGAGGCCCTCCAGTCAGGTCTAACCTACTAATTTCACGGATAAGGAATCAGGCTCAGAGAGGAGATCTCCCCGTGGCTACACATGCTGCATGGCAGAAACTGTGCTGGACCCCAGGTCTCCTGGCTCCTAGCCGGGCCTCTGTCCACTCTACCAAACGGCTCCTTGCCAGCAGGTGTAGCTTTCCAGCCTCTGAAAGATCCTGAGGACATGCTAGGAGAGGACCTGGGCTTGCTAATGAGCCCCAGTCATCTGTAGGATCAACGAGTCAAGCTCAAAGCCAGATTAGGATCCTGCTGGATCACCCTGATCATCGGCCACCTCAAAGCAGTCAGCATGGGCACTGTCATGGTCAGTCTCTATTTGCCCCTGAGATTCACTCTCTACCCTCAACACCTCCTCAATGCCCAGGGAGCTGACCTTTAAGTGTTGAGTCACCCAGGCTCCTGCAGTATCTAGTTCAGTTCAGCCAATGGGTGACATCAGCAGGAGATCAGACGATGGGAAGAGAGTCTGGAAATGAAGTTAACGTCGCTGGATTCCCTGAGGATGACCTGAGTAGATGAATCGGACGCCCCCAGCTGACTATTCCACGTAGTCAGGATACAATAAATAGCCTTCTTTCTGACATACGATAAGCCAAAAAAACTGTCCAGTCTTTGGGGGAGGAAAACAGAGATTAGCTCATATTTGTAGCAAAGGACTGACACAAAAGAATCATTCAGTTAAACAGAACCACAAAAAGCACAAAAATAAAAAATGAGTTCTGTTCGCGGTTCCCCCTGTTTGTTGTTCTTGTTAATAATACCTTTCCTCTCTGGTACAGGGCCAGCTTCATTTTTATTTTCCTAATCTATTTACTTTATAAACAACAGAGCTTTTCACAATCTCTTGCAGGGCTTTCAAAAGCATTCCTATACTTAGAATAATGCTTTTCCAACCGCCAACAAAGTGACTTCCCTGGGAGGGAAATAAACTGGAGTTGTGTTCCAAGGATAATGATGTGTTCCCAGCTTCCCAAGCTTGATCACAGCCTTTGAAAGTGCGGGGGCCTCTTCTCAGAAGGGGACAGCAGCTACGTGCTCCCAGTTTGACCTGAGTGGAAGAATCTAATGAAGCCATAGCGGTTAGTGGAGTAAGAAGTGAAGAGGCTGGGCTGCTCCAGGGTCAACTCACCACTGCTGAGTGTTGTTGGAAGTGTCACTGAATCTCTTCATGCCTCAGTTTATTCGTGTGTAAAATAGGAATAGTGACCATGTTTACTGTGAGAACTAGTGGTGGACAGTGAATTCTGTTTGGGTTTCTGGCCCTGAGGGGACCATGAGGAAGGGAGGGGACTGATGAGGATCGGCAATAATGAATGTCGAGTTCTTGGCACATAGTAGATGATTGATAAATAGTGGTTATTATATCTTCATAGGATTTTGTGAGTGTTGAATGTCATGATGTGTAAAACTAACCAGGTGATTCTAGGCACGTAGTTGAGGTTCAACAAATGGTGCAATATATTTGAAAGCAGGTCTAAGAATTTCTGTGAAAAAAGCTCAAAAGTAAAGCACCGCCCTGAGCTTGACTTGAATTATTCTAACACCCATGCTGCCCTTGGACAGTATCCTCTGGGGTCACCTTCTTCTCATCAAAAAGAACAGCTGGGGTCTGACAGACACAGCTTAAGAGTGATAACGATAAAACCTGTCAGGAAAGTTAAAATTTTTATTGGCTATAGAAAATGTGAAACTCCAGACACTTTTCAAACTTTATATTAAATTCCAAATTAGTTGAAAGTTGGAGTGCAACATTGGAAGCAGAATTTTGTAGCCTTGATTTGTGGATTGTTACGTCTCTGTATTCTTTTCTTGTAGGAGATGTTGCATTCTGGAGCACTGGGCTAGGAGGCAAGAGCCTGGGGCCTAGTTCTGGCCCTACCATGAGTTAGTTGTGTGACCTTGGGTCCCTGGTTTCTTACCTGTCATACAGGGTAGTTGGGCTGGATTGTAAGTGTATGACTTTCCATTTTCCCCAAACTTGACATGGCTAGGGGGAGAGGTGGTGTTATTACTGACTATGAAGCCCCTCAGTGAGTGAGGTGGGATGGTGGTGAAGTCCCCCCACGGAGCCAAGGAAGGGACCCCACTGCCTGCTGAAAGGTCTCCCCCACCAAGAATTCCGGAAAACTAGAAGGGGGGCTGGGAGTGTGTAGGGTATGGGGGCAGTATGGGCTTGTGGAGGCAACAACTGGCTCAGAGAGAGTGATCGACTAGGACAATTACTGACATGAGAAGTCAAACAGGATGAGCACAGACTGGCAACAGATTTAGTGATGTGGAGTCTTGGTGGGCTTGACTAGAACTCTTTTGGTGAAGAGGTGGAGATAAAAGCCTGACTGACAGGGGTTCAGACGACACTGGAATGAGAGGAATTAGAGATGGTTAGCTACACTTTGGAGGAGTTTTGCTGTAGGTCTAGAAGATCATTGTTAGGAATGAAAGAGAGGAGATATGTAAACACTTAGAATAGTGCCTGTCACATAGAAGTGTTGAAACATATTAGCCAATATTATGATTTTCTATTTTCTCATCTAATCCTCACCACATCCTTGAGAGGTCTAAAGGTCATGCTTTATCCAAGTTTGCCGTGAGAAAACTGAGGCAGATGAATATGGTGACTTCCTCGAGGTCTCCCATCTAGTTCGTTGGTTTACCCAGCCATCCCACACTTGCCTGTTGAGTGCCTGCTGTGTAATGGGATAAAGAGATGGCGAAAGAGTGGAGCTAGGAGCCAGGTCTCCTGGTCAACAGACCCATACCCTTTCAAATAGATTAGGGAAAAGTTCCTAAAGTGTTTAAACTAATCTTTGTTACTAAATGCGTGAGTTACAAATCATCAAGGCAACTCAACTCCCTGACTCCTCAAAGAGTTGTCATTCTAGGAATGGATACATTTATTTGATCTTCTTCATTTCTTTAAATGTATACAAAGCATCTTCTACTAGAGGACCCAAAACCACCCTTCATACTATATTCTTAAGCTGCTATGAACTGAGAGTCAAACAGTCATAAGGACTGACCTCCTTTCTCATGGACAACCACCATCATCATCTTTATACTATGTTTTTTGGGCTCTAGAAACCTATCAAAAGTTGGCCTCTTGGCAGAGACTCCAGAGAAAGAGGTTAATTAGTGATCATTCTTCGGTTCGTTTAGACGCAAGAAAAGCCATCCTTTGGGAATGGAGCTGAAATTCTTAGTACCTCAACCATCCATCATTGTCAAACGGCCAGGATTTAATCAATTACTTAGCACTGAAAAGGTTGAACATCCAAGTGTAATTCATCTCTTTGAACTTTATTACCAATGTTCTCTTTCTCAACCTCTTGAGTAATCCAATTTCTCTCACCAAGGAAATTTAATGTGGAATCAGAGAAGAGGTACCAATTAATCCTCCCACCCACCACCACTATCACCATGATGCTGTCTGCAGGCAGAAAAACACTTAAACTCTTTCAAATGCAATCCATGCTTACTGAGTCTAGGGAGCTTTCTAGCTTCCTTGGGACCCGTCTCTATCAGGGTCTCTTCTCTGACATGCAATGGAATAGCCAGAGATGAGGTTGGCCTGCCTGGCTACTAGCAAAGCTGAGATTCCAAACCCCAGGCCCTGCTTTCAAGAACTACCTGCACTAAACCATAGCCCAGTGGTTATAAGCTGGGGCTATGGAGTGGGCCAGGCTGGAGTCCAAATCCCAGGGGTAACATCTACTTTTGGTTTGACTTTGGGTCTACCTCAAAGGGCAGTACTGAGTCAAGAAGGTAATGTGTGGTGTATAACCCGTTCGCATAGTTCCAGCACTCAATAAATAGTGTAATAATTATTCATTAATATCATTACTTTACACAGATGAGGACCATTTAGAAGGATTAATACAGCAAACTCAGTTTAAACACATATATCACTGGTTAAACATATGTCACCTCAATGTGACTCTCCACACCACTAGATATGATTGATATTTGTATTCAGATTCTGTCACGTGTGTGTCCTCTGTGACTGGCGCTGTCTTAGAGGGGGAGCCCTCTGGGGTCAGTGGCCTAGCAAATTCGCCATGGAATCTCTCATTTAGTGGAACAGTCTGTTCCCCTTCCCTTTTTCATTTGCTCGCCTTGGTTTGATAGTCCCAAGGTGGAGGTATTCTTCTGCCTGGGTCTGATATTTGGAAATTCCTCAGACTCCTGTCCCATCACAGTCCTCTAGACAGGTTTGACTTAGAGCCAAGGGCCCAGACTGGAGGACGGGGTGCTGTCTATTTCTTGGTGAGCCTCTGATGCGTCTCTGGTTAGATTTCTGTCTGGCAGGTTGCAATCCACCTTCCGGCAGCCATTCACTCCTCCCTTAGAGTACAATCTCCTTTTCCCCTATGGTGCTCAGGGGGGCCATGCTACTGGCTGAATCATGTCCCCCCCAAATTCACAGGTCGCAACCCTAACCCCCAGTACCTCAAAATGTGACTGTATTTGGAGACAGGACCTTTCAATAGGTAATTAAGTTAAAAAGAGGCCATTAGGGTGAGACCTAATCGAATCTGACTGGGGCCCATAGACACCAAGAAGAGAAAATTTATGACACGGAGAGACACCAGGCATGCACACACATGCAGGGAAAAGGCCATGTGACAACACAAGAAGAAGATGGACATCTGGAAGCCAAGGAGAGAGGCGTTAACCCTACAGATGCCTTGATCTTGGACTTCCAGCCTCCAGAACAGTGAGAAATAAATTTCTGTTGTTTAAGCTACCCAGTCTCCAGTACTTTGTTATGGAGACTGGAGATGACTAATACAGTCTATTTGTATTCCCAACATCTGGAATCTTCTACGACATCAGCTCACGAGTTAAGATAAACCACGCTGACTCATTTCTATGATGGCTTTGGGAAATTCTGTTTCCAACCAATTATATTTAGGATGTCACATGACAGTGGCCAGGATGGAAGAGCCACAGCACTTGAGAGCTCACTTTTCTTCCGGCCTCTCATTCTTCCTGAAGAGACACGGGGGCTCTGAAAAGTGAGGCTGGAGCAGATGGTTACTTCTTGTTCACATTTTGGCTTCTTCTCCTGGACAGGATTCTTCCATACATTCATTTCCAGTCACTTCACTGGAATGCTCCCTCATGAATATGCAACAAACCACTCACAAAAGGAATTCACAGTTTCCAGTCCCAGTTCCTACACTTAGCACAATGTTTCACATCTGAGGCACTGTGGGGAGCTCTACCTTGTAGCTGTAACTTTCAAATCTAAACTAAAAGCCCCTTGGATGTGTCAGAGCCCCCCATATCCCATACATTACATTGAACAACCTGGGGAGAGGGGGACAACTGCATAGACTACATGCAAATAGGATTCTCTCTAAGGGTGTGGGGTGCACAACCTGCACAGCTGTACAAAGTGGCCCTGGCAGAAACCACGTCTCATACAATTCATCTCCCTCCTAGCCTCACTCTGAGCGACTAAAATGCCCTCTATACACATTAATGATGTGCTGACATTTCTAAGCGAAGTATTTTCCTTCAAAGAGAAAAATAGTAAAAGTCACCAAGGAAAGAAAAAGGCTCTGGTGAATATGAGATCAATCCTGCCATTCCTAGGATCACACTGTGGCCACTCGGACAACTGGGAATTACCCGGTAGAGATGAAATGGCTCCATTTATGCAGTCATCTCTGGGAAGGGGAGAGATTGGGTGCTACGTGAGATTCTGATGTTCCTGCCTCAGGCCATACGTTTGAGCATCCCTTTAACCCTTTCATTTTTCAGGCTTAGTAATGACTTTGTTCTCAGACTGCTATTTTCATAGGAACCACTACATACATCCAAATTCATTTACTGCTTTAGGAGCAATGATGGCCTTGGTCCTTAGAGCTGGTGAAGATGAGCCGGGGCAGCAATGTGCTGCGGAGGGTTGTGATCAGGTTGGTCTTGGAGAGAAGCATCCATCTTGGGGCTTACGGTCACGCACCACTTCTGAGACTGAGACACAAGTCAGAATGCCTGTTAGTCTAAGACGAGAAGTACGACTGTCAACCAGCCCAGCTGTCCACTTCAGCACCTCTCGACTGCCTTTCCCCGTAAACCAAACACCTGGACATCAACCTTATAATCAGAAGCTTACTTGATGAGTGGGATGCCAAGTAGATGTGTTGGTAGGTTGATACATAATAGGATGCACCTGACCATGAATAGGAATGGTGACGCCCAGAGGGTGGCAGACAGTCTCCCCTGGACAGTGTTTGAAAGGCTCAGCCCCCTCCTGGCTCTTTGAGGATTTTCTTGGTTCTGTTCTTCAGCCTGACTCTTACCTTCGGTTCACACAGGCGTTCACCAAATCATGAACTACAGGTGAATAGCTTCTGGTAAGCAGATTCTAAAGACTCCTGCTGTGTCCCCTTAGGATCAGGTCACCTCGATTAGTCTCCTGTAGTCTCAGACTCCTCGGTTTCTCACCAACAGATAGTTGTTTGGTTTACTCCTAACCTCCGTGTATAGGTTTTCCTAATTTAACTCCCAAACAGAAACTTTTTCATCTGAGTTCCCAGGAGAACATCAAGTTCACGGCCCCCTTTCAGCCTCTCTTTCCTGCTCTCAAAGAGCTGTTGAGAGACAGAATGAGATGATGCACGTGACATTCCGATGCTGGTGCCGGGCACAATGGAGGACTCAGTAAGCATTGTTCCCTGGTTCCAGGGGTAAGGAAGTGTGTTTTGGAGCTCTGCATATCCAGTCACATTGTCATAGGGAAAGGGGGCAGATGTGACGTCCCCAAGAGAAGTTCTGTTGAGTGATTGTGGGAATCCAAACCCAGCCCAACCCCAAGCCCTAAATTGGATTTGAAGCACAGGAACATCTCTCAGGGGACTGTGGGAGTGACAGACCTCGTGGACGTGGATCCTCAGAGGAGGGCAGCGCTGGCACCTTGCTGTCCTGACCAGTGCTCAACCTAATGGGGACAATGGTTGATTCTCCCAGCTGACGCTGAAGCTCTGACCAGATTGGTCTCTAAGAAAACCTCTAACTCAGAGTTTCAGAGATAGCCAAGGACCCAAGAGAAATTCAGCTTCCATGTGATGTGTGTTCCAAGATGGTGAACATGGTTGGACATCTTTGCCTCCTGACCTCGGGAGCATCGATAAGGCCTGATGTTCACTACCCAGAGACGGAGGAGAGAATGCAAAATGGAAATAGAACAATTCGCTTTCACTTTTTAGTGAGAAAAGAGAATTACAAGGCACTCCTCTCAGGGGACATTTTACCCATAAGTGTCCGGGGCCTGATGAGGAGGGTGCCAGCCGCATCTTGCATCCTCAAACTGCAAATCACTCACTATGGACAGGTGGGGCAGCTGGAGAAACTGGTTGATGCTCATGATTCACATATTCCATCCAGAGCCTACAAGCTTGAAACATGGTCTTCGTGGAGAAAGGGATGACCCTTCCCTTTAGGAATGAAGATAGAGAGCTGGAGTCCAAGGGCCTTTCCAAGGAGTAACTCAGCAGAAGCAGTTCTTTGCACCTGTCACATCCTGCACATTAGGTGTGGTGTTATGCATGTGTAACCTCATCTATCTCTAGAGCAACAGCAGGAGGCAGGTGTTAGTGCCCCATTATCCAGAGGGAAGACTGAGGTTTGTGTGGGTAAGTAGTTGATGGGCTCAAGGTCAACAGCTGGGAAGCAGCTAGACCAGCATTTGGACCCAGATCCATCGACCACTTTCCACTTGGCCACGCTGTCAGCAGCTGCAGGAAAAGTCTGCAACAGCACGTATTGTGTAAGATTTCCTCAACTTTGTAACCTCCCTGTGCTTTTTATTTAGGTCTCTCCACTGTCTGTGTCCCCACTGCGATTAGTTGAGAATAAAAACACCTTCAAACAAGAGGAGCCCATCTGCTTGTCCTTAGAGGCAACAAGAAGAGAAATCTCTCATGATCAGTGGGGCTGGAGTGGGGAAAGGTAACATCTAAGGGGTGAGATACTAGAGCCTTTGAAAACACAGAAAGGGAGAGTCTGGGAGTCAGGCCAGGAGCAGCTGCACCCCAGGGGCTCAATGGTAGAAAGACCTAGGCCACCACACGCGATGTTCCCAAAGGCATAAATAAAGAAATCTTTATCTAGAGAAAAGAAAGTCAAAGGTCCCCTGGTAATTGAGGGCCCTGGTCATTTCATGGACATTAGCACACACACATGCAAAGAGTCTGCCCTTTTTCAGAAAAAGTGATACTTTTTGGATTTTGACAATATCATTTACTTTTTTAAAAGCCCCCATGGTTGTTTTCATCCTGGAAATACCTGGTCTGAGGCTGGGCCAAGAGAAACCACAGTCAGGTTACCCCTGATCCTTCGGGTGCTCCTCTTTCCTCCTCACCCAGTCTCACTTTATCATATGACCCAAGAGGGTTTGGGGAGACAGGTTTGGCTCCTAGTAATATATCTATCCCTTGGGATATTTAGCTCTAACCACTCCAAACCTCCCCAAGCTAATCTTTGCTCCCTCTGGTATGTAGAGGATCCAACATTATCAATGGGTCTGCTTTAATGGAATGTGTTCACACCAGGGAAGAGCCCATCTCCATGCTGCCCCCAAACTGGGCCCGCTAGCCAGGGCCAGCCCCTGGACTCCAGGAAGGCACAGCTTTCAAGACTCAGGGCTTTTTCTGCAAGTTCAGGGGGTCTTCCTTGCCTGTCGCCATCCGTGACGGCCTCTCCTTTCTCCCATCACCAACCTCTCCTTTTAGTCATTATCTAATGGTTAAGCATGTAATTATTTCTGATCATTTCAGAGGTATGTGCTTGACTTCTGTTGTAAATTCCTTGAGCTTCATGGGGTGGACGGGGGCAGAAGGGCTCTCTTAAGGATGGTTCTGTCTCCCATAGGCCGAGCCCAGAATCCAGCTCACATTCACCAAACCTTGGCCAACTGTCTGGAATTGCTCTGGGTCCTCAAAACCGCCTTCTAAACAGTCTTAGCTGCAGTGTGGCCTGCTCCCAGAATTCTTTCTCTTGACTTCCATTTTCACCCAGAGTACTCAGAAAAATGAAGAGAGAGAAGTACAAAGACAAAAGATCAGTAACCAAGCTAGGGGAACTAATCCTGGAATTAAAACTTGTTCCTTGGGAACGCTCTTCTCCTGCACATAATAATCTCATTTGACTAATGCAGCCCCATTAGCGGTGTAAGTACAGTTTGAAAGCAGTATTAGTGTCAGGAGAGACCAAGTTAGAACAGCCACTAAGCTGTCAAGGCTCTTTAAAATATGATTCCAGCTTTTATTTCTGTCTGAGCCTCTGCTGTTCTTCCATCTCCTGCTGTGCTCTGAGCCAAGACTGAACCCGACCAGAGAGGCAACTCATGGGATGGGAAGAGAACAGGCTTTGGGGTCTGACAGGGTCTGAATTCCACCTTCATGTCTCAGGAGCTATGACTTTCCTTGCAGGGCTTCTGCCATCATTAAAAGAGTTGACATATGTAGATTGCCAGTGCACACAGTAGGTATTCAATACATGTGTGGGGGACTGGAATTGGCCACCCCAAGATATGTCTCTTTGGCATGAGGATTATTTGGGCTTGGTTACTTTTTTTAAAAACTTCAGACAGGAAAGAAACTCTGAAAAGTAGAATTTACTTACTCTTTGTTAAGAGATATTTACATTTGTAAAGGAAATCTCCATCTGTAAAGGTGTCTCCCTCTCTGTACCAGGAAGAAGGGGGGATGACCTTATCTCTAGAATCTCTTAATCAATGTGGAACCCAGGACTTAAATCTGTGTAATAACCTTACTCTTGTTTACTGTGCTTTTTCTGGTAATCTCCCATAACTGACTGCCCCACCCCCAACATCTTCCTTTGTCTTTAGCTAAAGATGTTGTTCAAGGTGGTGGCTTCAGCCATTTTGGCGAGTGGCTGAGTTTGCCTGAGCCTCTCCCATGTATAGATGTTAAAAAGCTTTGTTTAATTTTCTCCTGTTATTCTGTCTCATGTGAATTTAATTCGTTCTCTGGCCAGAAGGACCTAGAGTGGGTAGAGGAAATGTCTTCCTCCCCTACACGTGGAGATTATTTGTTTTGATTCATAGCATTGTGAACCCTGAACACACTTTGCATCACAGCTGCTTCTGTCCTGGATAAACAGCCATCTCTGCTGGTCGACATCCTATCCATCTTTTCAGCCCCAGGTTAGCCTTATACCTCTTCCAGAAAGCAGTCCCTGATTTCCAAGTCAAATAAGACATGGAAACATGACCACGTCATTCCCCTACTCAAAACCAGTCATTCTCCATTGCCTGGAGAACAAAATGTAATCTCTTTAGGGAGAACAACAAGGCCCTTCATGATTTAACCTTTTTCGCTAGCCCTTCCCCACACTCCACCATCATTTTACGTTCCAACCATATGCATCTTCTGTGGCTTCCTGAATACAGCAACCTCCCTCATTCTTCCTTACTGCTGGGGGCTTCACCATCAAAACCAGGCAGCTGAATCAACTTGCACTTGGATTCCTAGGACAAGAGGCATGCAAAACGTGGGGCCCAGTTGTAATAGGGCACTTGAAAGGTTCTTTCCTTGGAGCACACCAAGAACCATGCCCGAGGTCCTTGAGGATCTTTGCATCTGCATCTTAGAAACAGAATACTCCTTGAGTTCATCTGAAGCCACCCTCAGGATGACCATGCAAGATATGCTTGTGTCCCCATTCCCCAAACCAACCTGTCCTGCCTGTCCACCTGTCACCAGTCTGGGGTCAGGGAGAAGGCATTCCCACCATGGGTGGATGGGAAACCTGGGCCTCTTCCATGGCTCTGTGCAGGATACTGGGTGAGCGTGTGGCCTCCACACTCAATAAGAACTGGCCCAACATTGACTTGTCACTTACCAGTTTTGGGACCTTGGCCATGTCTCTGAACCCCCATTTCTTTTTCTGGGGGAGGAGAATGGTACAAAATGTTATGGAGAGGAGTGCCTGGCATATAGCAGGTGCTCAATAAATGTTTGTTATTATTAGAATTTCTGGAAGTAGCAGGCAATGGTTCCTCTGAAATACCACTGGACCATAGCAAGCATTTGGTCTGGGTTTTATGCTCCACCTGAAGAGACTGATCCAACCACCCCGGATATATCTGTAGTTCAACGTTAAAACGTCAAGATTATGTTCTCTGCTCTCATCCTTCCCCTCCAGAGGCCCCCCTGTGGAAATTACAGTCTAGTAAGACACTTCCCTGGAGAAAAGTGTCTCTGCATTTCAGGCAACATGTTGAAGAATTCAGCCTCTGCAACTTTGAGTCTTCAGGACTTATTATATGATGTGTGGATTATAATATAGAAAGATCCAAGAACTTTGAGGCAGAGGACGTGGGTTCTAGTCCTGCCCGGCTGATTACCAGCTGAGCTGTGTGATCTTGGCAAAGTCACTTAGCCTCTCTGGGCCTCAGATTCCTCATTTGTAATACGGAGGTATCTACCTCACAAATAAGATAATGGGAGGCAAAGAGTTTTGCAAACTACAAAGTATGGTCCAGGTCTAAGGTTCTTGGATTTGCCTTTTTATCCTGTTGACCTGTTTTCTTATAGGTTAAAAATCTTTTATCTACAATTCCAAAATGCAAAAATGTCTGAAAAACAATATTTTTGTAACTCACTTGGCTACAATAGTTGACCTGAATTGAGTCTATTTATAGACTTTATTTATCCCATTTATGATGAATATTCAGATGCTTCACTGCAGAAGTAATAATGTGTTTGATTTGAGAGCGCTGTTCCAGTTACCTCTGGGGGTGTCAAGTAACGCATGAGATATTCTGAATTCTGAAACGCATCTGGCCCCAAGAGTTTTGCTTAAGGGGGTATGGATTTATATTCTAGGAGGAGATCCTAGCTGTATTCATTCATGTACCACTTTCATGATTTCTGACATACTCTTTCTCCATCCATATTATTATTTGCTTTATATATTTTCAATCGACGCAATTTTTTAACTTATTTTTTAAATGAATCCTTTAAAAAAATATATAGTAAAATAACCACCTAATTATACATTAAAAATGTTTGCCTTCGTGATACCCCAATCATCCTGAATGTCACAGGGCACACACCTCACACTTTGGGCAACAGTGACATCAAACCATCACAACACATTAGCTCCTAAGCAACCAGAACAAAGGGGTAGGGGTGACATCTGTTGGGTTCAGACTCTTCTTTGAGGCTCTCTATTATCATAAACATTCAGCAGTTCAACTCCGCCAAAAGCTGGCCGCACTCCTGCTGCGAGCGGTGATTTTCATCACAGCCTCTGTGAAGTTCTGTTGAAAACCACAAAAGGGCCCGCAGAGATGGCAGATGAATCTCCACTTCCTAACAACTTACATGTGCTAAGTTCTTTCACGGAAATTCTCACCTGATCCTCGCCTCCACCAAGAGCACAGGTTGTATTGGTATAATTTAAAACAAAACCCCAGGCCCACAGGGGTTGAGAGCTTGGCCTAAGAGCTCCCAAGTCGTAAGCAGAGCTGAGAGCAAATTCAGGGCCCCTCTGCTGACCTTGGGTTTTTTCTGCCCCATCAGAGGGACTCAGTCACATCCAGCCATGGTCTCAGCTGCTCATGGCATGGCTCCTGCCGCTTTCTGCCTCCGGTTTATGTGTTCATATTCACAAAAGCTGCTGGGTTTTCATAAAACCAGTCAGCTCTCAGCCTAAAATATCCCCTCATGGCTCAGCTATTTTCTTTGCCAGTTCTCCGTGAAAAGGCTGCGCCATGGTTGAATGGGTCTAACAAGGCTTTTAGAGGTATTAAGAGTCTTCAGAATGGACCAAGGAGAATTATGCGATGGTTCTAGCGTTTTCCACTAAGTGAGGGGAATAGCAGTTTGTGCAAATGGGGCAGAGCCCAGATAATCTCTTCCAAGGTCACATATAACAGCACAATTTAGCTTTTTGGTAAATATCGCTTTAAAAAAACCATGATTTCAGGAGAAATCAAGAAATTTCCCAAATCATCTAAACAAGCAAAGGAAAATCAGGGGTCTGACTCGCTCTCTCTGTTTTTTTCTTTTTACCAGAATTAATCACGAATGTTCCCAGCTTTCCTCTTTTTTTCCATGTTTAAGTTCATAATAAGGAAATTATGCTGGGAGTCAGGAGACCTGAGTCCTAAATTCTGGCCTGATGCTAACTAGCCCGGCACCCCAGGCATCAGTCTACCCTCTGTAGACTACGGAGCATGCTCTGAGGAGCTGGCCTGCAGCATAATATGGAAATTCTACGTGCTGGGGTCAAACAGACATATGTTTTAATCCGAGCTCTGCCCCTTGGACAAGTTATTTAAATTTCTCTGAGCCCCACTTTCCTCATCTATAAAACCTATCTCAAAGGCGTTAACGAGAATTAAAGAACCAAATGGATGCAGACACTGAGCAGAGCCCTGGTACACAGTAACAGCTAAATAAATGATAGCTGTGTTGTTCCTGTCAGTTTGGATAATCTGGGCCTTCCAACTGGGCTCTATGAACATATTTAATAAACTGCTCTTGCCTCCTGTGATTATGGATTCATTTCCCGGAACAGAATGACGAAGGAAACATCATGTGGCTGACAGATAAGCTCATCACAATTCACTTTTCAAGTGCATAAATTTTTCTAGCTTTGAGGAGCTGTTCACGGTGCCTTGGGAAAAAAATTCAACCAGCATAGCTTTAAATATGGCCAGTCATGGACTGTCCGTGGAAAACGGAGTAACGGCAAAAGGGAATAAATAAATCAACAAAGAATTCTTAGTTTAGTCTGTGCTTTTGACTTTCAGGACAGAACATTTTACCCAGGTGCGTCCCCCTGATTTGAGTTTCACCAAATTACCATCCCTGGCTCCTCCTTTACTCGAGAGAAACAGCCTGCAGTTGAGTAGCAAAAGGCCAGAGGAGATGTGAGGAACCCAGGCTAGTATTTTGTAAAATGGAGTCACCTGACCAGTTACATGAGGGTGACCTAGGTGTTGTTAAAATGTAGATTCCCCCAGCCCCAAATAAATGAGACTATCTGGGGTTGGGGGGTTGAAAATACGCATTTTTAACAAGAACGCTTGATGCAAACAGAACTTAGAAAACCACTGATTTTAGGCCATGTTATAACCATGCAATAAATGCCACATATTATTCATGGGTCATCTCAGTAGGATCTCTCCCTGTCTCCAGGAGAAATTCATGGTCTAGAAGGAGCAAAAGACAAGCAAACCAACCATCCTAGGAATTGTGTAGTCAAATAATAGAGGTGAAGACAAAGGACAGGGGTGTCCCAAGGCAGCGAGGGATCAGCCTGCTTGGGGACACAGAGGGAGAGTTGTCAGGAAGGTCTTTCCCAAGTGGAAGCTTCATCGGCTTGGTGGACAAAGCGGGTGGACAAAGCGGGTGGAGTGTAGAGGCTGATGGATGGATGGGGAGAACACACACCAGCAGGAGGAATAACGTGAACAAAGCAGAGAGATGCGAGTCCCTGACACCTCTGAGGAGCTGCAACGATTCTTCATGTCTCTGGAGACAAGGAGTGACATTTGGAGGGACGACAGAAACATGTCTTCTCAGCTGTGCAAAATTACAAATTTTACTTTCCTTCCTCGAAGAAGGAAAGCAATCTCTGGTTTCTGGCATTAAGAAGCATAAACAAATCTCTAGGCTCCACTATGACTTGATGTTTTTTTCCTTCTTTCGGATTTTAAAACAGACTCACATCCCACTCCAAACCCCAAGTAGAAGCTAAATATAGTCGGCTCTGTGAGCCCGCTCGAGTACTCCACAGAGTCAGTCTTTTCAAGTGTGATTTATGCTCAGATTATGATTGAGTCAATTTAGTCAATGAACTTCAGTCAAACCAAAGATTTATTTTCCATAAAAATCTCCGTTCTTACTCTTATGAGGTACTATTATAACATAACTAACTATTTTAGTTATATGCTCACGGGTCGACTTTTCAAGTTGGGCCTGTTTCACACATCTGTTGCCATGCAACAAACCATCCCAAAATTTAGTGGCTTAAAACAACCAGCTTTGTATTTGCCCAGTATTCTGGAATCCTGACTGGGCTTAGCTGGATCAGGCTTCTGCTGACTTTGATGGTGGTCACTCATTGGGTGAATTCAGCTGGGGACTGGCTGGTGGGCTGGCTGGGGGCTGGCTGGGGACTGGATTCAGCTGATCTGCTGGGACGACAGGACTTTCCCCAGGCCTCTTCACACAGCAGGGTAGTCTTATATGGCAGCTCAGGCTCCCAAGAGCACCAAAGCAGAAGCTGCCAGCACTTCTTAAGGCCCAGGATTGACAAGTGACACTTCTGCTACATTCCATCAGTTAAAGCAAGTCATAAACCCAGCCCAGATTTGTGGAAAGGGTACACAAAGGAAGGTAAATACCAAGAGGCATTGCTTATTAGGGCCACCAATGAAATAGACAGCAATAGTTGGCTCTCTGGTCCCTAATGGCTCCTAACCCTCCCAAGACCTCTGGGAGTTTCATCCTATTACAACATCAGTCTCAGGCTCAAGGTCCACGTTCATGTGATTTTGGCCCAGGTGCAGGCCCAGGGGTAGATGAGCCTTCTCAGGTATCTTTCCTCTAGATCTGAAGACCTGGGAACTTAAGAGACAAATCGTTTTTCCCACATACTGGGGAGACAGAGATAGGATAATCACGATGGGTATTCCCTTTCAAAAAAAGAGGAGAACGGAAGGCACATAATGGTTACTGTTCCACAGGAACAGTAATAGGAATTCTGAAATCCAGCCAGGCATATATCACCAACACCTCCTCCTCCAGGGTCCATTCTGATCCCCGGGAGTTATATTTTCATTGCTCATCTGTTTCCTTCTTTTTTATTGAGGTATAAAATTGACATACAACATGATATTAGTTCCAGGTGTGCAACATAATAATTCCATGTTTGTGTATATTGCGAAACGATCACCACAATAAGTCTAGGTAACATCCATCACCACATGTAGATGCAGAATTTTTTTTGTTGTGATGAGAACTTTTAAGATTTACTCTCTTAGCAACATTCAAATACGCAATACAGTATTGTTAACTATATTCACCACGCTGTACATTACATCCCCATGACTGACATTTTATAAGTGGAAGTTTGTACTTTTTGACTCCCTTCACCCATTTCCCCTACCCCCACCCCCTACCTCTTGTAACCTCTAATTTGTATCTATGAGCTTGTTTTGTTTTACTGTTGTTGTTGTTTTTAGATTTCACATACAAATGAAATGATACAGTATTTGTCTTTGTCTTATTTCACTTAGCATAATGCCCTCAAGGTGCATCCATGTTGTCACAAATGGCAAGATTTCATTCTTTTTGTTTTCTAAGTGAATCTATCTCTAGACAGTTCTGGGAGGAAAATCATATTTGCTGAAGAGCTTGTTTGCTTCTTAACTTTAAAGTCTATTCCTTAGTTAATAATTGAACACGTGCCAGGACAAAAAAAAAATGGTGTGATGTTATCATCACAAAAGTCTCTTGCAGAGTAGTTTTATCTTGTAGCATCCATTAAGGCATATTACTTGTCTGCTTAGGAAAAACAAATAGCCAACTAAGCTGACATCAATGTGTACCAAGCATCGACTCCTCTAGGTATCCTTTGTCTCCTCCCTTCTGCCTCCCGGCTGGTCTCAACCCCTTGAGGGCAGGTCAGAACAGTGGTCAAGAGTGTGTACTGTGAAGTCAGCCTGAGTCCAAATACCAGCACTGCTACTTAGTAGCTGTGTAAACTTGGACTAATGCTTTAGCTCTTAGAGAGCTTCATTTTTTTCCTTATGGATAAAATGGGATGATGACAGTGCCTACTTCATAGCGTTGTAGTGAGGATGAAGTGAGGTCATACACATAGAGTGCTCAGAAGAGTGCCCAGCAGGCACTCAAGAGTCAACAGCTTTTACCATTTTCTCTCCTTCTGAGTACTTAGTGAGCACACTATACTATAAGTCAGGTACTCTTGTAGGTACTAAAATGCCCAGGTGAGCACCTGACTCTACCTTCTCCCAAGGGGGCAGGAAAGGTTTTACTGGCTCCTGAGATGAGACATAAAGGATGAGCAGGAGTTTGTCAGATGGGCGAGGAAAGAAAGGCCACTCCAGGCCGTGAGAATCTCAATGAGGAAGCGCAGGGCCAAAGCCACGGCATCTTGGGACAACTACAAGAGGACTCGCGAAAATTGAGCAGAAGCAACACAAGACTGAGGGAGGCAGGGGACGGGGGAGGCTTACAGGCTGGAGGATATGGCATGAGGGACGAGACCGTGAAGGAGCTAAGCATCATATTCTGGAGGTTAAACATTATCTTGTAAGATCTACCTTCTTAAATTGGCATATGGTGGTGAGCTAGTGAGTATAAGAAGCTGTTGCATAAACAGAGTACAGTTTTGTGGAAAGTACATTTTACTCCAAGATTCTTGGAAAAGAAACATTTTTAATTGGCATACACCAGTTCTAACATTCTCTGACCCTAGGTTCCTGAAGAGAACATAGAGAGGAAGACAGAACACGAGTCACCAATGCTACTTTGCCCTCCATGAGCTCCCTCAATGCAGCCAACGTGGCAGAAAAGCCTTCTGCTAGGAGTCTAATGTGACCCCAAGGAGCATATTGGGATCTCATGAAGCACATTGGAATTCACCTCCCCATCCTTCTTGTCCCCTGATATTAGATGTTTCCCCCAGGAACGAAGGATAGAACAAAGGTTAGAAATGCTGCTGTGGCCACATTGTGTGCTGCATTTGCTTGTAAGCTCCTTAAGAGATGTCAAGTCTTACCCTCTCTATAGACCTCACTGCAATACCCTTCCACCTTCACTGTCCTTTGAGACTCTAAGTTCCTCTCCTAATTCAGCCCCAGCCCACTAAGGCGCTCTCCTTGTTTGACCCCATGTCCACTCCAAACCTAAGTTTTTTCATTTCCCTTAGTCTGCAGAAAAAGGAGCTCTTTTCTTTTCTGGGCCCCAAATCTACTCACATCCCACTATAGTTTTAGGTCCAAACATGTGCATTTGGTCTGCACATTGGTTATCTCAGCCCACCAGGCAGCTGGCACTGGGCACTGGACCCTGGGCTGAGTCTGTCATCACATCTGGGTTGTCATTGTCATTGCTGGTTCTCCCCAGTTTGAACAGTCATTAAATTTTAGGGCTGGAAGGGGTCTTTCGGGCCATTTGGGATAACTTTCCTTGATTCACTTATTCTTTTTAAAGATATTTCTTGAACATATACATTGCTACATCCTTCATACGGATTTCTTAATTGTATCACTGACTTTATGAGGGGGGGATTATTATGCTTGCTTTACAGACTAGAAAGCCAAAGCTCAGAGAGGCTAAGTAACTTGCCCGGTGTTACCTAAGTGATACAGCAAGACCCAAACTCAGGTCTATTGGCCTCAAATCTAATGTTCTTTCCATTCTTCTATACGGTCAGCATTAGAACCTCTTCTGCTTTGTGTAGTCTCTGCAGCCCTTTCCACTGGATCCGTTTATCTATTCTCTCTCTCAACCTAATGTTTCCATAAGGCCCTCAGCTTTAGCTCTCTACAGCTACTCTCTATCATCATAAACCCTCCCATTTGGTTAAATCTAGAAGTTTCCTCCTCTCTCAAAGTTAGGCTCAACAACATTAGTATGAAAAATACAACCACGATCTTGCCCCAGAAGGTCCTGTGTGTTGTCTTTATTAAAATACTGAAAATTTTTAAGACTCCACGCTTACATTTTATATTCTGTACCTATGCCCGCATCCCTAACAAAACTATGTAAAATCACCCATGAATTACTTTCGGAAGAGGAGAATATTTTTACTGCCGGCCCTGGATGTCATTATTTTGTATCCTTATCTGTACAATGGGGACAGCTTCTGCTCAGCTACCTCCAGTGGGTGGGTTGTGAAACTAAAATTATTTCCTTTCAGTAAAAGTGCTTTGGGAACTGCATCGGACTCAATGCATGTTGGGCATTATTAAGGTCACAATCTCTCCTGGTCCCTGAAGGTCCCAGCAGTACTGAAGGTGGCCTGACTGCCCTGCACACCCAGAACTTTCCCTGGGACTGAGAAATGCAAGCTGCAATCCAGGTTTTGTTTCTAGCTTGTAACAATGTAATTTGCCAATGGGGTAAGCACCACAATTTTAAAAGTAGTGTGTGCATACTTCTCCTTCTTCTAACACCTCCTTCTTTCTGATGTTTCCACCTTGTCTTTGCTATCGTCTAGACTTCCCTTTGGTCTCTGAATACGAACTTCCCATTTTTCCAGATCTGTCCCAACTAGTACTCTTTTATCTTTCATTTGCAGTACCACTTCTGCAGCATCTGCAGTCTCCTGATTTCAATATCTATTCTTTTTTCTTCAGCTCGGCTGTAATTTTGAAAAATCTACTGAAAAATAAACTCTAGAGAGTAGAGAGAAATGGGCTATTTTTATTTAAAGCAAAAACCATCCCTGGAACTGTTATCTGGGGTAAAGAAAAAGACTTTAGGAAAACAAAGCATTCAACTATTCCCATAGCAACAAGGGAATCAGGCATTTCTGTGTGACCCAATAGATGTTTATGGAACTATTGACTCCTAGAAAAGGGTTATAGAGCAAAGAGCACAGGATTTAGAGGCCAAGGACCTGGGTATCAAGAGAACTACCTCTGTCATTCATTGTACGCAACCTTGAAGTTCTCAGAATTCAAGTTCCTTGCCTATGAAATGAGGTATGGGATACCTGTGTCTTCAAGATTGTTGTGATAGTCGAATGGGATAATCAGTATGAAATTTCTTCGTCTACTAGACAGTTCTAGACAAATTAAGATCACTCTATTTGAGCAGATAATGCTGAGGTTTAGAGGTCGTGGCAACCATGAATGACCAAACAAGGCAAACACAGACACATACACACACACCATGCTTTCTGGAACACATAAAGAGTGGGGGTAAATTAACAGAGACAAAAGCCATAGCAGTGAGCCCCTATTTTCCCCTGCATTCGAACAGCGTACTAGCAGCATATCTAGCAGGGCCAAACTTCAGGCTCTGGAAGAGAAATCTCAGTCTTTGGGCTGTGGATCTCTTAAGTTGCATGACTGAAAGAGTACAGGCCCCTCCTGTGGTGTGATCAAGGGCTAGGGTCCAAACCTTGCAGTCCCAGCAGTACGATATGGCAGAACCTTGGCTCCATCCTTATGTCATCACCTCAGCACTCATCCCCCTGCAAAATCAAGAGGCTGGAGTGAAAGTGAGGGCTTGCAGCTGTCTAATAAGGCAGAGGCTCAGCAGGCAGCCCCGGTCCGCTACTTGGGTATTCTTGGTTAGGGGAGCACCAGTCCAGCTAAACTGCCACATCGGATTTCTACCATAAGTCGGTTTCATTGTCTTAAACCTCAGCTGTAACTGGTTTCTATGGAGTTTTCCAGAGGCCAGCCCGTGAGGAATCCATCTTAGATAAATTGGCCCTTACTTTTCAGGGGAGTTATAACGAATACTCTTTTTTTCTCATTTGAGTTCTGAACTTTTTGAGAAACAAACAAGCCAGGCAGTTGAAGATAAAAATAGCAGCCTTATTGCTGATAAAGGCTAGGGTAGAAATATGGGTTAGGTGTGTAACAACCATGGGCTTCCTTATTCTGCACTCCAGAATTGGGCAGACCAGCTACCAAGCTACAGGCATCTTTTATAAACCATGGGCCTTTCCTGGCAGGAGCAAAATGTTTTCTAATAAAATTATCAAGTGGCCAATTTCTGTGCAGAAAGGCATATCCCAAAGGGGACCCAGTAAGTGATAAGTTCCCCCAACCCAACCATCATAAGCAAAATGCGGTAGATACATACAATCCAGGGGAAGGGAGGAATCAGGTTAGTGATTGAGAGAAGCTAAAACTGTTAAAATAGATGGCCCATGAAGAAATTAAGTGCTGTGAGATTAAGTATCTCGTTTTAACCAGTTCTGAAAAATCCAGAGAACTGTCAGTCCAGTTTCACATAAGAAAGGAGGTGTGTCTGAAGTTTTCCATTAAGTGAAAGTCCCCACTTCACCCCCATGATGTTTAGTGTTATTGTAACTTAAGAAAACAGCTATCCCAATGACAAAGCTGTTTCCCATGCAATGTCTCATTCAATCTTAAAACAAACCTGTGAGATAGTAATAATAGTGTCTAGTACTCATTTTGCAGATGG
Organism: Equus quagga; assembly: GCF_021613505.1. Taxonomy (NCBI): domain Eukaryota; kingdom Metazoa; phylum Chordata; class Mammalia; order Perissodactyla; family Equidae; genus Equus; species Equus quagga. The sequence continues at coordinate 17,104,595 of NC_060282.1, read as the reverse complement.
ATCAAACAGCTAGTAAACAGAAGGCCTGGGACTTCGACTTTAACATGATTTCACTGAAACAATAGGAGTTTCATGGGACCTTACCAGCTTTTCACAACATGCAAGAAAAATATTGGGAGGCACCAAACCATTGCACTTCACTGCAGTTATTTTAGGGGTAGCAGTGGCCCAAATACTTCAAAACATGTGTTTGATCTGGGTTATCTTTTGGTTGCTTAAATTTCATCGAAGATGTGTCTGATGGACAGAGATTTCAATACTTAAAAAAATAAAGTCTCACTATAAATGCCCAAAGGGAGAAAAAGTGGAATGTTTCTACTTTCCCATTATCCCTCAGCTCAAAAATATTCAACAGGATCCATTTTTTCTTTTCAAATATTGAACCACCAATTGAACACAGGAGAATGAGTCCCAAACACTACTCACTTCACTATAAATATTTACTGAGCACTTTCTTTTTTTTTCCTTTTTCTCCCCAACGTCCCCCGGTACATAGTTGTATGTTCTTCGTTGTGGGTCCTAGCTGTGGCACGTGGGACGCTGCCTCAGTGTGGTTTGATGAGCAGTGCCATGTCCGCGCCCAGGATTCGAACCAACGAAACACTGGGCCGCCTGCAGCGGAGTGAGCGAACTTAACCACTCGGCCACAGGGCCAACCCCTTCTGAGCACTTTCTTATACACCAAGCATTTTACCACATATTGTAAACATATAATCTCAATCCTCACAACCCTGTAAGAGAGACATTATTGTCTCAATTTTATAAATGGGGGCACTCTGAGAGTTCAGAGAGGTTAGTTCTCATGTGTAAGTTCCCAAAGCTAGGAATCAATTGGCTTAGAACTGTTGAATTCCTAATGAGAAATACTATTAATGTGGCTTCAGAAAAGCAAAGGACTTCAGCTGTGAAAGTACCTCCTCCTATATGACCCACTGCCGCGCCTGTCAGCAGCAACCATTCCCCTCAGTGGCTCCGAGGCTGAAGGCTTAAAAAGAGCATTGACAATAATGTGTAGTTTAAATCTATCCATTTATTTTTAATGAGCATACACTTCGCTTATCAAGCCTCCCGAAGTTCAAAATTGATACTGATGCTAATAAAAAAAAATACATAGAAAGAGGGATAACCTATAATATGGTATCATGATGAATACCAAGGATGCAACAGCGAATTAAATACAGCCTTTGCCTCAGTGTTGCAGCATCACACTACAGATGTGAAACAATGCGCTAATGGGATCCACAGGGAGCCAGGGCATCATGGAGAACTTAACTCACTAATTGAAACTGAATTGATGTCTTGCCCCCTAAGTGCTATATTTCATTTATATTTTTCCTGAATTGCAATAATTCAATGTTTTCATTTAAAAGGTTTCTTACGTTAAGTCTTACTGCAGAGTAAAGATTAACTAATATGAATAGTGTCAAAATTATTTTATTGCCCAATACATTGAATTATATAAAAACAAAAACTATAATATAATGGATCATAAGAACTTAGCAACATTATGAGCCACGTAGGTCACTCACTTTAGAAGCACAGAATTCTAGAGCTTGCAGAGTACCCCAAGATTGTCCAGCTCTCTGATACCAGAAGATCCCCCAGGGAAGGGATTAGACCTCATGATTCTCCTGATCCACCTCTCTCATAATCTGGTTCATTACTGGACACCAGACACATAATGGTAGGAGTGAGTGCAGAAAACATTTTTTTCTGAATTGCATTTTGAATTTCTAAATTTTGGAGAGACAAAGAGAAAGGCTGAATCTTAAATTACTGAAACTATTTATTAGCTGTCTGAGTGGGAAGAACATTGCAGAAAGATATAATTATAAAACCTGAATGTAGCCAGGATTCAGCCTAGAGTTTTCAGCCTGTTGATAAAACATGCCAAATATCAGATGGCATGCAAAGGGTACTGTGTTAATAGCAGACAGGCAAAACACTGGCTGCAATTTCCAGGAAAAACTAAAGAATTTGGACTAAGCTTTTGGCAGAGTTGCTCTACGACACACTTTTTCTCTTGAAATTTAACAGCTTAGAAATAGAAAGGCCTTGAAATAAATGAGGAAAATTTATTTTAAGCATTTTAAACATTGTTCTTCTAAAATCTTCCATTTTCTACACAGGGAAATGTAAATACGAAAAGCATGGTACCAACCACCAGAATATTTACTCTGTAAATCTAAAACCCCTAAATTATCCACCCTTCTCCCCAATTACCTAGCATAATGCAATCCTATAAAATCTGAAGGAAAAAAGAGCCTAGAAATTGGAATGAGAAGAGTAGTATTTAAGTAAAAGTCTAGCTACTTAAACAGCTTTGCAACTCTTCTCACTTACAAAATTGGGGTTTATATTGCCCTTACCTGTTTTGCTATAAAAATGCTGTGAATATTAAGATATTCTGATGGCCCATGAATAGTTGCTATTTGCTTTTGCCTGTTCTGGAGACTTTGATTTTTTTTTTTTTTGAGGAAGATTAGCCCTCAGCTAACATCTGCTGCCAATCCTCCTCTTGTTCCTGAGGAAGACTGGCCCTGAGCTAACATCCCATCTTCCTCTACTTTATATGTGGGATGCCTATCATGGCATGGCTTAGCCAAGCGGTGCCATGTCTGCCCCCGGGATCAGAACCAGCAAACCCCAGGCCACCGAAGCGGAACATGCGCACTTAACCGCTGTGCCACCTGGTTGGCCCCTGGAGACTCTGATTTTAAATGCTTCGAAATATATCTTTTCTACCCTACCACTACAATGATGCACTTTTCAACTCTAGTTTTTTCCCACTTACCTTTTACTTCTCTTATTATCCAGGAAAAATTCAACACTTATTATACAGTGTGCAAGGTCTGTGATAGTTGCAAAGGGAAATACAAAGGTGCATAAGATCTGATTCCTATTTTCAAGGAACTTATGACATAATAGAAGGGGTACGGGTACAAAAAAATGCTCATGGTAAGTCCTCATCTGGAAGGGTAGATCATTATAATAATGGTCTCCAATGAAGAATGCCTCCCTGCGTCCATGCTCCTTTGCGATATGACATTGCTGCTCCTCACATCAAAAGGGTGGAGTCAGTTTCTCCATCCCCTTGAATGGGGACTGATTTTGTAACTTGTCTTAACCAAGGGAATGTGGCAGGAGTCACATGGTATAAGGTCTGGAGTGTAGGCATTACGAGACCTTATGGTTTCTACTTTTACTCTCTTGGGACCCAATTGCCACATGAAGATTTGGCTAGACTATGAAACAATGAGAAACCATGGTGAGAGAGATCCCAGTCTTCTGTCCATCTATGCCAAAACCATCTTAAATCCTCGAGCTTCTGCCAACTCACCAGCTGACAGCAGCCACACGACTGAACCCAGGCAGGACCAGCAGAGAAATTGCCCAGCCAACTTACAGAAATGCGAGAAATAATAAATGTTTTCAGCCACTAAGTTTTGGAATAATAGACAACTGAGACAGCTGATAAACACTACAATGGAAGTAAAAAGTCATTTGGGAATAAAGAAGAGTTAGAAATTATTTCCTGCTCAGAGGATGTAGGATGATGGTGGTAAAGAAAACTTTACAGAGTAATGGCTTTTAATGTTTTTCCTTTTTTGGGGGAGGGGTATTTTTCATACAGCTTTATTGCAAATATTTAAAGTGTAAAATTTGATGAGTCTTGGCATATGTATATACCTGTGAAACCACCACCACAGTCAAGATAATGAATGCATCCTTCACTCTCAAAAGCTCTCTTGTGATCACTTTATAATCCTTTCTCCCCTCCTTACTCTCCCTCCATCCTCGGACAACCAGGTGTTTTCCATCATTATAGACTAGTTTGCATTTGCCAGGATTTTATATAAATGGAATCAGACAACGTGTATCCTTTTTGTCTGGCTTCTTTCTGTCAGCATAATTATTTTGAAACCTATCCACGTTGAGTGCGTCAACAGTTCCTTTTCATTGCTGACGCATATTATACTATATGCCTAGTCTACAATTTGTTTATCCATTTTCCTGTTGATCGACATTTGGGTTGCTTCTGTTTTAGGGCTATTACAAATAAAGTTACCATGTACTTTAGTACACAAGTCTTGTGCAGACACATGCATTCATTTCTCTTACATAAATACCTGTGGGTAGAATTGCTAGGCCCTATGATAGGCGTTATGTTTCACTTTTTAAGAAACTGCTGAATTTTTTTCTACAGTGGTTGTATCATTTTCGTCTCTTTACCAGCAGTGCTATGTTGCAGTTGTTCCACGTCCTCATCAACCCTTGGTATGGTGAGTTTTTTCAATTTTAGCCATTCTTGTGAGTGTGGTTTTAATTTGTATTTTCATGACTAGTGACATTGAGCATCTTTTCATGTACTGATATGCCACCTATATATTTTCTTTGGTAAAGTGATTGTTCAAAGTTTTTGCATATTTTTGTTTTTTATATTATTATTATGAGTTATAAGAGATTTAATGAATTCTAGAGAGAAGTGATATCTTTCCAAGTATTTCCTCCGATTTTGTAGTTTTCCTTTTCTTTTTCATAACAGTACCTTTGGAAGAGTAAAAGTTTTTTATTTTGAGGAAGTCCATTTTGGTGATTGTTTCTTTTACAGTTCTGCTTTTTGTATCCAATTTAAGAAATATTTGCCAAACTTTTCTAAGTTTGGTAAGACTTTCTTCTATGTTTTCTTCAAGAGGTTTTATACTTTTACTTCTTACTTTTAGGTATATGATTTATTTTAAATTCCTTTTTGTATATTGGTGTAAGGTAAGGGGTGAGTTTCATTTGTTTTTTGTTGTTGTTGTTGTTTTGTTTCTTTGTATATGGATATCCATGTGTTCCAGCACCATCTATTGTAAAAGCTATCATTTTCCCATTGAATTGCTTTGGCACTTTTGTTGAAGATCAATTGACTATATATGCATGTCTATTTCTGGACAAATTCCATTGATCCATACGTCTACCTTTATACTGCTCGATTATTGTAGCTTTAGAACAATCTTGAAATCAGATAGTGTAAATCCTCCACATAGCTCTTTTTCAACATTGTTTTGACTATTCTAGGTTCTTTGCATTTTCTTATGTTTTAGAACCAACTTAGCAATTTCTTTTAAAAGCCTGCTGGGATTTTATTTGGGATTTTATTGAATATATACAGTTCCATTTGAGGATAAATGACATCTTAACAATATTGAGTCTTCCATTCCATGAATATAGCACGTCTCTTCATTTATTTAGTACTTCTTTGCCCCAGCAATGTTTTCTGGCTTTCAGTTAAGAGGTATCACATATCTTTTGTCAGATTATCCTTAAGTAGTTCTTATTTTTGATGCCACTGTTTAATTTCAATTGCTCATTGCTTCTGCATGACAATACAATTAATTTTTGTATATTGACCTTATGTCCTGTCACCTTGAGAAACTCACTTTTTAGTGCTAGTAGCTTTTTGGTAGATTAATTAGGATTTTCTACGTAGATTGTGACATCAGTAAATTAAGATGGTTTTCTTTCTTTCTTTCTAATTTGGATGTATTTTATTTATTTGTTTATTCAGCTTTATTGCACTGGCTAGAGCATCTAGAACAGTGCTGAATGGAAGTGTACGGGCATTCATAGATGCCTTTTATTAAGTTGAGGAAGTTCCCTCCTATTTCTAGTTGGCAGAGAATTGTTTATAATGTATGGATGTTTGATTGTTTCATTGGACTTGTCAGTTTATTTTTTTGCATTTATTGAGATGGTCATTCTAGAGGAATTAGGTCCTTAAATACCAATGATTGTCCCTCTTACCACCACTCGCAGCCACCCTTACAGTTCTGTCCTTGGGCCTCCTTTCTTATGTTCTACAAAATGAGAATCCCTATGGAATACAATGGCTTTAACTAACATCTCTGTGTAAATAACTTCCAACCATACATATTTCATCACAAATTCTCAACTGAAATTGAGACCAATATTCTCAACTTCCAACTGTACTTTGTCTACTGGGTTATCTTCTATATATCTCTAGAAAGATAAATAAGGGTGAGATTTAAAAAACAATGCCTATTCTCTTCAATTAACTAACTTGAATTAAATAGGATCCTTAACCTGCATTTATACCTTTTGTATACCAATTAAGATCTTTTAAATGTAAAGTCAGAAAAAGATCTGAAATCAGAGAACTTTTTAAAAAATACTAAGATCGAAGCATTATAATGCAGGATTTCTCAATCTTAGTACTCTTGACATTTTGGGCTGGATAAGTTCCTATTCTGGGGGCTGTCCTGTGCACTGCAAATATTTAGCAGCATCCTGGAAATGACTCACTAAATGCCAGTAGCATTCCCTACCCACTCCTCAGTTATGACAGCCAAAAATGTCTCCAGACATTACCAATTATCCCCTGGGGAGGGGGGAAATTCAGCCCCAGGTTCAGAGCTACTGATGCAGTAGCTTGTAGTAGATCGACACTCCCACGGAGATCCACTAGAAGGGCCAGGTTTTTTTAAAGCTGTTTGAAGGCACTGGGGGGTTTATAAGCAACTAGAATATGATAGAACAAAAACTAGCACGTTGGAGACTTCAGATATATGAAACAACTTTTTTGCAGTCATTTTTTTCCACAGAGCATTTGCCAACTCTGAGTGTGGAATAAAACGCTAAGGATCCACACAAAGGGCCAAGGCATAGTATTGCTACTAAGAAATCAGGAAAGCGTTGAGATGTTTCATGGAGCTAGAGGAAAACAATTAAAAATTCGAGGGGCTAGGAACATGTGAGAAAGGCAAGGAGAAAATTGAGCCTGACGCTCTTGGCCAGTTTTCCCCTCAGGAAATTTGCCAAATTCTGAAGCTGTCTGGGAGAAGAGGATAAGAAATCAAGCATGAAAAAAAAAGCCTCTCAAAAGCAGAGTTCTGGCTATCTCACAGTGCAAAAAAGACAAAGATTGATGTTCAGAATCATTCGGGGAAGGGAGTCCAGTGATCAACCCTAGACTCTCAGTTGGACCAACCAGAGAACTATTCCATAGAGAGAAGGTGAACCAAAGGGAGACGGAGGATTTCAAAATAGACAGAAGAACAAATTACCAATGTCAAGAATAAAAAGAATATAAAACTATATACCAATAAACTTGAAAATGTTGATGAAATAGATAAATTCCTAAAAAAATACACATCACCAAAACTAAAGCAATAAATGGAAAAATATGAATAATCCTATATATCTATACACAAAATTAAATATTTAATTAAAAACCTTCCCACAAAGGAATCTCCTGGGCCACACTGGCAAATTCTTCAAAGCGTTTAAGGAAGAAACGATATTAATCTTACAAAAAATTCTGCCAGAGAATAGAAAAAAAAAAGGAATACAATTTATTTTATGAGGTCAGCATACTCTGAAACCAAAACATGACAAGTATATTACAAAAAAGGAAAATTACAGGCTAATCTTTGTCATGAACACAGATGCAAAAATCCTGGGCAAAATTTTAGCAAATTGAATGCAGCAAAAGATTAAAGGATAATACATCACTATCAAGTAGGTTTCACACCAGGCATGAGAATGTAGTTTTACATTTAAAATCAACCAGTATAAGTCACTGCATTAACAATTAAAAAGAGAAATATCATTTGATTATCTCAGTAGATAAAGAAAAGCATTTTATAAAATTCAACACCTATTCATGATTAAAAATAAACCCTTACCAAACTAAGAATAGAAGGGAACTTCCTTAATTTGGTAAGAGGCATCTACAAAAAAGACCTACAAGGGGCCAGCCCGGTGGTGTAGTCATTAATTTCGCACCCTTTGCTTCAGCAGCCCGGGGTTTGCCGGTTCGGATCCCAGGTGTGGATATGGCACTGCTTATCAAGCCATGCTGTGGCAGGCGTCCCACATATAAAGTAGAGGAAGATGGGCACAGATGTTAGCTCAGGGCCAGGCTTCCTCAGCAAAAAGAGGAGGATTGGCAGTGGATGTTAGCTCAGGGCTGATCTTCTCCAAAAAAATAACAAGCACAAATTTATTAACTCCCAGGTGTGTAGGTCAGAAGTCTGGTGGGCTTGGCTGCTTTCTCTGCTTAGAGTACCACTTGGCCAAAATCGAGGCATCACTAGGGATATGTTTCTCTCTGGAGTCTCCATTTCCTTCCTCACTCAGGTTGTTAGCAGAATTCATTTCCTTGAGATTGAACGACTAAGGTCCCTGTTTCCTTGGTGGCGATCAGCTGAGGACTCTTCTCAGCTTCTAAAGGTTGCCCATATTCCTGGGCTCCTACCCTCTACGCCTGTCTTCAAAGCCAGTAACAGCAGATTGCATCTCATGCTTCCAATCTTTATCTGCCAGATTTCTATAACTGACTGTTCTGCCGTCCTCTTTCTCTTTGATAATCCAAGGTAACAGCTCTGTCTCCAAGTCCACAGCCTTAATTCCATCTGCCGTGTTAGAGAACACATTCACAAGTTCCAAGTTTAAGGCATGGACATCTGTGAGCGGCCATTATTCTGCCTACCACATGCACAGACACTTAGTTTATTATAAAATCGACACTGTACAGATATTGGGAAAGGACTGTCTTCTCAACAGACAGTACTAAATCAATATGAATATGTATATGGAAAAATGTATTTTAAGTTTTGCCTCAAGCCATACATAAGAATCAATTCCAGATGAATTGGTAGATCTAAATGTGAAAGGTAAAGCAATAAAGTTTTTAGAAGACATTATAAAATACCTTCATGTCCTTAGAGTTGGAAATGATTTCTTACACAGGACACAAACAGTACTAATCAGAGAGAGAAAAAACTAATCATAGAGAGATAAATTGGACTTCCTTAAAATTAAGAATTTATGTTCATAGGGGCTGGCCCCATGGCCAAGTGGTTAAGTTCACACACTCCGCTGCAGGTTGCCCAGTGTTTCGTTGGTTCGAATCCTGGGTGTGGACATGGCACTGCTCATCAAACCATGCTGAGGCAGCGTCCCACATACCACAACTAGAAGGACCCACACGAAGAGTATACAACTACGTACTGGGGGGCTTTGGGGAGAACAAGGAAAAAAAAAATCTTTTTTTAAAAAAAAAAGAATTTATGTTCATCAAGACAGCATTATAAAGTGAGAAGGTAAGCCATAAAGTTTACTTTGTCTGACATTGGTACAACAGCTCCAGCTTTCTATTGGTTAGTGTTTGCAAGCCTGCTGGCAACAAATACTCAGTTTTTGTCTGGAAACAGCTTCATTTCACCTTAATTTTTGAAGGTTACTTTTGCTGGGTATAGATTTCTAGATTGGCAGTTATTTTCTGTAAGCACTTTTGAGGTATCAGTCCCTTTTGGTGTCCATTGTTTCTGAGAGAAGTCAGCTCTCAATCCTATTGTGCTTCTTTGAAAATGTCTTTCACCCCCTTTTTGGTTGTCTTTAAGATGTTTTCTATGTCTTTATTTTTCCATTGGTTTGCTATGATGTGCCTAAGTATATATACATATTTTTTCTTTTTGAGGAAGATCAGTGCTGAGCTAACATCTGCTGCCAATCCTCCTCTTTTTGCTGAGGAAGAGTGGCCCTGAGCTAACATCCGTGCCCATCTTCCTCTACTTTATAGGTGGGATGCCTACCACAGCATGGCTTGACAAGCAGTGCCATGCCAGCACCCAGGATCCAAACCAGCGAACCCTGGGCCACTGAAGGAGAACGTGTGAACTTAACCGCTGCACCAGTGGGCTGGCCCCTGATTTTATTTTACTTTATCCTGCTTTGGTTTTCTGAGCTTGGTCAAATGTTACTTCTGCCCCATTCTCTCTCTTGTCTCTTTCTGAGACTCCAACTACATTTTTTAAGCCTTTTCATTGTGCTCACATACCTCCAAAGTTCTTCTCTGTTCCACTACTTCTCCCTATGCTTCAGTATGTATTGTTTTCTGTTGACCTGTCTTGCAGTTCATTAATTCTGTCTTTTGCTATGCAAATCTACTATTACATCCATCTAATATGTTCTTAACTTCAGATATTGTATGCAATTAAACAATGTCTGTTTGATTTTTATAGAATAACTTTCTGATGAAAGTCGCTGTCTTTTTATTATTTTCTCCATAATTTGCCTCAAACAAAAATGACAGTTATTTTAGAGTTCTTGTCAGCTAACTCCATTACCTGGATTATCTCTAGGTTCCTTCTGTCTTTTTTTCCTCTTAGTTTTTGGTTATGTGGTCCTATCTTTTGGCATTAATCTTCATTAATTTCCAAGTGTTATATATTTTACAGGCTTCTGGTGATATCTTCCTACAGAGAGGAAGGCCAACCTTCCATCTGCTGGGACAATAAAGAGTGGTCACTTAATCCAATCAGGAATCATGATAAATCAAGGCAGAGTTGAAAATCTTGGTGTAAGGCTCATTCTCCCTTTGATTTGCCCCTGGCCTTCAGAGTTTTCTAATAACCTAAGATATTCCCCAGATCCCCTTCTTCTGGCAGGTCCTGAATTTTAATTTTTGTTTCATGAGGCTTTCTGCTTAACTTTGTCTTCTGTCCTAAGCAACTTCACAATTTTGCAAATTTTCTGGGGGGAAATTACACATTCGAGGCTCCTCCATATCTCTACCAAAAGCTCTCCTGGTTTCTGTCTTCTAGAAGCAAGGCTTAAAAAATATAAAACCAAAATTATCAGCCTCCTGCCTGCAACCAGAATTAACAAATGCCCCCAAGCTAAAAGCAGCCTTAGAAGTTATCTCACTTCTAAAGTGTTCACTCCTCTTTGAAGTCCCACCTAAGCAGGTTCCCCCTGCCTTCAAATAGATGAGCTTGGGGATGGCGATGATGGATTTAATAATTCCTAGCAACTAGTGACAGTTGTCTTGCTCATTGTTTCACTTTCTGAATAGAAATTATTATTGCATACTGGGTATGTAGGGGCCTACTTTTTTCATTTATAGGTTATTTGACACCAAGGAGCCAGTTTAAGACTTGATACAGAGAATGACACATTCCCAGAGTTGAGTGCAGACACGGCATGGAACCCTGAGGCCAGTCCTTGTGGATGGGTGTCTTCCATCTTGGGAAGAAGGCGAGGCATGAATACTTGGTAGCCAAAGTGGTGGACTGTAGTAGATAGCTAGTTTTCCCCAAAGATATCCTTCCTTTCTTCCAATTTTCAGCTCTACACCTGGCCAAACAGAATAGAGAGATTTACAGGCATCTCTTTCAGCTCAGTTTGTTCTTGTGATGGAGGTCTGATAGATAAGTAGGTAAGTCATGTGGAAACTTAAAGTTGGTTTAAGCCTTGCACCTTTCTTTTTAGTTCCTTCTTCCTGGGTAGAGAGTGGATGTGGTAGCTGGGGCTGAAGCAGCCATTTGAGAACATTAAGTGACTTTAAGAATAAAAGCTATACACGATGAAGCAGGAAGATGGGAATCTGGATCTCTGACTACTTCTGGAGCATAACCCTTATACCAGCCCTGGACAACATGTCACAATAACTTTATATGACGGAGAAATAAATTTCCATCTCATTTCAGCTACTGTTAGAGGTTTGTTACTCCAGCTAAATCTGATCTAAACTAATTAGGAAAGTTCAGAGCAGCAGTTCTCAAAGTATGGAAGTGTTGTCTGCAGACTCCTCATTTTTTTTAGGGAGTCCCTGAGTCAAAACTATTTACATAATATACAAAGACAATATTTACCTTTCATTGTGGTGTCATGTTCACTGAGGGTGCAAAAGCAACGGTGGGTAAAAGCACCAGCACATTAGAATGAATAAAGGCACGAGTAGTCGTTGTAGTCTTTATTGCCGTGTACTCGCAGAAAAAAATTTCATTCAATGTCCCTGATAAAGCAGTACAAATAATTTATTTTAAATCTTGAGTCTTGAGTAAATGTCTTTTTAAAATTCTGTATGAAGAAATGAAAAGTGTGCACAAAGTACTTCTGGAGATACCAAAATATGATGGTTGTCTTGAAGAAAAGCAATTGTGAGATTGTTTTGAGTTGTGAGATGAATAAACCAGGTTATTCAGATGTGAGTATTTGGCAGATATTTTCTCAAACATGAACAAAGTGAACGGTCGCTTAAAGGAAAGCTAATGGTATGTGTTCTCAATGATAAAATTTAAGCTTTCAAGTGAAAATCAGAATTTTGGAAAACACGTATCTGCCATCTACACATATATATGACAGCTTCTCATTACTTACTAGGCTTTTTAAAATAGATTGCTGGTCATGTTACACAAGCCTTTTTATTTTATATGGTTAAATGTATTAACATTTGCAAGATCTACATAACTCAGTGAACCAACAGTTTCCAAATGCCGAACACAGGAGGTTATAAAATCATCCACGGGAAAAATGTTCAGCCAAAGTGCAAGGCAGACCAACGGGTTTTAACATAACTCAGTGCAAAATTTCACTGATAGCCTTTTAGATTCTGCACTGCAACTAACCATTTAAAAATTACCCTGTGTTCAATTTTCGTACAGTGTCCAAGAATAAATCTATAGTTACATAAAAAGGTTATTAAAATATTCCTCCCTTTTCCAACAACATATCTGTGTGAGGCTGGAATTTTCTTCGTCTACTTCAAAAACAACAACATAGCAAACAGAATGAATGCAGAAACAGATATGAGAATCCAGCTGTAATCTATTAAGCCTGACGTTAAAAAGCTTTGCAAAAAGATGTAAAATAATGCTATTATTCTCATTAAATTATTTTTTTGGAAAATAATTCTCATAAAATATGTATTATCCATGTTATGATGAAATTGTTTATTGTTATTTTAAAATAAATTAGTAAATAAATATTTTTGTAATTTTTCTGTTTTAATTTCTAATATAGTATATATTTATATAACCCTCATAAACAAAAGCTATTTGAAGACCTCGATTTTTTTTTCAGAGTGTAAAGGGGTCTTGAGTCCAAAAAGTTTAAAAATCTTTGGCTTGCAATATTAAAAGAATTTGAGATACTAAGACAAAACTGTTCTCTGTGAAATCATGAAATCAGTAAAAGAACCACTAAGCCGAGAGGTAGGTAAATAATGCTATGTTCAGAAAAGAAAGGGGGAACAAATAGGTTCTAAAAATTGTATGCTAATATACTTGATATTAATCCTCAAAGAGTATTAGTTCTCAAAAAAATTAGAACAGATTAAACAGAAAGTAAAGTGACAACCACTGGTTCCCAACACAAGTTCACTAAGAATAACCCATGTCAAACCAAAGAATGTTTCCTTGATAATCAGTAGAACAGGGAAGGTATATACATATTGAATTTCCCATTAAGCATCTGACTATCTGTTACACAACAGAGGCCTAGAGAACTGCCAGTAGAAGATGAACCAATCGACCTGAGGCAAAATATGTTAAGTTCAGAAGTAATATAGAAAGTGACATAGGAAGTGATGCAGCTTTTTAGTACTGATAGAAAATGGGCTGGGAGTCAAGCCTGAATTCAAGTACCTAGAGAGAGGAGCATAGCGATGTGGGTAGCAACGATTCATTCATTACACAAGTATCTACTGCACACATACCGTGCGTCAGGCACTGTACGGAGCCATTAAGGACAGAGAAGTAAGCAAGAGAGATGAGATCCCATCCTTTGGGGTGTTGACATTTAAAGCATAATCAGTGACGTCTTCTTCCTCTTAGGAAATGTGGACTCTTTACCTGGGTCAGTATGGAAGAAAGAACAGTTAAAGCTGTGAACAATAAAAGAATGAACTAAATTAATTAAGATTTGTTCTCCTCCTCCCAATCGGGGGTGGGAAAGAGAAAATGTTTGATTTACATGCTTTTAAAGTAACAGTGTAGGACATAAAATACATTCTAAAAACTGCATTTCCATCAGTCTGAGGTTGAGGAAAATAAGAAAAAAATAAGGAAGAGAACAAATGCTCTTGAGACATAAAGATACAGAAGAATCAACACACCGCAAAGTGGGAATGGTGGTGGTGGGGTTGACATGCAAGAAGGAAAAATCTTAATTCTAATCAAGGTACCCAACAGTTTTCTTTGACTCAGCTACCTCTCTAAACCCCATTTATGTCTAGTATCTACGTAAATATTTTATAAGCGATAAAGCATCATATAAATGTACAGCTTTCCTATTATTAACAAATGCCAAGTCTTTCCTGAATTTCACAGTTCCCACAGAAAATTCCTTTATCCTACAGTTTTTGAGGGTTCTAATCTCCCCCCAAAAGTAGTTCCTTTGAGTTTAACTCTTCAGTCATCATTCTCACATTTTATTCATTTAAACAAAAAGTTTGACTTGTAGTAGTGGGGAAATTGTATAATCTCTCAGATGTTTACTCTACCTTTTTAATCTTTGTGCCAACAAAAAAACATGCTCAAATTTCTTTCATTCATATACTTTTCAATGGTATTAACTTATGTTTGATGCTATAAAATTTCCTATAAAAACCAACACAAAACACCATGTGCTTCATATGGCTGTCAGCACAAGGTCAGTAGACTCTGAAAGTCCTGAAACTTCAAAAAGAAAATGTTATGTATCCCGCTTTAATCACTACTCCATTTCTAAAAGTTAAAGGAGAAAAAACGAATCTCGGTGTTACAACTCATATATCAGTAGCATTTATGGCTTTGGGAAAAACAAGTGATCTGTTAGTAAGGTTTCACTACGAGCACACGACAAACCCTAAATTATGTGCTGATGGATTATCCACTGACTTTATGAATTCCAGGGCAGCTTCACCATGCTTCTGGGCCATTTCCCTCTACTGCTGTCAGTAAATATGCAGGGAGTATTACTCTTAATATTCAAATCTTAATCTTTAGGCTTAACCTAGAAAACATTAATAATGCAAAACAAACAAGAAACCATCTTACAACGCATTCAAAAGTGAAATATACTTCATGATAGAGATTTTCTTAACCTCAACTCTCCAGAATCTAGCATGACACCTTCTCCCTGCGCTATTGTTTAAGCTCTTACTTCTTTCAGGTCTTCCCTGACCACCTTGTATAAAAATAACCCCCTACATACGACCGCTGGTACTTTCTATTCCCCTTATCTTGTTTCATTTATCTCTATAGAACTCTTAGCACATAGTACGCATCCAAAAACACAGGATTTGTTAAACGGACTTTGACATTCTAAGTACAATTCCCTTAGGTTATAGATGAGAAGATGACTCTACAGAGGTAAAAAGGAAGCAGAGAACAAACATTACAAAGCCCGTGCAACTGATGTCCCTACTGCACAGCAGTCAAGAACACAGGCTTTACACCTGGACCAAGCTGGATTCCAGTCCACTTACTAGTAGTGACATCACAGGCAAATTAACCTCTCCATGTTTCAATTTGCCCAATATGAAATAGGGATAATAACAGCACCAACTTAACGTTGTTGTTAAAACGATTAAGTGTACTGTGTGTAAAATACTACAGTACATAGCAACAAATAAGTGCTTAATAGGGAGCTAACATTATACTTATCATCATCATCATCATCATCATCATCATCATCACCATCATCACCATTTCATTGAGGCTCCATAGCTTACTGTCTAATACTTTCCAAATAATTTATGGTAAGATTGGCTACCTAGTTTCTAAGTCCATACAGCCAAGAAGCAGCAAATTAGAAAGATAAAGCAGTTGCCAGAAGTGAGAGCAGCAAAAAAATGGGAGGAAAGTGAGAAACTACAAAAACCAGATTCCTGAGGTACTGCATTACAGCACAATAATGCCCATGAAGATGATATTTAGTCACTAAGAAAAAGATTACATTATATTTAAGACACTCTTTTAAGATGGTGAGAAAATATAATTCTAAAATTAGGAAGATTTACTTCAAAATGGTTTACACAAACTTTTAGTGTGAAACATAAACTTCTAGTGTCTTCAAAATACCTTCTAGAGAAAAGAAGTAAGCAAATGAGACATTATTATATATAAGGCTTGGATATCACTGCTGTAAATACCCATCAGTGTGATTTATGCCAATCTCTCTAACTAGAGCTTTTTTTTGACAGCCTATTAAGATCAAATTATCTCAATATGGCATGGTTCTTCTCTCATAATCTGTAATTTTGTATCTCAAGTGTGGATTTCAGGGAGGTGATAAATAGTTCCATTTTACTGTCTCAGTGACATTGCCACAATCCTGTAACAAACCTGCATTTATTAATTCTATTTCCTTTAGCGACAGAATAACCAGGGGCTTCTGCGATTAGGAAGAAAATCAAATTTCAAAATCAAAACCACATTCCAAATTTCTTAAAAGATTTTTTTTTTTGTTCAATTCCTTTGTAAAAACATTGGTCACTATTTAACATACAGTGGCAACAAAATATACCCAATTTACATGCATCAACAAGTCAATAAATCATAATACATGGACAACATGAATTGCAAACGAACAGTACTAAAGTAGCTCATGTTGCATTTAATCATATATATAGTGCCCCCAACAAAGATGACTAATATGAGAAATAAGAATTCCAGTTTCAATCTGAAATAAGGTTCTTTGTGACAAGTAACATGAAACAATGATATATGAAGTCATTATCTTAAAGGGAACAATTTTTCAGAAATCACTTTGTGCAAAGCACCATACTAGTTTAGAATAAGATCTTGAAAATACGTGTACCTTAGGTTAAAGACAAAAGGGCTCAATTTTTTGAAAATTAATGAAGCAAATTTTTACTGTGTGCATAAGTTAAAATATCTTTCAATACAAAGGGTATATATTCCATGTTTTGACACCTTAAGTAATTCTGCAGATGTTCAGTTAAACTGAACGATTCTGGAGGGCTGGGTTATTTTCAAGAGCAAAACAAAGAAAGCAATAATCAAAAGCCCTTTCTAAACTCACAGGCAAGGTTTGTGGATGTGGGATTTGATTAATAAGAAGAAAATTTAAGCACCTCAATAAAATACTTTTTTAGAAAACAGAAAGGACTGGCAATATACCAGGTAGGGACAAAAGCACTTGGACATTTACAAACAAAAAGTTTTTAAAAATAAGTACTCTAGGGGCCAGCCCCGTGGCCAGGTGGCTAAGTTCGCATGGTCTGCTTTGGTGGCCCAGGGTTTCGCCGGTTCAGATCCTGGGCACCGACATGGCAACACTCATCAAACCACGCCGAGGTGGCATCCCACATACCACAACTAGAAGAATCCACAACTAAAAATATACAACTATGTACCGGGGGGCTTTGGGGAGAAAGAGGAAAAATAAAATCTAAAAAAATAAGTACTCTAATCCTATCATCTGAAATGATAATAAAATTTTTTTTGGTTTGTATGTGGTATTATGTGGAAGATACAAACCACAATTCTGTTTAAGATGTCAAGTTCTATAAATCTAATTTGATCAAATGAGATTGTCACATTATTTGTATATAACAACATTACATATTTATTTTAATGTTATATGATTTATTTTCTTGTTTTTCCCATCAAAAATCTATGATTAAAGTACAGCACTAAACTATTTTGAAGGGCACAGAAGAGAATTTATAATAAATTGCCTTGTGGGGAAAAACAGCTCCTCTGAAAATAAGAGCTCAAAGTAAATATGTGCAAATAAAACTGTAAAATAAGGTAGCTGTAAATGCAGCCATCTTATAAGCTTCCTTTCTTTTGCATCTATTTACCAACATTCATAATTTCAGTGGCCCAAATGGTACTTTTAATTTCAGTTTTTCTCCTCCACGATGTGTTTAATTACTCTTACAAGTAAGAGTAATTTTTTAGCATGTTTTAATAGACCACATACTAACAAATTTTAAGGGTTCATAAAATGAAAATTTATAATGCATACACAGTTATGTTTAAGTCAGATATTTGTTGTTGTTATGTGCCATATACAAGACTGGAAATAAGTAACTTCAATCTAGAATATGCTTTAAATACCAAAAGAAGAAAAAAGACCAAAACAGGGAGAGAGGATTTCTTCTCATGTAACATTTGACTACTAGTCTATACACAGCAAAAAGCAAAACATAAAATATTTAGTTAAACCTCAAACTTACTAGTTATCCAGAAACAAAATTCAGTAAACAAGATACAATGATGTCAGGATTATAATGGAGTACTCAGAGTCATTCAATTCAGATGAGAAGATGACATTTTGGGGGAAAAAATCTTTCCCAAACAGTATAATTTGTATCTCATTAACTTCGCAAACATCATTTCAATGTCACCACTTACACCACAAACTTTCTTGACAATTCCCATTTTCTACTTCTTGTAAAAAAATTTTTTAGCCTCTTACTTTCCAAGAATCATGTCAAATCCCTTAGTTCCCCCCTAATTCCACAATCCCCATTAAAAATATCCTAAAATAATCATTTTTCCCCTCGGCAGTCAGAAACCATCATGTAATTTAAAATCGACAAATTAAAAGTAAAAACATCAACTCAAAATAATACACTTATTAACATACATGGTTTTATGTAGTAGGGAGACTCCATAACTGCTCACTCTTATTAACCTTTGGCTCTTGAGACACTAAGGTCAGAAAATTAAAATGAGTAATAAATACTTAACGTCTGCATCCATTTTGAATAGATGTGAGAGTTTCAAAAAAATGACTGAAATTATATGATTGTAAATGTTTACTGTGAAACAGTACAAAATTGATGTTGCCAAAAAAAAAAAAAGAGTCAAGAAAATCTTTAACTGATATTAAACATCTTAATTTGGAAAAAAATCTTAAGGTTGAGCTGTAACCACAGGGAACAACAACGATAACAACAACAACAGAAAATGCTTTCATGCACGCACACACGTTAAGTAACACATAAGCAAACCCCAAGTCAGTACAGGACATCAATGACTGATACTTAAATGATATTTTGATATGGAAAGAAAGGGAAAGAAAAGGTAAAATGTTGACTGCCGTTGATGAAAAAGCATTTCAACAATTTACACAAAGATACTAAACAGGGTTTTTAAAAAGATGTCCTAAGAAAACCAAGCCACAATAAGTTAGTGTTTTCCATAATACATGCTGAATTATTTGATCCCATATCTATACACTGTTAACTGTCTTAATTCCTAAATGCTGTGACAGCATACTTAATAATTGAGGTACATTAGTTTACATCTTTTATAGGTTTTCTAAGAGGCTGAATTGTTCGTTTCCAGTTTTTCATCTTCTTCACCTCCTCCAATGAAAAGCAAAGGAAACATCCCTAGAATGCAGCCAATAGTCACCCCAACAGCCTTGCCCTAAGGAAAGAAGAAAACATGTTTTAAAGTTATTTTATCCCTGTAAGAGGAATCCTTGCTAAGCAATTATCAGGTACTATAAAATTCAACTGTGACTGCATTTCGTTTGATCATAGCAGGTTAAAGATTAAAATAAGCTACAAAAAGGTTCTGGAACAAATAACACTTAAAGTTCAAAGCAACCAGGAAATTTTTTTCAAATGGTCACAAAAATAACAGCAGAGAAATATTCAAGTAGAAAAACACTTTTTAAAAATTGTACATATATTTTAATGTCAGAAGACAGAGAGACAGGAAAAAACCTCACCAAGTACTCTCAATATATCTGGATTTGCTCCCCTTCGTATATACTCCTTTTCAATATTTATCCCCCTGGATACCTCATTATGCATAGGGTTAAGCTTTATGTAAACTTAGCTTTGCTTTCTGCCTCCATCCTCCGCCCACAGCCACATATGTTACAATAAGCTCTTTTCCAAACTGTATCATAAACTTAATATAAAAACTTTCAAACTCCACCGAATTGATGAGCCTATAATCTACTGAAAGCTCTCTCTACCATTAAAAATCATTGCTACTTTTTCACCATTATAAGTGATATAACAATAAATATTTCTGTGTATAGTTCTTCCTCAATGATTTATTTAAAAATCAAATAATATGAATACTTGTGCATATTCACAGGGTATTGCCATGCTGTCAATTCTAGACAAAACTGCAAATGCATACATATACCAATTATAATATATGTATGTACATATACACACCAATTTTTCTGCAACCTCTCCTACATCATGAAAATTTTTTAAATTTCATTTTTGTAACTGGTGTTTTTAAAAAAATTTTTAAATTTTTTAATTGCAGTAACAATGGATTATAACATTATATAGCTTTCAGATGTACATCGTAATATATTTTGAATTCTGTGTAGATTACATCATGTTCACCACCCCAAAAACTAATTATAGTCCGTCCCCTCACATGTGAGCCTAATCATTCCTATGATGACTATTAAGGTCAAACACTTTTCAATTAAATTTCATTACTTCATACAAACATTTATAGAGAATCTACTATGTGTCAAACTCTGTGCTAAATACCAGAGAGACAGGGACTGTCTCTCTCCTCCAGGAACTTCCAGTCAGTTATACAGAGAAAGACAAAGTAAGTTCTATCAAAGATTACAGATGCTATGATAGCTACATAATGCACAGTCTTGAATAAAATGTCTTTTCCTATACATTGTCCATTTATGTATCAGATCTTATAGTTTTTCTAACAAATTTCAACAGTAGACATTAATGTTTTGATAAGAGCTTGCATAAAAACATTTCAATTCTGTTATTTGGCTTTTTGTTGTCAGTGGTAGTGGTGGTGTGCTCGTGCTTTGATAGATTTGTCATTTTCATCACATCAAATTTTAAAAGGTACCACTCCTACAGTTTTAGTAAGCAGAAATTTTCCTCATTCCGGATGCTGATTACATTAATCCTAGACTCTTATTTTGACCTTAGACAACATTTACACTCATTTACATTTGCTTAGAGAGACTATATCTTAGATTCCTGACTTCCCCATATACAATGAACAATCATTGCTAACAGGCTCCACTTCCACTTCCCACCCATTCTGTTAGAATGCCTGTTACTATTGTCAGTGGAAACCAAAGCTTTCCTCCTTCCTCACTTTAGGAATGCCAGTCAATGAGTTTCAACCCGGTTATCTCAACAAGGCGTAAGGTCAGTAGGGCAGAGAGGGAGGAAAAAAGTGGGATATCCTTTTCTGGCTGCCTGATCCAGAACCTGAAACATATTTTTCCATTGTAAAAAAGCCACTTATACATTATTATCAGGTATTTATGATATTCTAGGCTCTACAGTTAACTGCATTAGGGCTAACCTGAGAACTTGAGTACATCTATAATATTGTTCTGCAAGAAAGAATTTTCCAAGTTCCAAACAACCAAATTACAAATGAGGATTTAAAATACAGCCTATGTCAGTTGGAACTTGCATGTGTATTGGCACGTATTCTATTATGGGTGAATTTCAGAGTTAGTTTATGTCATGAATAGATGGCTGATCACTAACTTCAACTACTTCAGGTTGTATGTAACCAAATGCTATGTTATAGAGTAGAAGATTGGATCCTAACATAAAAAAGCAGAGTCAACAACTAAGGAATAGACTCACTCCATATGCTGGTGGGAGATTTATCAAAATATACACACACACATACACACTCTCTTGCTCTCTCTCTCTATATATACACACACACTAATTCGGTAATTGACGTGCTTTCATCATAGAAGAAGGGAAGTAGATCTGCTTATAATATAGCAAGAAAACAGAATTATCAATTAGTGAGAAAAGGAGACCCCCAGGAAAAAATTCCTCTTTTGATCCCAGCTGTAGTGCTAAAACATTAAGCCAAATTGCTAGAATGTTGGATTATCCTTATTCCTCAACCACTCTGGCTGGTATTAGCTAGCTAGATTCACCTCAATTTATCTACAAATTGCAGGATATGGATATATATTTGTTACACAGCAATAGACAGGTCTAAGGTGGAACCTGAGAATTTGTATTTCTAACAAGTTCCCAGGTAATGCTGATCCTGCTGATCCTAGCATCAAACTTCAAGAACCACTGCCCTACACAATCTCACCTTCTCCCATGGTTCTAACTATCACCTACCATCTCAGTGAGGTCTGTGGTGATCCTCCTATTTAATACTGCAATCTGTCTCCATCCTAGCACTCCCAATCTCTCTTACCTTGCCTGGCTTTCTTTTTTACTTTAATTCCCATAACACTTGTGAACTTCTAATATACTAAATATTTTGTCCGATTTGGGGATTTTTTTGCTGAGGAAGATTTGCCCTGAGCTACCATCTATTGCCAATCTTCCTCTTTTTTTGTGTTGAGGAGGAGCCACCCTGAGCTAACATCTGTTACCCATCTTCCTCTTGTATATGAGCTGCCGCCAGAGGTGGCCACTGACAGATGAGTAGTGTAGGTCCACACCAGGAACCGGACCCAGGCTGCCAGAGTGGAGTGCGCCAAACTTAACCACTAGGCCACTGGTGGCTTGTCAGATTTGTCAGATTTTTTAATTGCCTATCTTTTCCTTGCTAGAAAGATCACAAGAAAAAAGATCTTGTTTTGTCAACCCTATATTCAAAACTCCTAGATCTGTACACTGCATATAGTAGGTAAACAATAAATATTTGTTGAATGAATGAATGATAATACCCATCATCTCTAACTCAGACCTCTCTGATTCTTGACCTTTAATCCAAATGCCTACTAGGTGTCACTACTTGAATGTCCTAGTATCATCTCAAATCAACATGCCCCAAACAGAACTCATATCTTCCCTTACAAACTTGTTCTTCCTCCTTTTCTTCTTAATTGGTGGCATCATGATCCCCCCAGTTTCCTTCCTATATAAAATTTTTCACTACCACTCCATCACCTGGGTATGAGGTTCAAGCTCCTCAGTATAGCTTATACAGACAGGAAAATACCTTTCCTGTCTGATCAATACTGACTTTTCCAATGCTGTTTTCTACTTCTGTTTTTATCCACAACTACTACATATTCTATCCCAGGAAGACCTACTTTCATGTATTTCTCTGAACACACCTTGTTTTTATCATGCTCTTCTACTTACTAGTCAATATACTTGGGATTCTCTGGTGCAGTAGTAAATGTCTCATCGATAATTAAAAAATCAGCTTAGATTAAATAATTGCCATGAAATCTCCCCACCAAAATAAATTTCTCCCCACAAAGTATTAATTCTCTTACTTGTGCTATTGCTATATCTAGTGCATAATTCTGTTACTGCATCTGTCACTAAATTATAATTTGTTTACATTATAAACAATTATGTCTGGTTCTCTACCTAAACAATCCTCAAAAAGAAATACAGTTTATTATTCATTTTATGTTCTTCACTTTCTAGCACATAACTAATACTCCTCAACATTAACTGAATCATATAAAGAATTTTTAAAAAATCAAGTACACCTACAAAAAATAAAGAGTCAATAAAATTTACTGTTCTTCTGAAAACTCCCAGGGTTTGAACAATTTTTGTTAAAAATGCCACTCCAATCAATTTTAGTCTCAAATTCCTCAGGGGACTGAAATATACAGCATCTTGTTCTGGCTTCCCAAATCCAACGTCATAAACCCTATAGGGTACTTACCAAATGTGTACTAAGACGTGTCTGCCACATGTCAACTTGTTTGGGTGTGAGATCAGGAATTGACAGGCCTAACCTGGAAGCCAAAGCTTCAACGTAGCCTGCAAGTCTTTAAAAATACAAGAGGACAGAATATAAGTTTTTAAAGAGAGACACAAATGTCCTCAGATAGTAAAACTAATTACTACAAAGAGAAACCTGTAATTGGCACTCTAGAAATGGTGTAAACATTTTTTACAGCTTTTGTTTTTTGTGTATAAATATATTCAGTTTAAAAATATTTTCATATTAATATACGTAATACATAGGTAAATTAATTGACTTAGAGCAATTATTCTCTACCATTACTTTAAAAAGACCAATTCAAGTTAATGTAAAAATTTTTTACAGCAATTACAATTAATGCACTTATTCCAAATTCAAAGCAAGCACTTTAACATATGGTATAAATTAATAACTGTCATCAGAAAGCAAAAATTTCCAAAATGTATCAGATTTACACACAAACGAAAACAGCCCAGAATTTTTAGGGCAATCTCAAATATTTATCAATTCTAAATTGCCATCATTTACCAGATACAATCTTACTTTATGAACAGTAAGAAAGAAAATTGCCAATTAAACTGTGCCTATAATCAATTATATGATGGATCCCAAAGTCAGATATGTTAAGTTCTAAAAAAAACTGTGGATCTGAGAATCGATAAAACGTAGTATTTGTTTATTTAACATTTTTTTAAAAGGCAGAGGAGAAACAGTTCTTAAATATAAAGATTCAACAAAATCTTTATCTCTAATTAAAAAATAATTGTTTTATGATGTGATCTGAAACTAAATGACCTTAAAATCTCTTAGATCATTTGTTTCTATTAAATACAGTAGCTATAATATTATCATTATTAACCTCAATATTGGAAACTGGGAAATGGAAATGTTTAAGAGGCAATATCATCACAGATTTACGCCAGGAATTCCAGGAATATAAAATTTCTGTCTTGGCCCAGAAGCAAAGAAACTTTGCTTTTAACAGCAGGTTTGGGCCCAAACTCCAGTGCAGAAATCTAGTACACAGGGTTAGATCACTTAGAAAGCTGCCTTTGCCTAGATTATAGGGCTAAGTCGACTTCTATTAGACCCAAATCCAAATCTCAAAACTCACCACTCTAATGAACCAAGGAAGGAAGAAGCACAACCAAAGACTGAGCAAGAGAGAGCATGTTTATCACAATAATTAATGCCAATTTAGTCTAATTTATACTTCCAGGCTTCCCCCAGCTCAGCAAGCAGCCCAGGCCATCTGCCGCTTGGAAGAGAGAGTGTAAAAACAGACAGAGAGAAAGACGGCCTTTTCTAAGTAGACATTCCCAGTTTATTTCATCATTCCTGCCACAAGGGATACAAAGAGCAAAAACCAGCCAAACCTGTGTATGCTTTGGCCATTATTCCCTTTGAAAATTCCTCTCTCCAGAAAACATGCCCAGTCAGTATGCTCACATTTGAGCCATCTCTCTTATATTTGGGCTTAGTGGGAGGAGGTGGGGTGGAATAATGATAGGGGTTCTTACTTTTAATCCTGTCTCACACTTAGAAATGACTATAAAATACATATAAATACTTCAGTAAATGAAAATTCAACTCTGCTTACAGTATAGTAGTTTTAGAAAAATTTTTTGCATTTATCAGAATTGCTTGAGAAGATTATTAAACACAAATGTCAGGGCCCTATCCCCAGAGACACTAATTCTTATGACTGGGGTGTGACCCAGGCTTCTACACCGTCTATTGCTGATGCACACCAAAGATTTAGAAATATTAAATTAAAAAATTTAGTTCTAAAACACATTTAAAAAAATGTCCCTGGGGCCAGCCCAGTGGCCGAGTGGTTAAGTTTGCACACTCCATGTCAGCAGCCCAGGGTTTCTCTGGTTTGGATCCTGGGCATGGACATGGCACCGCTCATCAGGCCATGCTGAGGTGGCGTCCCACATAGCAGAACTAGAAGAACCTACAACTAGAATATACAATTACGTACTGGGGGCTTTGGAGAGAAGAAGAAGAAGAAAAATAAATGTTCCCTTTTTTTAATATACTTCTCAATTAAAGGAGAATGGAAAAGAGAAAGACAACAAATAAGTATACACATGCACAGATGAATAAATGAATGAACCTACCCAAGTCCAGCTAAATCTGACACAAGATTTCCCAAAGCAGCAGCTAAAAGAATGAAAAATGGACAAGTGAATTGTTACATGGAGTCAGAAAAATCATTATAATACATCACTATAAAATCAATAAAGCACTGGTCTGGAAGAGGTATCACATTTCTCAAATGACAACGACTATATCCAAAGTGACTCATTGGGTAGCTATGAATCTCAAGATTTCAAAATAGAACACAATGCTTCTGAGAGGAGAGCAGTCCACCTCCATCAGGCAGCAGATTTCTTCTGTTGTGGCAGCCAGTTTCCATTTTGGCTTCAATATTAAAACACCTGTACAATATTTTGTAGTTGTAACTTTCAGATAATATTTGTTCAAGGAAATCTGAATATTTCGAAGTTAAAGAATAAAGCCATATGTACAGCTCTGAAATTCAAGACAATCAAGGAGAAGAGACGTCTCTTTCATTAACTCATCTACTTCCTATGTTCTATACAATAAACATAACACAGAACCATTCCCAAATTTCACCGTCATGAAGAATAGAGTGGTTAACGGGGGAGAAAGAAGGAGATAGAACCAAACTAGATTTTCATTCTTGTATTGCCTTCCTTGATTTTTCTACCCAACTTGAAAATAAACAATGTAATAGAAGTAGAAAGGTTTTGAGGTAACAACGAATAAAGAGAGGAACTTTTTTTAAACATAATATAGTAGATTATTGTTACCATTAACTAACATAAAGCACCTAAAATTTCTCACCAAAAAAAGTGCTACATTCACAAGAATTAGAGGAAGAGGATTAAGGAGATAAACTAATAAAGATTTCAATGAGTAAACTCATTCAAATAAATTATCCTCTTCTAAACCTAACCTATTGAAATGTTTTATAAATATACAGACAATGGAATAACATTACTATTATTAAATACCTGCCATAGTTGAAATTCCCAAAATAATTCCAATAGACATTTCAATATGGGTTCCCTGAAAAATGATACAAAGAAATTAATCTTAAAAATTAAAGCTAAAGTGACTATAAAAGAAACGCAAAGCGTTAACAAAAACAAATAAAACAGTTAAACCAACATGTTCTTGGGGCAAAATTATATGCACAAAATATGCACATATGATGCAGTAATTCACTTAATTATTAAATATATGCATTCATGCAGAAATAGCATCAACATTTTATTCACTAAAATTAGGCTTTCATAAAAATAAAAAAACAGCAACACATATGGCAATACAATTCATCATTAAGAACCTAGAATTTATATTTTCCTACCACAGGGAAAACAGGTTTTAAAGCTCATCGAACACAAAGACAACTAACTGATCTAAATTTTAAATTCTCAATGACATGTCTATATGATTGTTATTTACTCTATAACAGGTTAAAAAGACACACTAAACCAGTTTCTAGGAACCTCAAGAGATAGAGACTTCAAAAATTATCCCTCTATCACTTAGTTCTTTAACTGTTAATTAGTGAGGCTCTATGATTCATTGATTAGCAACAATAGCATTTAATACAATAGAGCTACAGCAAAAATGAGGCTCCATTATATTTCCACTGAATTTACTTATTGACAGAGTTTAAGACTGTACATCTATCGCATTCTTCTGAAGAAAAGAGGGGCTCGTATTTTTACATCTACTTTAAAGAGAAGGAACTGAAGTGAAGAAGACTAAACTGTTCTAATGGGTTATTAGATAGAATAAAGAAGAAATCCTAGGATCTTTTGTGCTAATTAAGTTCTAATCCTTGGGCAATGCTGCTGTAAGTGGACTTAATTTTCAAAAACACTTTTGAACACTGATGCTTGAAAATTTCTAAAAAAATTTTTAAATCTCAATGATATTTGTGGAGAAAAAAAAAAAGAATGCCCTATCTGATATGTAGAAATATTGCCTTCCTCAATTATTTACGAAATTAAAGAGAAGCTGAGTTAAGTATTCTTCAATTTTCTTTCCCCTAGGCCTTTTATTTCCACCCCCTTAAAATACAATTCTTATAGAGTATGAACCAAACAGACTGATGTACAAGTCTCCTAGGCACTCAAAATTACTTGTAAAGAATTACCCAAAGACATAGATTTCTGAAGAAGAAAATAATAAGCCCAAAGAATGAAGATGTGTATCTTTATACATGAAGGCCAAAAAAAAAAGAACTGGAGCATTGATATAGAAGGGAAGCACCTGACAACTACAGTGTATAAAAAATAAATACAGCATCTTTAATAGCAATGAATCATTAGGAACGACCCACGAAGAACCTGTGTGCAATACATGTATTTAAAAACTATTTAAGTGCTTAATCATTTGGCTGAATTTAAGAAGCCTGAAGGTCCTTCTAATAGCATGAAAAACCTCATATAAAGTGAGGGTTGATGTGAAGGCAATGGGTTATCCACGCCTTTACTTTTCCCATAGTTATACCAAATCTCGTGTTAACAGGTGAAGTAGAAATTATAAATAAATCTAATACTAGTCATCTTAAAAGTTACACCTGGTTCATCACCTTAATACGATTAATCTACTCTAGAATTCTAATAAATTCTATCCTAATTAAACTGTAAGAAAAACAACTTTTAAAAACCACTAAAATATAAGTCATGAAATGCAATCCCGACAATATAAAAATATAATAAAAAACTACGAAACCAAATGCTGAGTATCAAAAGCAGCCAACAACAAAGGTCAAATCTATTATAAGAAGTTATATAGGAATTTGTTTTTGTGACAGTAACTAGGGTGGCAGCCGTGGGAGTAACAGGAAAAGGAAAACACATCGATGCCTGTGGCATGATAGAAAAGACTCGAGTAACTTGGAACAGTGGCGGCTGTCCCACAGCGTGAGGAGGCAATCAATCCGTGTTTAAAACAGAGAGGTGAAAACATTCTTAAGACAATAATGATCGTGGATTTCCCTTTCCATGGATTCCATGGTTATACTATTTATGTATTTTAGTCTCAGCAGTCTATTGCAAAGCCTCTTTGGAAAATTTCCCTGTCCCTGAACTAGTCTGCAATTATCACAGGATAATATTTTTCCCACACCTGTTACTCAATCAGGTACTAAAGCCAGTAGTTTAAACATTTATTTGAGTATTATATAAATAAAAAACTAGTGATAAGTCCCTGAAACTGGATTTCAATGTAAACAAGAAAAACAAACACTACTAAATTGGAGTCAAGCATCTCCAGCCTGGAAAAATAGTCCACTCTCAGTGATACCAGCAATGAGACACAGGCCTGAATAACACAAAACAGTAAACAACATTACAGTAATTTGACTCCAGAATGTGGGTGTTTGGTTTTGTTGGTAGCTGTATTTAAACACAGATATCTCTTACTTAGATATTTATCTCAAAGAAATGATAAGACCACACTGGGAAGGTCTTACTCAGTATCTAAGAAGCTACCTCATTTCTCTATTCTGATCTCTCTTCAAAATCTTTCTGTACCCCTTTTTACGCAAAATACATCATCTCAACACTTCCCTGAAGCAAGGATAGTCTTTCAGCATTTGAATATCTAAGGTCTTCCCTATAGAGGTGATAAAAACAAATGATCATTAAGACGGTAGTATTGGGGGGTACTAGCTGTCAATAAAGAGAATCTAAAATATTGAGTGTGTCATGTAAACTGAAAGAAATATTTGCCCCAGAGAAGCTGTAATTCAGACAATCTATTCAAGAACACATTAAGTCTTAAATACAGCTTATAAATTCATCATAATTGCATTTTCTTACAATTAGATTTGATTTACATTAACTCTTTAAATAATCCAACTAACTCAGATTTTAGTAATTTCAAAAATAGCAGTATGGCTCTAAATGGTTGAATAAGTTTCTCACATTCACAGATATATAAATTGGCCAATTTGATTCTTCTATACCTATTAGGAAAATGTCATAATCAGTCAAAAAACTAGCACTTTGAAACTGTATTTTAGAGGCTCATGCCAGACTCTGCGAAAGAATCATCCAATGGGTGCTTATCATCCTCAAGTTGTGTGCCTGCTAGCTCATGTTCTGTGACTGTTTATGAAGTAGTATATCTTCTGGCTGTGTGAACCCTGTAAGTTTCCTCAACCAAGTGAATGGCTAGACTTTCTGGATATCTGATCCCCATCAATCTGGATATAAGGTGTGACTAGACAGCGAAGAAAACCATTCTTGAATGAACCAACTTTAGATATTCTTTAAGCAAATTTTATAATCTATACAATGTAACTTACACTTTTATCCCTATTTTGAAAACATTCTCTTTATGTCCAACTGTAGTACACAAAACCTCCAAAACACCAAAAAAAAAACCACCCTTGCATCTCTCCTATGTATTTTCCTTACACTCAATAATCCTAAAATTATTCCCATTTTTTTGAGCAGTCTCCTACACAATAGTTAGAATTTATAGAATTTTTTAAAGTTAGAGTCCGTGAAGAGAAGTAGTTAGAGCACTGAGCAGTGTCAGAAGACTTCCATTTTAATCATGGACTTATTTCTGACTTTAGGACCTGGACCCAATATTGATATCCATTAACAAAGGATGTCATGTAACAGTAAGAAAGGTAAAGCAGCATCCCCGAGACTAAAGCAACACTTCTACAGAACACCCTTAGGTTAAAATGAGCGCAGCAGAGAACTTTCTTTTAACATTACACTGGAACAAAGACAGAAGAGGGATATATTCACAGTGTTATGAATTGAAACAGAATATCTTTGGATTAAATGGAAAGACTGTATATCAAAACGCCCTTTAAAATATTTTTGCATGGAAAAACTGAACAAGGAACCAATCAACATAGATATATGTGATGAGAATTGCTGATACAATTAAAGAATATCAGAAAATTTTACATACTTTTTTCCTTTAATAAGAATGTTGAAACTAGAACAGGATAATATAGACTTAATAAATATGTTTACTATTGCCAATGCTTTACCAAAAGTCTTAATGATTAATATATATGACGCCTTAAAATTGAGCTACAGTCTAATTAACATGAAGTACAATAAAAACTAGCCTTGTTCATTGTGATGTTAATTTAAACTTTATAGCTACAATATGCAAATGATTAGGAAAATTTAGACCACATTAATTTATTAACTCAAAATAGAAGGGGTGAGAGAAGGAA